>NC_135895.1:34336263-34936263 GCF_964194155.1 Cetorhinus maximus
AGCCGAGCGTTTCACAAAATAGTGATACGACTATTTGTTCATTCTAAATACCTCTATTCCGAAAGATCCTATTTCCCCATTGAAGCATCCAGTTGTTTCTTAAATGTTTTCAGGGTTGTCGCTCCATTACTCTAACGGGAAATCTATTCCACATATTGATTGTCCTCATTGTAAAGAATTTGCTAATTTGTCTTCAGTTTGTACCTGTTACCCTTGTCTAACTCTTGCAATTTAAATAGTTCTGGGTTTATCTTTCCATCCATTTATCTATCTTGATCCCATCTAATCATTTTAGTTTCCTTAAAACTGGTATTTTGATTTTATATCTGTCCAAGATCATTCAAAATTAATTATGTGCAATGTTACTACACAAGGGAACTGTCATTCAATTCAAATGTCCAATGTTGAGATGTTTAGGACCTAGTAAAGATCCTAGAAGTCACCAAAAAGGTGAAGGGATTAGTTCATTAGAGCTACAGGGAAAAATAACTATCTGGGGAAACGTTCCACCTTAGAGACATTACAGACTATTCTGATTAACTTGGTTGAATGGAACAGGTGCAAACATACTAAATGTTCCCACTTCTGTCATTTTGGACAACACTCAATGTGCAGACTGGAATTCTGTTTCACCATAGGTTTACAAGTGGAACAGGACTGCCTGAATTTCGGGCCTCAAGTATTTAATACCAGGTGCATTTATCTTTTGGTTTCTGTCCACAGGTAATTAATGCTGGCAAATTTATTATTCCCATTATAGGCTTAATTGCGATAATGTAATCCCACTGTTTCAAAGATCAAAACAAACTGGAAAAATCAATAAATTTGGTATTGAAATAGTTTCTATTTTTTCTAAACATAAACCAATACGGATTGACAATTGGTTTATAAATCTGTTTATTTAATCTTTAAAGATTATATTACCTATATATTACATAGATAATATCAAACCTATATTACTGAATCTGGAAATGCTTTACAAAATACTTTAAAATCCTACCTGTGATCAGTTGTGCATTGTCTCTGGGTCATGCTTACCAACCCAGTACCTGATTTGTGGCAAAACAAAAATACCTGGAAAAACTCAGCAGGTCTGGCAGCATCTGCGGAGAGGAACACAGTTAACGTTTCGAGTCCGAATGACCCTTCAACAGTTGAAGGGTCATTCGGACTTGAAACGTTAACTGTGTTCCTCTCCGCAGATGCTGCCAGACCTGCTGAGTTTTTCCAGGTATTTTTTTTGTTTTGGATTTCCAGCATCTGCAGTTTTTTGCTTTTACCTGATTTGTGGAGTTGGTTAATGAGGCAGGTTTGTTGGAGATATGCTATTTTGATTGACAGTTCTGTAGCTAAAGCTTTCCTAAAACTATGTTTTTTGCTAGTTCACTAAATCTCTTCACTCAATGCTGCAATAGGTAGATTATTGTCCTTCATGGAAGGCTACCAACTCTGTCTATCTTACGTGACCCCAGTCCCACATTATATGGCTAACTCAATGCCCTCAGGGCAACTAGGAATGAGGAATAATTAGATATTTAATACTACAAGTTTTGTGTCAGAAATTTATTACAATGTATATTACTTCGGAACTGTAAAAGCAAAGGAGAAGTTCTGTACAAAGCAATTCTTCAAGGTGTTTGTTTCAGTTATTTCTTAGGCTCAGAATGGAAACACTGCAGATTGATGCTGATGTAATTACTTAAATATTCTAGGTGAGATTTCCTGAATATATGTTAAACAATAGATATGACCAAGAACAATATATTTTTTTATATACACACTTCAGAAATGTAAGGAAGGATTTTAATAAATGTGTGAAAATACCAGAAGTATACCAGCAACCTGCTCAAAAGCCCCTGTGATTTTGAAAATCTCAATGAAAACGGTCCATTTCTCTTCCATTTTCCCTATGCTTTGTAAGCCCTATCCACTGCATCCTCCTTTGGATCAACAATAAACTCCAATGGATCGAGTATGGGAACCAGAGGCAGTATGAAACCATATGGGAAAACACCAGGGAAAAGGTTTCAAATCAGTAAGCCTAGTTTTTCCCAGGAGAAGTTGGAAAGTTTTTGAAGATTTTTGCAGACAAGTTCTTTTCTCTGTCGAAGTACTGGGACCAACGTATGGGATTTGCTGAACCAGAGGAGAATTTTTTTTTAAGTTAAAGAGGTTGAAATTGTTTAGAAAGTGAGAAGATTGTGACTGTTTTGCTGTGTTGCTTGTGGATTGAAATCTTGTCCCAGGGTCCAGAGTTCAAGAAGGTGAGTGTCCAGTAGCACCCTCAGAAAGAGAGGGACCGTCACCGGCTAGTGTGGTTGGGCCAGCAACCCTTCATCCTACTGCCGGTCACATTAAACCTCCGGCAGTCAGTGGGAGTTGGCACTAGACACAGGTGACAACTTGCCCAATACACAGATCTATTCCTGCAACGTGTACCTGAACGCCTACCAACTGTCACCAACAATCTGAGACATCCTGGGGAGCAGCAAGATGTAACAGCCCATGAAAAAATCTGAGACTGCAGAGACCTCAGATTGTGACAGAGACAATTTTACTGCAAAATAAAATTGAGTGTTGGCAGGTCTGCCATTTGGTGGTGAATGTGGAACAAAACCACTAGCACCAAGATGTAAATAGCTGCTGGTGTGAGGAAATGCCATCAATGCCTGGTAGCATGTAAACTTGGTTGTTTTTCAGGTACTAATTGTTAGATTTTTAATTTTCCTATTGGAATTGATGTCATGCCAGTGCAGGCATGAAGACGTTAGATTTGACTGTTTTCCTTTTAAAATGGACCCTGATGAAGTATAAGATGGCTGCCTATGGCATCATCTGACCTGCAACTTCAACGGCCTAGCAAACTTTCTTGAAAGTTCAAAATTGAATTATTATGGGCAGGGGTCTCCCTTGAATGGACATGCCTAGCCAGAACTTCTCTGTGGAATTTCACACCAGCTGCTGTCGAGGCTTACTCCAAAAGATAGGGACTATTAAGTTCCCAGACTCTCTGACTCCAGGTTTGCCATGTAATAAAGGAGGGCTAATGAGACTCGAGTATCCACAATGAAGTGCTGAAGACCACTTTTATTGTTTATGAATGACTTTTGACCTGTGACTGAAACTCCTTCAGTATGAAACACCTTAATTTGCCTTCCATCGTGTATCAATGGTCATTCATCATGTGATCATAACTGTCCTCAGTTTCTGAATAAAAGCATTTCAAAATCAGAGAAACTGGGCACTTTGCAGAACACCAGCAACAATGTCACAGCTGCAATGAAAGGTGGTGTCATCTTTTCAAGATCTGTAAGGCTTAAAGTCTCTTAAACCTCCTGCAACCTGTTTAGAACAGCTCTGAATTTGCCTGTAAGAAATTGGACCTTTGGTTACAACAGCCACCAGGACTTGTCCACATGACCTGCTGAACAGTCTTTACCTCAAAGGGATCCTGCAGTTAATCTAGGTTTGACTCCAGATTACATGAATTTACCTGAACTTCAATTCCACAGTGGGAAGCTCCCTTCTTCACTGCTCTCTCCAAGACATGTAAACTGCAGACCATTTTGTTTAGTGCATTTCTACAAGTACTAAGACCAATGTCTTTAATTGTATCTCTCTTGGGCATGTGTTCTGTGTCTCATGAAACTATTAATGTATATAACATTATTGAAAATTATTTTTTTTCAAAGAGGGTTAGTCTGTGGGTATCTCTTAATTGGATTAAAGCCAGCTAACCTGGGTGCTTTGATGTGTACTAGTTTTGAGATGTAAGAGAGGTAGGGTGCATTTACATTTTTTTTGAATAGAGCATTCAAGAAGTGGGGATGAAATCTGCCACGTAGCTAGCAGAGACCAAACAATATGTTTATAAGACTAATAAATTGGTACTATGAAAGGGGTTTTATTGTCAGAAGAGGTGGAGTTCAAAGGGGCTGGTGATAGAATGAGAATTTACTTTCAATGAACTGTGCTAGAATGAAAAGTGAATTGGAGATTTTAGTCTATCTCTCTTCCCTTTCTGTAACAGCGGCTAGAAAAGACAAGTGTACAAAACCACTATCGAGAGCGTCTAGCAACTAATAGATAACTACCATAACATGCATATAAAAAAACACCCAAAAAGGCAGACTGGGTTATCAAGCCCCTATATTGGAATGGTGCAATGTATGCATATCATAAACCTTCACCACAATCCCACACTTGCACATATCACCATGTAACCTAAAAGAGGGAAAGAAACATTGGCCTGGATTTTTGGGTCCCGCCCACAGTGGGACCGGAAATTCCCACCCGAAATCAACAATCTTTGGCTGATCCATCAAATTTTCTGTCTTGATTATGACAATTCCTGCCATGGGCAGGACTGTAAAATCCTGGCCATTGTTTCTTTAAATTAAATGTGGGAAATTCTTCTTTAACCCCTAAAAGCAATAGAATGAAATACAAAACAATGTTTATAATAAGAGGATTCATTAAAGCTCCTGGTCCAAGTGTATAGTAATGAATACTACTAAAAGAAATGGGGGTTGGAATAGGGTATTTGATTATGGAACATCACTAAGCTCATTCAACACAGGAGTGACACCAGAGGATTAGAAGATAGTAGTGTCTTGCTTGTAGATTTCTGTCATTGCAAATCCAGTAGTGTGTCCATTGAGCAAAGAATCCAAATGGACATCCAGGCTTTGAGTACACGCTCAGAGTTTCCCCTGAAGGATGTTTTTTTGCTAAACCACGAGATCCAACTCCTGTTCCCGACTCAATTCCCACTAAAATGCTGACCTTTAAACTTCCATACTAACTGACATTTTTATTTAAATAGTTTCCTCTTCTCAGCTACTATCCCAACATATTCACAATTTGAACAGTATGCTATTTTAATTACAGGATAACCAACCAATCATGTTTTAGGGCCAGTAGGAGTAGCTTTGACCTTTTGGATCTAACATACCCTCCTTGATGTTGTGGTTATGGGGTTATGGTTTATGTTATGATGTTGCAGTGGTATTTTTGTTTGTTTTGGTTTATTGAGCTGCCAGAAGTTGGGTGGTGACAGAAGGAAGCCTGCCCTTGTGTTTATTATCATATGATCTACTCATTTTAATTCCCTATTTTGAGAAAAGCCATGGTTTTTACACAGAAAATTCAGTAGTGTACATTAAACCTCCTGTAACACTGGCACATTACATTACCACATAAATAATTTATTCACATGCTTCTAGCCCCTGTAGTGCAAAAGTACAAGGTACAAATTTAACATTTGTCTAGATGAAATCTGCATTTGTTCTTTCAACAAGTCTCAGATTAGCAGTAGTAATATCTCTGTCTTCGCCCAACAACTTAATAAGTTTTAGTTGCCTAAATAGCCTCAAAGAGCCGTGCTTTAGAGAAACATAGACTTAGGGATGATTTGATTAAAGTTTTTAAAAGATGATAAAAGGACTGGATTGTATTTGTACGGATAGTTAGTTTCAACCAAATAGGTTAGGGAAGACTAGCAGTCGCAATCTCAATTAAGGACAGATCTAGTCAGATGTTAGGAGGTGGTTCTAATCCCTGAAAACAGTGGACCTGTGGAAGGGCCTGCTGGCTGATGTGAATGCTGATTCACTGAATTCCTTAAAGTGAAAGCTGGACCAATTTAAGGAGCGGGGATCACTTTGCGCAGGACTTAGGCACCATATAACATTAATTGGCCTGGGTTTGTTATCTATTTTTGCCCCTCACAGAATCTCACAGAAACAGAATCACAGTGCAGAAGAGCCCTTCGGCCCATCGAGTCTGCACCGACACGTGAGAAACACCTGACCTACCTACCTAATCCCATTTACCAGCAGTTGGCCCATAACCTTGAATGTTATGACGTGCCAAGTGCTCATCCAGGTACTTTTTAAAGGATGTGAGGCAACCTACCTCCTCCACCCACCCAGGCAGCGCATTCCAGACCGTCACCACCCTCTGGGTAATAAAGTTTTTCCTCCCATCCCCCCTAAACCTCCTGCCCCTCACCTTGAACTTATGTCCCCTTGTGACTGACCCTTCAACTAAGGGGAACAGCTGCTCCCTATCCACCCTGTCCATGCCCCTCGTAATCTTGTACACCTCGATCAGGTCACCTCTCAGTCTTCTGCTGCAACGAAAACAACCCAAGTCTATCCAACCTCTCTTCATAACTTAAATGTTTCATCCCAGGCAACATCCTGGTGAATCTCCTCTGTACCCTCTTCAGTGCAATCACATCCAGGTCATTACATAGCTTCCAGGTAGTTGTGATGTACAAGGTATCTCACTTATATGTGGTAGCTGGAATGGACCCACTAGTAGATTTTTTTTTCCAGCCTGCTGATTCTCATCTGTCGTACAATTAAAAAATATATAGTTTAGACTAAAGAAAAATGGGTGGATTTTCTGTGGCTGCCAGTCCTGATGGAAGTATGACTCTAGAGCTGACCTTGCTGTAGTTTCCAGACTCAATGGCGTTTCATAATTTGTGCAGACTCAATTGGTTGGAAACATGTCTCATTGGGAACCAATCATTTTTGGAGTACAGGAATAGCATGATACCACAGCTTCTAAATGGCAGTAGCACCTTAAAGTGGCCTTGACAGAACGCTATTCTGGAAGTAGAATAAAATGTGCTTCAACATGGTGGAAAGAACTGAGACAGGGCACAAAGCCTCCAAGTTTACAGATTCTGAAGTGGAACTGTTCTTGCAGGAGGTTATAGGCAGGGCAGAGGCTTTGTGTGTCATTGCACAGGGGCTGTGGTTAGGTTCATGGCAGTTGCACTTAGTGCCAATGTGAAGACCTATTGCACTGCCGCTCAATACAGAAAGAATCTTACCATCCTTACCAAGCAGGATAAGAATACTCAGCAACAGGTTCTTAAGATTGAGATATATTGAGCATTTTTGTCATTTACAATAACCTGCTATCCCTAAGCAGAAATTCTGAAAGAGGAATCCATTGTACCTGTTGTTCAATTATGAGAGGGGAATCATTGATTGCCTAAAGCCAAAAGGCTCACAAGGTTAAGCAGTTGTCACCCCAATGGGAAAAAAAACCACCCAAATTTGCTTTTATTCTTCCTCTATGCTGGAATCAACTTGCCCTGTCTGCACTGACCACCCACCGCCTAGAAGTTCCCCTCCACTCACTATCCTGATTTAGAAATATATCACCATTCCTTCACTGCCGCAGGGTCAAGATCCTGGAACTCCCTCCCTAACTACACTGTGGGTGTACCTACACCACATGGACTGCAGCGGTTCCAGAAGGCAGCTCACCACCACCTTCTCAAGGGCAATTAGAGATGGGCAATAAATGCTGGCCTGACCAGCGACACCCACATTCCAAGAATGAATAAAAAATAACCACCTGCAATGTCTCATTCCATATAAAATCTTCTACCCATATTCACAGCCACACCATCTCCTCTGGCTTCACTATTCCCATAGTCTCAATTACAGACAAGGCCATCTCTGATGACCGCTTTGTATTCCTGCATCCACATACTTTACTCTCCACAACCCTAACCTCATTTTCTTCTGTATCTGCCTTTGGAAAATAATTACAATTGCACTTTCAAACTCCCAACTGACTAGCCTTTGCTCCTTCATACATCACAATACTTCTGCAGTCACCAATCTGTTCAAACGCAACCTCACCTCCCCCTTGATACCCATATCTCAAACAAAATCTTTCATCTCTTCCATTCCAGTTGTCACTTCCTGCAATGGCCCACATCTTGGCTCCGTCAAGTCCAGGAGGTGTAAACCTGAGCATGTATGACATACATTCATTTGGCCACTAATCAACTGAGCTGGCTGGACCACATCAAGAGCTTTTGGGCCTTAAAATCTTTCATCAAAACTGCCCACCACTGCAGGATCATACTGGAGAACAAAGATAATCCCTGGTTCTTTTCTCCATGACCAACCATCTGCTAAAGCCCCACTCCCTTCCACTCTCACCTCTAACAAATGGAAGGAGCTCATGAATTTCTTTGTCACTAGGATTGAGACCGTCCAGTCAGTTGACTCTACTGTTCCTCCTCTTCCTCTAGTTTTGCTCATAACTTCCCTCATGCCCTCCCTGAGCTCCACTTGTGCATAAGATCCAACTCCTGTTCCCCACGCAGTTCCCACTAAAATGCTGACCTTTAAACTTCCATACTAACTGACATTTTCATTTAAATAGTTTCCTCTTCTCAGCTACTATCCCAATCGGCTGTCATTACTCCTCAAAACATCAACCTTTGACCCTTCGGTCCTTGTAAGCTACCACCCCAGCCCAACCTTCTTTCCTTTTCATAGTCCACGATGTTGCCTCCTAAATCTGTGCTGATCTTTTGAATCTTGCCAATCAAGTTCTAATCAAAATTACAAATAACATCCTTTGATTATGATTGTGGTGCATTATCCCATACAACCTCTCTAACCTTTCATAAGGTTGACCATACCATCCTCTTCCAATGTCTCTCATTGGCTCTTGGCTCTTCAGCTAAGCAGGACTGTCCTTGCTTGGTACCATTCTTACTTACTTGACCATTACCAGAGCATCTGAAGCAATGCTTCTCTTCCCTTCTTTGCAGTGTTATCTCTGGAGTCTCCCAGGATCTATCCTTGGCTCCTCCTTATCTTATATGTTGCCCCTTGACACGCATGGATGAACTACCACATGAACACTGATGACACCCAGTTAAATATTTGGAGGACCAAAGCTACTGACTTCAGTTCCTGGTCAGAACTTTGTACCATTGCCATCAATTCCATCCCTCTTCTGGCCACCATATTAGGCCAAGTCAGACTGTTCTCCCTCTCTCATTCAGTTTAGTATACATTTGAAAAAAAATTACAATCACACAAAACAAATGCTGCAATAGGTGTCTAATTAGAACAAGGTTGATTTTTTTTCTGACAGACATACACACACAGAGCTCTGGACAAAATAACAAATTCAAGCCCAACCTTTGAAAGAGTTTGAGGACTTCAAAGGAAAACTCTAAGAAAGGCATTAATAGGCATAAAAGATAATTCAGTGGATGAAGATGTTATTGCAAAGTATTAATTTGTTTGAATTTAATTCTTCTGAAGTCCCTTTTTTGGGCTCTTTAAAAAAATCAGTTATTGAGACAGAAAAAGTGGTTGAAGAAAATTCACAAAGTGCTTTGATTGATTTGTTGCAATCTGGGGTGAGGGCAGACTACACATTCACTCTCAAAAACGAGCAACTATTGTGTCATACAGCATAAGCCCTTTAACATGCCCGTAACAAAGGACACTACAAGAACAATAGAGGCTTATGAGTTTTCAGTGAAACAGCTACCTGATGCACCAAATTTAATATATAATATAGACAAAAAATGTGATCTAGAAATCATTTTAAAGCCCTCAATTAGAAGTCGCAGTAACTGCTTTTTGCACAAGACTTTGTTGAACAATCTTTGAGAATATTTTTTCTATTATTGATTTGAAAAAGTAAAGATGTAGTGTGAATTAATGCCAACTTTAGTCATCATTGAACCAGAACAATCTGTTAATTTCCTGCCATGTAACCCAATTGACAGGATCCAACTGCATATACTTAAAGGGGAAAAGTGAATGCCTTGAGAGAAAGGAATATTAAAATTTCAGTATCATGGAACTGCTCTCTTCCACACATTCTAACAACTAGTTACAAAGCAGCATTGATAGAGACTTTAGAACAGATGTCAGTATAAGTGCTTAGACAGTGGGCAGAATGTGAAATACATAAATTAAAGAAGAGGTAAAATATTAAATCAATCTTTTAAGGAATGGATAAATATGTATTCAGTGTCAATGGAGCCCTACAGAATTTAGTGCTCACTGCTAAATATCTTGCCCTACCATTTTTTCCTTCTCTGACATTGCAAATATATTGGAACAAATACATGGTGTATTGGTTTAGCTATATATCAAAAATACTACTAGTTGTTGGTTTTAAAATGGTGTCAGGTGACACCAGATCTCTGATCCCCAGTGAGATGAGGTTCATTAATCCTCACACATTTCATATCTTGGACATTTCACTTGCAAGTACCACAAATGTGAAATACACACATATATAAGTATGATCTCGGCTCCTTGATCAAGTAGTTTTGAAGAAATCTCTGTCTAGTTAATGGGTAAGTGTTAGGGTGTGGAATGATATGGATTAACAAACTGCAAATCATTGGCTATTAGAAAATTGGCGTCTGTTGACACTATTCCAATCCTGAAAAGCAGGAATTGCTATACCAGTTGGTACTTGCCAACTATATAACTGTTAGCTGCCATTTCACATCTAGTCCCGCCTAACTAGATGACAATGTTGTAAAATGCATGTAGTTTGGTAGGTCTCTTGAAGAGATTCCAAGTCTTGCATAGTTAACAGTAAGTATTTATTAACTACTTGTAACTATACACATATATACAGTATAAGGTCTAAGCTAGGAACAGTCTCCATGCTTGCCTCTACACATTTCTCTGCATAGTACAAGGCTGCGTCCCCAGGATTTGGGTCATGTGTTCCTTTACATCACACTGTGGGCGGTACTGTACCCAGTCCCACATTAACCTTAAAATGAAAGCAAAATACTGCGGATGCTAGAAGTCCGAAATAAAAACAGAAACTGCTGGAAAAACTCAGCAGGCCTGGCAGCATCTGTGGGGAGAGAAACAGAGTTAATGCTCGAGTCCATATGACTTCTTCGGAGTCATACAGAATTGAAATGCTAACTCCCTTTCTCTCTCCACAGATGCTGTCAGAGCTGCTGCGTTTTTCCAGCACTTTCTTTGTTTATCCCGCATTAACCCTTCCTATGCCACGCCCTAATACTACAGAAAAGTCCAAGCTAATCTTGAGTCGAATACAGCATCAGTTTTTAAACACTATAACATGCACATTTTTAAAATACTAAAGCCGCCAGTTAGTATGCATTTTTAAAAAATAAACTATTTAAAGTATATTTACTGTAGTGAGTTATATCATCAAACATTGGATAGACTTCCTGCAGAATTTATATGTTAATGCTGGAGAATTGTTTTGCATTTTTTGCAGAAATTGGCCTTGAAATGCTATTGAATTCTGGGAACACAGATTAACTTTTTAATCAGTTTCTTCTAAGTCAAGTTAACCTTGATTGCCATCTACTGGGTTTCAGGGGAATTACACATTTATTCCTTCACAGTATAAATGGAAACAGACAATTTACTCAAGCCTTATTTGAAGTGTACCTAATGGTACCAACTCTGGAAACCATACACCCTATAACCCAGAAACTGCAACAGATTAATGTCAAACTCTATACATGTACAATACACTATCACAGTTGGTTCTGCACAACTCAGGTATGCTAAATCACATACTTGTACTGTATGATAGTCCTGTGAGTAAAAGACTATTCAATAAATATTTTACATTCAACTGTTATCTGCATAATTTATTCAGATGTGGGAATTAAAGTCAATTGCACTCAGTTCCCAAAACTGCTTTAGTTAATACTTAAAAATGATGTATTTTACTAACTAGCCTCAGCTGGTATTTCTATGAATATGTCTCATTGACACTTCTTGTATAAATATTTTAAATCAGTTTGTGAGGGAACAAGAGCAGGGAGTCTGTATTAATACAGGTTAATAGGAAAGCCACTTGCCTAAATGGATTATATTTATATCTATTAATTTGCAGAATACTGAAACTTAGGTCCTACAGAAATCTGCTTTCTCCATGGGTGAATTCCATTTATCCAGCAACTTCTGG
Organism: Cetorhinus maximus; assembly: GCF_964194155.1. Lineage (NCBI taxonomy): Eukaryota > Metazoa > Chordata > Chondrichthyes > Lamniformes > Cetorhinidae > Cetorhinus > Cetorhinus maximus. The sequence continues at coordinate 34,348,030 of NC_135895.1, forward strand.
GTTTTGCTGTATTCTCCACCTTTTCTACTACTGAGTCTATATTGTCTGCTAAATCATTTCTATTTCAGTCGCTTGCGTGGGCTGCTTTTCTGCTACTCCACTGAGATTTTTCACTTTATTACTGATCCATTCCTGCTGGTTTCCAATCTGCTCTAGATGATTCCTGAGCTGCTGAATGATCCCTGCTTCGCTGCCATCTGCTTGCTTTGCATGGCCAAAATTCTTCAGAACCCCTCCATCACATTTTTCTGGGCTGGGTTGGACCAGCTCCTCACACTCCTGCTTCTCCTGATCTTGTGCAGTCTTCACTTTTCACAGAGATAAAAACAAAAAACTACTGCGGATGCTGGAAATCCAAAACAAAAACAGAATTACCTGGAAAAACTCAGCAGGTTTGGCAGCATCAGCGGAGAAGATAAGAGTTGACGTTTCGAGTCCTCATGACCCTTCAGCAGAACTGAGTAAAGTTAGGAGAGGGGTGAAATATAAGCTGGTTTAAGGTTGGGGGGAGTGGGGGAGTGGGGGGGGTGGGGTGGTTGTAGGGACAAGCAAGCAGTGATAGGAGCAGATAATCAAAAGATGTCACAGACAAAAGGAACAAAGAGGTGTTAAAGGTGGTGATATTATCAAAGAAAATGTGCTAATTAAGAATGGATGGCAGGACACTCAAGGTACAGCTCTAGTGGGGGTGGGGTGGAAAGACTGACAGAGTATTACAGTTATAGATTTAAAAATAATGGAAATAGGTGGGAAAAGAAAAATCTATATAAATTATTGAAAAAAACAAAAGGGAGGGGGAAGAAACAGGGTGGGGATGGGGGGAGGGAGTTTAAGATCTAAAGTTGTTGAATTCAATATTCAGCCTGGAAGGCTGTAAAGTGCCTAGTCGGAAGATGAGGTGCTGTTCCTCCAGTTTGCGTTGGGCTTCACTGGAACAATGCAGCAAGCCAAGGACAGACATGTGGGCAAGAGAGCAGGGTGGAGTGTTAAAATGGCAAGCGACAGGGAGGTTTGGGTCTTTCTTGCGGACAGACCGCAGGTGTTCTGCAAAGTGGTCGCCCAGTTTGCGTTTGGTCTCTCCAATGTAGAGGAGACCGCATTGGGAGCAACGAATGCAGTAGACTAAGTTAGGGGAAATGCAAGTGAAGTGCGGCTTTACTTGAAAGGAGTGTTTGGGCCCTTGGACGGTGAGGAGAGAGGAAGTGAAGGGGCAGGTGTTGCATCTTCTGCGTGGGCATGGGGAGGTGCCATAGGTTGGGGTTGAGGAGTAGGGGGTGATGGAGGAGTGGACCAGGGTGTCCCAGAGGGAACGATCCCTACGGAATGCCGCCGGGGGGGGGTGAAGGGAAGATGTGTTTGGTGGTGGCATCATGCTGGAGTTGGCGGAAATGGCGGAGGATGATCCTTTGAATGCGGAGGCTGGTGGGGTGATAAGTGAGGACAAGGGGGACCCTATCATGTTTCTGGGAGGGAGGAGAAGGCGTGAGGGCGGATGCGCGGGAGATGGGCCGGACACGGTTGAGGGCCCTGTCAACGACCGTGGGTGGGAAACCTCGGTTAAGGAAGAAGGAGGACATGTCAGAGGAACTGTTTTTGAAGGTAGCATCATCAGAACAGATGTGACGGAGGCGAAGGAACTGAGAGAATGGGATGGAGTCCTTACAGGAAGCGGGGTGTGAGGAGCTGTAGTCGAGGTAGCTGTGGGAGTCTGTAGGCTTGTAATGGATATTGGTGGACAGTCTATCATCAGAAATTGAGACAGAGAGGTCAAGGAAGGGAAGGGAAGTGTCAGAGATGGACCATATGAAAATGATGGAGGAGTGGAGATTGGAAGCAAAATTAATAAATTTTTCCAGGTCCCGACGAGAGCACGAAGCCGCACCGAAGTAATCATCGATGTACCGGAGAAAGGGTTGTGGGAGGGGGCCGGAGTAGGACTGGAACAAGGAATGTTCCACATAGCCCATAAAGAGACAGGCATAGCTGGGGCCCATGCGGGTACCCATAGCCACACCTTTTATTTGGAGGAAGTGAGAGGAGTTAAAGGAGAAATTGTTCAGTGTGAGAACAAGTTCAGCCAGACGGAGGAGAGTAGTGGTGGATGGGGATTGTTCGGGCCTCTGTTTAAGGAAGAAGCTAAGGGCCCTCAGACCATCCTGGTGGGGGATGGAGGTGTAGAGGGATTGGACGTCCATGGTGAAGAGGAGGCGGTTGGGGCCAGGGAACTGGAAATTGTTGATGTGACGTAAGGTGTCAGAGGAATCACGGATGTAGGTGGGAAGGGACTGGACAAGGGGAGAGAGAAGGGAGTCAAGATAATGAGAAATGAGTACCGTGGGGCAGGAACAGGCTGACACCATCGGTCTGCCGGGACAGTTCTGTTTGTGGATTTTGGGTAGGAGGTAGAAGCGGGCCGTCCGAGGTTGAGCGACTATCAGGTTGGAAGCTGTGGGAGGAAGATCTCCAGAGGAGATGAGGTCAGTGACAGTCCTGGAAACAATGGCTTGATGTTCAGTGGTGGGGTCATGGTCTCCTTCACTTTTCACAGCTGTACCTATGACCAACTGCCACACCTGCACTAGTCCCATTCATTCACCTTTCATCCTCCCCAGCTCTCTGGCCTTTCCTTCTCTTGCTCCTCGGATTTCACTCCTCCTGCTCCATACAGCTCTGCTGACATAGCAGATCTGTACACTAGAGGTCACTGTGCACTTCCTCTGGACCCCTGGATCCACCTTTACTTCCTCATGGTTGACTCTCCACTCCTATTTGAACAACCTCTAGCCAAGCACCCACTGATACTTGCACCTCGATCAATTCCCAGATACATTCCCTTTCCTGAACTATTTCCAAACCTGGGCATTGCTTTGTGGATACCCCAAGCTGATTCCACCTCAGTTGCAAGTCAGCTTTAACCCATCACAGGACACCAGACTTTAACTTTGGGCTCTCTCATATTAACTCCTCCCTGCCCTTGGTTCAGGACCATGACATTGTCTCTGCTAATCTCTGCCTCACGTACATATCCTAAAATTTCCCTGTGTCTATTTGCATACTCGTTAGTGGCAAGTGAGGGCTGAATCATTTTGCGGCCTGGTTCACGTTAGTGCTCCGAGCAGGGGCCTCGCCACAATTTGTTGGCTCTGGGAGGGTGGAAAACGTGCTGTGCTCCCACATTGAGCTAGCCAGCAGGCTAGGCCTGGGAGAGATGAGGTGATCTGGCAGGGTGCAGCAGGGTGGTGGCCTTGCATGGGCTGGCATAGGGCTGTTGCTTGTGACCCAGGAAGACCAGGAATGCTCCTCCTGGGCCGGCCTAAGCAAAACAGAAGCCTCTTGAGCTGTTTTCTGACAGTCTTCCAGTTGTTCCAGAACAATTGATTAGTCTGCTCAATGCCTGGTAGAACTAGATGAAGCATAACACACATTGCACCCATTTGAAGGAGGGGTAGAAGAAATAGAAAGAGGAGAAAACATGTAACCTGAAGAGGATGGTAGAAGGCTTTTCCTTTACACCTGTCCAGCTTATCTACTTAATTCAAGAGTTTGTACTGTGCTAAAATGCAATTTTATATTGAAAATTGCAACCAGCAACTGGCATACAAAGCTGATTTGCATATTTAAGAGGCCTGTTTCAGTTGGATAACTTTTTCACCCATTTACAGATCCACCCAGAAATTACATCCTTCGGCCCTTGGTCACCAGTGGTGTTGCCAGGGTGTACTCTGCACGGTTTTCAATTTCTGGCCTGAAGTTTTTCGGGTAAAACATGGGCAGCTTGCGAATGAAAATGACCCCATTCTATCTTAATGAGGCAGGCAGATGACAGGAAAAGGCTGCACCGAAGAGAAAGACTAACTAAAGAGGTACCACAGTCTATAGACCATGCCAATCCCTCAGACATATCTCCTTAAGGAAGCAAGAGTTCAGTAAAGAGACCTGGAAGTAACTCTTGTTTCTCATTAAAAACTGTCCCTAAACATCCTCTCAAACTCTCAAATTGTAAAGAATGCCATATTTCAGAACACTGGATTTCATATCAGAAATTGGTTATATTGTTAACTTTTTATTCCTACCCCACTCTTGTAGCTCCTATCCAGGTTTTGCACCCGAAGGCTAGTGTTGCCTCACTGTGCCATGGCCCTCAACTTAGGGAATTCTGAGTTCTGGGAAGACTGCATCACTATGGCAAATGCATTTGTACCCTGCTACCTACATGACTAGGCAGCTAAAAAGATCATGAGAAATATCGCCAGGCGAGAACACAACATCATGATGGTGGGTTCCAGTTAGATGACTTTTGCTAGGTCTTTGCTGCATCAGATTTCTTTGTCTTCTCCAGGTATACAGAAGTATATAGGTGCGGAAATGATCAGGAGTTGCACTATATACAGGAGAAAAATAAATTTCTGTCTGTTGAGATCCAAACATAATTAAAATTCCCATTAGTTAATGGAACAATCCACTTAGCTATCTGGTTAAAAGACACTTTTGGTTTAAAAGCCTTGGTTGTAATTAAAAATCAAATATACCACTTAAAAATAAAGACAGGGGTACTAAAGTAGACTCAAACATAATTGATACAGCTATAAAATTAAATATTTTTATATTGTTATTATTGTATGACTAGGATATTGAACAGAAAGACAATTGTGTATTCAATAACTTTCCACTTAATGCCATTCTAAATACATTGAATAAAAGCTAAGATTATGTGAGCCTTGCACGTGTGTTGTGTGTTATAAACTGAGTGATTTGTGTACCCGCTGACACTGTAACAAATAAACTGGTATTTTACTTCTTATCCCCAATAAGGTGCTCAAATGTTCTTCCCTACAATGTTGGTGACAATCTGTGATTTATGAACACTCCATGAGTGGTTACTTCATTTCTGGTAGATTTGCAACAGAAATAACAATGTATTAGTTTTAAGTCACCTCCTGGTCTAATTGATAATGTGCTGTGAATTTGCCACACACGAGTGGTGGCGTGGATTGAGCATCGGCTGCAGAACTGAAATGACTGCACTCAAACGACATGTATGCACTCAAGTATTTCAAAAGGCGCGAGTTTGATTTTAAGCTTCGGTGACGGCGGTCATCAAAACTACTCTGGCGAGCTTTGCTACTGGGGGCCCTTCAGAAACCCAGTCAGTCAGATTTGTCTTAATGTTTCTGTAGGTGCAGCTGTATGACCTGATTTGTGTTATTTGGAATGTCTGCCACACAAGCAGCTCCTGGGTAGGTACTGACCAAAATATGAGCTGGTCAACAAGGAGGAATGCCTATTGGAGTAATCCTGTTTCTGCAAGCAGGGTCACAAAGAGTAAGCAGTGATTAATTATTTAGGCTACCAAACTGGATTTTGTGAGAAATCTGTTGATATATTTATTGTACTCAGGTGGCAATTTATTTTGAAGAATTGGGAATTTATTTCTTCCAGACAGTGATTTAAGTATTTATTTGTTTGGGTCAATTGATCATCCATTTGTTTCAAGCAATGAATTATTTATAAATGTCAATCGATTGTTTAATCATTTATTTAAGTCAGTGAAATGATTATTTACTTGAGGCTTGTCAGTGGTAAAGCTCAAGGGCTATGAAACTCCTTCAAAGATTTCTGTGTCTAACTGTAGCATTTGCTCAGTAACTTATTTATTGACCAACCATTGCCAAGCTGAAATGAAAGTAAAAATTACCAGAAAGACTCAGCAGGGTAGCCAGCATATGTAGAGATGGCAGGCAAGTTAATAATATTTCAGGTGGGGGTCTTTTGTCAGAACTGGAAGATATTACTGATAAACATCTAAAAAAAGAAACAGAATAAAGGGAAGAAGTGGACTGAGGAGAAAGAGAAACACATGCAGAAAACAAAAAAATTGGAAAGCCCTTGCAAGAGATTTCCTCTTCTCAGACACTTTGAAAAATCTCTCATCATTCCTTCTGAAAAAAAATACCCTCTAACCCTCTGTACTTGGAAATGACAACCCTATGTGTAGTCTAAAACTATACAAGGCACTAGTTAGACCACACCTAGAATACTGTGAACAGTTTTGATCCCCTTATCGAAGGAGATATATACAAGGCATTGGAGGCAGTCCAGGGAAGGTTCACTAGGTTGATCCTGGGTATGGAGGGATTTTCTTATGAAGAGAGGTTGAGCAGGTTGGGCCTGTACTCATTGACGTTTAGAAGAATGAGAGGTGACCTTATTGAAACATATAAGATTCTTAGGGGGCTTGATAGTGTAAATGCTGAGTGGTTGTTGTGGGAGAGTCTAGGACCAGAGGGCATAATCTTAGAGTAAGGGGGTGCCCATTTAAGACAGAGATGAGGAGGAATTTCTTCTCTGATGGTAGTGAATCTGTGGAATTCTTTACCGCAGAGGGCTGTAGAAGCTGTGTCGTTAAGCATATTCAAGGTGGAGACAGACAGATTTTTAATCAGTAAGGGAATCAAGGGTTATGGGGAAAAGGCAGGAAAGTGGAATTGAGGATTATCAGATCAGCCATAATCTCATTGAATGGCGGAGCTGACTCGATGGGCCGAATGGCCTACTTCTGCTCCTACGTCTTATGGCCTTGCTCTCCTTTCTGAAGCCCATGAATGTGTTGTCCCAAAACCATGCCCATTTTTCTCATAACATATACAATGGTGAACTACTGTCTGCCCTTTCAGGTCCATGTAAAAGCATTAGAATCATATCTCTCCAGGCTGAATTTTTCTTTAACGAAATGGAAGGACTTGACATTATCTGTACATTTGGATGCTGACCTGGGATTTTTTTTTTAAAAAGGTCATAAGTTCACCTTGGAACTGTCAACAAGCAGGCCCCTTCCAAGAAATCACCTGATCTGTTTGATACTTGAGGAAGACCTGATTGTTTCTTTTGAACAGCAATCACTTTAATTGATGGGGAAAAAAACTGAAAAGGTCAAAGTTGGTAACTTGCTGGAAATCACATGGGAGAGAGAAAAAAACTTAAATTGTGAACCGGCTGGTTTTGAAGGCAGTCTTGTTGGCAACAAGCTGGGGAAGGAAGGCTACCCTAACTGGCTCTCTCTCTTTACTTTGCCTGCAATTATGTGTAGTAGCCAGAGAACCCTCATCTGAGTGTAACTGGGCTGCATATGGACTTGCAAAGCTGAGACCAGTTGGTGAGAACTTCCAGACATCCACCAGGATCAGTGGCCCGTCTTCACACGAGGGAACTCCAGGTTGAGAGTGTTCGAGACCCAGCGAGCTTTATCCTTTGTTTTAGGACATTGATCCTCTAAAGCCCATCTCTGCAGAGAGACTCTTATCTGTTTGCTCTTTGTTTGTCTGTGTGTGTCAGTGTGTGTGCTGGGGAAATTCTTTAGGAAGAGACAGATAGTTATACTTTCCTATTACAATTGTGTGTTAACCAGTACTTGCAACTTGTTAAAAAGAAGTTTTATTTCATAATAAATAGTCGTTCTGAGTTTATTGAAGGAAGCGTGTTTGAAGACTCTTTTATTCTGGGCACCAGTAAGGAAAATAGACAATTGGCTATTTTGGTGAGAAAATCAAACTTTTTAATTAATGGCACGGCCTGTGGAGTAGTGAAGCTGGATCACACACTCACTCACTCCTATCCCGGTCATAACAAAAGATCCCATGGCACTATATTGAATAAGAGCAGGGAGTCATTCCCGGTGTCCTAGCCCAGACCTATCCTTCAATCAACATCACGAAAACAGATTATCTAGTCATTATCACATTGCTGTTTATAAGAGCTTGTTGTGTGCAAAATTGGCTGCCATGTTTTCTACATTACAACAGTGATTACACTTCAAAGTACTTCATTGGCTGTAAAATGCTTTGCAATCTCCAGTTGTCATGAAAAGCATGTATAAATGCAAATCTTTCTTTATTTTAAAATATGTTTGAATCTCTCTAATCAGGCTTCTATTGCTGCCACTGTGGCAGAACAGTTACAAATGAGATCCTCCCAAGATTTAGGGTAGTGTATCTGCTAGAGGATGGTTTTTATTTATGATTAAATGTGTTATGTGCTCCTCAAGTCAATAAGGTTCTTACATGTGGAGATCAGCATTCATGGTTTATTAAGCATACAGTACATGCAATAGCATTTAACAGCTAGTACTTACAACTGCGCCAGGGGACTCAAACTGTTTACAGCTTCAATCTCAGTGTACAGGTTGACTGGACTTCTATTGACTCCAAGACATCGATACTAAAGTGCAACATATAACATGTTTCTCTCACCGCTTCTATGTGACAATCCATACGTTTCTGCATTGTACAATGATTATACAAAAGTTAGTTTCAGGAGAATTTAATTGAACTTGTCCCTCATCAATAACTTTTAGCAATAACCTAATTTCTTTACTTAACAAGCGGTTATTGGAGCGTGGTGTAGAGAAGCCTTTAAACTTGAGGCTCGTCAGTGGTAAAGCTCAAGGGCTGTGAAATTCCTTCAAAGATTTCTGCATCTAACTGTGGCATTTGCTCAGCAACTTATTTATTGACCAACCATTGCCAAGCTGAAATGAAAGTAAAAATTACCAGAAAGACTCAGCAGGGCAGCCAGCATATGTAGAGATGGCAGGCAAGTTAATAATATTTCAGGTGGGGATCCTTTGTCAGAGCTGGAAGATATTATTGATAAACATTTAAAGTGCTTCAGAAAGGGGAGCAAGACTACACATAGGGTTGTCATTTCCAAGTACAAAGGGTTAGTGGGTATTCTTTTCAGGACTGATGAGAAGTTTTCAAAGTGTCTGAGGAGAGTGAATCTTTTGCAAAGGCTTTCCATTTTTTTTGTTTTGTGCATGTGCGTTTTCTTCTTCTCCATCCCACATCTTCCCTTTATTCTGTTCCTTCTTTAAATGTTTATCAGTAATATCTTCTAAAATACTGGGGGAGGGGAGGGTTCATGTTGTGGGGAGACTCAGAAAATTAAAGAGAAAGGACAAGGCAATAATGCTGGGTAGCGATGCAAAGTGTGACAGGGAGGCAAACATAACAGTGCACCAACAATTAAGGTCAGAGTAGAGAAAATAGTTTTAAAAAAGACAGAATTAAAAGCTCTTCATTTGAATACTCACAGCTTTCGTAATGTTAGGGGGAAAAAAGGAATACAGTAATGGTCAAGGGACTTGACTTAAAATATCCCAGCATGCAAAACCACAATTGCTAAGTAGTTAATATTTAAAGTTCAGGCTGTGACAGGGAGAATGCTGAACCTTATACATTCTCAGGGCTTGCGAGCATCAGCAAGGCCACATTGGATGAAGAAGAATGTAAGTATGATAGAGGAGTTAGACTGGAGTCAGAGAATGGCAATAACATAGATTAAGTGTGCTCTTCAACAGATAGGGGAAGAACAGATGGTCCCAGCTTAGATAGGAAGGCAGATCTCTGCCTGGGTGTAGGTGGGGCCAGATGATGTATGTACCTTTATACCAGAGACGTGTCTGTTTAACATAAACCTATATGCTGACAAGATTAAAATCGGAGAACTGTTCTTGTATGTGACCAATAATGTATAAATATGATGAACACTTGTAGTTTAGCAGAGTACTGTCTCAAGCTGCATTGAGATGGTGCCCTCCATGCAATTGCTCGAATAAACAATCATAACCTGTACCTGAGTCTCCTGTGGTCTGTTCATCAAAGACACCACAACAGTAACAAGACGGATGAATTGAAAGCACAAATAAAGGAGTATGATATGATGGCCATCACATAGACTAGGTGTTAAGGTGGCCAAGCCTGGGACATTTATATTCAAGGCTATTTGACATTTTTGGAGGACAGGAAGAAAGAAAAGAAGGTGAGGTAGCTCAGTTAATGAGGATGAGATCAGCACAATACTGAGAAATGATGTTGGCTCAGAAGACCAAAATGTAGAATTAGTTTGGGTGGAGATAAGAAATACCAAAGGAAGGAATTCACTGGTGGGAATAATTTATAGGGCCCCTATCAGTAGCTACACTATAAGACTGAGTATAAATCCAGAAATAATGGGAGCTTGTAAGAAAGGTATGCGACAATAGTGGGCAATTTAAACTTTCATATCAAATTGGCAAAGGTAGCTTGCAGAATGTGCTCATAGAGGGTATTTGGGACAGTTTCTTAGAATATTACATTCTGGAACCAACCAGTGAGCAGGCTATTTTACTTGGTAATGTGTAATGAGACAGGATTAATCAATTACCTCATAGTAAAGGATCCTCTAGGCAAGAATGATCATAACATGACAGGATTTCACATTCAGTTTGAGGGTGAGAAATGTGGGCCAAAAACTAGTACATTAAACTTAAAAAAGGCAAACGCAAGGGTATAGAGACAGAGCTGGCTAAAGTGTATGAGAAATTAGGTTAAAATGAAAGATGGGGGAAAGCAACGGCAGACATTTAAGGAGATAATTCATAACTCTCAACAAAGATACGTTCCATTTAGAAAGAAAGACTCTCTGAGAAAGATGCACTACTAGTGGCTAACTAAGCAAGTTAAGGATGGCATCAAATTGAAAAAAAAGGCTTACAATGCTTCACAGATTAGTGATTGGCCAAAAGATTTTGAATTTTTTAGAAAACAGTGAGGGTTGACTTAAAAAAAGATAGAAAAGTTAGAGTATGAGAAGATAGTGGATGCATTGGTTGTAATCTTCCAAAATTCTCTAGGTCCCAGCAGATTGTAAAAATCACAAATGTAACACCTATATTCAAATGTGGAGGGAGATAGAAACCAGGAAGCTATAGGTCAGTTAGCCTAACATCTGTCATTGGGAAAATGCTAAAATCCATTATTAAGAAAACAGTAGCAGGACATTTAGAAAATCATAATGCAATCAGGTAGAGTTAACATGGTTTTGTAAAAGGGAAAATGTGTTTGACAAATTTATTAAAGTTCCGTGAGGATGTAACAAACAGGGTGGATAAAGAGGAAACCAGCAAATGTCGTATATTTGTATTTCCAAAAGTCATTCAATAAGGTGCCACATAAAAGGTTATGATACAAGATATGAGCTCATGATGTTGGGGGTGATATATTAGCATGGATAGAGTGGCTACCCCGACCCAGTCCCCATAAAATACTAGGTGGGCAGATGCCAAAACCACTATTTAAAAAAAAACAGGCAATTGAGCTTTTTAACAAGCCAATCAATCCAAATATTATGCTGCCCACACCATAATGCAGTTGACCTGGGCATGCAGGCGAGAGTGAGAACTCCATTTTTTTTAACGCAACTGGTTAAAAACTGGGAAGAAAGGGGGTGTGCATCTTTTGCGGGGTGCCCTGTGCATATCAGCTGCACCCTTCGCGAGATGATACCCACCCTTTGTGCCTCCCAGCCTTGCCTCCAAAGCCTGTCATCCCACCCTGTCTCCCCTGGCTCCCCGATCCCTTCCCACCCCAAAAACCTGGAACTTACCTGAATCTGGGATCCATTGTTCTCTTCATCATGGGACTTTTGTAAAAGGAGCTTGGATGAGGTAAATTGGTTGAACTGTTCCCACTGCTTTGTGAGTCAATACTGCAGGACATAAATTTAAGATTGCTACTAGAAGAACAAAGTGAGATTTATTTTACATTGATTGTTAAGTAAGACTTACTTATAATAGTAGTAGAAGCAGAGTCCCCATAATAACTTTTTAAAAAACTATTTGAAAAAGAAAAATTTATAAGGGTGACAACAACTTATATTTATATAGTGCCTTTAATGTAATGAAACGCCCCAAGGCGCTTCACAGGCACATTATAAAACAAATAATGACACCAAGAGACATTAGGAGATATTAGGTTAGATGATCGAAAGCTTGGTCAAAGAGATGGGTTTAAAGGAGCGCCTTCAAGTAGGGAAACAAGGTAGAAATGTGAAGGGGTGTAGAGGGGGAGTTCCAGAGCTTGGAGCCTAGGCAACTGAAGTCATAGCCACCAATTGTGGAGTAATCAAAACTGGAGATGCACAAGAGGCCAAAATTAGAGGTATGCAAATATCTGATGGTTCTGGGCCTGGAGGAGATTATGGAGATAGAGAGGGATGAGGCCATGGAGGGGTTTGAAAACAAGGATGTGGATTCTAAAATCAGGATGTTGTTTGACCAGCAGCCAACGTAGGCCAGCGAGCGCAGGGATGATGGGGGAACAGAACTTGTTGTGAGTTAATACATGGCCAGCAGTTTTGAGAATGACGTCAAGATAATGGAGGGTAGAATGTGAGAGGCCAGCCAGCAGTGCAGTGGGATAGTTGAGCCTAGGAGTAACGAAGGCTTGAATGAGAGTTTCCACAGTAAATGAACTGAAACAGTGGCAAAGTCAGACAATGTTACAGAGGTGAAAATGGGTGGCCTTTAGTGATGGCATGAATATGAGATTGGAAGCTCATGTTGGGATCAAATGTGGTGCCAAGGTTGTGAATAGACTAGTTCACTGTTAAACTGTTGCCAGGGAGAGGGATGAAGGCAGCTATGGAATGAAGTTTGGAGTGAGGACTGAAAAACAATGGCTTCAGTTTTCCCAATATTTAGTTAGAGGACATTTCTGCTCATCCAGATGAGCAATTTGATAACGTAGCAAAAGTGAAGGAGTTGAGAGAGGTGGTGGTGAGGTAGAATCGGGTGTCATCAGTGTACATGTAAAAACTAATGCTACGCTTTTGGGTGAAGTCGCCAAGTGGCAGCCTGTAAAAAACAAGTAGGAGGGGGCCAAGGATTGATCCTTGGGAGGCACCAGAAGTAATGGTATGGGAGCAGGATGAGTAGCCATTGCAATTGATTCTCTGGCTATGATTAGATAGATAAGAATGGAATCACCGGAATCACATGAGAGCAATCCCACTCAGCTGGACTACTGTGGAGGAGGATGGTGTAGTCAACATGCTGTAGGCTGCACACAGGTCGAGAAGGAAGAGGAGGATGGAAAGAACGGAGGAAAAGGCACAGGCATGGAATTAAATGGCTGTCTGTTTCTGAGAGCTACACAGGCAGAATAGGCTGAATGGGCTTCTTCAGGGTTGTAAAACTCTGATTTTGTAAACAACACACTCTTTAAAACATTTGTATTTGTTGTAAATCACTATTCCTGCTGCTTAGCTCCTTTCTATAATCCTTGCTTCAATAAAGCATATAATCTATACCTCTCTGTTGTCTCTTTATTACATATTTCACAATAATATGATGATTACATTTATCCATTGATATGTCTTTTGGTGCCTTTTTTACTTGACAGTCCCACCCTTGCCCAAAAGCCTGGGTTTGGCCTTGATCTTGCATTATAAACTTGTGACTGAGTTAAGGTGAAGATGAAAATTACACTCTGTTTTGGCAAACTCACTAATATTGCATTAATGAGCAAATTCCCTGTCTTTGATACACATCAGAATAATTTTCTCAGGAAATTGTACACTCCCAGGCTCTGATTTTGTATCTATTAATTTTAAGAAGCAGATAATGGTGGGGGAGTATCTGAGGGACAAAAAATATCAGGAAAACCTTGTTCAGAAAGTTCATAATTGGAAACACAGTCGTGGTTGGGACTTGATGGTTCAAAACAAGATCAATGTCCCATTCTCCTGATTCCTGCTAAACCCTGATCCCATTAGTACTGCTAGATCCCAACAAAGTACTCTCCCCTAATGTTCTGAAACCCCTTTCTCAGCTTTGTTAGATCCAAGAATTCCCCGCTTTGACAATTCTTCCCCAGTGACATCATGGGACCCTCTCCTTGTACTTGCAAAATATCTAGACTGTATTATCAATGCTCCTTGATCTCAAAACTGACCTCATTGCTTCCATATCTTGAGATCTGCTTTCCCAATGTTTGCACACCTCAGGGCTCCTCTCCTGGTACTCCCAGATTCTAGAACTCCCAGTGTTCCAATCATCTCCCTCTCTAGAGTTCCCTGAACTCTAGGAGCTCTCTCCCAGTGCTAGCAGACCTTGGGAGGCCCTTTCAAAATACTACAAGACAAAAGACCTTATTTCAATCCAGCCTGACCCTGAGTCATCGCCACTGCTGATAAAATCAGTGGAGAAGGGGGTGAAATTGGTCTTGGATGGAAGTGGGAACAGCTGATAGTGAATAGGCATCCCTTTTTACACTTTGCCCAATTTTCTTTTCCTCTACCCCTTGTTCTCCCACTGTTTTGTTTTGTTAAATAATTTAAAGAAATTCTGATCATTGTTATGACATGGCAGATGATGTGTGCCAGGCAGATCAAATCCATGAAGGAAACTTGATCACGTGGCCACAACTGTTTTGCAATTTGTATTTTATTTCGAGAAGCATGCCCTGAATTCAGAAGTAATAAGACTACCACAACTTCAGAGGTTTTTAGAAAACTACATTAAACATTTATTAATGAAAGAAAAGATTTCAAGCACATACATAGGTCTACAAATTACTACTATAATAACTCCTAAAACCTCTAAGTAACCTGGCTCCCAGTTACACCTCCATTAAGGCACCAGTGAAAAAACAAATAAATTTAATCAGACCCAGGCAAAGTTACATGATACCCTGGACAGTAGAATTCAAAGTGAATTTTCTGTAGACAGCAACTTGATTCACAGAGGCTGGGGGCTTTTCACACTTGTGTTAGCTCTTAGACTGCCTTCCCTTATAACAGATAGCCTGATCTCCTTTATACATGTTTCTCCCTTGTTAATGCAAATTCCATTGTTCCGATATGTCTTTAGAACTTTACCTTTCTCATAATATAAACATTTTTATGGTACTAATTTTATCAGTAACCTTTGGGAAAAATAAACATGCTGTTTAGCTTAGCTTCTTTTGGCTAGGTACCATCCTACCATCTCTTTGAAATTAAAACTAACCTAATTCATCTTAAAATGCGAATTTTCCCCACACCTCACATTCTGAAACTTCAGCCATATTTATGTATTTAGCATTTCAAATCTAGCTTCTTTTTGATGACTCAAAGCCTCCAGGCCAGCTCTCCAATTCAATTAAATCCTGTCCCCCCCCCCGCCCACAGACACACACACAGAAACAATCCAAACCCCACTATTAACCCACTCTTACAATAAATCACAATAATATTATGAGAATTATTATATTTTCTTGATACCATGCCACTTCTGATGAAGGAACAGACCCAAAATATTAAGCGATCTTTCTCTTTCAGATATCAACTAATCTGACCTGTATTTCCAACAATTCATGTTCTTCAATTTCCACCATTGGCGGTTTTCATTTAAAGGCCAATTCTACAGTGGTGTGGTTGGTCCCAGTTTTTATGGGAGCTGATACAGAACCTTTGAAGGAGTGGTGTGCTTATAGTGCTTGCATTGAGCAGCCATCTTATTACTTTTAGTTGGGACCTTTTAGTGTTTCTTACAGTGTGATTTTTCTCAATCCAGCAAACAATTTTCTCATTTGCTCCCATGAGTGCCGTATGGTTGGAGAGGATTCCAGATGGTTGCTGTACTGTTGCTCAACAAATGCTCAGCTCAGTCGAATTAAAATGCCAGTAAGACAAACTGAATAAATTGCC
Source organism: Cetorhinus maximus (assembly GCF_964194155.1). Lineage (NCBI taxonomy): Eukaryota > Metazoa > Chordata > Chondrichthyes > Lamniformes > Cetorhinidae > Cetorhinus > Cetorhinus maximus. The sequence goes on from NC_135895.1 coordinate 34,363,534, forward strand.
TGTTGAGTCTGATTAATGTAACAACTAATCTTATGGAGCAAGCACTCAGTTCCCCAGTACTTCAAATTCTATAATTTGAACAGTGCCAGTGAGCTGAGCATGAGCACTAGCTGTGCAGTAACAAGCTGGAAACTTCCATCACCTCAGATGGTTGAGCAAGGTACAGCACTAAGATTGTGAAGATATTCCCATTTCACGGTCAGTTTAGTATTTCTTTTAGCATCCAACAGCTGCTTCACTAGTTTTTCTCCAATGGTACACACTTAACTTTTAAATATGAAATGATGGTGGGTAGGATTTGGATTTTCCTGCAATTCATTCTATTTGCCATAATGGCACATTTAATGTAATTTACATCACATTAACATATTTTAATTTACATAGCCTTCATTGTTAATCTTTCATTTCTGTACATTTCTATATTAATGTACAGCATACTTTTGCATTATTTCTACAATTATCACTATAGCTATCACTTAAATCATATCACTTCTCAACAAGGTGACTTACTGCCACCTTTTCATGGGAAATGAGGGATGGGCAACAAATGCAGGTGTTGCCAGCGACACTCACATCCCATGAATGAATTTTTAAAAAAACTTCATCTTCATATCAGAATAGTACAGCTACAAAACTGGCATCTATCAGACGATGTGGATAATTATCCAGGTACAATCTGTCAACAAAAAATAGGACACATCCAACCTGATCAATTCCTGCATTTATGAAGACCGTGAATGGGTAGATTGCTGATAGTTCCTTTGAGCCATTACACTTTTTGGATATGGTCTTAGATATTGGCCCCTTGAAGCTACTACAAGCACAGGTGCCCTGTAAAGGCAGCAATTTTCCTCCCCCTTTCTCAGAGTGGGCTCTTTGGCAGAAACAGAAAACTTAACCAGAACCTGCTGAAGATAGTTGTGCATGATTGATTCTGAGAAATTTGCCATGATCAACAAATCTTGCTCTCAATACCCCGGAGTGAGTCGAGCAAAATCTCACCTGCAAGCTCTGGTTTTGATGGCAGTAAAGCATATTTATGGAAAGTCTGATGAATGTTTCTTGTTGTAGTTACTACTTCTCGCCGGGGAAAAAAACTCGCTTAAAAAAATACAGCATTGCCCTAAATAAAAAGCAAAAGGTAACAGGAAATCTGAACCAAAAGCATAGACACAACCAATATGCCTGTAAGTCATTTTTTACTCTTTGGACAATAGAAAAATAATCACTGTCAGGTCATGTGCCTTTGCTTTATCACAAGATGCAACACTTCACTATTTCTGCCAATACCTTTGAACTTAAAGCAGCGATCGTTACACAAAACTTATACATGAAGTTAAGTTCACCACAGAGTCTTCACTTTCCTCATTAATTAAAATTGGATTCATGAGCAGCAATTCCCTTTGATCTTGGAGATATTGTATATATTTGAACGAATCTATCAAATTAAATTGTTTTTTTCCCTAGGTTTCCACAGTTACTCAAGACAAAACCATTCATACCTAGTTCTAAGCAACTTCACCTCAATTGATCACTTTCAGTCCAAAGCAGACTTGTCCTGGAGGACTTCCTAATGAAATATCTTTCCTATAATGTTTTCGGAATTTTAAGATATTAGCATATCAAAATGTTTTATCCTCCATGTGGTGATTGTCTCTCCTTTTTAGATAGAATAAAGCATACTTTCTGCTTCTAGTCAGCAATTTAAAATGGTTCAAACAGTTTGTCTACTCCACATGTTTGTATTAAAAAGATAGTATAAAGTCCTATAGGACACATTTCTCATGCCTTAGTAACACATTACTGCATCAAATTCCTGGGGTTGTGCCTGCGGTTTTGGGATAAATTCCTGCATGCTGAAATCTTTGGTCCCAATTAAATGACTTGTCCTTGTTTAAACTGCCTTCTACTTGGAAGTACAAAAACTTCAAAGGGTTCATTCTGACTGAATGCCAGTGACAAGTATGTCTAAAAGTTATTTCTGTAGAAACAAGAATGTTAATCGTCTGGTAGCAATACGTCTGGAGGTTTCAATGTCATGGGCCCAAAAATCTACAAGATGCAATGGACTGCCATTGTAACTTTCGTGGGAGTCCACCAGAATGGTCATAGAACGAGGCCAGAACTCAGATACACTGGGTCTCACAAGTGCACAAAAAAATTTCAATGGTGGCCCTAAGGGGACAGAACCTCTATCCATTGATACAAAGAGGGTGAGTGCAACATTGAATATCAAAGTACCTGGGTTCCTGCCCTTCTCTAGGGCCCAACACATGACTCACGTGGTGAAATTAGGTACAGTATACTGGACCACCAAAGGTCAGATGCGGAACCCACCTGGGGGTTCACTCCACAAACATGGCCTCGGCCGCTAAAACATTTAGTCAATCCTTTGTGAGGGTGCTAAAGGAGGAGCTAAAATGTTTCTGAGGGAGAGAGAATCAATCTGCTCCCTCAACCTCTGGATTATTCAGACAGACTTTTTGACTTTTTCAGCTGCAGGGGAAAGGGAATATGAAGCGCTCTAGATGACATTTAGGTTACGGGGAGAAGGCGGGAGAATGGAGTTGAGAAACTTACCAGCCATGATTGAATGGCAGAGCAGACTCGATGGGCTGAATAGCCTAATTTCTGCTCCTATGTCTTATGGTCTTATGGTCTTTAGACCATCAAAGGCATAGGAATCACAGTAACCTCTCTCTAGACCTTGCAAACTCAGGTCTGGAACAGACATAGCCAAGTGCCTAATCTGTTCTGCAAATTTGTGGTGCCATTGTCTGTTCCTATCATCTAATGAATAGGACGGTGTTATTTTATCAATTGGGCACTTGCCATACATTCCTGGCATAGAACAATTGGAGCACTAGCCTGCCATATCATAGAATGCACTGAGTGCACATTTATATCCTTGACTCCCCATATGATTTCCTCTAGGCCTGACAAAGGAGTAAATTTAACTCGAAGTAAGATGTTTTCCTTAAGGATGGAGAGTGGGGCTTCAAAGAAATAAAATATTGCGGGTTGCTCTTGACTCTTCTTTCCGACATGCTGACAATCAGTTAGAATGGCATTGGCATTGACCTGAGAGCAGATCATGAGTGCATTCTTGGGCAGAAAATTATGTGTGCTCTGTCAAAGATTAAGTGTACCAGGAGGAAGAGGAAAAACTACACACTTCATGAAACTACAAAATTCCTGCTTCTTATTGCATGGTAAGTGCAAGGGCTGTTCAACTAATTGGTTAAAGGTTTAAACAAATTCAGGATTAAGACAGTGTTTTGACTGCAACTCCTTTTTTAGGCTCAAACACTTTTTTTTATTCATTCTTGGGTTGCGGGCATCATTGGTAAGACCCAGCATTTATTGCCCATTCTTAATTGCCCTTCAGAAGGTAATGGCGTGGCACCTTCTTAAATATAACAGATTGACTTGCAAGCCCATTTCAGAGGGTAGCTAAGAGTCAACCACATTGCTGTTGGTCTGAAGTCACACATAGGACAGACTGGGCAAGGATGGCAGATTTCCCTCCCTAAAAAGGACATTTGTGAACCAGATGCTTTGTTAGTAATTTCATGGTCACCATTACTGATACTAGATTTCGAGATTTTCTTTCATGACATTAAATTCTATCCCCAACCACACGCCAACCAGGTATCTTACAGGATTTGAACACTGTCTCCAGATCACTAGTTCAGGTGTCCAGATTTGTAGTCCAGTAACATAACAACAATACCCACTTACTTACCCACTAAGTCAGTTATGTAGACTTTTTGGAATGGAATCATAGAATGGTTATAGCACAGAAGGTGGCTTTTTGGCCTGTCATGCCTATGCTGGCTCCCTGCAAGAGCAATTCACCTATTGTCACTTCTCTTCCTTTTCCCTGTAGCTCTGTAAATTTTTCTTCTTCAGGTAATGATCCAGTTCTCTTTTGAAAGCCACAATTTTATCTGCCTCTTCCATACTTTTAGGTAGTGCATTCCAGATCCTAACCACTTGTTGCAAAAAAAGTTTCCCCCATGTCATCATTGCTTCTTTTGCCAATCACCTTAAATCAGAAGACCACTTTTAGTTTACAGGAGACTTAAGTGCATTAAATTAGGAATCAAATGAAGTACAAATTGACAAGTTTTTATTCATCTTTGGTTCATTTTTAGGTGAAGTACTCCATAGCCAACATATAGATCAATACTTGACAACATTTGGTGAGATATGAAAAGGCTTTGATACATATTTTAAACTCCAAGTTGCAGAGAGCGTAGACCCTGGAAGTAAGTCTAGCACACCTCCAATAAAGCACCAAGGGCAACAAGAGACTTCAGAGAGAGGACAATTCCTAATAAAGCACCGAGGGCAGCAAGAGACTCCAGAAAGTGGGCAACAAAGACCCAAGGGGGTGAGAGACAGAGGACCCCAGAGCAAGGGAGACAATATTCAAATAAACCACATGATGGTTACCAACCATTTCAGTGCAATGAAATGCATGAGCTGAAGAGTTTAGTGTAGAAGAAAGAAAAGGCTGAAAAGCAGCAGAAAGACTTAAAAATAGAGTGTTTTGAAAATGAAGCTGTTCTACAGGAAAATGTTTGCATCAGTGCTGAACTGAAAGGTTTGGAGTGCGAGATTCAAGCTGAGTATATACCTTTGAAAATATATGATTAACTGAAGACTTCAATGAGCCAAGCTGTTTGAGGTCTGAATAAACAAATTTCAGAGATAACGCAAAGCTATCAGGAGGAAGTGACAACCCACAATTCAACAGTTGGCAAATCAAAGCAGGAGTTGGGAAAACCCAACCAGATGCACAGTCAGGTAAAACAACAGACAGAAAAGGCACCCAAAGAAGTTGCAACACTGAAAGACTCCTTGAAGTATCAATGGCCTGTAACTTCCGGGCTCCCCAGTGTCAGAAGCGCTGGGAAATCCCTCTCAGAAGTTCCCAGGTAAGGGTTTGCACGGCAATTGCCCAGAAGTGCACCCTTCCACTGGACAATTGCGCTACGCTAGGACCCATCCAAAAAGGCGATTTAAATTGCAAAATTTGGATGGTTCTGCCAGGGTTAGACCAATAGTTACTCAGAAAAGTTAGAAGAATTAAAACCTCTTCTAATTTCTGAGTAACGATTGTAAAGATCCAGACCAACCCCACAGGACACCCCCCACCCCCAAACCTCTGACACACCCCACCCCTGACCTCCAACACCCCCAAACCCCTGACCTCCAAACCCGCACCCTCTGACCTCCAACATCCCCAACCCCCTGACATCTGAACCCCCACCCCTGACCTCCAACACAGCCCGCCCACTGATCCCCCACCCGCCGACCTCCAAAAACCATCTCCGAACTCTAACACCCGCCATCCCAATCCCCCCCTAACCTCTGATCCCCCACACCCCCGATCACCAAGCCCCAACCTTCTCGACCTCTGAACCCAACTCCCCAAGCACTGACACCTCACAAACCCCCAACACCTGACACCCAACCCCCACCAAACTTCTGAACCCCTCTCCCCATGGACTTCTGACCCCCCCCCACAACCCCGTGCCCTGACCCTGGACCCCCCCATGAACCCCCTGGACCTCGGACACCTCCAGACCTCGGACATACCCCCATAATCCCTCTGGACCTCAGACCCCCAAAAACACCCCTGGACCTCAGACAGCAACCCCCCCCAAACTTCCTCCCCGCACCTCTGACCGAAACCCCACACCCCGGACCTATGACTGTGCTCCGCACCTGATCTCAGACTGCCCATGCCCACCTCCACCCCCACCCACATATACCTCGAACTCCCTCCCCCACGCACCTTCAGCCAGTCCACCCCTGGACTGCCCGTGACACCTCCACCCCCCAAATCCTATCCACCCGCCTTAGACACTTACCTTCCTTCCTCCGACCGGTCAATTTCCCTGCCTTTTAGACTTGCCTGCTTTAAGGCAGCAAGTGCGGTAAAAAAAGAGGCATGGCCTCCATGAATTCGCTGGAGCTACACTTCGCTGGGGTCTGCGAGGAAGTTCCGGCCCAACATGTAGCCATGATAAAACATGGGGAGCTAAAAAGGACGTTGAATAACACATTAGAAAAAGTTGTGTTGGAATTATTAGCAGCAACGAAACAATGGGCAGAATCATCCCAGATTTGCACTAAGTGAGGTAGCGGGTGGGGAAAATGACGTTTTACCCGCTGGCCACAATAGAGGTTTCTCATGCCGCACTGTCCCAAACCCACCGCATTAATGGTGCATTCCCTGGAAACACGCGTTTCCACGGCGGGCAGGCTCTCATTCACCTGCCACACCATCACCTTGCCACTTCATCACGCTGGGCACCACATTTAAAGTGTAGCTGCGCACACACCTCTCAGTGCTCCCAGCTCAGGACTGCTGCACAGAAGACAGGATAGCTCCGCAAGGTAAAAAGAGTGCAGTCCCCCGGTTTAGTGACATATCCCTCGAGTGCCTTTTGGATGCCATGGAGGCCCGCCGTGATGTGCACTACCCCTGCTCTGGCCGTAGGAGGGGCAGCGGCATCACCAATCCAGCATGGGAGGCGGTGGGAGCGGTGGTCAGTGCCAATGCCCTGCAAGAGAGGACAGCCACCCAATGCCGCTACAGGATGAATGGTCTCATCCGTTCCACCAGGGTAAGTCACTCTTCTCATTACTCTAACTCACACACTCACAGACCCATCACACATCCACAGGGATCTCACACCTTATGGATCAACACCACTAACTCTCACCCACACCCTCACATCTCCACCAGACTCATATCCTCTCGAGCTCATGTCCTCATTCTGTCCATGACTCCGCTCACCACACAAACATACCACACAGTGCCATGTGTCCTGTTCACACTCTCTCCAACTGTTTTCATGCACAAGAAGCCTGCTCACATCAGCAGGGGGAGGTCCCAGAGCGGGGGTGAAGTGGCCCACATTAGGCCCCTCACTCACTTTGAGGAGCACTCACTGGTGAGGGCATTGACCGTGTGATGGTGAGGTTGGCAACGAACACCTTCGTGAGGATCCTGCAACATATCATCTCTCTTCCAATGCAAAGTGAGCCCTCTCTGTCCTGCTTTTGACTCTGCTGACATGCACTAATTATCTCTACTTTGGTTCACAGGGAGCTCCGCCAAGTGACCAACATCCTCAGCCAGCCAGTCCCTCAGCCCCATCCAGGTCCTCATCTCCAGCCAAGAGGACTCCTCCTTCACGGAAGAGCTGGAAATAAGCAGCCTGGAAGACCTGTCACAGCACTAACCCACACCCTTCACCAGCGCAGAGACACACACCTCAGTGGGACCTAGATCTAGAGCAGGCTCGGGTTCACAACCCGATGGTCACCACACAGACACGTGTCCGCAGCAGGAGGAGGCAGGTTCAGCCGAGCTCCCCGGTACTCAGAAGACTGCTGGAGAAGAGGCATCTGTGAGGTCGGAGTCAGATGACAAACATTTGGATTTGGCCTTCCAACTCATCATGGAGAGTCAGCAGATGGTATGGGAATATCACACAGAGCTGTTGAAAGCCCTCAACAGAGTGGCATGTGAGTCGGAGGAGTGCGTCCGCCTGCTCTCTGATGAAGTGGTGCCCACATGTGTGTGTATGGAGGTCTCCATGTGAAGGATGGCGGATGCCATGGAGACTCTGATCCAGCAGAACATAGAGATGTGTGCAGATCTGGACTCCATCGTGGGAGCCATGGGTGTGCTCCTGATAACGTGATAACCCTCCAGGTGCTCCTTCCTCTCAAAGAGTCAGGCTGGGGCCCCCGGGCATCTGAAGGGAGGAGGAGCGGCAGCTAGACATATCTGGGTCATCCACTCAGGAATCTCAGAGGCTGTCCTCTCCCTTTGAGTCCCTTTTGCCTGTGAGGCCCTCAACCTCGTCCTTTGTCACCGCAGAAGGAGCAGCTGGCCAACGAGTGATCCTGGAGGGACAAGTATTTGTGTGGCAGGGCCTTTTGGAGCCTCGTGCAAACATTCTCCCACGTATGCATATCATTCCCGTATCACACTCAGCTCAATGTCCTGATCGTTTTCAATGCTGCCTGCAGGGGTTAGCTTTCAGTTATCCATCTGAGCAGACCTGCATCTCCGCACACTCCCTTGCAGCACGTGATCTCACCCACCGTGAACCTCATTTCACTTTCGATTTAGACAGCATGGTGGTCATTCCATTTTACATTCCCACCCCCATCCTTTCCCCTCTCTCAGTCGCCTATTTCCTTTCCCCCATCACTGTTGAGCACCCTGGCATCACCTTCCACCTCCCCTCAGTGACCTACCAGCTACAACCCTTTTCCTTCGGGGATGCCCTCCCTTCCCGAAAATCCCATCCCCATCCACATTTGCCTCCCCAACTTCCCCCTTCCCACCCCCAGGGTCCGTGTCTGCCTTCGAATCCCCGCCATCCACACTTGCCATCCATTCTGTCACTACCATCGAACCCTCACCCTCCCACCCTACTGCCTCACACTGCTCTCAGTCATTCTCACCATTCCCTCATACCACGCCCCTGCCCCCCTTGGTTCCCCCCTTGGAACCCCTTCCCGTCCACCCCAGACTCCTCCACTCTTAGTCCTCCCTCCAACTCTGGACACCCCCACCCCCACCATTTAGTCCTTCCCCCTTTGTGACTCTTTTAGACACCCTTACTTCTTCCTCCAGCCTTAGCCCTTTCCCCTTTCTGACTCCTTCCTCCAATCTTACTTCTTCCTCCATCCTGACTTCCTCCCCTCTCCACACTCTTTCCTCCCCCTGGACTCCCTCTCCTCTCTGCACTCCTTCCTCCCCCTGGACTCCCTCCACTCTCTGCACTCCTCCTCATCCCGAACTCCTTCCCTTACAACTTCCACCACCCTAAACACCTACCTCCCCAGTTGCCGTCTTCGCCCCGTTACCCCCTCCTCACCTTCCCCAACACCTTCGTTCCTCCCCTCTCAACCTCAATCCCCCGACACCTCTTCCCCTTCCAGTCGATCCTAGACCTTCCTCTCCCACCCCTGGTACATCTTCCTCTCACAAACACAGCTGGACCTCCCTCTTCACCTCCTCGACCATCATCTGTTTTGAGCAGACCCTCAGCAGTGACTTTCCAACTTCTGTGAGCTGCTTCGCAGCAAAACTATGTCCATGAGAATCCACCCAGCATGTTATTGAGTGTGCCGTTGCTGTCGGGCTCCAGCATCTTCTGCTCCGCGGATGTCCGTGATGTGAGCAAGGCCCTGGCGGTAAGTCCTGACTTCTGCACTTCACACTTGTCAAGATGTGATCTGCATCGGTGTGCAATCATGCCAATGTGGGCGGACAATCCATCGGGAGGGGAATGATTCTGGCAGGCTGGCCTTTTAATGATGTACTACAATGAGGTTCCCGACATCTGACAGCGGGAAATGCGGCCTGCCATCGACGGGCTGAGCCGACGATTGCAAACTGGTTTCATGATGTTGTGAAACCAATTTCTGGCCTTCTCACCACATTGCCCGCTCATGCCGCCGAGCATGCCTGACGCCAGCGGGCACGGAAAAGTCTGCCCAATGCATTGAATCCCAGAGTGAGTTGGCAAGAGGCCAACAAGAAAATAAACAGTTGAAAGAACCGCTGATTGTCCTTCAAGATCAGATGCGAAAGGAATGCGTCACCATTCAGCAACATGAAGAAGTGAAGATTATCTTAAACAGTAGCATGGAAGAAGAGCAGAAGAAACTCGAGGAAACCTGACTGGACTACAGGAAACTCAAGATGAAGAAAGCGAGCTTCACAAAGCAAAGGAAAACCTGTTGAAAGACCTTCACACGCTACAAGAATCCCTTCGGTCAATGTTTATTCTTCTGGAAAATTATGAAGAGAAGCAAAATGAATTTAACGTCACTCTGGACACATAAAGGGCGTAATTTTCCCAGAATTGCACTAAGTGCGGTAGCGGGCAGGTAAAATGGAGTCGTACCCGCCGACGAAAATGGCAGGTTTTCATGCTATATAGTCCCGAACCAGCCTCATTATTTATTCACTCCTGCAAAACACGCCGTTTCCATGGTGAGCGGGCTCTCATTCACCCACCCTCCATCACCCCGCTATTGCATCACACCAGCTACCATCTGTAAAAGGCAGCCGCCAGCAAAGTGCTCATGGCCACCAGCTCACCACCACTACCCAGGAGACATGGCCAGCAAAGGAAAAAAGACAGCAGCCTCCTGCTTCAAAGGCGGGTCCCTTGAGTGACTGCTGGATGCCGTGGAGGCTCGCTGGGATGTGCTCTACCTCTGCTCTGGATGGGCAGCGAAGTCACTAACCCGGCTTGGGAGGCAGCGGCAGCAGTAGTCAGCACAAAAGCCCTGTAGAGGAGGATAGTCACCCAGTGCCGCAAAAGGATGAATGATCTCCTCTGTTCCGCCAGGGTTAGTCACTCTTTTCATTACTTCCAACTCACACACTCACAAACCCATCACACATCCACAGGGCCCTCACTCACTGTCAGTGCAAGGGACATCACCATTCACTCTTTTACACACACACACCGTCATTGATCTCATCCCATCCATGGGGCCACTCACCACCCACACAGGTCAGGCATACTTATCATCTGGCCTGGCAAGTGTCCTGATACGCTCTTCCCATCTCTATCCGTGCAGGACAAACTGGCTCACAACAGGAGGGAAAGGTCGCAGACAGGTGGAGGGATGCTGGAGATCAAAGTCTGACAGAATTCGAAAACAGTCATCCAACTGGCCGGCGATGATTGGGACCGGTCCTGTGCTGATGGTGAGGTTGGTGCTGCTCTACGGAGTGAGGGTCCAGCAGTGCAACATACATCAGACAACCATGCTGTGAGTGTTGTGTCCTCTTCCACAGGCCACTTCTATGTACTAATTATCTCCTCTTGCTTTCGCAGGCACATCTGCCAAACTGCCGACAGAGTCCATGACCCAGGGCCTCCAATCAAGCTCTGAAGCAAACTCTGAAGAGGAATCTGAAGGCACCCTTCCTGAAGGCCAGTCACAGCGCTCACCCACATCCTCCACCATTGCAGAGACACCGCCTCAGTGGGACCTAGTTTAGAGTAGCCTCGGGATCACAATCTGGTGAGCACATCACACTTTCTGATCTACAGCAGGCGGAGGCAGGGACTTCCCAGGTCCCCGGCACTCGAAGAACTGCAGGAGGCCAGAACATTGCTGAGTCCGAGTCAGATGATGAGCCTCTGGACTTGGTCATTTCACAGTTGCTGGAGCTGCAAAGGCAAGCTCGGGAACAACAGGAAGAGATGTCTGCTGCACTCCTCAGATTGCAAGGCACAATGGAGGAGTCTATCCATCTTCAGGCTGAGGTGATAGTGCCAGCACCAAGGTCAACACTGGCAGGATGTCGGCTGCCATGGAGACCTTGGTCCAGGACGTCACTCCTGCACTGTTGCACAGGCTTAAGCTCCATCGCTGATGCCATAGTTGGCCTCCAACAATGTGTACGCGAGAGGGGTACTGGGCAGCTTGATCTCCCTCCAGCTACCCCGTCCACTCACAGAATCATCCAGGAGTCCCTGGGCACCCATAGGGAGGAGGATCAGCAGATGAACACTCCGGGGCCATCCACCTAGGTGACTCTGGAAGTGACCGGCCCATCCCCCTTCCTCCTGTGACCTCAGCAGCTCCAGCTTCACAGGCCAAGGAGGGTGCCACTGCCACACAGCAGGACCCCGAAAGCAGGCCAGGGCCCTCCAAGTCTCAGCCCTCCAGAGGACGTCCACCAAATTCATCACAGGCAGGGCATTACAGTCAGCAGGCTACTTCCACCTCCGCTGTGGATGTCCGGGGAGTATCAAGACGTAGCAGTAGGATTAGGAAAGTTAGGTAAAAGTAGTTGCACAGGCTGGTCACAGTTGTTGATCACTTGTACCTACTGTTCACTATTGTCAATAAACTCCTAAGAATGTCTCCCTGCCTGTGGCTCCTTGTTCTGATGAGCAGTGTTCTTGTCACTCAGATGTAAAACCTTTTTGCACAAGTTAAAAGGCAGATGTCTCAGTCCAGGGCCTCATTCCCTGTGCTCTGTGCAGCCTTCAGACCACAGTGATGGTCCAGCCTCACACTCCCTGGAAACATTACTGATGCCTGCACCTCGGCGGTGCTAGACATTGCTGCCAGAATGTAGTGGGCAGGCGCCACAGAGTTCTCTCATACTCTGTGTGCTCTCAGCACCTTTAAGGTGGGGCTGGCCCCCATCACACCAGCATCTATGACCAGTGATGCTGTGCACCAGCTCCTGAAGGGCTGAGGTGCTGAAGGCGGACACAGCATCAGATGCATTTAAAGTTTCTTGGTTGCATCTCTGAGATGGCCCTGATCATGGAGCGCAAGCGAGCTGCCCTCGGCCAGGCAGGAGTCAGACATTCTCAGAGGCTATGTGAACATCTATGAAGTGTCCGCACAGCATGCAGCCATCATCCTCCTGCGATCAAGTGACTATTAGGACCTCTACTGCATCTCCATGACAGGGACATTCTCTCAGAGGGTATAGCGCTGCCATAAGCCGGACTGGAGTCAAACATTCACAACTGCGATGTGAGGATCTATGGGGACACCTCACTGCATGTCGTCATCATCCTCCACAAATCTGGCAGCTATGAGGGCCTCCCAAGCGTGCCTGCCTCGTCCAGCCAGTGCGAGAGCTTCATCCCCATCATCGTCACCACCGAGGACCCCCTCACCTTCATCCCCGACGGCGTCCTCCTCATCTGAGGAGACAGCCAGCTCCTCCATCTCCTCCTCAGCCAGCACGTCTCCCCGTTGTAGTGCCAGGATGTAAAGGGCGCAGCAGACGTCGACGATGCGTGACACCCTCTGTGGACTGTATTGCAAGGCTCCACCAGACCAGTCCAGGCACTGGAACCTCATCTTCAGCATCCCGATGGTCTGCTCCACCAAGTTGCGAGCTGCTGCATGAGCTTCATTATAGCGTTGCTCTGCTGCAGTCTGAGGCTGCCGCACGGGTGTCATCAGCTTAAGGCCTCTGCGGGTAGCCCTTGTCCACAAGGAGCCATCCCTGCAGCCTCTGTGGACCCTGGAAGACTGCAGGGATCTGCAAGTGACTCGGCATGTAGGTGTCATGCGCACTCCCTGGAAACCTTGCGCCTACCTGCAGGAGGCGATTCTGTGGTCGCACACCAGCTGCACATTCAGTGAGTGGAAGCCCCTGCGGCTGATGAAGTCCACTGAGTGTAGCGATGGAAACCTGAGTGCCACATGAGTGCAGTTAATCTGCACCTGTGGGAGTCCCGAGATCAGGGCGAATCCAATGGCCCTTGCATCCTGGCTGTCCCAGTCCCAGGCGAAATTCACAAAGTTGTGTCCCATGGAGAAGGTCACATCCGTGACCTCATGGATACATTTGTGGGTGGCAGATTGTGAAATCCCACAGAGGTCGCCTGTGGAGCCCTGAAAGGAGCCACTGGCATAGAAACTGAGCGTCATGGTCACTTTCACAGTCACTGGCAGTGGATGCCCTCCATGTCCCCTTGGCACCAAGCCCTGCAGTAAGTGGCAGATGTTACCAACCAGGTCCTTAAACATACGCAGTCGTTGGCAACACTGGTTCACAGTCATCTGCAGGAATGGCAGGTGGCGCCTATATCCCTGGGAGTCACTAGGCGCCAACCAGCCGTGGCTCACTGTTGCTCCTGGGCAGTGTGTGCAGGAGCCCTTGCTGCCCCTTCTTCATGAGGTTGCTGCTCCTGCCTTTGCGCAGCCAGGAGCCTCAGTTGCTTTCTCCTCCGTCTTCTACAGTCTCCGTAGGCCATCAGGCATACAGCTAGGTCACCAGGATCCAAGATCCTGATGTGGTCCTCCTGCAGCATGAAAGAGAGAGAGCTGTGGGTATCATGGCTGTACTTAGCACCTTTCCTGACCCTGTCTGACTGCCCCTTAATGCTTCCCGGAGAGTGCTGGTCACCCCTCGGAAGGCCAGAGGTAAGTGCGCTGCATGGCTGCCCTGTCAACCTGCGACATGGGGGACACTGGTCCAAACCAGGATGCTGAGATTGTACAGGGCTGTGAGCACCTCAGCAGTGACTGCTACATGGCCAGCATTGGCGAGGAGATAGTACAACGTGTGCAGCCCAACTGCCCCGCGCTCCAATAGAGTGGTGGCGGACTCAACATATGTTTCGGGAGGGAGGATGGGGGGCGGTGGAGTGGTAAGGTCTGGAGCGCTTGGTGGCCCTTTGGTGCCTCCGCATTGCTTGCGTGGGTGGGCAGGCTAGGAGCCCAACCCTAATCATATCACTGTGGCTGTGCCTGATCTGTCTCAGTTGCAGAGATATGGTCAGTTTACACAGGCATCCCTAATGCGTGGCCACTTCCCTAGCTTACCCTGACACCCACCTCAATTACCTGTGCGTGGGATGCAGCGCCAGGGCAGCACTTGACCTCCCCACCCCACCCCCCACCCATCAACAACAGTTGCCTCCGAGGCTGGCCAGCACTTGGCCCCGGGCACACCCCCTCGTTCAGCAGGGCCAGGCATTAGTTTCCCGCTCCCCCCTCCCCCCCCACCTCCCCACCGTGCCCCGGAGGTCTGTAAACAACAGGGCGAGCTATGGAGAACGCTGCTGCTCACTCACCTCAGTTCCCCCAAAGTGAAGGCCCCCAAGTGCATGTCGCCTGCGCGCTGTTGTGAAACACGTCGGCGTGCTTTCCCCCCGATGTGGATGGACAATACGCTGGGGTTCCAAGAGCCTGGCGAGATGGCCTTTTAATTATCTGCTAATGTGTTACAATTTGCTCCCCACCAACCGATGGCAGAAAACGTGGCCCGCTGTTGCCAGGCTGAGCGGACGATCGCGACCTGCCTTCACACCATCGTGAAGCAGGTCGCGCCATATTCTCCGTGCACGCCACCTATCACACACGCTGCCAGCGGGCTCAGGAAATTCCACCCAAAGGGTAATAGAAGGTTGGAACTCTCTTCTGGAAATGACAAAAGATGCTAGATTGATTGTTAATTTTAAATCTGAGGTTGATAGATGTCTTGTTAACTGAAATGTATTAAGGGATAAGGGAAAGACGGATATATCGAGTTAAGTCACAGCTCATTCACAATCTCATTGAATGACAGAAGAAGTTTGAGGGGCTAAATGGCCTAATCTTGTTCTGGTGTGCCTAAAGGTTGCTGCATAAATATAGCATTAATACTGGATTGCCTCTAAGTGCTATTGGCCTGAAACTTAAAACCAGAACTGATGACATCTTGTCACAATTTAACGGTCACAAAAAGAAAACAGATTGGCTCAATCCTACTTCAAATTTCTGGTACAAAATTAAATAAAATATTGAAGTTCAGATCCTGTAACCTAGTTTGTTGACTTGACGCTGACACATCTTTGCATGGACATTTCAGATTTCAATGCAGAATGGAACTACAATTACAAATCACTGATTATTATATATTTACCAACAGAATCAACAAATTCCCATAATAGGATTCTACTCAAATCATCCCTCTACTGAATTCTAATATAGTGATCCAGTTTAACTAGTGTGTTCTGTGAGACCCCTGCGAGGATCAGATGGAAATATATTCTGGGTATCATATGCGTTTTAAGGATTTCAATCCTTTGGATAGGCTGAAGAGCTGCCTTCTTCAGATTCTCTATCCACGTACCGATTTTGGATCCCCATTGCTCCTCAGTTACTCCCGCCCAGGGGTCGATTCTGGCACCCAGATATTTCTCCGTCTCTCCTGGTGGTATGTAAGAGATCAGACCTCCTTTTAGCTGCCAGTTCGCTCTAGTGTTGTACAGGGACGTCTTCCTTTTGTGGATGAAGTGGAAGCCCTTGGTCTTCCCGGCATTCATCTCCAATCCCGTCTTTTGGCAGAAGTCCTGTACAATGGCCAAGTTCTTGGTCATGCCGGCATGGGAGTCACTGAGCAGAGCAATGTTGTCAGCGAACGCCAGAACTGAACAACACATCTTAGTTCCCCGAAAGGGCAAGTGGACACCCAACTGTGCCACTTGTAGGGTACAGATCAGAGGATCCATCGCGATATTAAATAGTATAGGTGATAACAGGTCACCTTGTTTGACCCCTCCCATGATGTTAATGGGTTTTGTTCTTCCGTCTTTACTCTCTATGTACGTGCCTGTGTCCGTATACAGGTCTGTTATCATGTTTATGAATGATTTGGGCAGCCCCACTCTTTAACAGAATCAACAAATTCCCAAAATAGGATTCTACTCAGATCATCCCGCTACTGAATTCTAATGAAGCCATTTTCAAGAGTCAATTTAAGAATAAATAATCCCATTGTTGAAATGTAATAAATCAATCACATTTTTCAATTCTAAAGCCAATCTCGTCATAAGATTCCAATACTGCATTCTAGTGAAGTTAATTCTATCATTAATTTAATAAAGACAATACCAGCATTGGATTCTAATAAAGCTGATTTTGTAACTTGATTCCAAAAGTCAAATCCACTGTTGCAATATTGTTTAATAATATTCTATAGCCACTCTTATCATTAGATTCTAATCCTTGTTCAAAATCCCTTCATGGCATCACCACTCCCTAGCTCTAACCTCCAACACCTCTGCATTGCTCCAACTGCTTATGCACCCATTCTACATTGCAAAATCCTTTTGCCCCTCCGTTGATTTTTTTTTTTTGCAAAAATATACTTTATTCATAAAATATCTTCAATCACATTCCAAACCATTTCAAAAACACCATTACAAGGGTACAATCCAGGTTAAACTTTTACAAAATGTATCACCAGGTGCATCAGTACAAACAATATTACAATCATTTACAGCCTTTCATTTTGAGCTGTACAGCCCGAGGGGCTCTAAACAGTTCCCAGTCTCTCGGTGCGCTGTGGCAGAAAGGTCTTAGACAGCGACCCTTCCCCATTGTGCCTTTGCGGCAGCTGCCCCAAGCTTTAGTGCATCCCTCAGCACGTAGTCCTGGACTTTGGATTGTGCCAGTCTGCAACAATCGGTCGGGGACAACTCTTTGTGCTGGAAGACCAACAAGTTTCGGGCAGACCAAAGCGCGTCTTTCACCAAGTTGATGATCCTCCAGCTGCAGTTGATGTTTGTCTCGGTGTGTGTCCCTGGGAACAGCCCGTAGAGCACAGAGTCCTGTGTCACAGAACTGCTCGGGATGAACCTCGACAGCAACCACTGCATCTCTCTCCAGACTTTCTTTGCAAAGGCACAATCCACAAGGAGGTGAACAACGGTCTCTTCCCCACCACAGCCACCTCGAGGGCAACGTGCAGAGGGGGTGAGACTCCTGGCGTGTAGGAAGGATCTGACGGGGAGGGCCTTTCTCACCACCAGCCAAGCTACGTCTTGGTGCTTGTTGGAAAGTTCTGGCGATGAGGCATTCTGCCAAATGACTTTGACAGTCTGCTCGGGGAACCATCCCACAGGGTCCACCCTCTCCTTTTCCCTCAGGGCCTCTAGGACGTTACGTGCTGACCACTGCCTGATGGACTTGTGGTCAAAGGTGTTTTTCTGCATAAATTTTTCCACCAGGGACAGGTGGTACGGCACGGTCCAACTACTTGGAGCGTTCCGCGGCAGCGTGGCCAGACCCATCCTTCGCAACACCGGGGACAGGTAGAACCTCAGCACGTAGTGACACTTGGTGTTTGCGTACTGAGGGTCTACGCACCGCTTGATGCAGCCACACACAAAGGTGGCCATCAGTATGAGGGCGATGTTGGGCACGTTTTTTCCCCCTTTATCTAGAGGCTTGTACATCGCGTCCCTGCGGACACGATCCATTTTCGACCTCCAGATAAAGCGGAAGATGGCTCGAGTGATCGCCATCACGCAGGAGTCTGGAATGGGCCAGACCTGCGCCACGTACAGCAACAGCGAGAGTGCCTCACACCTGATGACCAGGTTCTTACCCGCAATGGAGAGGGAGCGTCGCTCCCACATGCCCAGTTTCCTTTTCACCATAGCCACTCGCTCCTTCCAGTTTCTAACGCATGCCCCGGTCCCTCCGAACCATATCCCCAGCACCTTCAGGCCGTCAGCCCTGACAGTGAAGGGGACAAAGGATCGGTCAGCCCAGTTCCCAAAGAACATGGCCTCGCTCTTCCCACGATTTACCTTGGCTCCCGAGGCCAGTTCGAACTGGTCGCAGATGTGCATCAGTCTGCGCACCGACAGCGGATCCGAGCAGAAGACGGCGACGTCGTCCATGTACAGGGAGGCTTTTACCTGAGTGCCTCCACTGCCTGGGATCGTCACTCCTTTTATGCCCGGATCCTTCCTGATGGACTCGGCAAAGGGTTCTATGCAACACACGAAAAGAACAGGCGAGAGAGGACAGCCCTGCCTGACTCCAGATTTAATCGGAAAGCTATCTGTTTCCCACCCATTGATTGAGACTGCGTTACTGATGTTAGTGTAGAGCAGTTGGATCCAATTTCGAATTCCCTCCCCAAACCCCATTTTGGAGAGCACATCCCCCATGTAGGTGTGCGATATTCTGTCAAAGGCCTTCTCCTGATCCAAGCTGATGAGGCAGGTATCCACACCCCTGTCCTGTACATAGGCAATCGTATCCCTGAGCAGCGCGAGGCTGTCAGAGATCTTCCTGTCTGGCACAGAGCAGGTCTGGTCAGGGTGAATCACCAATTCCAGAGCGGATTTGACCCAATTGGCAATGACCTTGGACAGAATCTTATAGTCCACATTCAACAGTGAAATGGGTCGCCAATTTCTAATTTCCTCCCTTTCCCCCTTGTGCTTGTAGATGAGGGTGATGATGCCTTTCCTCATGGATTCTGACATACTACCGGCCAGGAGCATACTCTCGTACACTCCTAGCAGGTCTGGGCCGATCAAGTCCCACAGAGCCGAATACAACTCCGCCGGCCAGCCGTCGCTTCCGGGAGTTTTACTCTTCTCGAAGGACTCAAGGGCCTTAGTCAGTTCATCAGGAGTTAGCGGTTTGTCCAGGCTCTCCCGCGTACTGTCGTCTAAGACCTCCGTGATAGAGGACAGGAAGGACTGGGAGGCCGTGCTGTCCGTGGGCTTCACGTCATACAATCCGGCATAAAAGGATTTGCTGATCCTCAAAATGTCGGACCGTGATGACTTTACTGAGCCGTCTTCTTCCTTCAGGCTGCTGATCACAGAGCTCTCTCTGTGTACCTTTTGGAAGAAGAAACGTGAGCACGTCTCATCCTGCTCCACGGAGCGGACTCTGGAACGGAAGATGATCTTGGAGGCCTCCGAGGCAAAGTGCGAGGCTTGCTGGCTCTTCACCTCTTGGAGCTCCTCCTTGACATCGACCCCCATCGACTGCAGCCGGAGCAGATTCTGCATGTTTTTCTGGAGTCGGGACATTTCCCTCTGTTCCTTTCTAGCTTTCTGGGTACCTTTGAGGATGAAAAACCTCTTGATGTTTCCCTTGATCGCTTCCCACCAGTGTGTCAGGGACTCAAAGAGGGGTTTCACGGTTCTCCCACCTTTGTAATCCCTCTAGAGCTCCTCAATGTTCTATGGGGTCAGCAGTTGCACATTTAGCTTCCATGCCCCCCTGCCCACCCTCAGGTCCTTCTCCAAGTGGCAGTCCGCCAGTAGGAGGCAGTGGTCAGAGAAGAACACCGGCTTGACGTCGGTGGATCTGACTGTGAATGCACGGGACACAAACAGGAAGTCTATCCTGGAACGAATGGACCTGTCTGGCCGCGACCAGGTGTATCTACGCTGTGCTCCGTCTGCAGGGTTGCTGAAGACGTCGTGCAGCTTGGCATCCTTAACTGTTTCCATCAGGGATCTGGACGTAGCGTCCAATCTGTTGCCGGCCCTGCTGGATCGTCCAGCCGCATCGATGATGCAGTTGAAGTCACCGCCCAGAATGACCGGCCTGGAGGTCGCCAGCAGCAGTGGGAGCTGCTGAAAAACCTCCAGCCGCTCAGCCCCTTGTGCCGGGCCATACACGTTAATTAACCGGAGTGGAGCGTTCTTGTACATTACGTCTGCTACGAGGAGTCGCCCCTCCGTTGATAGCCATGCTTTCAGCTGTGTTAAGTCCTAAACTCAGAACTTCCTCTTTATACTTCTCTGCCTCCTCCTTGAAGATCCTCTTTAAACCCCAAACCCCTTCTTTTGACCAAGCTTTTAGCCACCTGCCTGAATAGTTTCTTCTTTGGCTCAGCATTGATTTTTGTCAGATTACATTTGTGATGAGTTTTGGACCTTTTCCCCATCTTAAAAAGGCACTATATAAATGCAAATTGGTGTATTCTAATAAACCCCATTCTTTTGTTAGGTTATATGTTCAATTACCTCATTGGATCCCAATATAGCTATTCACGCCTTAGACATTTAATAACGTCAATCTCATTATACTTTAAGAATCTCCCATCCAATTTCACCACATTTCTAATAAATAATAAACACATTTGCATCACTGAGTCCCAGTACATCAAATCCAATAATTGGAAACATAATGAACATTGGAAACATTATAATTGCAATTCCCTTACTGGATTCAAAGAAAGCCCAGTCCCATCACTGGACTGAAAAACACACTCAGTTTTGAATTTTATTAATGCTTACCCCAATGTTGAGTTTGATTTGTTGAATCCTATTATTCAGATTCTAAGGAAGTCCATATCGCTATTTACCTCCCCCACCACCAAATATCGAGCAACTGTTTTCATAGGCCTGAATTTTTCCCGCGTCGGCCGGGCTCGACGGAAGCGGGCGGGGGAGGTCGCGGAGCCGGCTGCCGCCTGCGATCAGCTCCGCACTGCCATTTTACGCAGGCAGGCCAATTAAGGCCCGCCCAGCGTAATACGAGAGCAGGAGCGCTGAGCGCTACCTGTGCGGGCAGGGGGAGGAGGGAGAGTCAGGTCCAGCGCGCGAAAGAGCACTTCAATCTCCCTGAGGCACGGAGCTGTCTCAGGGAGATTGAAGCGCTTTTTAAAAAAATAAATAAATGCAATAAAAATTTAATGAAACATGTCCCCTCATGTGACTGTATCACATGAGATGAGACATGTTTTTATTTTTCAGAAAAAGTTTTTATTTAATTCGTAAAAGCTTTAGGAAACCTCATCTTGCTGGTGGATAAGGTTTCCTAAAAAACAAAGGCCGCTTGGCCTTTTCGCCTGCCCGCCAACCATTAGGTTGGACGGGCAGCATAACATTCATATTAATTACCTGCTTAATGGTCTCAATAGGCCTATCAATTATTGGCAGGCGTGCGCTGGAGTTGGAGTTGGCTCTGGCGCATGCCCGCCAAACGAAACATCGCGAGACTGCGCGATGATGTCGGGATGCATGCTCGATGTCATCGCGCGTCATTTTACGTTCCAGCATGTTGGGCCTGCCTCCGCATGCCGAATGTAAGATGCTGGTCATTGCCTCCTAACTCTGCACAGACCACTTCTACCTCCTTACCAAAATCCACAAACAGGACTATCCTGGTAGACCCACTGTGTCAGCATGTTCTTGTACCACGGAACTCATTTCTTCCTATCTTTACTCCATTCTCTCCTCTTATCCAGTCTCCTTCCACCTTCATCTGTGATTCTGCTGATGCCTTACATCATATCAACAATTTTCAGTTCCCTGGCCTATTCGCCTCCTCTTCACTATGGACGTCCAATCCCTCTACACCTCCATCCCCCACGAGGATGGTCTGAGGGCTCTCTGCTTCTTCCTTGAACAGAGACCCAAACAATCCCCATCCACCACTGCTCTCCTCTGTCTGGCTGAACTTGTTCTCTCACTGAACAACTTCTCCTTTAACTTGTCTCACTTCCTTCAAATAAAAGGTGTGGCCATGGGTACCTGCATGAGCCCCAGTTATGCTTGTCTCTTTATGGTGCATGTGGAACATTCCTTGTTCCAGTCCTACTCAGGCCCCCTCCCTCAACTATTTTTTGGTACATCAATGACTGTTCCAGTGCTGCTTCATGCTCTTGTCTGGACCTGGAAAAATTTACCAATTTTTGCTTCCAATTTCCACCCCACTATCACCTTCACATGGTCCATCTCCTTCCTTTCCTTGACCTCCCTGTCTCCATTTCTGGTGATAGACTGTCCACCAATATTCATTACAAGCCCACCGACTCCCACAGCTACCTCAGTTACAGCCCCTCACACCCTGCTTCCTGTAAAGGACTCTATCCCATTCTCTCAGTTTCTTCGCTTCCGTCACATCTGTTACGATGATGTCACTTTCCAAAACGGCGCTTCTGACATGTCTGCCTTCTTCCTTAACTGAAGGCTTCCCCACACTGTGGTTGACAGGGCCCCCATGCCTCTACCGTCACACATTCCCCTCCCTCCCAGAACCATGATGCAGTCCCCCTTGTCCTCACTTTTCACCCCAACCGCCTCCGCATTCAAGGGATCATCCTCCGCCACCCTGCCAACTCCAACATGATGTCATCATCAAACACATCTTCCCGTCACCCACTGTCAGCATTCCGCAGGAACCATTCCCTCCGTGACACCCTGGTCTACTCCTCCATCACCCCCAACTCCTCCTCCCCTTCCCATGGCACCTTCCCATGCAATCGCATAAGGTACAACACTTGCCCTTTTACCTCCCCCCTCCTTGCAATTCAAGGGCCTAAACGTTCCTTTCAGGTGAAGCAGCGTTTCATTTGCACCTCCTTCAATTTGGCCTACTACTCCCAATGCAGTTTCCTTTACACTTACAAATGCAGACTGGTGACCTCTTTGTGGAACACCTTCGCTCTACCTGTAAGCATGACCCAGACCTTCCTGTTGCTTGCCGTTTCAACACACCCATGCTCTCATGCCCACATGTCCGTCCTTGGCCTGCTGCAATGTTCCAGTGAAGCTCAACGCAAACTGAAGGAACAGCACCTCATCTTCTGATTAGGCACTTTACAGCCTTCCGGACTTAACATTGAGTTCAACAACTTCAGACCATGAGCTCTCTACTCTATCTTCACCCCTTTTTAAATACCTTTTTAAAAATTTATTTTTATTTTTTATTTACTTATTTTTATTTTTATTCATTTTTTATCCCTTTTTTATCCTTTTTCTCCAACCACTGCCGCCTACCCACCATCCCCCCCATCCCTCACAGTGTCATCTGTCACTTGTTTCTATGTTGTTCTTTTACAGAGTGCTGACCCTTGTTCTGCAATTAACACATTCTGCTTTCTTACCTTTATGCCGCTATCAGCACTTTCTTTAGCCCTTACCACTACCATTAATGTTCCCTTTGTCTTGTGTCCATGACATCTTTGTCATTCTCTCCTTAGCCCCCACCTATCACTGACCTTCTATCCTGCTTTACCTGCTCAACCCCATTAAACAGTATACATCTCTTTACCTTTGAAGAAGGGTCATACAGTCTCAAAACATTACCTCTGTTTCTCTATCTGCAGATGCTATTGAACCTACTGAGTTTTCCAGCATTTACTACTTTTATAACATGAATTGCCAGCTTTGTGGACATCCATGCCAATCTTGCATCAGACTCTTCAGTCTTGAGAGGACCCAGAGAAGATAATGAAGCCACTTACACCTTGGACATACTCGAATAACGAGGAGTCTGCTACTGTTGTACCATCTAATTATTTATAAATGCCTCTAGGGTTTTTGCCTTCCTTTCTCTATTGAGCTCAATTCCAAACATTGATTAGACTTTGTGTTAAGAATTTTCTGATCGATCCTAATTTACTTTTTACTAGCTTGAACTTGTGATCCCTTGTCCGGCTCTTACAATTTAACTTACAGCATTATTTTTGATTTAGCTTTTTCATTCCCTTAACTGAGAAGTTATTTCTCAGGTATCTCCTTTCCAGAGTGAAAAGTTTACCTTTTTGGTCTTTCCTCATAAGGCAGAACTTTGATTCTTTGGATCAGCTTCATGACCCCTTTCTGCACTGCCCCAAGAACTTGAATGACTTCCTTGTCTCTAAGATTAAATCCAGGAACGGTATTCAAAGTGCAGTCTAACCAGAGCAAGTCATAGTTTGGCCACAAATTCATTTGACTTGTATTCTAATGTTTGGCTCGCTAGTTCAACATTCTATTGGCCTTGTTGATTGATGCTTGATGTTGATTGGACATGTTTAGCAGAGTTTATAAGACATCTAGATCTCTTTCAGCTTCATTCTTAGTTATTTAAACATCATTCAAGTTGCAGATGCATTGCTTATTTCTTCTTCATATGTGCAGTACTTTGCACTGTCCCTGTTAAACTTAACCTGCTGTTGTTCTCCTGACATGATTATTTTATCCAACTCAATTTGCAATTCCTGAGCTGCTTCCTCCAATTCCACTGCACCTCCAAGGTTGGTACTATTAGCAAATTTTATCGCTTTACATTGTGTTTCTGAACTGGTTATTTATGTAAATTGGAAGTCATAGCTCCTTAAGCAAATAATAATTGCTTTATACATATCAGTCAGTTTCTTATCAATTCTCAGAGTTTACCTTGAATCCCCATAGCTTTATTTAAGTAAAACCAGAAATTGCAGGAAATACCCAGCAGATCTGGCAGCATTTGTGGAGAGAGAAATTGAATTCGTGGCTCAGGTCAATGACCTTTCATCAGAAAACTTTATGTTTGATTAATGGTTTTTCAGGTGGAACTTTTGTCAGATATCTTTTGGAAGTCCAGGTAATGCAATAACATGTCTTCATGATCCACTTGAGATTTCACTTTCTCAAAAAAGTCAAAGAAGTTAGTCAGACAGGATCTTTGCTTTTCAGACATTCATGCCACACAAGTGCCAGGCAATGACCATCTCCAACAAGAGAGAATCTAACCATCTCCCCTTGACATTCAATGGCAGTACCATCACTGAATCCCCCACTATCAACATCCTTGGGGGGGTTATCATTGACCAGAAACTGAACTGGGCCAGCCATATAAATACTATGGCTACAAGAGCAGGTCAGAGGCTGGGAATTCCATGACGAGTAACTCAACTCCTGACTCCCCAAAGCCTGTCTACCATCTACAAGGCACAAGTCAAGAGGGTGATGGAATACTCTCCACTTGCCTGGATAAGTCCAGCTCCAACAATACTTATGAAGCTTGACACCAACCAAGACAAATCAGCTCACTTGATTGGCACCCCATCCACCACCTTCAACATTCACCCCCTCCACCATTGACGCACAGTGGCAGAGGTGTAGGCCATTTACAAGATGCACTGCAATAACTCATCAAGGCTCCGTCGACAGCACCTTCCAAACCCGTAACCACTACCACCTAGAAGGACAAGAGCAGCAGATGCATGGGAACACCACCACCTGCAAGTTCCCCTCCAAGCCACACACCATCCTGACGTGGAACTATATCGCCATTCCTTCACTGTCACTGGGTCAAAATCCTGGAACTTCCTTTCTAACAACATTGTGGGTGTGCCTACGTCACATGGATGCAATGGTTCAAGAAGGCAGCTCACCACCGCCTTCGCGTGGGAAGTCAGGGATGGGCAATAAATGCTGGCTTAGCCAGCAATGCCCATACTTTGTTAAAGAATTTTAAAAATCATGTTATTAGCTACTGGATATAATGGGGTTTAAATTTCACCAGCTGCCTTGGTGGGACTTGAACTTATTTCTCCACAATATTAGTCTAGGCCTCAGGATTACTAGCACAATAACATTACCACTGTACTTCCAGCACCTTAACACCAGTCTGTGTGTTTAAGCATCATTTCCAAGACCTGGTTGTATTACACTAAAATCTTGATGATTTGAATCCCTGGAGACTGGCCTCCAAATTTATGTTAGGGGGAGCTTCATGATAGCTGAGGAGGTCCACTCCCACCTGAATGCATCCCAATGGAAACTGATATGCCGCCAAATGGGGTCGAGGACAAAAACAACAGATTCAATTGTCAAATGAAAACACAGTAAGGCAATAAATGGGTGAAGAAGTCTTTATTCAATTTGTTCACACCTTACAATGGCCTGACCTTGTAAAAGGCTGGAGCTTTGCACTGAAAAAGGCCGGGAGTTAGCTCTGGAAAAACTCTGTAATTTTTCTCTGTTTAGTTTGCTGCTTTGGATATGGACAATACAGTCCTCCATGTCTTCAATGCAGCAAACTTGTTTTTGGTGTTTTCATGCTGCAGTACAAAATCCTGGAGCATCTCTACAGCTTTTGTGACATGAACTAGGGAAACTGGCGGGTGAGCATTCATCGGACTCTTCAGTGTTATTGGCCTCCTCAGTTGAAGAACGTACTGCATCATCATCTGACAGATGGCATCATTAGACGGCATTGTCCACCTCCACATATATTTCTTTGGCTGTCTATGCTGGAGTTTCTAGGCCGGCCTGCCACAGACAAGCGGAAAGTGCCTCATCATCGGGATGGTTGGCCTCACTCTGCTCTTCCTCATTCTTGATGTCTTGCGCAGTTGTAACCTGTTTGAACCCAGCATGGTGGAAGCAGTTGGCAATTGTAACTTCTGTCACCACCTTCCATGCCTTTTGCACCATGAACATAGCCTCTAGTAGATTTGGATTGAGCTCTTGCTTCTTGTTGATGGCCTCGATAACCTGAAAGATCAGCTGTCATCAGTAGTGGGTTTCCAGGTTCCTAATCACCCTCTGATCTGTTGGCTGAAGCTTGGCCATCGTGTTGGGAGGCAAAAACCACAGTTTCATGGTCTTAGGCCAGAGATGTTGGTGAGTGCAGGACAGTTGTCTGTAAGGATGTCATTCTTCCTTTTCTTTCACTGATATGTTTTGTCCATATGTCTGATCCAACCCCGCCCCCACCAAAATGCTGGAGGTTTTGTTGGCCACATACTGTGTGGGCAGTCTTGACATTCATAAAACTTCTTGAATCATCCTATCTTGAGAAGCGGCAACTTTTCATTGCCATCCATGTTGGCGCAGGTCATAGCAGTGACGTGTTCCTTGCTCCACTTTCCATCATTGCCTGTTTCACCTTTAAAGATCAGCCTGACAAAAGATGCTAAAACAGTCCAGTTTCATCCATGTCAAAACTGTCTCTTGGTGCACAGTTTAGCCATACTCGCTGGTTTTGCACGTCTTTTCACAGGGAGATCTCGATGTCAAATGATTGCTTGCCCATTGCTCTATGATTTTGTACTCCTGCGTGGTCTAATTCTGCTGATTGGTTGGCGCAGTCATATAACAAACTTAGACAAGTTCGGCCAATCTGGAGTTACCAATGTGAAATTTTGATTTATCATGGGCATTGTTCTGTGGGATTTGCTATCCTGTCAGCAGGAACAGTTGACGACTTCGACTTAGCTGGAATTTCATGTCATTCAAGTTTGACTCATTGCGATTTCACTGTATCCAGGTTGATACTTCAGTGTAATACTGAGGGAACACTGCACTGCCAGTGATGCCATTTTTCAGATGAGATATTAAAGAAAGTCTCTCATCTGCCCTCTCAGATGGATGTAATAGATCCAACGGCACTATTTGAAAAACGGTGTTCTCTCAGTGTTCTGGCCAATATTCAGCCCTCAACTAACATCATTAAAACAGAATATCTGGTCATTATCATTTACTGATTGTCAATCATGATACTGTGTGTGCTGTGTGCAGATTGGCTGCTGTGTTTCTCTACATTGTAACAGTGAGTTTACATCAGATGCACTTCTTTGGCTGTGGGACATCATCAGACTATGAAGGGTGCTATATAAATGCAAATTCTTACTGACTTGGTTGTCAAATTTACACCTGACAATTGACACTATTATCTACATGGAATGGAATTGAAACTAATAGGTCTGCAGTTGGCTGTGTTTGTTTCGTTATCTCTTTTGAATGTATATTTTTATTCATTCGGGGGATGTGAATGTCACTGGCAAGATCAGCATTTTTTGCCCATCAGTAATTGTCCTTGACCCATATTAGCCAGTTTCCAATTTACTGATACCATTTCCCAGTACCCAGTGACACCCTTGCATTGTACCTCATGGACCTTCTCAATTTCTTTCCCACCAGCAGCAACAATTTGCAGTTATATAGCACCTTTAAAGTAGTAAAATGCCCAAGGCACGTTGTAAGAGCATTATCAAACAAAATTTAACACCGAAACACATAAGGAGATATTAGGACAGAGGCAAATTGAGGGAGGAGGGAGAGGTATAGGGTGGGATTTCCAGAGTTTATGGCCTAGGCAGCTGAAGGTGGTGGAGTGATGAAAATCAAGGGTGCACAACAGGTCAGAATTGGAGGGGTGCAAGAGCTGAAAGATTCCAGGATTGTAGGTCTGGAAGAGGTTACAGAGATGGGGAGAGAGAGAGAGGCCATGGAGGGAT
The DNA here is from genome assembly GCF_964194155.1 of Cetorhinus maximus. Taxonomy (NCBI): domain Eukaryota; kingdom Metazoa; phylum Chordata; class Chondrichthyes; order Lamniformes; family Cetorhinidae; genus Cetorhinus; species Cetorhinus maximus. Next base: position 34,391,819 of record NC_135895.1, read on the forward strand.
TTGAAAGTAAGATTGTTACAGAAGTATAATAATTTGGCCTTTCAGGGCCATGTCTTCTTTGCAGCAGTCATAGGCTGGAAGCACTGAGGGGTGTGCGCATGGCTGGACTTTAAATATGGTGCCTAGCGTGCTGAAGCAGTGAGGTGACGGCGTGGCGGACAAACGAGAGCCCGCCCACTATGGAAACGACGTGTTTCCTGGGAAGGGGTAATTAATGGGGCCGGTTTGGGATGATACGGTGTGAAAAGCGGCCATTGCGGCGGGTGAGTGAAACGTCATTTTATCCGCCTGCTACCGTGCTTAATGTAAATCTAGGACGACTCCACCCACTGTTGTGAAATTGTTTAAGAAACAGTTAGTTAGGAACTGATGAGCTGCTGAGTTCCAGTTACACTATGCTATCAGTATCTCCTCTATGAAAATAAACCACTTTACGATTGAAGGTTCATTTTTTCTAATTCCTCCCCTTCTCTGCCCTCTTCCACTGAAAGGTATTGACACCTATTGTGGCATGGCTTGTGGATACGATACTAACAGTGCCTTGTCCAAGTGGTCACTCTTCAATTGTGACTCTAGAAGTTGTGTTACACAGGATGTGGAGGGCATCAGAACTGGACTTAACTTTACTGATCTGGGGGCCTGATATTTTTTATTTAGTCTGTTCTTTTTTGTTAGTAAAATTAGCAAAGACAGAAATACCAGGACTTCAGTCCCCACTTGCCAGCAGATGTCATTGATAGCAGCAAAGAGCAGAAACCTATAGATTAACGTTAATGAGTATGTACTGTAGATAGCGCTTTAAGTAGTTTTGGATTAACAATAATTTACACATTAAATGCAGCAACGCACTCACGTTGTCAGTCTGCAAAACTGAAAGTTCAGAAATTAATGTCACAGGACATGATGAGTCCTATTCCTGTCCTCCAAGCTAAACACACCCAATTCCAGAATTTTATTTAAATGAAAACTAATTCTAAAATCCTCTTCAATCCAGTAAAAAAGTAAGACTAGCTTTTCATTTTGTGCCTTATCACATGAAAAATGTTTCAAATTGCCTCTCAAAATTAGTTTTGAAATTCAGTCACTATCTTCATAGGCAGGAATAGTCAGCTAATCTATGCACAGTGTGATCCCATAAACAGCACTGAGAAAAATAAACCAAATAATTTGTTTTTAATGATTTTGATTTAGGGAAGAATGTTGACTGAGAAACGGAGCAACTGCTTATTCTACTTCGTATAGTGCCAGAGGATCTTTAATGTGTACCTGAACAAGCAGAGTATCGATTTATCCTCTTACCTAAAAGAGAAGATTAAATATCTGATTGAGCTATATGTGTTATTGTTGTATTTTATATGCATACGTATGTAGTATGGAATATATAAGGCCAGATCTCAAGTATTCACAGTCAAGTCCTTTAAAGTGAATTAAACCATTAGAATTTGGGGAGGGAAAGTGAACAGACCTTAGATGCATTATATGATTATACGCAAGCAACACCAAATTTTCTCTATTGCAAGCTGTCTTCTTAAACTCCTCTCCCCATCGCCTCCACCCATATCTCCAACAACAGGGGTGAGGAGCTCATGGATTTTTTGTTACCAAGATCGAGACCATTCAATCAGTTGCCTCTGCTATTTCCCTTCCTTCCACCAGCCCACCTGGCAAAGCATCCTAAATGCTCCCCTTTGCCATGGCTCTGAACTTGTACCTTTCTCTAGTTTCTTTCCTATCTCCCCTCATGCCCTCTACAAGCTCAATTTGTTCATGAGATCCCTATCCTGCTCCCTCAACTCCCACAAAATTATGACCACATATCTTCCCTTCCTGGCTCCCATATTGGCTGATATTGTTAATGGTTCTTTCTCCACTGGTTCTGCCCCGTCCTTCAAATCTGCCGTCATCACCCCTCTTCTCAAAAAAACAACCTTTAAACATTCTGTCCTTGCAAGTAACCATCCCATTTTAAACTCCCCTTTCCTCTCCAAAGTTCTTGATTGGATAGTCACCTCCTCGATTTCTGTCCATCTCTCCTGGAACTGCATATTTGGACCTCTCCAATCAGGTTTCTGCCCCTACCACAGTACCAAAATGACTCTTATCAAAGGCACAATGACATCCTATATGACTGTGACAAAGGGAAGATATCCCTCCTTCTCCTTCTTGAACTGTCTGCAACCATTGACACAGATAGTCATACCATCCTCCTCCATCTCTCCACTATTGTCCAGCTGGGTGGGACTGCTCTTGCCTGTTTCCATTTTTATCTAATCATAGCCAGAGAATTGTCAGTATTGGTGTTTCTCCTCCCATTCTTGCACTCTTACCTCTGGTATCCTGCAAGGATCTATCCTTTGCCCCCTCCTATTTGTCACCTATATGCTGCCCCTTGATGACATCATCCAAATACACAATGCTGGTTTCTAAATGTACACCTGATGACAACCAGCTTTACATCACCACCACCTTGCTTGACCCCTCCACTGTCTCTAAATTACCAGAATGCTTGTCTGACATCCAGCAGGAATGAGCAGGATTAGCAGAAATGTCTTGCAATTAAAGCCATTGTGTTCAGTCCTTACCACAAACTCCGTTCCCTCACCACAACTCCATCCTTCTCCCTGGCAATTGTCTGAGAATGAACTACACTGTTTGCAACCTTAGTGTCATACTTGACTAGAGATGAGCTTTCATAGGATTACATTAGGAATAGGACACAGAAAGAGGCCATATGGCACAACCAATTCATGCCAATGTTTGTGCTCCGCTCGAGCCTCCTTGTCTCTTTTCCTATCTAAATCTACCATTGTAACCCTCTATGCCCCTCCGCCTCATACGTTTGTCCAACTTCCCCTTAAATGCATCTATACTGTTCACTTCCACTACTCCCTGTGGTAGCAAGTTCCACGTTCTTACCACTGTTTAAGTGAATTCCCCATTGGATTTCTTGGTGACTATCTTATATTATTGGTCTCTAGTTACGTTCTTCCCCACAAGAGGAAACATTCTCTCAGTATCTCTGTTTCAACCACATATCCATAACCTCATGAACACTTCTTATTTCTACCTCTGTATCATCACCCGACTGCTCCCCTACCTCAGCTCTTCTGCTGCTGAAACCCTGATCCATGCTTTCATTACACTTAGACTTGACAATTCTAATGCACTCCTGGTCAGCTCCCATATTCCACCTCTCTTATAAACTTGAGGTTATCCAAAACTCTGCTGCCCAAGCTCTGATCACACCAAATCTTGGTCACCCATCACTCCTGCACTCCCTTACTTACACTGGCTTCCGGTTAAGCAATATCTCGATTTTATAATTCCCATTCTTGTTTTCAAGTCCCTCCGTGGCCTGGCCCTTCCTTCCTTCTGCAATCTCCTCCAGCCGTGCAGAGATATCTGCGTTGCTCTGATTCTGGCCTCTTGAGCATCCCCAATTTTAACTGCACCAACACAGGTGGCCATGCCTTCAGCTGCCAAGGCCTTAGCTCAGGTATTCCCTCCCTAAACCTCTTTTCCTCTCTATCTCACTTTCCTCCTCTTAGACACAGTCTTAAAACCTACCTATTTGGCTGTGGAATACTGCGTGGCACAAATGAAAAAGACTTACAAAAGTTATAGCCATTTCACAAGAGTATATTTTTGCATCATTATATATAATGCATGCTAGAACATCATAGCCCACTAACATAATATATGAATACATTGCACTGCTTCCCTTTTCTAAAAGGAAAGTATTGTCACTGGTTTGCTTTTCTTTGATACAGATTCAAAATGTAATGAGTTATGTTATAAAGCAGGTTCCTTATTCTTTGACAACATACATCTTACACAAGTAATGCTTTGCAATCTTTATGGATATGCACACTTGGCATAATGACAAATGTTATTTTTTTTATTTCTTGAGCTACATCTACTAATCAAGTTTAGAACAGGATTACAAAACCTTCCTGATCTCCTTACAGGTTTTGAAGTCGAGTCAGGTTTTGGATTGTTCAGTTTTCGTTCAGTACTCAAAGAATATTCTGTTCCTTTCTCAGAAATTGGTACTTCAGACACTGAAGCCCGAAATGGTTACATACAAACAAGGATCAGGAGTAGGCCATTCAGCCCCTCGGGCCTGCTCCGCCATTTAATAAGACCATGGCTAATCTGATAGTAGCCTGAAATCTGCATCCCACCTACTGCCGATAACCTATCACCCCCTTGCTCACCAAGAATCTATCCACCTCTGCCTTAAAAACATTCAAAGACTCCGCTCCCACCACCTTTTCAGGAAGAGAATTCCAAAGGCTCGCAACCCTCTGAGTGAAAAAGTTTCACTCTCATTTCTGTTTTAAATGGGTGACCCCTTATTTTTAAACAGTGACCCTAGTCCTAGATCTTCTCCACGTCCACCCTGTCAAGGCCCCTCAGGATGTTATATATTTCAATCAAGTCGCCTCTTACTCTTCTAAACCCCAGCGGATACAAGACTAGTCAGTCCAACCTTTCCTCATAAGAAAACCCACCCATTCCAGGTATTAGTCTGGTAAACCTTCTCTAAACTGTTCCAATGCATTTACAACCTTCCTTACATAAGGTGACCAATACTGCACACAGTACTCCAATTGTGGTCTCACTAGTGCCTTTGTACAACTGAAGCATAACTCCCTACTTTTATATTCAATTCCCCTCGCAATAAATGATAACATTATATTAGCTTTCCTAATTGCTTGTTGTACTTGCATACTAGCCTTTTGTGATTCATGCGCTAGGACACACAGATTCCTCCACATCTCAGAGCTCTGTAATCTCTCACCATTTAGATAATATGCTTCTCTTTTATTCTTCCTGCCAAAATGGACAATTTCACATTTTCCCACATTATACTCCATTTGTCAGATCTTTGCCTACTCACTTAACCGATCTGTATCTTTTTGTAGTCTCTTTATATCCTTCTCACAACTTACTTTCCTACCTATCTTTGAGTCATCAGCAAATTTGCCAACCATCCCTTTAGTCCCTTCATCCAAGTCATTGATATAAATTGTAAACAGTTGAGGTCCCAGCACTGATCCCTGTGGCACACCACTTATACCTTGCCAACCTGAAAAAGACACATTTTTGCCTACTCACTGATTCCTGTTAGCCAGCCAATCTTCTATGCACATATGTTATCCCCCACACCAAGAACTTTTATTTTCCGCAATAACCTTTTATGTGGCACTTTATCAAATGCCTTCTGGAGATCTAAGTACAGCACATCCACAGCTTCCCCTTTATCCACAGCACATGTTACTTCCTCAAAGAGCTTCAATAAGTTGGTTAAACATGATTTCCCTTTCACAAAACCATGTTGACTCTGCCTGATGACCTTGAGCTTATCCAAGTACCCTGCTATAACTTCCTTAATAATAGCTTCTAACATTTTCCCTATGACAGGTATTAAGCTAACTGGCCTGTAGTTCCCCGCTTTCTGTCTCCCTCCCTTTTTGAATAATGGAGTTCAAGCTCTGGCATGAGCTCATGATCAAATGGATCATGCTCATGTTTTAGTTCATGCCTTGACTGGACCTTGTGATCTACATGGACATTTCTCACTTTGGCATCAATTTCAACCCAATATCTTTTGGTTCCACATACTTTTATTATATTCTCTACATCCTACTTGTGTGACTTGAGAGGGGTGCTCAAATATGAACATACTTATTTTGTCTGAAACTGTTTTTGTTTGGATCATACTGACGTATGTGATCAAACCGTTTGTGTTTAACTTTAACAGTCAAGTTTAGTAATACCAGGCTCAAACGTGTCCTTAACCATCTCTTCACCAAAAGCTCAACAGGTGTATACCCTGTAGTGGAGCATAGAGATGTTCTGTACTTCAACAGGAAATTAGCCAACTTTTGTTTAATACTGAAATCTGAATGCATATGAACATACAAATTAGGAGCAGGGGTAGGCCATTCAGCCCCTCAAGCCTGCTCCGCCATTCAATAAGATCATGGTTGATCTGATTGTACCCTCAACGTCACTATCCTCCCTCCCATGATACTCTTTGATTCCCTTATTAGTCAAGAATCTATATACCACTGCCTTAAAAATATTCAATGATCCTGTCTCTACCATTCTCTTATGATGAGAGTTCCAGAGACTCACAACCCTTTAAGAGAAAAAAATTCTCCTCATCACCATCTTAAATGGGACCCACCTTATTTTTAAACTGTGTGTCCTAGTTCTGGTCTCTCCCATAAGGGGAAATATCCTTTCAGCATCCACTCTGTCAAGCTCCCTCAGGATCTTAATGTTTCAATAAGGTCACTTATCATTCTTCTAAACTGCAATGGATACAGGTCCAACTTGTCCAAACTTTCCTCACAGGCTGTGTTTGCTGCCAATGCTAAGCATGCGCAGTTGCACTGTTTCACTCCATGAAGTAATTGCGAGTGACAGTGCGCAGCGGCCAAGAGCAACGATCGCGTTGCTCAAATCATCATGGCGGCTTGGTATTTCTTATTGACCTTGTTTTTTCCTTATTTTTGACTGTCTATCTCTGCAACTGAATTAGTTCATTCAGTTTACAAATTCGTCTTGAACATTTGAATAGCTGGCTGGGAACTGCTCCTGATCTGTGGAACTCATTTCCATGTAGCACACAGCTGCCTCAAAGAAGGGTGAAGCCCATCCAGGTTCAATATTATGAAAATGACCATTGCTGCATGTAAATGCAGCTTATGCAAAGTTAATTACAAGAAATTACTAACATAATCCCATTCTGTGAATGAATAAAAACCTTTTTATTCCCAGAAACGGAATTGATGTACATGTGTGGTGACGTCATTGATGCATGCGCAGAGGTGAAGTGGAGTGACATCATTGGATTTCTGTGCATGCGTGGACTGGCGTACATGCACAGACAGGTATTAGTAACCATCTTGCATGGCCGTCTTGCATTGGCAGGAGACACAGCGTTCCTCATAAAATAACCTCCTTATCCTAGGAATCAGTCCAGTGAACCTTCTCTGAACTGCTTCTAATGCAATTATGCCCTTTTTTAAATGAGGAGGCCAACGTTGTACACAGTACTCCAGATGTGATCTCACCAATGCACTGTACAACTGTAGCAAAACATGAGTACTTTTATATTCCATTCCCCTTGCAATAAATAACAATGTTCCATTTACCTTCCTAATCACTTGCTGTACCTGCATACTAACTTTTCGTGATTTGTATGCCAGGACACTACGATTCCTCTGTACCTCAGAGTTCAGCAACCTCTCTCCATTTAGAAAATATGCTGCTTTTCTATCTTTCCTGCCAAAGTGGACAAGTTCACATTTTCCCACATTATACTCCATCTGCCAAATTTTTACCCAATCAGTGAACTTATCTATATCCCTTTGCAGACTCCTTATGCGCTCTTCACAACTTACTTTCCTACCTATCTTTGTGTCATCAGCAAATTTAGTAACTATACATTTGGCCCCTTCACCCAAATCAATGATATAGATTGTAAATAGCTGAGGCCCCAGCACTGATCCCTGTGGCACTCCACTTCTTACAACTTGCCGATCTAACAATGACCCATTTATGCCTATTCTCTGTTTTCCGTTAGCTATCCATGCTACCATCCATTCATGATGTGGCATCTTGTCAAATGTCTTTTGGAAATCTAAGTACACCACATCCACAGGTTCCTCTTTATCCAAGTTGCTAGTTACTTCCTCAAAAAACTCTAATAAATTAGTCAAACAAGATTTTCCTTTCACAAAACCATGTTGACTTTGCCTGATTGCATTGCGATTTTATAAGTGCTCAGCTATAACTTCCATAATAATAGATTCCAGCATTTTCCCTATGACAGATATTAAGCTAACTGGCCTCTGTTTTCCGGCTTTCTGTCTCCCTCCTTTCTTAAATCAAGAGTTACATTTGCTATTTTCCAATCTGATGGAACCTTTCCAGAATCTAAGGAATTTTGGAAAATTAGAACTAATGCATCTATTATCTCAGCAGCCACTTCTTTTAAAACCCTAGGATCAAGTCCATCAGCTTTTAGTTCTAATAATTTTGTCAGTACCATTTCCCTGATGATTGTAATTGTTTTATGTTCCTCCCTCCCTTTCACCTCCTGATTTGCAATTATTTCTGAGATGTTATTTGTATCCTCTACAGTGAAGACAGATGCAAAATATCTGTTCAATTCATCCTTATCTTCCATTACTAATGCCCCCAGCTTACTCTCTAAAGGACTAACTCCCACTTAACTTGCTCTTATCCTTTTTAAATAGTTGTAGAAACTCTTACTATGTGTTTTTTTTATATTTCTAGCCAGCTTTCTTTTGTCCTCCAATTTGTCCATCCTTATTATTCCTGTAGTCAGTCTTTGCTGTTCTTTATATTCTGTCCAATCCTCTGACCTGCCACTCATCTTCATGGAATTGCGCACTTTTTCTATCAATTCTTTCAAACACCCAAGCAGCACTTGTATTTTGAGTGCTCCTTTAACTATCATATTGGATCTTTCAGCTGCCCTGTTTTATGCCTGATGATAAAGAGGAGTGAGGGTATGTTTCACACTGTTCTGCTTCATGAAATTTTGGAATTAAACAGAACAAAATTGAGGGCCAGCTCCTCTGGTAAACCATGAGAAACAAAAATAGACTGTAACTTGTCTATTGTTCGTTCACTATAGATTTTTGACCTGGGCGCTTCACTTCGGTCCACTTCGAGTAGCTATCGGTAAGTACCAAGAAATTGTACCAAGAATTTCCCTTTTCCCAAAAGTTTACATGAACTCTTTGTAATGGTCTGTTTGACCATGACCCTGACTGTAAAGGAATTTTAAGCAGTTTATTTATCTAGTTTTGGCAGAGAGTACATTTCTTGGTCACTATCCGATGAGGCCAATAAACAAAGCCTCTTGCTAAAGAATTCATAATAACTATTTCAGCTTGTTCGGTATGGAGTTCTGCCAGAATCCTATCTCTCAAAGTACTACCACGCTGTGACCCCACTTAATGCAACCCTGCTCACATGACAACTCATTGAGACAATTGTTCCTCATCTGTACACTGGTCAAATTCTGTCTATCCATTCAATGTCCGTTCATAGACTCTTTTCAACACTGAGTTAGCACTCTTTTTTGAACTCCTATGCCTGATGTTGTAGTCATACAGTGAGAGAAGTATTGTACAGCCCACTGCTGCCTCTTTGGCACTACCATCATCGACATAGGTTATAGCCAGTTCAGAAGAGTAAGTTTATTGCATCATTATGCACTGCGCATGCTCAAACATCATATCATATTCATCGTATCATAATTTCTGAATACAATACATTGACCTAGCTTTTGATCATCTTCCCGAATATCTGTTTATGTGGCTTGGTGTTATAGTTTTTTGTGTATGCTCCTATTAAGTGCCTTGGGATGTATGATTATGTTAAAGGCACTATGTAAGTACAAGTAGTTGTATTTTTTATGCACATAATGTAATTGCAGCAGAAATGCGTTTCTAATTCCATGTCCCTACCAGGTATTAGAGAGAAAAAGCTTTGCTGTATACTTTTCAGGAATGATTATGCTTCTTTACATTTAATGGAAAAGCACTCTCCTACTAAAAAAAAGCCTTGGCTTGCAGGTGAGGTTGAGCCAGAGTAAGGAAAGGGTTAAGTCCTCTTTCCCTCCCACTCACACATTGCACCCCCTGGTGGTTGATTTGAGTTTGATCCTTGCAGGATTCCGTACCTTTTTTTTAGGATAGTTATGTATCAGTTCCAAGGCAAATGGTAACATTGTAACCAGCCACTGGGAGTGAACCCTGGTTTCCACTCCGCACTGATACAATCTCTCCTACTGCTGGACAGCTCTTTGTCGTTCCCTTCGCTTCTCTATCCTTGGACGCGATCTCGAACGAACAAGATGTAGCGGATTATTGCAAAGATTTTCTTTTTATTTGGGATGTGTGAGATTTTATTTTCATGTTTTTGTCTGTATTCCCCCCACCTCCCCCTCTCATTTCTAAATGCCTTGTGTCTTTCCTGAGTGCCTTCGTCTAGCGGCGGCTGATTGCACTGGGTGTAATTTTTTTTGCACGCTATTTCTTTGCTCATTTTGATCAATGAAGAGGTGAAGACAAACAAGGACTGAAGATTTATTTCTTGTAGGAGATGTATCGGTGCTATATTTTACAGTGGGAAAACAGGTGAGTTTGTTTGATATTTTAAAATGTGTGTGGGGGGCATTCATTATTCGAATATGCGTATATTTATTTAATTTATTGAAATAAATGAAACATATTACAATCCTTAGGATTCCTTCCCTGCTCTCTGGTTCTTAGGTTTCTAAGGGCCTGATGAGTTAATACCGGGATGTTCACCATAGTATATCTCCTGCTAAATGCAGGAGAATTTCATCAAGTCGGCTTCAGGTGTCAGTTTCACATCAGTGGTGTATTTTTTCGTATATTTTTTCGCTACAAAATATTTTGTAAACAATTAACTATTTAATTTGTGTCTATGCAATCCTACTTCATTCATTAGAGTTTATTTACTGTGGCCGATAGTATTATTTCTGATTGACATACGTACCAGTGCAATGAATTTGTAGCCACGTACCCCTGGTCCAATCATTTCCCAGTATGTTGGACATATCAATTTTTCCCAACATTTTCTCCACATTTCTCACACCTATAATTCTTTTTCCAACTGGTAGATATTTTTAAATTTGAACAATTTAACTGGGCTCTCCTCCCAGTATTTTTTTTACACCTGTAAATATATATATTTATGGGCGCAAATACATTTATTAATTTATTGCCTCAAAGTACAAGTTCCACTTATTGTTTTTGTTTTTGGGGTTCTGTTAGTATGTGCATTTGAATCTAGATGATATAGTGGTGGTATAATATTTTAAAATAATAATTAATATATTTATCAGACAAGTGTCAATGCCTGTGCTGGCATTGCATTAATTTGCAGACTTGCTTGTGCCGCAAATTTTTTGTGTTTTGTTTTTACTTATTTACTCAGTCACCGTGCTAGCTTCCATAGCAACTGTCAAATCTTCCTCTTGACATGTAAGAGGTTGGAAACCATGCATGGTGCTTTTAAGTTTTAAGTGGATTGTGCTATAAGGGTGAAGGAAAGGTAAGGTAAATCGTAAATTAACCTTCCTTCTGCTGCCTCATGGTTGGAGGAGTCACAAATCTCTTAAGAGTTGTGAATCTTTGCCTTGGCCCCCTCAGTGCAGTTCAAGTGAGACATAGTGAATGGTGTCATTTTGTTCTCTTGCCGCCCAACCACCTCACTGACCCCAACTCTGATATGGTACACCATCTAATGGCTAAGCTGAGAACTGAGCAGGCTGAAGTTTCTTTGTTTTTGCTGAGGTTTATTACTATCAGTGAGATTTGTGATGGTTCTGTGTTGAATGATTGTGTTCTCCCACGTGGAGTTGTGCAATTGAGACAGAATAGTGTTTTTTTTTAAAGCCTCAAAGAAAATTGAATCAATTCGTTGTTATGGGTTTACAACTCACACTGTTTCTTCTACTTGCAAGATTTTTATACCTCTCTTTGTTTGAGAAGTGACATGGTGTGATGACGGTAACTCAGTATCCTCTCTTTTCTTTCCACTACCCAATCCTCAATGTACAACTTATTTATTTACAAAAGATAAGGTTTTCAAATTGGTTCAGGAATTCAGAGAAAATAAACAATTGTAGTGATGTCCTCCTTTAACAGCAATCTCAACCTCTCTTAGTTCCTTCGTTGAACACAACAAGCTGTTTAATTGAGGGCTTGTGCATTCCAGGATAGTGACTTCCCATTTAATTGCATATGTAGCACATAGCTCCCATAATTTAGTCACTGTTATAAATGATCGGCATCGATGCACCCAACGATTATAATCACCTTACAATGCTGAGGAAAAAAACAAACTGACAGAAGGGCCTTAAGTGGTCATGGGATAAATGAAGTCATGGCTCTAATTAACAGAAAACTTTGTGACTGAAGTGCCACAGCTTTTAAGTATTTGCATGCAGCTGCAATATTGCACCAGGTCACCTTCCACAGGCTGCATACTACCTTGTGGATTCACCCCTGAGAGAGATGAGTTTAACACAGCTAGATGGAGTTTGTTCTTTTGTTGTCACTATAGCCATGATGGGGCCATTGGCATTGTCTTGTTTCTTCCCTGGGATTCTTCAAGCCTCCTCAGTCCATGTTTCAATATTATCCCACCATCTAATTTTTCTTCTTCCTGTTCTGTTTTTACCCTCAATTTCTCCTTCAACCATTGCCAGGACAAGATTGTCAAGTCTTTGCTTCCAATTTCCATAATTGGCTAACTTTCTCTCCCTAACTGTACTTAGGAATCCATTCGATTCCCGAACTTCTACTCTTGAAGTCCAAAAACATCAGCGTGAAGCTGAAAAAAAAAGTCTAGTACAGTCACTAATGCGAAATGTTGCACTTTATGGATGTGAGAGTTGGACTCTGAAGAAAGTGGTTGAGAGGAGGATAACAGCTTTTGAAACGTATGTATGGTGGAGGATGGTCAACCAGTGGGATGGACAGAAAGAGAAATGAGTGGGTTAGATCAGTAAGAGTAGTGGGAGTAAAATAGAAGAAAACTGGGTATTTTTACACTGCATTTACAACATTGGTGTTTTCCCTTTGGGTACACTAGTCAGCTGTTGGTTTGGATGTGCTTTCTCACAACTCTAACATTATTTGTGACTTCTCCAATATTATTTCAGTACTGCCAGATCTGCTATGCCATTGCTCATGAAGTAGTGTTATCACAGCCATTGACTTATCAGCATGGGGGCAGCCTTAGTGTCTTGGCAGTTCAGAGATGAGGTCTCATGGTTCAGCTGCATTCTGAGGTGAACTGCCAGGATCTGGGAGGATTGGGAGGGGTGACCTAGGGTTGCAGGAACACGGAAGAGGGAATAGGAACACTGATAAAAGTCCTAGGATATAAAATTGCTGTGGAGGGAACCTGGGATCTGGGACATTGGGCTGGGAGTTCAGCAAGGCCATAGGGTAATTACAGCACAGGGGGAGGCCATTGAGCCCATCGGGTCCATGCCAGATCTCCAGCAAACTAGTAAGTCCCATTCCCAAGCTGCCCTGCACATTTATTTCCCTCAAGTACCCATCTAATTTCATTTGGAGATCATTGATCATCCTTGTGTCCACCCTCGTAGGCAGTGGGTTCTGGGACATTGTTTGCCATGTAAAAAAAAAAGTTCTTCACACATCCGCCCCCCCCCCCCCCCCCCCCCCCCCCACCCCCCCCCCAAATCTCTAGTCCAAAACTTGAAATATGTGTCCCCTAGTCCTTGTGCGAGCAACTTTTCCTCGTCTACCTTATTTAAACAATTGCCGTCTCCTTTGCTCCAAGGTGATCTAGAACATTGGGCAGTTCTGGTTACAGAGAGGACTGGGAATATGGTTAAGGATTTATGAGGGTAAGTTGGGCCTATACTTATTGGAGTTTAGAAGAATGAGAAGTGATCTTATTGAAACATTTTAGATTCTGAGGGGGAGTTGATCATGTGGATGATCCATTTCGGCCCCGTCCGGCGGTCCCAGCATTACAGATGCCAGTCTTCAACCAATTCGATTCACTCCATGTGATATCAAGAAACTGCAAAGGCAGGTGACAATATTCCGGCAATAGTACTGAAGAATTGTGCTGCAGAACTTGCTGCACCCCTAGCCAAGCTGTTCTAGCACAGTTACAACACTGGCAACTACCTGGCTATGTGGAAAATTGTCCAGGTATGTCCTGTACACAAAATGCAGGATAAATCCAACCCGGCCAATTACCACCCCATCAGTCTACTCTCCATCGTCAGTAAAATAATGGAAGGGGTCATCAACAGTGCTATCAAACGGTACTTGCTCAGCAATAACCTGCTCATTGATGCGCAGTTTGGGTTCCACCAGGGCCACTCAGCTCCTGACCTCATTGCAGCCTTGGTTCAAACATGACAAAATAACTGAACCCCTGAGGTGAGATGAGAGTGACTGCCCTGGACATCAGGGCAGCGTTTGACAGAGTGTGGCATCAAGGAGCTCTAGCAAAACTGGAGTCAATGGGAATCAGGGGGAAAGCTCTCTGCTGGTTGGAGTCATACCTAGCACAAAGGAAGATGGTTGTGGTTGTTGGAGGTCAGTCATCTCAGCTCCAGGACATCACTGCAGAGTTCGTCAGGATAGTGTCCTTGGCCCAACCATCTTCAGCTGCTTTATCAGTGACTTTCCTTCCATCATAAGGTCAGAAGTGGGGTTGTTGGCTGATGATTGCACGATGTTCAGCACCATTCGCCACTCCTCAGATACGGAAGCAGCCCATGTCCAAATGCAGCAAGACCTGGGCAATATCCAGGCTTGGACTGACAAGTGGGAAGTAACACACATGTCAGGCAATGATCAACTTCAACAAGAGAGAATCCAGCCATTGCCCCTTGATGTTCAATGGCATTACCATCACTGAATCCCCCACTATCAACATCCTGGGGTTACTATTGACCAGAAACTGAACTGGACTAGCCATATAAATACTATGGCTACAAGAGCAGGTCAGAGGCTAGGAAGCCTGCGATGAATAACTTACCTCCTGACTCTCCAAAGCCTGTCCACTATCTACAAGGCACAAGTCAGAAGTGTGATGGAATACTCCCCACTTTCCTGGATGAGTGGAGCTCCCACAACACTCAAGGAGCTTGACACCATCCAGGACAAAGCAGCCCGCTTGATTGGCACCACATCCACAAACATTCACTCCCTCCACCGCCAATGCACAGTAGCAGCAGTGTGTACCATCTACAAGATGCACGGTAAGCATTCATCAAGGTTCCTTCGACAGCATCTTCCAAACCCACAACCTCTATCATCTAGAAGGACAAGGACAGGAGATAGATGGGAACACCACCACCTTGCAATTCCCCTCCAAGTTACTCACCATCCTGACTTGGAAAAATATCACCATTCCTTCAGTGTCACTGGGTCAAAATCCTGGAACTCCCTAACAGCACTGTGGGTGTACCTACGCCACATGGACTGCAGCAGTTCAAGAAGGCAGCTCACCACCACCTTCTCAAGGGCAATACATGCTGGCCCAGCCAGCGAAGCCTACATCCCATGAATGAATTAAAAAAAGGAAGATGCTGAGAGGATGTTTCCCTTTGTGGGAGAATCTAGAACTAGGGCACAGTTTCAAAATAATGGGTCTTTCATTTAAGACAGAGATGAGATAGAATTTCTTCTCTGAGGGTTGTTAGTCTTTGGAATTCTCTTCTACAGAGAGCAGTGGAGGCTGGATCATTGAATGTAGTCAAGGCTGAGTTAGACAGACTTTTGGTCGACATGGGAGTCAAGGGTTATGTTGGGCAGGCTGGAAACTGGAGTTATGGCTACAGTCAGATCAGCCATGATCTTAATGATGGAGCAGGCTTAGTGGGCCAACTGGCCCACTCCTGCTTCTATTTCCTAGGATCACTGATGAGAAGGGTTTGTGAAATCTAGAGTTGTGAGGGAAGATCTTGGATCTATCAGGACTTGCATTGGGTCTTATAGTACTGGACGAAACAGGTTGGGGGAGGGCCCAGGAAAATGGGATCCAACATGGCGTTGTCCCCTTTTGAAGCATTGGGCCTTAATCCCCACATGCGAGGTACCACCACTTTCTCGATTGTCAGGCCATTCCTATCTTTAATAACCAAATTTCCATTAACAAAAATCACCTCAGAATGCTCAAGTTTTTAATGTATAAAAAAATGTTTAGCTCAAAAAGGTTGAAGAGATTTTTATCACTGCAATACGCAGGCAAAAGTGACGATCACCTTAAAACCAAATTATTCTCCGGTTATGGATGGTGTTGGCAAGGGTGCTATTATTGCTTATACCAATTGGTCCAAGAAGGTGGTGGTACACTTGAATCGCTGCAGTTCTTATGATTTTGGTGCTCTCACAATTGTATTAATAGGATATTGACCCAGAAACAATAAAGGAATAGTGATATATGTCCAATCCAGGATGATTCATGGGGGATTTGGAGGTGAGAGTGTTCACAAAGCATTGCTGCTTTTGTCCTACTTAGTATTGCAGGTCACGGGGAGGGAGGTGCTGTCACAGTAACTTCGATGAGCTACTGCAGTGCATCCTGCACCCTGGAGACACAGTAGTGATTGATGGGTCAGATATTGAGTCCACTGTATTGACACTGTTGTTGGTGTCCTGGTTGGTCACGAGGCAATGACTGGACTTTCTTTTGTTTGGGATGGGTGTTACTTACCACTTGAGTGACATGAAAGTTGCTTGGCATTTGTCAGCTCAAATGGTGGATGTTATCCAGGCCCTGCTGTCAGCTGGCATGGGCTGCTTCATTATCAGATGAGTCGTGAATAAATATGACCACTGTTGGATCATCAGTGAACAACCCCAACTCTGGCTTTAACACGGAAAGCCATTGATAAAGTAGTTGGGTCCCTTCTTAAGGAAAATCTGGACATTTTCCAGGGTCTGTGATGACTAGCCTCTGACAATCTCAATTGTCTTCCTTTGTGCCAGGTACAAATCAATCCTCTGGAGGATTTCCTCTTTTAACTTGATTGATGGCAGTTTTCCCCAGGCTCCTTAGTGTCATATTTGCTCAAATATTGCCTTGCTAAAGGCAGCTAGTCTCACCTCTCCTCTGGTGTTCAGCACTTGTTATTGTGTTTAGATCAAGGGTGTGATGAGATCTGGATCCGAGCGCTTCCGAAGAGCCTGAATTTTGTATCACTTGGTGGGTTATTGGTAAATAGGCTTTTATTGATGGCAGTATTGGTATTTCTTTTCATAATTTTATTGATGATTGGGAGGGGACTAAAAGGGTAATTGCCTGGATTAACTTGATCTATATTGTGTACAAAACTTACATTTATATAGCATCTTTAATGTAGTGAAATGTCCCAAGGCATTAAATAGGAATGTAATCAGATCAAATTTGACACTGAATCGTATAGAGATTGGGACAGTTATGACCAAAAGTTTGCTTAGAGACAGGTTTTAAGGACTGACTCCAACAACAACTATTTGCATTTATATAACATCTATAATGCAGTAAAATGTTCTAAGGACATATGTGAACAATGTTCTATTTTTGTCAAGTGAAGGCTGCTGCCACTATTGCAATGTACTCCATAGGCAATCATTTCTTTTCTAACCAACAAGTAATAATGCACAATAACAGCTGCTCCTGTTTCCACACACAGGCTAACGGGCAATAACAGTTGTTGCTGTTCATACACGCTATGGTTTCCTGTGAGGAGCTCACAAGAGAGAAACACAGTTGTAATATATTGATGTAAATTCATCATGTGCTTGAAATCAAAACTTCGAGAATTCTGTCTCCAGTTTCTTTTGAGAAAAAAAATCAAAGAATGTTGCAAATTCTCACAGGACGAGGGAATATTTCCTTCCTTTAACTGCAGCAGATGCATATGTTTGAAAAATGTGCAAATCACAACATTTAAGAAGCATTTAGATGAACATTTGAAATTCCATAGCATACAGGGTACAGGCCAAGTGCTGGAAAATTGGATTAGAATAGATAGGCGCTTGATGGCTGGCACAGACATAATGGGCCGAAGGGCCTGTTTCTGTGCTGTATAACTTTCTGACTCTATAGAATCATGGAAAGTTTATGGCACAGAATGAGGCCACTTGGCCCATTATGTCTGTGCCAGAATGGTGAATGGTCAAATGCTGAATACACAGATATTATTGAAATCTCCCTCAACTGGTGTAAGGTAGCAAATGTTCATTTAAAATCCAGACTTGGGACAGGATGAGGCTCTCAGTAAAAACATTAAGGAAGCCATTAGAAGACAATTTTACTTCCATGAAGATGGGGTCTATTTACAGTGTGACAACTTGCACAAACAATTTCTCTTTACAAGTGTCTTGTCTTCCTTCCAACCTCGTTCCGAGGGTTGGCTACACTATGAACAATCCTTCTGCACTGATTTCTTTCCTCCACTAACCTCACTACCTGTCCTATAGAGAGGCCAGTCCACATTCTGATATTATCTATCCATGCCATCTTGGGTCTTCCTTGTGTACATTTTCCAGGTGTTTTGAATTTCATTACCACTTTTTCCAAACACTCCCCTCCTTTTCACATCACATGTCCAAAATATGTGAGCTTCCTTCATATCACTGCCTCAAACAAGTTCCTCTTAGCACCAGCTTTCTTGAGCACCCACTCATTTGTCTGCTTAGCAGTCTATGCCACACATAATATCTGTCTGAGTCCTTTCATTTCAAATGCTCTTATCCAAGTCTCGTAATTCTTCTTGATAGTCCAGCTTTCACAGCCATACATTGTCATCAGCCACACAAGGGCTTTCAGAAGATGAATTTTCATTGTAATCAAGATGCTGTGGCTACTCCATACTGTTTTAAGTGAGTCCACAATGCCAAGACCCTTGTTAAGTCTAGCCTGACTTTCTTTGGTAGACTCTTCATCTTCCATGATGAGTGACCCAAGATAGCAGAAGGTATCAACCTGCTCATGCTGAACTACATTAGTCAGAATCTTGAAGGTCTTTTCGCCCATCACTTTTGTCTTGTCGACATTGATCAAGAGACTGTATTCCCAGTTAACTTGATCAAGCGGTCCACCAACTCCTCTAACTCCTCCAATGAGTTAGTGAGCAGAATAATGTCATCAGCGTATCGAAGATTTGAAACTCGTCACCCACCAAACAGTATCCCACATTCATATCTATCAGGTGTCTCTCTCATAACTATTTCTACTAGGATGTTGAAGAAACATGGTGAGAGGACACAGTCCTGTCTGACACCCTTTTTGACTCTGAACAATTCTGAGGGGGTGCCAGCAACTCTGACCCTAGCTCGTTGCTTATGATTAAGCTTGGCTAGCAAATCATTTAAATGTGGTGGGTATCCTATGTCTAACATTGTCAACCAGAGTTTCTTGTGGGAGACTGAATCGAATGCCTTCTCAAAATCAATGAAGCACATGTATATTGGCTGCTGCTGTTCTTGGGCTTTGTGCATTAAGATAGTTAATGACTTGATCTCTGGTTCCCTTTCATGTTGAAATCCAGCTTGCTCATCAGCAATCTCACGCTGTCTTTTTCTGTATCTATTCCAGGTTGATCCTGAGCAAGATTTTACTAGCGTGGGAGATCAAAGCAAATGTTTTATAATTTGCGTGCTGTTTTAGGTTACCTTTCTTTGGTAGAGGGATAAAGGTAGAATCAGTCCAGTCTTCTGGCCAATCACTGGTCTCCCGCAGTGCCACGCATATTCTGTATATCATGTCCACTACCAATTCCTCTCCATCTAAAGTAATTCTGTCAGTTTATCATCCAGGCCTGTGGTCTTAAGGCTGGCTGTCTGATGAATGGCTTTAAAATTGTAGCCATAAAAAATTATAATGGCAAAGTTAATAGGAGGTGGTTGAGGTAGAAACCCATGCATCTTTTAAGAAAATTTCGATAACCATTTGAAGCAGACAAAATATGCAAGGCTATGAGGCAGTGGAATTAGTTTTAATTGCTCTAGCAAAGACCCAACATAGCTGACTGAGTTGAATGGCCTCCTGTGCTGTAATCTTTCATGGTTCCTTATTTACAAATCACTGTTACTTTGAAATAAATAGCTCTGAGAAACATCAGGCACAATATTTTGCAAGTACTTTTCCAACCCACTTATACAGCTTGTGCTTCAGGCAAGCAACATGTATACTAGGAAATGAACACTAGGTAATTTATGGGAATGGCAGTTTAGGAAATAGAGATAGTTTAAGTAGCTCGTATTGGTATTTGTGGGTCTTAGGAATGAGTTTTAGCTTTAATGTTTAAGTTTGATTTGTATTTCTGTGTCTGTGTGTTAAGAAAAGGTCAAGTTGAGTTTTAGTTTCACTTTAAAAGGTGTCTGCATTTCTATTGAGAGTTTACAACTGTGAGAAGTTAGCCAAACACAGGAGTAGAAAAACTGGGCTGTTGCCTAGCAACAGGGGTCCAGAGAGGCAGGTCTCTCCCACAGATCCACAGAAGCAACCAGAAACAGCAGTTTTTGAGTTCAGTTTTGAAGACAGCTGCTAAGCAGAAGCAACCTAGAAAGGGACTGGTAGCAGGTCCCGAGCTAAAGTTGGTTGATAGTAGCTGCCAGGAGAGACTGGAAAAGGGGACAGATAGCAAGTCCCAAGCTAAAGAAGAAAATCCTCAAAAGTCCAGAGGAGTGGAACAGGAGAAAGCCCTGAGCAGACCTTCTAGCCAAAGGAAGGACAGGAAACTGGAAAAGGTCCTATTAAGTGAAATTAAGAGTGAGGGACAGAGAAAGGCTTCAAGCCTCAAGCTTAAAGCTCCAAGCTGTAGGAAGCAGAATCAAAGTGATATAAAGGTTTGTGAGAAGTCAGAGGATCCAAAGAGGTAACAGAAGGTCTTTGCTGCGGGCATGTGAAGTAGTGGTGTACTGTTGACAGCTGAGTCAGTGAGAGAGAGTGCTTGGAGGGAAGCTTGAATGCATGTGGTGACCCAGGGGAGAGGAACATTGGAAGGAGAGGTTGAAACCCTGGGGGTGAACCCTTGCAGAAGGTATCTGAGAGAACGCGTTGGTCTGGGAGAAGATTACAAGGCGAGTTCTTGGAAAGTAGAGATTGGAAATCATTTTGTGAAGGATAGCGTTCAGTGAGACTGGTTGGCTCACAGTGTAACAACTTTCTGGGGGGAGTTGAGGGATCTATAGCATCTGTCTGGGGTGGCATCTGTCACTTGGTTTCAGAGTGTGGTATGTCTGACTACAGGTCGCCAATTGGTTTACATGGACTGTACTTACTGTGAACATTAGAGTGTAAGGTAGCCTTTTTACTTGTGTTATCCTTACAAATCTGTATACATCTGTAAAGGTTTAGTTGTGGGTGAAGGAGTATTGTAATATAGTTCATCTTTTCTTATTTAATATATGTTTTATTCTTTTGTTAAGAGTTCATTAGCTGACTCTGATGATTCTGTTCAGTAGCCACTCTCCACGTATTTACACAAACAATTAAAAATTAGGATATATCAAGCTGGGTCCCAATCTGGGATCGGGCTTGTCCAGTGGTAACCTCAGCTGGGGATCATAACAGTAGCATAGTGGTAACGTTACTGGTCTAGTAATCCAGTGACCTGGACCAATGGACTGGAGACATGCGATCTAATCCCCACAATGGAATATGGGGGAATTTAAACTCAATTAAGTAATAAATCTGGAGTACAATGATAGTCCCAGTAATGGTAATCATGAAATACTAGATTGTTGTAAAAACCCATCTGGTTCCCAAACATCCCTCAGGGAAAGAAATCTGCTGTACTTACATGGCCTGGCCTATATATGACTTTAGACCTTAACAATGTAGTTGACTCTTAACTGCCCTCTGAAATGGCCTTAGCAAGTCACCCAGTTGCATCAAACGGCTACAGAAATGTTGAATAATAATAAAACTGGATGGACTGCCCAGATTACTTAGGTGCTAGAAACGGCGAAGACACAGCCTGCCCAGTAAACCCTGCAATGTCCTCTGCACTAACATCAGGTGGTTTGTTGGTACAAAAATTGGAAACGCTGTCTCAGAGATTAGTCAAGCAACAGCTTGACATAGTCATATTTACTAAAATCATACCTTACAGCCAATGTCCCAGAAACCACCATCACCATCCCTGGGTATTTCCTGTCCCAAAGGCAGGACAGAGCCACCAAAGTGGCTCAGGAGGGCATGAGCCTGGGAGTCCTCATCATTGACATTGGACCCCATGAAATCTTTTGGCTGCAGGTCAGACATAGGCCTGCATCAGGTGTGCGAAAACCAACTAGTGGGAAATACCTCCCTGACCATCACCAATCTACCTGTCGCAGATGTATCTATCCATGACAACATTGGCAGGAGTGACCACCACACAGTTCTTGTGGATACCCTCCATCACGCTGTGTAGCACTACCACCATGCTAAATGGGATTGGTTCAGAACAGATCTAACAGTTCAAAACTGGGCATCCATGAGATGCTGTGGGCCATCAGCAACAGCAGAACTGAATTCAACCACAATCAGTAACCTCACTCTACCATTACCATCAAGTCAGGGGAGTTAACCCTGGTTCAGTGAGGAGTGTAGGAGAGCATGCTAGGCAAACTTAAAGATGAGGTGCCAACCTAGTGAAGCTGCAATGCTCAATAGCTGAAGCTTCATGTGATAGAGCAAAGTGATCCCATAGCCAAAAGACCAGATCAAAGCCCTGGAGTCCTGCCACATCTTGTCATGAACGGTGCTCTATAATTAAACAATTAACCAGAGGAAGAGGCTCAGCAAACAATCCCCATCTTCAAAGATGGGGAAGCCCAGCAGGTCAGTGCAAAAGGCAAGGCTGAGCATTTGCAACAGGCTTCAGCCAGAAGTGCTGAGTGGGTGATCCATCTCAGCCTCCTTCGGAGGTACCCAGCATCATAGATGCCAGTCTTCAGCCAATTCAATTCACTCCATGTGATAACTGAAGGCATTGGATACAGCAAAGGTTATGGGCCCTGATAACTGAAGACTTGTGTTCCAGAACTAGCTTCACCTCTAACTAAACTGTTCCAGTTCAGCTGGTCTGCAATCTACCCAAAATATAGAAAATTGCCTAGGTGTATTCTGTTCATAAAAAGTCAGACAAATACACTCCAGCCAACTAATGCCCCATCATCAATATCTGGGGGTTACCATTGATCAGGAACTTAACTGGACCAGCAGTTTAAATACTGTGGTTACAAGAGCAGGTCAAATGCGGGGAATTCTGTGGAGAGTAACTCAGCTTCTGATTCCCCAAATCTGCCCACCATTTACAAGTGCAAATTACTTGCATGGATGATTGCAGCTGCAACAATATCAATAAACTTAACAACATCGAGGAGAAAGCAGCCTGCTTAATTGACACCCCATCCAGCACCTTCAGCATTCACTTCCTCCACCACCGACACAGTGCCAGTACACTATGTACCAACTACAGTACAAAATGCACTGCAGCAACTCGCTGAGGAACCTGTGACCTTTACCACCTAGAAGGACAGTAGGAGCACGCACATGGGAACAACACCACCTGCAACTTCCCTTGCAAAGCACACGCCATCCTGACATCGAACTGCTGTTGTAAACATAAAAAATATTTAACTGCTTGAACATTGAGCTCTAACAGTAAAATAATATTGGTGCTATTTCCTTCTAAACAAAGCTTTTGTTGTATTTTGGGTCAGCCATTTAGGACTGTGATGAGGGGAAATTTCTTCACTTGAGAGTTGTAAGTCTTTGGAATTCTCTGCTCCAGAGGGCTGTACATTCAAAATTGCGATGGATAGGTTTTTGGGCATGGAGGATATCAAGGGATATTGGGAAAGTGACATTGAGATAGAAGATCAGACATGATGTCATTGAATTGCAAATGGACCCATGGGGCTGAACGGCCTACTTCTCTTTTCCGTGCTGTCATGAATCCATTATTTAAGAATACATGTTAAAATTACTTCGATAAAAGCAAAATACTGTGGATGCTGGAAATCTAGAACAAAAACAAAAATTCTGTATCCCTCTCCGCAGACGCTGTCAGACCTGCTGAGTTTCTCCAGGTATTTTTGTTTTTGTGTTAAAATTACTTCTTGGGTATTTTTTTCCGGTATTTGTAGATAGATTCTTGATAAACAAGGGGGTGAAAGGTTATCGGGGTTAGGCAGGAATGTGGAGTTAAGGTTAAAATCAGATCAGTCTTGATCTTATTGAATGGCGGAGCAGGCTTAAGGGGCCGGGTGGCCTACTTCTGGTCCTAATTCGAATGTTTGTAAATGCCATCCCGAATGCTCCAAGGATGTTTGTTTGCGCTGAATTTGTAGTTTAGATTTATGCCTCCACAGGCCCTTCATTTTGCAAGACCCTCAAAAAAACATACCTGCCCCAGCAGCACCCACTGCTGCCCCTGACTGGGCCGACAGGACCAAGAGCCTGTCCGCCTTCTATAATTGGATGGTGAATGCATAGGTGGCCAATTAGGAGGCTACCCCTGCAAACAAGGCTCCCTCAGTCTAGCTTCAGGCAAGCGCAGGCTAGGAACCCCTATTTGGCCCTGGCATCGGGGTTCCAAAGCGTATGAGAAAATCCTGCCCACAGGGATCTTTTTTGTTCTTGTAAATTATGCTCAGTTCATATTCACACGGAATGCTTGTCAGTTTTAACAGACTTTTAGTCAACAATCTCTCTTGTACAGAAGTCTGTTGAATGTAGTGAGATTCAGCATTCTGAGCTAAGCCAAACTGTACACGCTCAGATTTTATTTCACTACCAGTTTAACATGAGATTAAATCCAGTGCAGGAATGAAACTAATATTGTTCAGTCCTGGATTCCAACCACCACAGAATTTGCAGCCCTTCAGAAGTAGCATCATTACACTTTGAAAGATTGTGAAAGGTGCCATATAAAAGCACGTCCAATATACCCTAATAATTGCAATGATGCAAATCATTTCTGGGCTTCAATCCAGGATTTTTGTCCCTGAGGATACTATTGTTATCTGGCAACACAGATGCAGAAAAAAAGGTGATGTTAGCTGTGCCACATGCTATCTTGTTGGAATCTATTGGAATAATTTCTCAATATTTGAGTTTAACAATGTGCTGTTATCTGGCAATAGAGTTGTTGTGAGAGGAGATGTTAGTTGATGTCACCTGCTAAGAGTCAGAGTTTCTTCATTATATTTATTCTGTAAATAGGGTAACTTCTCTATTCAGTCCCTTCCTTTCCAATTAATAAATTGCTTGCTCCCATATGTTTCTGACACCTGCTCATTACTACAGAGAATACAGGTAATCTTTACCAGAATTCTGGCAGTGATGATCTGGAAGTACCTGGAAAAACTCAGCAAGTCTGGCAGCGTCGGTGGAGAAGAAATCAGTTAACGTTTCGAGTCCTCATGACCCTTCGGCAGAACTCATGAGGACTCGAAACGTTAACTGATTTCTTCTCCACTGATGCTGCCAGACTTGCTGAGTTTTTCCAGGTAATTCTGTTTTTGTTTTGGATTTCCAGCATCCGCAGTAGCTTTTAGCTTTTTGTTTTTATGATCTGGAAGTGTTTACTAGGATATTTGTCAGTTTTCTGCTGGTTGCCTACTCCTTTCTTTTGCTTAGTGAGAGATCAACATATGTGGGGGTGATGGCCACTTAAGTCACCCTCGTGGTGGGAGGGGGTCTCTCCTGTTTGAGCACCCCACCCCCCCTCCGATGGTACTGCCCACCACCTTGTTCCACCCTATCGCAGCCCTCCTGATCCTGGTCCTTCACCCCTGTTGCTGGGACCTGCCAGCCTGGTCCTGGCAAAAAACCCCTACTCACCTGCTCCAGTAATGCTCTTCATTGGAGACTGACTGCAGTGCCAGCAGAGATCACTGCTCCCTGTGGTGCTGCTGGGACTAGAGAGCTGCTAACATTTCCTCCCATATTGGGGCGGAAGTCTCGCCCTCAGTTAATTAATGGCCTCATGGCCTTAAAATGGTTTGGGGCTTCCTAGCCATATGGAGGCAGGCTTGCCTCTGTAAAATTCTAACCTGCCTCTCTAACTTCCATAAAAGCGACTGTGACTGCATCTGCGACTATGTCTGTATTTCTGCAGGACCCCTGAAATCAAGTTCAGTGACCTCTACAGTCCTGTTCCCCTGTCACTATTGTGCTGCAAACTAAAGCATTGCCTCAAAAAACCCTAAAAGCATTGATCAAATCGGAACTGTGTGTGACCAATTGAGGTTGAAAAGGATTTCTAAAGATAGCAAGTCTCTTCTAAGTTGGGAAGCTATGATAATGTAATGGGTCATCATTGGCTATGGCATCTAACTGCTTTTGCTGTTAGTTAGACTTGCCCTTCCACATGAAGATTTTTAATCTTTTGTGGTGCAAGTTGCTGAAGGTACAAGCTGATAATGGCACAGTAAGGGAAATAGGGCACTTGGGACCTGAGTGAACAGGACAAACAACTGTGTACTGCCTTAACCAATCAGAGCGAAAGATTGTGAAATTCATAGCATAAAGGCTGAGTATGAAGTATACATTGGAGTCAGTGAATTCGATGCCAAATCATATACAGAAAGAGAAATAGAGTGGGAGAGAATGATTGCATTAGAGACAGAAGGAAAAAGTAATATTTTTAAAAAAAGCTTTTACATTTTTAAAATCTCCAACGTTTATTAATAACTTGTAGGAATGAGACTCCATAGTTGTAATGTCAATTTTCAGTGCCAGGGAGGTGGTTTAGCTGTAATTAACACTTACCATGGGCTGAATTTTATCTGCCCCTGACGGGCATGTTTCCCGTGGGGGGGGTGGGGGGGGGCACATAAAACGTGGTGGGTGCCTATCCCACCACCTTCCTGTTCACCCCTAAACTCCATATTACCGGTGGGGGTGGGCCCAAGACCCCAGACCCTAGACCCCAGACTTAACTGCTGTGGGGATCTTAGGTATTGGGCTCCTCTCTTTAACAGCAGTCCTGGCAGCTGCCACTGAGGCTCTCCTGGGGCTGCCGGGACTGATGGAGTTTCTGGCAGGTCCAGAGGGTGGGACATCTGCCGCAATGAGAGGTGGAAGTCCCACTCCAATCTCATTCGTCCGCTCTGCAGCGCTTTATGGTTGTGGGGCGGGTCAGCGTGTCGGTTCCATGATGACGTGGTTTCCGGGGAGGCCACCCCCTGTATTATTCTGCCCCATGTCATTGAAGGAATACTTAAATTGAAATAAGCAAAGCTTAACTTTCTCTGTTGAGTTTCATTCATGTTTACCATGCAACTATAGCAACTTCACGTCATTCACTGCATCTCAATGGCGAGACAGGCAGTGAGATGCCAGTTTCACAAAGCTAATGGTGGAGCAGAGCAATTGGGAAAGCAACTTTTGGAATTTTGAGTTTGACCATGTATCTACCCCCTACCTGAAGTTGTTGTACCATTTATGCATAAATGACAGCGAGTGCTATAGCTTCACCATTATTTTAACAGTAAATTGTGGCCTAATGTTTCTGTGAATACCACAAATATTATATACAGATGTCATTGATTCCAAATTTCAGAGTAACACTGTGTGATGCCCTACTGAGAGCCACACAATGTTGCAATGTGGATGCTAATAAATGACCGGCTCTGGGCATGTTTGATAAGACATTGAAGTATGTTCATTTTCAGAAATGATTGATGTCTCCTCATTCTGTTTTCAAGAAACAATGCAAGCTTTTTGAGAAGTGTTTCTCATGTTAGAGGATGTAATTAATATTCAGTCACAGTATTTGAAAAATGTAGTGTCTGACTGAGTATTATTTAAAACTAGATTGTAGACCCCCTTGTGAGATCTTTTATAACATGTGATAGACGTTCAGTCTGTCAGGTGTTTCAGTGGAAATTAAAAGATCTCCACCGCTGCATCACATCCAGAGGCTGTGACCTTGGTTAATTTTGAAATCTCATGCCAAGAAAAATGAGATTGCAGTTCAAACATTGACAAACCCGGCGGTGGGAGGGTGGGAATTGACTCTATTAGTGTTACAATGGAGAAAACCACTGAACTACATGAAGGATTAGGCTCAATTTCCTGATATAGGGGTAGTTACCTGATTGCATTGCTATATATCTTGTAGAAGATGTAGTTTTAACCAATTTTAGAACCGTGGTCTAGTGTTTGACTCATCCAGCAAGAATGATAAGGATTTAAATGAGGAACTTGATCATCACTATTCCTCAAAGAATTTGCAGTCTGTTTCTGCAGTGAGCCATTTTTTCTACAATTTTTGTTTCCAAAATGTGATATCAAATGTGTGTTTATGTGATTGGATCAGATATAATTGCAAGATTTAACAACTTAGTGGGTTTGACTGTCAAAAGTCAATAGGAAATTCAGCTCTGTCAAATGTGTTTCACCTCGTTTTATTTCCTCAAAGACCCAAACCTCTTTTGATTTTCTGTCCCGTCCCTGGTGCTATGCTGTGTTGCTAAAATGTCATTGAGCCAGTGCCCACTTGAAGATCCAAACAGAATGGAGGCCATAAAGTCTTTTAGTTTTAAAAAAAAATGTTCTTGAGATGTTACAGGCAAGGTCTCATTTATTGCTCATTCCTAGCTGCCCTAAGAAGGTGTTGGTGAGCCTTTTCCTGGAACTGTTGCAGTCCTTGTGATGATGATGCACAAAAGAACTTCTCAAGTTTTTTTTCGACCATTGTTAGATCATGGTTGATCTGTATCTCAAATCCATTTGCCCTCTATTGCTCCATATCTCCAGGTACCCTCACCAATCAAAAATATATCAACATCAGACTTAAAAATTTAAATTGCCCCTGCATCCTTAGTCTTTTGGAGGAGCGAGTTCCAGATTTCCACTCCCATTTGTGTGAATAAATTTTTCCCAATTTAACTTCTAAATGGCCCAGCTCTAATTTTAAGATTCTGCCTCCTTGCTCTGGCTTTCCCCACTAGAGGTAATGGTTTCTCTGTATCATCCTTATCGGGAGAACCAGAACAGCAGACAGAGGGAAAGCTCAAAATGTTGCAGTCAGCACAAAAAGCAACGTGGGTAAGTTATAGATAAATATTTTGTTTATTGGTTAGTGTTTTAGTGTTTAGTTTTTTTTTGTTGGTTAAACAGCTAAATCGCTTTAAAATTAAAAATAAAACAGTTTAAAGTAACTGTTAGCTAACATGTTAGCAGGACGGCTGTGACCTGTTGAATGCTTACCCTGTGCCATGTGGGAACTCCAGAACATATTGCGTGTCTCAGAAAATCGCATATTGTGAAGTACCCCCAACTGCTTGAGTTTGTTGGCTGGTGTTACTACAGTGCAGACAGGAAGATGAGAGTTTCAGGAGGTTGTTATCACATGGCCAGAGAGAGTTCAGGATGAGAAGGACTGTCGGATGACCAGGCAGATTACGAAGAAACAGCCAGGAATCGCTAGGAGTTGCCACGTGGGGTTAAGATATAGTGGCTTCCATGGAAACTTGGCTTAAACATGGGGCAAGGCAATGTATTTAGGTGGTATTGGGAAGGAAAAATGTTTGGGATAGATGATATAATTCTTGTCTTGGGAGCGAACAGATGGTGACAAATGGCCTGAATGGTTAAAGCCAAGTTTCTGAAAGGCAATGCCTTTAGTCCAAATTTGATGTCTATAGATAGGTTCTTGAATTTGCAAGACTCCTGGGCTCCTTGCTGTGGCATCTCATGCTGCCCATGTTGCCATGGAAACATATTTGAAAAAAAACACAATAACAAAATCCATTGTGGTTCCAGTTAGAAGCCCAATGTGTCAATGATGTCCAATCATATCTGTAATTTAGAAACTCAAAATTTAGTAATGTCCAAAAGACACATTTAGCAATTTGCAAGCTGTGTGGCAAATTAAAAAAAAACAGCCGTCAGCAGAAAGGGTTAACTTTCCTGTTTGCTTTTCCAAAACCTTCTTAATTTTTTATATTCGTTCATGGGATGTGGGTGTCATTGCCTAGGCCAGCATTTATTGCCCATCCATAATTGCCCTTGAGAATATGATGGTGAGCTGCCTTCTTGAACCGCTGTAGTCCATGTGGTGTAGGTGTACCCACAGTGCTGTTAGGGAGGGAGTTCGAGGATTTTAATCCAGCAACAGTAAAGGAAAGTCGATCTATTTCCAAGTCAGAATGTGTGTGGTTTGGAGGGGAACTTCCAGGTGGTGGTTTCCCCATGCATTTTCTGCCCTTATCCTTCTAGATGGTAGCCGTCATGAGTTTGGAAGGTGCTGTCTGAGGAGTCTAGGTGAGTTCCAGCAGCACATCTTGTAGATGGCACACACTACTGCCACTGTGCGTCAGTGGTGGAGGGAGTGAGTGTTTGTGGATGGGGTGCCAATCAATCGGGCTCCTACGTCCTGGATGGTGTTGAAACATAGAAATTATATGCAGGAGTAGGCCATTTGGCCCTTCGGGCCTGCTCCAGTCATTATGATCATGGCTGATCATCCAACTCAATAGCCTGCCCCCACTTTCTCCCCATATCCTTTGATCCCTTTTGCCCCAAGAGCTATATCTAACTCCTTCTTGAAAACATACAATGTCTTGGCCTCAACTACTTTCTGTGGTAGTGAATTCCACAGGCTCACCACTCTGGGTGAAGAAATTTCTCATCTTAGTCTTAAATGGTCTACCCCGCATCCTCAAACTGTGACCGCTGGTTCTGGACTCCCCCACCATCGGGAACATCCTTCCTGCATCTACCCTGTCTAGTCCTGTTAGAACTTTATAGGTTTCTATGAAATCCCCTCTCATTCTTCTGAACTCCAGCAAATATCATCCTAAACGACTCAATTTCTCCTCATATGTCAGTCCCACCATCCTAGGAATCAGCCTGGTAAACCATCGCTGCACTCCCTCTATAGCAAGAACATCCTTCCTCAGATAAGGAGACCAAAACTGCACATAATATTCCAAGTGTGGTCTCACCAAGGCCCTGTATAATTGCAGCAAGACATCCCTGCTCCTGTACTCGAATCCTCTGGCTATGAAGGCCAACATACCATTTGCCTTCTTTACCGCCTGCTGCACCTGCATGCTTACCTTCAGCGACTGGTGTACGAGGACACCCAGGTCTCGTTGCACATTCCCCTCTCTCAATTTATAGCCATTCAGATAATAATCTGCCTTCTTGTATTTGCTATCAAAGTGGATAACCTCACATTTATCCGCATTATACTGCATCTGCCATGCATTTGCCCACTCACTCAACTTGTCCAAATCACACTGAGCTTCTTGAGTGTTGTTGGAGCTGCACTCATCCAGGCTGTTATGATGAGGCAGATGATGTGTGCCAGATGGATCAAATCCATGAGGAAAATTTGATCGCGCTATCACAACGGTTTGCAATTTGTATTTATTTGGAGATGCTTGTACTGAATTCAGAAATAATAAGTCCACCAAGACTTTTAGAGATTTTTTAAAGAACTAAATCCAAATATTTATTAACAAAAGAGAAACTTTCAAGCATGTACATAGAACTACAAATTACTACTGTAATAACTCCTAAAATTCCTAATTAACCTGATTCCCAGTTATACCTCCTTTAAGGCAACAGTCCAAAAATAGATTTTAGATTCTAAACAGATCCAGCAAATTAACACAATACCCTGGACAGTAGAATTCAAAATGGCTTTCTCCTCCAGCTTCAGTTTCTGTAGACAGCAGGCTTATGCACAAATGCTGGAGGCTTCATTAAGGCTACTTCACACATTTCTGTTAGATCTCACATGCTTTCTCCTGACTCATAGCCTCATTCTCCTTTATATATTTTTTCCTCTTCTTAATATGTAAATTTTATTGCTTCATAAGTCTTTTAAACTGTATCTCCATCATAACATAAAAACTTTAATGTTGTCACCATATATTGTCAGTAACCGTTGGGAAAAATAAACACACTCCTTAGCTTGCATGTCTGGCTATTTGTAAACAGACTAAAATCCCTTTGAAATCCAAATCTCCCTTCATTTATCTAAAAATGCAAATTCCTTTCACACCTTACATGCTAAGCCAGCATCCATGTTTACTCATTAGCACACCAAGCACCTAGCTTCTTTTGATGGAATCAAATAGACTGCAGGTTTTGACTCAAAATGTAATTAAATCACACACAGGCCTAACTACTTACCCTCATAAACCTACTTTACAATAAACCAGAAAATATAATATGAAAACTATTATACTCTCATGACAAGGCAAATGGAGAGTATCCACTTCCATCACACTCCTGACTTGTGGCTTGTAGATGGTGGACAGGATTTGGGGGGTCAGGAGGTGAGTTACTTACCACAGGATTCTTAGCCTCTGACCTGTTCTTGTAGCCACAGTATTTATATGGCTAGTCCAATTCAGTTTCTGGTCAATGGTAACCCCAAGGATTTTGATAGTGGGGGATTCAGTGATGGTAATGCCATTGAATGTCAAGGGGCGATGGTTTGATATTCTCTTGTTGGAGATGGTCATTGCCTGACACTTGTGTGACGCGAATGCTACTTGCCACTTGTCAGCCCAAGCCTGGATATTGTCCAGGTCTTGCTGCATTTGGACATGGACTGCTTCAGTACCTGAGGAGTTGCAAATGGTGCTGAACATTGTGCAATCATTAACGAAAACCCCACTTCTGACCTTACGATGGAAGGAAGGTCATTGATGAAGCAGTTGAAGATGGTTGGGCTTAGGACACTACCCTGAGGAACACCTGCAGTGATGCACACAATTATGTCACTTTACATAAGTTTACATTAAAAACCGCACTCCATTTTAAACTTGCTTTGTTAAATTCTTTTTTGTTATAACTTCTTCAACTTTGCCCAAATTTTAGATTAAATTCCAATTGTTTCAAAACCTCTTATTATGTTGTAAGATGTTTCTCACACAAGATTTTTTGGTACATTTAGGATTCTAAGACCAGGAGAGTTAAAGAGGGGCACCAGTTTCTTAAAATGACAACATTACAACCTTGCACATTAACTATGGAAAAGGAACAGGGTCTTTCCCATATCTCTTTTGTTTATCCTTTCTCTCCTTTAAACCAATTTAAGTTCTGATGTTCAATACCTGGCCAAATTTGAAAGAAATAAACTTGTCTTTGATTTGAAGTTTAGCAGGTTTTTAACTCTGGCACAAATGTTTGAAAAGTTCAAATTGGATTTCTGCCAAACTTCTTCAAGACTTCAGGCTTATCTTTATACTTGGGGAACAAACTGTAGAGCCCTTTCACAGCTGTAAAATTACATTTTAATTTCTGCTTTTAAAAAAAAGTAATATTCTCAGCACAGAAACTCGCAGCATTTTAAATTACTGTCAATTGTTTCCAAACTTTTTAGCTTCTCCCTCAAACTAATTTTTAAATCTTTGATGTTTGTGAACAACCCCCTCCTTTATCAATGACTTAACTTGAATGTATGGTATATGTTCAGCTGGCTATCGGCACTCCTTCATTGGGTCCAGTAAGGATCGTGGATGATAATGGTGGAGGAGTCAGAGCCAACTAACATTAATTAGTGACGGTCTCCAATGTTACCATCCTTGTCCTCCTCCTCCTCCTCTTGGGTCTCATGGAAACAATCATGGAAACTCTCTGCACATACACTCGGGCTTTTGGTGGGGATCTGTTTGTTGCTAATTAGGACTTTGTGAAAATTAATATTCTCTTCCCCTAGGGCCCTGTGCAGGTCATCCTCAATCTCCTTGAGCGAGCCTTTGGTCATAGTGTCCCGGTCCATCTCTTGCTTTAATTCTAGGGAGCTAGTAAGCAGCTAGGAAGATCTGTCTAAAATCACCACTTTCTAACTCTGGGTGTGAGGTCTTAAAATTTATCCACTTCGGCATGAGGAGAAGAGGGTTAGAGCTCATGTCCTTCGAGACACCATGTTTGCCTGTTCGATAACTCTCCTGGTTCCCCTTTTCATCTGGAAAGGTGGTTTCTGCAAGCAATGCTTCAGGCAAATCTTCCTCAACCTTTACCTTTTCTGTTTTAACCACTTGACTTCCCTCAGGCTCTTCATCCCCTTGTGCTACCTATACCGCACTTCACTTACCTAGCGCACATACTGCTTCGCTCTGGATTTCCAGCTCTGAAAAAGAGTCATACGGGCTCAAAATGTTAACTCTGTTTTTCTCTCCACAGATGCTGCCAGACCTGCTGAGCTTTTCCAGCATTCTCGGTTTTTATTTCAGATTTCCAGCATCTGCAGTATTTTGCTTTTATTTCAGCCAAATATATTGCCTTGCCTGTAGGATCTTCTTGAGGGTTGGACAAATTGGCTGCTGAGTTTACCTATCTAGAATGGTATCTTCACTTGAGAGGTTATTCATTAGATGTGAAGCACTTTGGAGGGCATGATATGGAGCTAAAAATGTAAGTTATTTGCTCTTTATCTTCATCTGAACTAATGTTGAACATTTAAGCCAAGGTCAGCCTGAGCGCAGAGGTTGTTGGAGTTGCTGCTATGATTACCTACAAAGAAAGAAGAGTGTAACAGATATATACTGCACAACATTTATGAATCAAAGGCAATCCTTGACCATGTCTTAATATACTCATGACACCAGTTCCATTGAGGGGGTACAATATTAGCCTACACTTTTCATATGCTGGCTAGCCTACTGTATTCTGTTAGAATGCTGCCCAGATTATTGATAAAGTGCACCAGACAAATCCTTAACCCCTTAACTTAACTCTGTTAAAGAACCATCTGTGGCTCACCACCCAGTTTATACCTAAGTGTGGAGGACACCAAAACATGCCTTGTTGAACTTCCTTACACCAACCAATTTGGATTATATTATTTTCATGATTGACCTCCCACCAGAATCCACACAAGCTACTAAGTAAATGAATAAACTCTTTTAAAGAAGAAGCGAGAAAGCAAAGTTGAGGATTAACAATTCTTTAAGAACTCTAAAGTCAGAGTTGGCAGCACTTAATTATCTGCATGCTCAGTGGTTAATAGTTAGGGTTAGTTGATGAAATATATTACAAAAACAGTTATATCACAGTAATGTAGCATGTGCTGCTGGCTGAATATGAATTTATATTTGAGATCAGTGCCAGAGATTGACCTAAAGTGGTAAGATTAATTCCAGTTTAAAGTTCTTGGATAACTAACCATTTAATATAATAAACACCATTTGAAGTGATAGTTTATTTAATACATTAAGGTCTGTAACCTTGTACTTGGTAATATTTCCAGATGTTATATAACTCCATCCTTATGAGTTGGCATTGTTATGAAGATGCGTTATATAGAATATTATTTATAATGTAATTGGCTGGACATCTTGAACTTTTTGTAAAGAACACTTTTTCTAAACAAAAGACACTGGCCTACAGCAGTTATTATGTTGCATTTGCAAGGGACATGAGCTGCTTCAGGGAGACAGAGTCTTCAGCGCTCTTAGAGACAGTGGCTAAGACAAGCCCAGATTGAAACCCAAGAGAGGTCACGTGACCCAGCTCTTGGGTGAAATATACAGGATTTGAGTTAACAATGAGAGTTACCCCCTCTGTCTTTCTCTAAAACCTCTCTCATCAAAACTGAGCTGCTTGTGATTTGAAAACCCACCAGAAGACCTCATTGTTGCAAACAGAGAGTTGTTAAAGGAGGATTCCAAATCACCACCACTGTCTTCAAGAGAAGAGAATCAACAAGCTATGACTACAGAGTGACTGCTCCAGTAAGAAATCCCAATATCAGCAGCTACTGTGGAAAATGACCCTTCAGCTGTAAACACGCATCTGGACAATCCATGAATAATTTTTTTCTGACTTTACTTTTTACTTGGCGAAGTTTTTAAAATCTGACACTCTAAAGTTTTATCTCTTTTTGTGCATGCTTGGCAAGGATTGTGTGTGTGTGTGTGTTTTTGCACAAGTAGGTAGTTGGACATATTTGTACATTTTAAGCATTTTGTTAATAATTTCTGCATCTTTATCTGAGTGAGTTTGAACAATAAAACTAACTCTTTACTTGTTAACTTAAGGAACCTGGTTGGCTTATTTCTTCCACAGAGCTACACATAGTTAAGTATATATATTGAATTGGCAATGTCACTTCCTTTTTAAATTCACACTCTGTTATAACCAACCCAAGAATGGGACAAAGAGAGGGGTCAGATCACCCCTCCTAACCTGGTTGTAATGGCATGGATGATCTGCTTGCTTTGCCTTCCGCTGGGAGAATTGTGTTAGCCTTCTGAGACATCAGAGTGATGATCCTCTGTAGAGGTGCTACCCATTTCTCCTTCAGTCACTTGCCCTTGAGTAAATTCACGTCCTGAGCTAGTAGCTGAATTTGGAATAGTGAGCTTAAATCTCACCTCCTTTGACATCAGGCAGGTATAGCCATACAATCATAACTTCTACAAGCACTCTCCCTGCTGGAGATGCATTTTTTGATTTTGCAGAGATACGCTTCTACCTATATTAGCCAAAGAACTGGCACGCCTTCTGCCGAAGGGCCGTGAAGGCTCGAAACGTTAACTGATTTCTTCTCCACCGATGCTGCCAGACCTGCTGAGTTTTTCCAGGTAATTCTGTTTTTGTTTACGCCTTCTACTGCAATGATCACTACAAGAAGTGGAATTAAACTAGGGGCAGAAGAGTGAAAGCTGAAGACTCTTACTGTCAAAAGGACCATCACATATATATCATTAATATCCAAAGGAGCCATCCCAATTCTATTGACCAATTTGAATAACAGCAGAAAGGCTGAACTCTTCTCAAACGTCGTGTCAGTTTCCACATACAGCCCTTTTGGTACACCTGATAACCTCCAAACCAGCGTAGCACTGACACCGAGACATGTTGGAATACTCATTTACTCCCTAGTTTCTTAGCTGTTTATGAATCTTTGTTAACAAAGGCCCAGATAAGGCTGTACATCTTTATGTGCCCCTTAACAAACGACCAGTAAGGCTGCAGCTTTGATGGCTTATTTACTCTCCATGGTAAGGAATGTTTGATTACATAACTCTTCATGGTTTCAATTATGAAAGACTCCTTCCTATTCTAGCAAACAGTCTGTTTACTGACTTCACACTGAGGATGTATCTAAGATAAAAGCAAAAAACTGTGGATGCTGGAAATCCAAAACAAAAATAAAAATACCTGGAAAAACTCAGCAGTTCTAACAGCATCTGCGGAGACGAATACAGTTAATGTTTCGAGTCCGTATGACTCTTCAACAGAACTAAGGAAAAATAGAAGAGAGGTGAAATATAAGCTGGTTTAAGGGGGGGGAGGGGGGGGACAGGTAGAGCTGGATAGAGGGCCAGTGATAGGTGGAGATTGCCAAAAGATGTCATAGACAAAAGGACAAAGAGGTGTTGACGGTTGGTGATATTAGCTAAGAAATGTGTTAATAGGTGACATTAAGGGTAGAAACTTGGGTCATTTCACATACAATTCCCACAATTTTCTGTTTCAATTCCCAATGTAAAGCTCAAATTTAAAACAATTGTCCATCCATTTCCAGGTATCTGTTTGGTCCCACATGGCCAGTATCTTCCTTACGCTTGGTTCATGCTGATTATATTAGGGGGTGAATGGCCTATTCCTCTTCTTACCTTTCCAAATGTGCAGCTGGCTGTAGCTATTTTTTTCAACTGAATTTATCCTATCTGATGCACAAAATACAGGAACTCTTCAAGTTGGTGATGTGATTTCCAAGCTCCTTGATCATCTTCACTTGCTCATCAAAGTAGTGAGTCTCCAGGAAGACACAAATATGAGGGTGTATTCCAAGTGGAGAGTTAGTGCAGATTCAGTAGACTCTGTTCGCGTTGTTCTCAATCTGCAGTATTGCAGATTCTGCATTACCTCCAGACCATTTATTTATGAAGTGCTCTTGCAATAAAGATACTACTTTGACAGCAAATGTTTTGCCAATCTCTTCTTTGGCACATGTGGGGGCGTGTGGAGGACTGGAGCATGTTTTCTAAGCCCATTTAAATGTGTTAAATCAATCTTTGAGATATGTTAGCATCATCCACATGGGACATGTTCAGTTTTGGTACCACTGAAGCATTTTTTAAACCCAAATCTATTTGTTGTATTTGATTATTTTATTTAGCAAATGCAAATTCTAGAAGCCAAGCGATGACCTCCTCATTTACTGAATTTAAGGTGATTAGCCTACCACTTAGTCTGCAGAGGGGACACTCCTCGGTAATGTGCAGCATTGTTTGTGTCTTTTCACAAGTGCATAAAGGGATTGTACTGAGACCCCAGTGGGACATGTTGGCTGCACAGGGGCCCTGTGAACCTATTTAGCGAGGATCACTGACACCTTGGCAGTTCGAAGCCTGCCATTCGACAGATGGAGTTTGTCACAAGGAACTTGTTAGTGACTTACCACCTTTCCTATTTCATGATCCAAAGGATGTCTGCCGGTAGATCTTACTCTGGAAGGGTGCTCCACATGCCGAGATGGAAGGTAGTTAGGTTGAACAGGTCGTCATAAATTAGTAAGTGTGGTGCAGCATGGATGGTATCAACCTGCTTGTGGGTTTTTGTCAGTCGGTGTATGTGTGGTAGAGTGATGTTTGCAAGGACCTGAAGCCGGGTTGGGGGAGGTGTTGAGTGGAGAGTTCCAGTTAGGATGCACATTATTAAATTCAACTGAGTGTCAACAAGATGTGTGTTTTGCACAGTACTGTGCTGTGGAGTATGATAGGGCAAACGCTGAGGTCCGGAGAGTTGTGGCAGCAGCACCCCATGTAGATCCAGCAAGTTTGGTTAGTCGGTTGTTTCTGGTTTTGACCTTTGCTGTTGTTTTCTTCAAATGCTCCCAGAAGGAGTCCTATCTGGAGTGACTCCCAAGAATGTTGGGTTGGGATCATGCTTTAGTCTCAGGCCATCCATATAGATATGCAATTCTTTTTTGGCACTGGCATTGTGGAAGTGGAATACATTGGATATGGCTTTAGAGGGATTCAACATGAAATACCATGTGCTGCAGTAGTCCACCAACTTCATAATGCCTTTGTTGAGGACCTGGTCCGAGTGCAGAAAGATGGAGCTTGGGTGGCACAGCAGGTGTCCTCAGCATTGATGAACATGGTTGTTGGCAGGTCACTTGTATACATGTTGAACAGGATTGGGACTAGCACTGAGTCCTGTAGTAGTCCATTGGCCTATCTCCTCCATACACTTCTCCCTTGCCCAAAATGAATCGTCTGTTGTGAAGGAGTGTTTCAACACCTGTCCTGACCCAGTTGGAGGCATTCTGGACAGCTTTAGGAGCAGGCCAGTGTGCCGCACCGTATTGTAGGCA
This sequence comes from Cetorhinus maximus, assembly GCF_964194155.1. Classification (NCBI taxonomy): domain Eukaryota; kingdom Metazoa; phylum Chordata; class Chondrichthyes; order Lamniformes; family Cetorhinidae; genus Cetorhinus; species Cetorhinus maximus. Next base: position 34,430,688 of record NC_135895.1, read on the forward strand.
ATGGCAAGGTCCAGTAGCACTATGCCTGTCTTCAGGTTCTTTTGGATGCCATTTTCAATGTGTAGGTGGTGAGTGTTAGAACTTGATCACATGTGCTGTGCCCCTTACAGAAACCAACTTGGTCGACATTAAGGATGGTCTCTACTTCCGGATATATGTGTTGCAGGATAAGAGAAAAGCCGGTTGATAGCTGGCTGCCAAAGTGAGATCTTTTCCAGGTTTTGGAATGGCAACGATTTTTGCCACACGCCACACCTTCGGGAGTGAGTTTGAGTTGATGATTCTTGTACAGAACTGAGTCAGCCAGCACATGCATGGGGGCCAAGTTGTTTCAGGAATCCTGGCGCCATGTTGTCATATCCCACTGTTTTGCTACATTTCAGGTCCTTTAATTCTTTCCTCAGTTCTGTGACCTTGAAGGGATCAGGACCGCCGTGTTCTGCATGTTGCTTGCATTGTTTTTTTCACTTCGTTATAACCTTGTGTTTGATTAAACGTTAAGATTTGTGAATGCTTCGAGGAAGTGATTTATAACTAAAGATGCTAGTTTAATTACAAATATTTTGCAGGTCTATGCTAGTATTACAGTATTACCAAGATGTGAAGAATATTACAATTATGCTAGTTTTATCCTCGGTAGCTATGCTGACATTTTAAAATGTTTCTTTTACTTTAACTGTTAGCTTCCCACCTACCCTCTATTCTTTCCATTTTTTTCTTTCCTCCTATGTCTCCCTTTCCCCCACTTCCTTTTACTCCCTTTTCTGTATCAGTTTCTCAGGGGAGAATTTTCTGGGGTGTTGGGTGGGAGCGGGCGCGCAGCCGATTGCCGCCCGCGATCGGCTGCGTGCCGCCATTTTATGTGGGCAAGCCAATTAAAGCACGCCCAACATGACACGCACCCGGAAGTGCTGAACGCTGCCTGTGTGGGCGGGGGCAGGAGGCTGAGTCGGAGCCTGCGCTCTTTTGTGCATGCGCGCGAAAGTGCGCAGGAATCTCCCTGAGGCACAAAGCTGCCTCAGGGAGATCAGTTTGATATTTAAAAATTTAAATAAAGGGGAAAAAAAAATCTTAAATGTCCCCTCATGTGACAGTGTCGCATGAGCTGGGACATGTCTATGAATTTTATTGAAAGTTTTTATTAAAGTTTAAAAACCTTCATGAAACTCATCCCGCCCGTGGATGAGGTTTCATGATAAATGCGAAGGCCGCCTGGGCTCTTCGCCTACCCGCCAACCTAAAGGTTGGAAGGGCAGCTCAGTTAATTATTTTAATTGCTGTTTAAATGGCCTTAACAGGCCTTTGACAGTTCGGCAGGTGCGCAGCCGGCTCTGGTGCGCGCCCGCCGAACTGAAGATCTGAATGACGTGCGGTGACATCGGGATGCACGCCCGACATCACCGCGTGTTATGTTACGCATCGGCGAGTGGGGCCCACCTCCGCTCGCAGACCCGAAGATTCTGGCCCTAGTCTCTTTGTTAATCTGTGAAGCTATTTTTAAATTGGATTTGCCCTAACAATCTGAAATCATATAAAATAAAACATGAGTCTATTTGAGCCATTTTGTCTGCTCCCATGTCCGCCACTGCCTCTGTATTTCTCACTCACTTTCTCTTTCTTTCTATAGATCAGTCCCTCTTTCACACTCCCTCTCTCTCTCTCTTTTTGCTCTTGTCACAGAAAATTATGTATGACAGCTAAAAAGATTCTTGTATTTTGTGCATTTTCAGTTATTCTTTCACTAACGACTTTAACAGAATGAAAACTTCTGACCATGGAAAAAGCTACATAAACTGTGGATGTGTAAAACATTGGGTTTAAAATAGCGTCAGAAAGCAAATGCACCTCACGTGGACGACACCCACATATCTCAAAGTTTAATTGGCTTAAAAAAATGCAGTTTTAAAGTTACTGTTATCAACCACTTCACTTTTTCACCTCTGTCAGTTTAACACATTACTCTAAAGTAATTCTACAGCTTTTGCACCACCTGGCCAGGCAGTGCCTGCCTTATAAAATTATTAGCTGCATGAGAGAATAGAAAAGGCCATAATCCCCTACAGTTTGCACTGTGCTGCCTCTCCCTAAAGACAAAAAAAATTGCATCTATGCAGCACTCTCTTGTATCTTTCGAATGTCCCAAAGCACCTCGCATATCTGTTGCAGTTCTGTGAGGTAAAGTAGCAACCATTTTGTGCACAGCAAACCACAATGAGGAGTTTTAAAAATTGCAGTTAGCAATGACTCCCTTGAAACATTTTGGCAAATGTGGACTTCATTTCCATTGCTCGCCTCCATCCAAGTCGAAGATGGTGCCAGAAACTAAATATGTTCTATGTACTTCCCCACCCACCCACCAAGCCACCAAATAAACCCAACAACAGACACACCCCTTAAACTGACCAACCAAAACAATCTAGATAGACCAAACTGCAAATTATTTTTGTGGATTAGGTGATCCTTCATCACAGAGCATAAACAGGCATTGTATATTTGTTGCTTATGGTACTTTCTCAATTACTAATGGACTGCTTCAGTCAACGTATCTGTTTTGACATGGAAACTTCTTGTTGATTTCCATGTAGCTCCAGTTCTATCTCTTCCCCTTCCCATTCTTCTGATCTTTCCACCTTTTGGTCTGTTACTGCACTGTTCAAACCCATCTCGACCCAAGTGCAGCACTACTTTTTGCCTCTGGTTGCTTTTCTTTGATCATTAACCTAAGGCTTTAATTGTCGCCCACATAATGCTCCATTTAATATTCCACTTGGTCTATCTTCTATTTGTAATAATTTAACTCACTGAAAATCCATTCACAGGCAATTTATTCTGATAGATGTTTCTTTCTGCTAATATGTGATATAGTCAACTCTTGACCCCTTTATCTGTTTCCTTGCCTCCTCCCACATCTTTATTCTTGTCAATTCTATAAGGGAACCTTGACAGCTTTCCTTCCTTCAGTTCTGACAAAGGAACTCTATTTGTAATATCATTCTGTCTTTCCTCTGTTCAGATGCTGACAAACCTTGTATGCATTTACAGCATCTCATTGTTGTCATGTTTGCCTATATTTGTCGACAAATTTTAGACCACAGATGGCTGGTTGTAAAACAAGTCTGGGTAATTGTTTGAAGGATGCTAACCATCCACTTAGTCAGATAAACCCAGAGGGTAGCATTCTCACCTCCTGAGCCAAAACAGTTTTGATTCAAGTCCCACTCCGAAGACTCAAACACATAACCTAGGCTGATATTTCAGTCTTGAGGTTGTGCAGCATGGTCAGAGATGCTGCCTTTAGGATGAGATGTTCAGTTGAGGCCCCATCTGCACGACATGGTGCTATTCAAAGAGAAGCAGGGTAGTTTTACCCCCAGTGTCTTAGCCAATATTTATCTCTAACCCAACCAAGTGGTTTGTGTTTGGTTGTGTGTGGGGGGTAGGAGGTCCAAAACCAAGTGAATTAATTTTGTGCAATCTGAAACATTGAAATTATGAACTTGCTCCCTAACTCCTGAATGCTCAATGAAGTACGATATTTTTAACTGGGGCTTGCAATTTTTCCTTCACTCATCTGTAGTTTAACAACTGGGTATCGAGACTTGAAATCAGCTCAGCAGCTTCCTCTTCTACTCCAGCTGTCACATTATGCTCTCATATTTCAAAGAAAATTTCATTATCAGAGATAATGATGGAGCTGGAAAGGTCACCATAACCATAAATTACTTTTCAAACTAAATTACTTTGAAGAGATACATTGCATTTTCGTATTGCTGGATTTCACAGTGGGATCCTTCTACTCAAATCCAGTCCAGACAGATGAAAGCGATCTCTCTTTCTGGGTGTCTGTTTTAAAATGCATTGCCCTGTCTCAATACAGTGCATTGCTATCATGAATCCACAGCACAAAACTGCTCATAAGTCAGTACTAATTGGCATTAACTTAAGACCCTAAGGAATTGAAAATGGGAAAAATCAAAGTGATGCAACTGAAGTTTGTTGAGTCAATCTGATTGGGTTCATGAAATGTCACTTGGCTCAATTCTCAATACAATAGACTATTATTGCTTTTCCGACTACAGTTACACTATTTTAAAGCTTTGACTTGATGTGTCACAACTTCAGATTATGAACTGTATTTCAAAAAAATTCCTTTGCTTCTTCCAGATTGGTATTATTACTGAGGGGGTCGGTTAGCTCTGTTGGCTGGACGGCTGGTTTGTGAAGCAGAGTGGCGCCAACAGTGCGGGTTCAATTCCTGTACTGGCTGAGGTCATCCATGATGGCCCTGCCTTCTCAACCTTGCCCTCTCACCTGAAGTGTGGTGACCCTCAGGTAAAACTCACCACCAGTCGTCTGCCTCTAATGAAAGAGCAGCTTATGGTCCCCTTGGACTACGGTGACTTTCCCTCCCCCTATTACTTAAAGCTCCTGGAAAAGTAACGGTGTTCTCATTTGTATTAATTTTGTATCATGTAACAGCAGTGTATTTATATGTTTAGGTATTTGTTTAAAAGTTATTTGATGGAGTAACATCTGATATGTTTCTTCTGTTCCTTCTTAATATACACTTGTGTTGAAATTTTGGTTGGAATTGCAGAGCTTCCACCTGTAGCCTTGAGTCTATCATGGCCCTGCCCCAAATTGTGGGAAGGGAACCTTTATTAAGTTAGGGGCAAGTGCTCACACCAGTAACAGTATTGTAGTGCTGCCCACCCTGCTCACCAATTGAATGACACCATATTGCCCTATAGGGATGTGTGTCAAAGTTCAGTAAATGAATAATTTTGTTTTGTGTCTGATCAGGCAAGAATGCCAGCTAGGAGATCAGGAGGACTCCCTGTTCTTCAAATGGTGCAGTGGGATCCTTTATGTCCACCTGAACATGTTACCACTACCTGTACTGCAGTTTTTACAAACTTATTTCAACATTGCAATGTTTTCAATTCAAAAGCAAATATTGGACTTCAACCAAGTCCATACTGAGTCACAGTTGGTGTCAGCTTCATTCATGTGTGGTGACCAGGATAGTACATAAGCCCAATATAAGTGGCACTCACTTCAGTGAATCGGATATGAATTTGGCAGAGGGATGGTACAGCATCAACTGTTGAGTATAATGGTGGGAATGTGGTAGACGTGATTTGACTCCTAAACCTAATTGTGTTCCACCCTTTTCTCATAAAATGCTACAGATTAAATGCTCTTAGATGAATTGTGTAATTTTCCAGTTGTCTGTTTTCACGAAGGACATGTATGAAAATGATACCAGCATCCCCTAGGAAGTGTAAAACAAGCCTTACAGAGAAAAGGTGCTGCTTCCGAACCCAGTTACAGCTCTAATGTATACTGTATGTCTGTATTGACAGCCACAAAACATCAATAAGCATTTATATTTGCTTAAATGATTATTCAACCTGTCAATAGCTATACCCATGGGAATTAAACCTTTCACTGACTTTGACCTAATTTAGTTCACCCTCATCCACTTTATTTGTTTAGTGTGAATGTTTTTAAGTAAGTGCTTGAGCTTTCTAAGCATTATTCCTTGAATGCCCAGGAATGATAATATGGTGCACATCACAACTGGCATACTAAAACAACAAAGAAATACTATTGAGCATAGATACAGGGCAGTAGGTTGTATTGATTTATACATTGTAATACTGTGTTAGTCATAAGTTGTTAGATATTAAGCTGTCAAGTGCAATAGTTAATCTTTGATTTACGATAATGATTTTTCACATTCTTTCACCATCATATTCAGGGGCTTCTATAGAGTGGTGTCTCGTTTATGTAGGACTTTGTTCTGAGCCTTCCTCCAGTGACTTCAGCCTTGAACTACTTAAATCTATCTCCATGCTTTCGTCAAATTCATAATGGAACTCGAAAGCATTGACAGTCGATGAGTTCCACTATTAGGATCCTTAAAAAAATTGTTTGCAGGTTTTCTACCTTTTTCTTAGCTTGGGGTTTACCTGCACCACCTGTCTCCCTGTCAGCTGGTGCTGTATTTCCTTCTCCATTATGTGAATTAAAAACAATAAATCTTGAATGGCATCATTAGGGTTGCAGAAAACAAAAACATGTTCACAACTGGGCACTACCAAGAATCCAGACTCGAATTTACAACTTAAGCTGACATTTTTAACCAAACTATGAAAAAGTTAATTAACTCTAAATAAAATTTAACGATCTTAAAACAACCTATATGGTCTTCTAAATTCACTGAAAATGTTTTCTCCCCAAGGTCCATTGCTCACTTTCCATTCTGACAGCTTACTGACGTTTTTGCTTCTTCCTCAGCCCACTTTGTTCCTGCTGACTGCCTTCTACTCCTTCCATGCTTAACTGGAGTCAGTTCTCCCTTCCAACACATGTCCATGTTAGACCTGCCTGACGTGCTGCCGCTGAGCCTGACCCTGGCCTTCCCTGTCAACCGCTTCTGACATTGTTCTGCCCCACCTAGTTTTCTCTGCCTGCTGCTTTTTTATTACCATCTGATGTCTTTAATTATGATTTATGCACCAATAATTCTTAGCCCACTTGACCTCTAGGCTGTCCCCTGAACCTGCCAATCCAGACACCTTCATAATCTTATTTTGAGACAAAAGATTTTATTTCCTGTAGAGTTGCTGTATTGTTTGCTAATTCTATGCTTTCCACTTACTCAATTTATACAAAGTATTTTGTGTTGCAAGATGGAATCCTCCTCTTGTCTTGAAATGTGGAACGTCTGATTCACCATAAGCAGTTCCTTAGAGATCCACAAGTATCTATGTTTTAATTTATAGATGTAACACTCCAGATAATACACTTTGCTACCAGTGCAAAAAATCTCAGTGCTTCTGATCTGCGCTTTGAATTTCATCTTGAACCTAACATATTCCAGTCTGCAAAGTTTCCTGACCAAACAGTAGTTAAAAGGCAAATGAAATATTGGGCTTTATATCTAGAGGAATAAAATTCACGTGGGTCGAAGTCTTGCTTTAGCTATACAAAGCCCTGATTGGACCATACCTGGACTACTGTGAGCAGCGTTGGACACCACACCGTAGGCGAGATATATTGGCCTTGGAGGGAGTGCAGCGTAGATTTACTAGAATGATATTGGGTTCCAAGGGTTAAGGTATGAGAAGAGATTACAAAAACTAGGGTTGTATTCCAGGGAATTTAGAAGGTTAAGGAGTGATTTTTATCGACGTTTTCAAGCTACTGATGAGAACAGATAAGGTGGATTGGGAGAAATTATTTCCACTGGTTGGTGAATCTAGGACTAGGGGACATAGTCTCAAAATTAGAGCCAAAACATTCCAGACAGAAATTAGGAAACGCTTGTACACGCAAGGGTGGTAGAAGTTTAGAACTCTCTTCTGCAAATGGCAATTGATGCTAGATCGGTTGTTAATTTTAAAATTGTTTGAAAGGTTTTTGTAATCTAAAGTATTGAGGGAAATGGGGCAAAGGTGGGTACATGGAGTTAGATCACAAATCAGCCATGACCTCATTGAATGGCATAACAGGCTAAATTACCTATCCCTGCTCCCATGTTTCCAATTAAATTCAGCAAATTCCAAGCCTTTATCAACTGAGCAGTGCTCCCAAATCCAAGAACGTTCCAGTTAGACACTGGGTTATTCATTCCACCCTGTGCTGCCAGACTGATGCATCTCCCCAGCACTCCCAGACATTGAAACATCCTCTACTGTAGCCATATTGCTGAGCCCTAGCACCCTCCACTCCCCTTCTATCTGTGTTTCTTACATGACATGAGCCCAATGTCTTCTGTGATCATGTGCTGTCAGACACCAGTACCTCCTTCCACAATTCTTCTTTCCCAGCTGCAAAGCACCCCTGCACCCATGCCCCTACCCTGTACTGAAAGCCCTCCCTTTTCCTGCCAGATTGTAATCTCTCAGGAAATCACTTTCTCTCTCCCCCCCCCCCGCCACCCTTAATGTTACCTGGCTGGAGTTCCCTTTGGAAGGGAACTTCCAAACCACCCCTTAATGTTACCAAAGCTTTACTTCTGCAAAACCTCACCCATTTATCTTCAAGTGATGTATGCTACCGTCAACTTCTGTATGTTACCCATCATCTTCCTTTCTATCCTGGGATTTTAAAAGAGATATGAAGAGCTGAAATGCCTGCAGATAAAGGAACATTTAATAGAGGTGTCTCATTTGTGGTTTTCATGCAAGTAAGACAATTGTAGGATTTAATCTCCATAGCACTGGTTATAAATACAGGGATATTTTATGATAAAAATGGAATTTGATTTATTGAATCATTGAAAATTAGTATCCTTGATGCTGCAGAGAGAACTAGATGGCATAAAATTGCTATTGTAAGGCCCTGTCCCTGTCCTAAAGCTTCTTGTTTTGGATATCAGCAGCACACAACAACTTGGATGAAATTTCAACAAAGGTGATGCACCTTTATTAAACCACTAAGCAATAGTACATACTCATGACAACACTGGTTGCTTAACTTCCCTGCAAGCTGGAATCCGGCCGGTGGTCACCCCAATGACAAATCCTCCATCCGCATCTTCTGAGCAATTGACCAAATTGCACTAACCACTGCAGCAGAGATGGTTCTGTGGACTCTTTATACCTTTTTTGGCAATGGCCCTGTGCCATATAAGGTAAAGTCTGCTTTTAGTCCATTTAATTGGTTTTTAATTACATCACTGTACATGTTCATGCCTTCTCCAGATGTGCCCTGGCAAGGCCCCTTTTGAAGGTCACACTTGAGGTACCATCACCAGCTTGACTCTGTTTTGTTATCTCCAGCACCATTATCAATCTCCACAGCTGGGAGAAGGCAGCACATTTATTGCCCCTTAATGAAGCTCAGTCTGTTTATCTTCCCTGGTATAAGCCCTCCTGCAGTTTCAGTCATCTTACAGAACTTGCTGACTCTAGCAAGGCTTTCGCTTGACTAAATTAACCATCATGCTTTGTTTTTTTGAGCCCACAGTGCAGTTCTTCATATATCTTCAGTCTGAGTCCTTCTGATACCTTGATGTTCCATGTTACCACCATGAGAAGACTTCAAACACAGGGTTACACTACAACAGGTCTACATTACTTAATATAAAAGAAATAAAGAAACAGTTACATATTTGAAAACTGCACATTAAAAAGGTAAATAATATTGGCTTACACTATCGATTAAAAAAAAACAATGCATCCCTTGACTAAAGGAGGGTGATTCTGGATCCAGGTTTCTGTTGAACAGATATCCAGCACACACCATGATCCACATTTTCCCCTTTGGGCCGGGAAGCAGGAATTGGGCCATTTCCTGACATTACATTCCTAACTTCTGAAAGTCAGCCCATTAACACAGGATTTTGTCTTCCAGAGTTGGTGAGCTGGAGTCGTGGCTGCCACCTCACAGTGCAGGCCCGAGGTGGGAACGGAGGCAGATGGATTGGAGGCTAACAGTTTAGAAGGCCTGCCTTCATTCACTATGACATCAACCCAGTTTTCCACATGGTTATTAGGCCCCCCTAGCCCTCACACCTCATCCCCATACCCCCTCCATGCATTTTTCATACCCACTCACCTAGTAATCAACTATTTGCAGAACTCATGAACCATATAATAACACTGGGAAGTCTTTGAAATGTTCAGGAAATTAAAAAAAAATGAGCCAATCAAACTCCAGTTGAAAAAAGCCCCTCTTAGAAGCTCATGAAATTGTCAATCAAATACACAGCTATTGAAACTCCCCTTGAAAAAGCACTCCCTCATCTCAAGTGCTTATTAAACTGTCAAAATAAACAACCAGCCCTTCAAAAACCACTTCAAAACATTTATCCTGCTCATAAATCTACCAAATAAAGTGCATTGTTCCACAGCAATGTTAACAACTCCTGCTGAGCTAAATCCATTCCTGGGGTTACATAATGGGATTATATTGCACAGCTGAATAAATAAACCCTATACAGTTCAACACAATACCGTTTTTGAAGTTGCCTGACCAGGTATCCAGCCATCTATTCCTTTTTTTTCCAAAAGCCCATGGACTTTCACTCAAAAAAGTCCTGCATCCGTTCAGTTTTTTTTTCCAAAGTCTCAACAGGTCTCTGGACTTCAACTTAATGTAAAACTCAAACCAAATGTCTAGATGACTCATGTAAATCAGATTCCCAACACTGTTGAATGCGCAAGAGGACTTTATCCACAGTGCATGTGAACACTTACACATGCTGGCACATGCTGGCCAATTAAATAGTTACTTACCTTTTAAGGACAGAGGGCTATCATCAATCACCCCATTAAAAACATACTTAAATCATCATACACCATTACAGTATGACACTTGAAGTTGGTAAGACAGTTCAGATTTACCTGTCAAAAGGTTCCTGACTCAGTAGCTTGCTTCCCCCAAGGTTCACGAATTGACTTACCTGGTGTGGTTCCCACAGTCTTCAGGAACTGACCTGCATTGATGAAAATACCAATGTTAGAAAAAAATGTATTTGCAGCACGTATTTAAATGGTGACGCCAACATCATTTTACATGAGCATCGGGTTGCGCCCTGCCCAGCTTCCCATCCCAGGGAAAATGGTGTCTGTTGGGAATGGCCTGGTAAGTTTAAAATTATGGCTCTGCATGCTTCTAGTTTGGGCCTCCCGACACGGGTTTATTCAGCATCGGGAGGGGAAAATCAGGCCCCGTTTGTCACAAAGTTTGTGGTTTTAATGACAACAAAATTGTCAGTGTTCACCATCATCGCTGTGTAAAACTAGCAATAACATTTGGCATCTGCACATGTGCAGTTAAATGCAGAAATATGGAAGTTGCAGTCAGTGATTCCCTGCTGCTCCATAAGGTGCATTGTTGCTGTCTTTGAGGATGTTATCAGCACAAAGTCAGTGATTTGACACACACTTCAACTTTTTAATGTACCATTCTTGATATAAAAACTCTTGTAAAAGCTGAGCCTTGCTGAATGAGTGTATTAAGTCATAATCACATTTGATCACATCATTGGCCTTGAATAACTAATTTTAACAATCTGGAATGTAATTCCCTCCATTTCATGATATAAATTCCATAAGGTTTTTTTCTAAGTTTGTTTATGGTACTTGAGCTTCTGCCTTAATCCCATATGTATGTCCCAATCTATATTTCACTTGCTGTAAAATGATAAAAAGTAAATGATAAACAGTGCCTTTTACTTCTCAATTTGCTGCCTGAAAATTATTCTTCCTGATTGGCTGCTCAGCCTGCTTGATGATTCCAGGGTTTCTGGATGCCAGAGGTCTCCTTTAGATGGAACTAGAGTGAAATTGACGTCGTAATATGGGAAATTGATGATACAGAGCCCACTAGATTTTTATAGGAAGCTTTCTTCTAGGCCATTGGTAAGAACTGTCCCTTTGCCACTGATTGTAAAATCTGAGCCATTGTGCTGAGGCTGTAAAACACTCTTTCAATAGCTGTAATCACTCGAATTTACCCAATTAAACCTATAAGTCCTAATTTTCATAAAAATGGAGAGGGTCTCTGACTTATCCAAAAAGGGGCTAGTGACCTGATTCTGGAAGTCAAGCTTTGGGGAACCCAGCATTTTTGCCTATGGGAGGATGAGGGCAGATTGCAGTTTGCAAACCGATGGTTCACAGAGGGAGCTGCGCATGCAGAAGTGTAACTGCCTTCAAATAGATCCAATTTTCACAACTGGGGCGTCCAAAACATGACCTGTTGGCTTTAGACCTTTCCCGGGAAGGTCTAAAGTTGTCAGAGTTCTTTGGCGAGGTAGGGTATCCTTTTGGAGAGGTCCAGGGATACCTTTGGGAGAGGCCTTTTGGGATTGTTAAAATTAGACATGAATGTGCATGAAAATTGGATAAACTCATTGGAACTGCCAAGTTGTCAAGGCATTTAAATCTCCTGGCCTTTAAATGTAAAAAAAAAATTCTAGAGTAAAAAAAAAATCAGTGTTTGCTATTTCACTCTGTCTGTCATATAATCCTGAGGACTATCATAGGGTTTGTGCTGCATGACTGATTTCACAATATTATTATCACAGTGGGATGCCTGTCAGCTCACAATTTGATTGACAGCTCCAAGTGGTTATAAAGCCTTTGTGGAGTAATGAATAAAAATACTTGTTTTTAATAAGGGATTAAGCATTTGAATGAAATGATTGTTTTTATAACGAGTTATGTAGTTGAAGGAATGTAAATGTAGTGAATGAGTTTTTATGAATCGATTTTTTTTTACAAAAATGAAGTCTGCAATGGACAATTAGAACTTTATTTTATTTTGTCTCAGCATGGGTTCTGAGGTCTGCCCATAGTGGATGCTGGGTGAGTTGGCATGGAAGGTGTAAGGGCAAAACAATGCAAGGGGGGAGCATGGGTTTGCACTAAATTGGCATAGGGGCTATAAAGGGCCATGGGATGGGTAGAGGGGCATAGGTTGTCATGCAGGGTATGTGAGCTGCCATGGGGGTGGGTGGGGGGCATGAGGTGTCAGGGGTTGGCATGGATGTGTAAGGTTTTTGGATTCGGGCCCACAGATACCTAGGATAGGCAATCAACTATTCATATGTAATTTTAAGATAGTTTATTGAGCTTATTAAGAAGCAAATGTTTAGATATGATGCTTAACTAATTAGGCAGAAAAAAGTATATGACCCGTAACAGTTGGAAGCAGTTTACTGATCCCAGAGGACAAACAGACGGCTGGCAGAGTGTGTTGATCTCAGCAGCTTGTGATAACAGCATTCTGCTCTCTAGTTGAAGTGTTAGGAAATTTTTCCCTCGGTCTTCCCCCTCCTCCACTGGTCCATCTTCCATCTAAATAAGGAAGCTGCCCAACGAGCACTGCTGCCTCACCAGCACCTCAGCCCTCTACCACCAGTGTAACGCCAATATATATATACCCTTTTTTGGGGCTTACCCATCTATCTAACTATTCTGACCAGTGGATACAGAACAGGTACTCCAAATGTCAGGGTGGTTACCACCTCCCCTGTTCGTCATCCAGCTTTAGGTCGTTATAGTTTACATCATAATGAGGGTCATATCCCGATCCTTTCTAAACACTTACGTAGATAAGGGGGCACGGAAGACGCCATCCTACCAAAGTAGGAACATCAACATGGCAGCTTGAACCAAGTGATCTTGCTGTTTTCAGGGACTGTTTAGAAGTCAAAGTGTTTAAAAATTCTCTTTCCACAGGGGGAATCAATGTTGCTTAGCTAATCCCATAAAATGCAGAAAATGTCCGCTTATTAAAGACCCCAATTTCTTACAGTTGGGGCATGAGGAGTGTGTGGGGGGTGAGGGGGTATGAGAGGTGAGGGTTGGAAGGTTGTTTTTGTTTCTTTTTGCTGCTGGGATGAAGTATCAGATCACCGAGATGGGCCTTTCGCACAGCCCTCCTTTGGACCCAGCAGCCCCTGAGGCTGCCTCCAAACTCTTTCTAGAGGCAGGGATGGCGGACCCATCTTCTGCTATTGCCCCGGAATGAAAATTAGACCATTTGCGGAACTTTCTCCCAAGTCAGGTTTGCAGAGACAGGAAATTCAGGCCACAGTCCTAAAAGCATAGACCAGATTTGCAGCTACTTAGCAATTGTGCTTCAGATCAGAGACTGCCCATTGTCAGTGCTTATATAGAAGAAAATGACTTGAGGATAGATGTAATCCAAGTCCTCAAAATACTGTGGGCTTATTTACATTGGATTGTAGTTGGCAGAAAGAATATTTTTATTTATGTAGCAACATTCATGACCCCAAGATGTTTTGAAGCGGAAGTCTAGTCACTTTTTTTTAAGCAGTGCAAGCTGCCAATTTGCACGCAGCAAGGTCCCATAAACATCAATGAGATAATTCACTAGATAATATGTTTTTGATGGATTGATTGAGAGATGCCCAGTGAGAGAACTTCCCTGTTTCATTTCGAATTGTGTCATTCACTCTTGAACACCCACCTGAGATGGCAGCCAGGGCCTTTGGCTTATCATCACCCAAAAGACAGCACCTCTGACAGCTCTTTCCCAGCACTCCACTGAAGGGTTGGCCTGGATTATGTGCTCAGTCTTGGAATGGGGATCGAACACACATGCTGAGTCAGAGAGGCAAGAGCTGCTACTGAGTTTAGGATGACCCCTGAACTACCAAGCTAAAGATAAAAGCCTGTTTCTCTGGAATAGTTCTTATATCGAACAGACCTTCTGTAGAAAGCAATTAATGCTGTATTGATGTTTTTATTACAAATATTAAATTGGGGATCAAAATGTAAGTTATATTACTGTATCGGCATGATGGTTGCAATGCTGTTTGGTGACTGTGAAATAGATAACCCTGTGGAACTTTTCTTGATTATTTGGGCATGTGAGAGAACTCATTCTTTAGAAGGCCAAATGATTGGGGTGAAGTCTGTAATATATTTAAACATTACTGTATAACCATTGTTCATTAGCTGGGAAGCACTTGGGTAATCATGGTACCAGGTAGATAGTCCTTACATGCTCGTGCCACAATATACGAGGAATAGTCGCATTGGAAGAAATCCATTATATTCTGTAAAAGTAGTTTCTCCAGCAATGCCAAGTCAATTATACAGGATATGAGCACAATTTACATAGCTTCTGAGATGGATAGGTAAGTAAATATCAACTGTTCATTCACAAATGCAGCTTGTTCTCATGTAATTCTCGTGTGTGCAATGTCAGTAACCATTTCATTGGAAAATTGCAGCTTGTTTTTGTTTCTCATGTTGTAAAAAAATTGCACTTACTGTTCCATGGAATCTTTCAATGCGACTGAAAGGGCTGTTAGTACCTCAGTTTAATGTCTCATCTGAAAGGTGGCACCTCTGACAATGCCGCTGCCCCTCAGTAAAGCACTGTGGATTATGTGCTCAAGTGGAGTGGGGCTTGAATCCATGTTCTTCTGACTTAGCACTGAGCTATGGCTGACATTTAAAGAATCCATTGCTTCCTAAGATTGAAACATAAATGTACGTCTGCCTGGTAAGCACTAAGTGAGCTTTATTGTGCTTCCAGTTGTTGTTTTGTTAAACCGTTGGCTGAGACAGAAACCTGAGTTTAGATGGATGTCAGGATTCCATGGAACTATTTGAAGAAAAAGGAGTTGTTTTGGCCAAGGTTCCTTGCTCAATGGATGCCACAAAATAAAAGATTAAGTGGTCATTTGTAGATACTTTTGCTGTGTGTAAATTGGGTGCCATGTTTGCCTACAAAATGCACTTCAAAAACAGTTAGCCATAAAGGGCTTTGCAATGTCTTGATTGGTTGACAGTTGTATCAACAATCTATGAATGCACTGATCTATGGCAGGTCCGACAAAAAACAAAGTCTATTTACTCAGCAAGCAGTGATTTTAGAAATGATTTGAACTGCAGCAAATAGAACTCAACAACTTCTTCTGATAAAAGCAGAGTGATTTCACTGGCAAAATGCAGTGAATGGAGGATAGTTACCTAATCCGAATTACCTGCATAAAATCAGTCCCAGTCACTTAGAGATGTGCTTTCTCCAGGCGTGACTGACAGAGGAAATCACCCAGTCATCTCCATGCTGGTTAGGAATTGTGGTGTTACTGAATGTATATGCATGCAAGCTTATTCGTTTTCTCTGTTTCCTTTTTTTCTCTCTCCTTAAACTAGATGTGAACTCCCAAGTTTCATGATGTAA
Source organism: Cetorhinus maximus (assembly GCF_964194155.1). NCBI lineage: Eukaryota > Metazoa > Chordata > Chondrichthyes > Lamniformes > Cetorhinidae > Cetorhinus > Cetorhinus maximus. The sequence goes on from NC_135895.1 coordinate 34,446,372, forward strand.
TTATTTTCAGAAGGTGGAGACATGGCGTAGAATTTAGGGCCCTGCTGCAGTGGGGGTGGGGCCGTAAAATGCAGTGAGCCATTCAAATGTCCATTGACTTTGGCGGGACCGTAAAATCCGACCGGCATAAAATTCCGCCCATGGAATAAGTGAAATGGATGATTGTAACGTGAAAAGGTTGAACTCATTCTGTTCCACTAACAGAATTGAGTAACCTGTTTTGGATTTTAGTTTAAATTAAAAAGGCTGCTACATTAATTTATGGTTTCAAATTACAGCATATCCCATGCCTTTGATGCAGCAGCCCTGCTGTGCTAAATACAAAGCCAGTTTTGCGTTCTAATTTCCATCATTCAGAATCTTCTTTTTCCACTCTCACCTATGTTGAATGCATGAGGGCAGGGAACTCACCATGGTGGGTACTTTTTTTCTTGAGTGAGTAGGGTGATGTAGATTTTGGGAGCTTAAGTGAATGGGCATTACAGGCCCTGTTCTATGCTGACCTTTGTAGTCGTTACATGTTGAAGAAAAATATGTTTCCCTCTCCCCCAAAAGATACAATTTGATTAGCTTTCAACTTCTTTTTTCAGTCTTCAGAACTTTAAAGTAGTTCTGATGGTGATAGCCTCTCTCCTTCCTGCCCCGCCCACCCACTTTGCTCCTGTCGAAATACTTGAACGGTTTAATGAGTGCAATCTTTTCATTTCACAGGTAGTACTTGGAACGTGACAGAAGCTCTGGAAGATAAGCTAATGTGCTGCTCCATTGACTTGCTGTGTACAGAAAATGTCCAGACTGATGTTAGGGAAGACTTTGGAAAGAATATGCAAAGCAGTGCTCTTGTTGTGTCTAGTGCACTTTCTTATAATGATGATCTTCTACTTGGACGTCTACACCCAAAGGTTCGACATATTCAGCCGCTTTAACACTAGGAATTACTCTAAGATGCATCAGTACTTTAACATCTCAAAGCCCAATGGGACCTCACTGACTTTCCTGGTGGGCGAAGATCACTTTGTGTCAAGCAGGAAGTTGGAAAATAACCTTACAGTCACTAAGAAGCCTTTACCGATGTGCCCTGATGTCCCACAGGGGTTAGGTAGGCTGCTGAATTCAACTTTTTAAAAAAAAAAAGAGCTTGTTATGAATTGATCTGTTAAAATGCATCGTGATTAAAGTTTTAAAGGTGCTGTACTTCTGAATTAGTATAGTCTCCTGTGTTGCTACTGTTGAGATTCTGCATCAACAATATGTTGTTTCCTCTTCATTACATTATTGGTTCAAACTGATAGCTTTCATGGGGTAACCTTTTGTACAGAGACAGAGCTGAACAGACTATAGCTTTCCGTTCCTTCCTTGTTTTATGAGCTTGTTAGGAGGATACATCCATCATTCCAGTTAAGCTGCTAGAAGGAATGAATAAGTCCAAGATGTAATTCAACAATTCTAACAGAAATTGATCAAATTTAAAAAAAAATGGAGGGCTGAATATGTGATATGCTAGCTAAAGAGCAGAAATGATTCAAAAGGTGTTTCAACCAGACATCAAAATTTACAGTCACAGGGCTACCGCTTAGGAGACATGATCACTAAATGTTAAATACTAGCAACCAGAGTGACTTTCAAATATATTGTACCATAGAGATATCTTTGCTGTAGAGATGCCTACTGTTAATTTGACAAAGTTATATTGAAATCTACCATTTAAAAAAAAATCATCACTGAAACAAGTCATTTTTTTCAGTTTCCACTCCCAATTTACTAATTCCATCTATCTTCTCTTGCAACAATGTGAGATTAACCCAGTCTGTTTGCAACCTTGGTGTCACATCTGACCCCCAGGTGAGCTTCCGACTTCATATTTATGCCATCAATTAAGATTGTCTATTTCCACCTCTGTAACGTTGCCCAACTTTGTCCCTGTCTCAGCTCATCTGCTGCTGAAACCCTCATTCATGCCTTCCTTACATCCAGACTTGACTATTCAAATGCACTCCTGGCTGGTCACCCGCATTCTACCCTCCGAGATATCTGCACCCCTCACATTCTGGCCTCTCATGCATCCCCAATTTTAATCGCTCTATCATTGGTGACTGTGTCTTTGTTGCCTTGCCCCCAAGCTCTAAAATTCCCTCCCTAAACCTGCCTGCCTTTGTAACTCATTTCCCTTCTTTAAGACACATCTTAAAACCTACCTCTTTGACCAAGCTCTTAGCCATCTGACCTAATATATCTCCTTATGTGTCTCGGTGTCTTACTTTGTTATATAATGCTCCTGTGAAGCACCTTGGGATGTTTCATTATGTTAGAGGCACTATATAAATGTGTGTCTCCTCTACATTGGAGAGACCAAACGCAAACTGGGCGACCGCTTTGCAGAACACCTGCAGTCTGTCCGCAAGAAAGACCCAAACCTCCCTGTCGCTTGCCATTTTAACACTCTACCCTGCTCTCTTGCCCACATGTCTGTCCTTGGCTTGCTGCATTGTTCCAGTGAAGCCCAACGCAAACTGGAGGAACAGCACCTCATCTTCCGACTAGGCACTTTACAGCCTTCCGGACTGAATTTTGAATTCAACAACTTTAGATCTTGAACTCCCTCCCCCATTCCCACCCCCTTTCCATTTCTTCCCCCTCCCTTTTGTTTTTTGCAATAATTTATATAGATTTTTCTTTTCCCACCTATTTCCATTATTTTTAAATATATATCTGTAATGCCCTGTCAGTCTTTCCACCCCACCCCCACTAGAGCTGTACCTTGAGTATCCGGCCATCCATTCTTAATTAGCACATTCTCTTAGATAATATCACCACCTTCATCTGTGTTCCTTTATCTGTGACATCTTTTGATTATCTGCTCCTATCACTGCTTGCTTGTCCCTACAACCACCTCCCCCCCAACTTCTCTCCCCTCACCCCACCCCCACCTTAAACCAGCTTATATTTCACCCCTCTCCTATTTTTACTTAGTTCTGTTGAAGGGTCATGAGGACTTGAAACGTCAACTCTTTTCTTCTCCGCCGATGCTGCCAGACCTGCTGAGTTTTTCCAGGTAATTCTGTTTTTGTTTTTGATATAAATGTGTGTTGTTGGTGTTGTCACTGCCATTGGAATCAGGAGAACCACATTTGTTCATAAGTGGTCATGGCGATAATGTGAACAATTCTATGATTCTGCATGTGGAGATTGTGTAGACTATTGAATATAATGTGCAGACAGGCAGTATGAGTGAACATCAACGACGTGCTGTCTGAGGAAGTACTTGCTTTGCAAAAGGTGGTGTCATTATGATAATGTGTCTAGGATGTCATGCTTATCTTGGTTATGAACCGAGGAGCATGAATCAGCAATGTGCTGATGCAGAGCTGACATTCTGATCCCCTTCCTCCATTACAGGCCAGTTGTTCTCCTTTTAAAAAGGAGGAACTAAGGTTCCAAATATAAAAATGGTATTTTAAAATGGCTGTGGTGCAAATTTCCTGCACGGCATTAGCAGAGCTTTTGAAGTAGACCTTTCTGGATTCTGCCCACCTGAAGACTTTGACCACAATGGCTTTCTCTTGATATCTAGGTGAAGCTGTTTGCAACATCATTGTAGCTCCTCAGAATTTGAAACTGGGGTGATTCCAAAGCTCCTTTGCATTACTTATGCTGTAGACTGGATGCACTTTTTCTTGCTTTTTTTTGATAAACCCGGTTGTTGAAAACCTATTTTAACATTCTTGGCTTATCCTGATTCAACCATTTTTTTAAAAGTAAAATTTATTTTTTACACCAATCCATCCTGTGTGTTATGTGCTGTTTTTACTTTGGCAGAGGGATACAACGCACAAAATGAGCGATCCTTTCCTCTAACATGCAGTAAACCCATAGTAGTCCAGATTTTCTGGTGTAGTGGCACATCTCTGGTGCACTGACCATTGAATGGCACACAGGAAAGATGAAATTCTGGAACAAGTGACTTGCGCTATTCATTATGCCACTCTATATTTTCCTGGGACTTTCATGCCATTCCACTATTAACCTTGCAGAAAATAGTGAGGTTTGCTGTCATACCTCTGCCCCCAATAGAATCCATGGTGTTCGTGATTTTGCTCGATTAACACCAGTCTTCATGTCTTTGCCCCTTTTACCAAAATAATAGTGCTGATCGTCTGACAACACTGTGATTTATTGTTCCAATATCTGTTCCCTTTGTCACAGCTTTTTAAAAAAATATTCGCTCATGGGATGTGGGCATCGTTGGCTAGGCCATCATTTATTGCCCATCCCTAATTGCCCTTGTTCAGAGGGCATTTAAGAGTCAACCTCGTTGCTGTGGGTCTGGAGACACATGTAAGCTAGACCAGGTAAGGACAGCAGATTTCCTTCCCTAAAGGACATTAGTGAACAATCAGCAAAGCTTGCATGGTCATCATCAGACTTTTAATTCCAGATATTTATTGAATTGAAATTTCGCCATCTGCTAGGGTGGGATTTGAACCCAGGTCCCCAGAGCAGTGGGTCTCTGAAAAACTAGTCAGTGACAATGCCATTACGCCACCATCTCCCAAACTAACAGATTTGCTAATATCTTCATATGAATTCAAAGAGTACATTTGAACTGTTGATCCTAATTGAGCAAGATGTGGCAGCATCTGGCTTTCATGAGTGCATTCAAAGTTTGACGGAGGTCAAAGAACAAGCTTTAATCCACTTAAAAGTGGAAAGAGAGAAGCCATTGTCAAGTGAGGAGTATGGAGATTACTGGCCTGAAGATGAAAGGAAGAAATTAATCCCTGATAAAATAATTGCAGAAACTGGTAAGTGGATGGGTTGCTATGCAGGCTGATGCTTTAAAATGACGTTATGATCTGGCTAGGGACTGTTAAGATTTAAAAATAAATCCACATACCTTGTTTTAGCCAATGGAACTATGCCACAAAATTGCACATTTTTTTAAACAAACACAAAATGTTATTGTATATAGAACAAATGAAACAAAGCAAATATGAATAAGTTGACACCATAGTTTATAACTATATATATTACGCACTCAGTACTTCTTACTGTCCCCAGGAATTCTCTGATAAGACACATCAATCTTATAAGTTATTTACTTCTGTACAGACCACTATCATTATGCCACAGTCCTCTGGAGATTTTTCCTCAGATCCAGCTATTCTTAGTGGTAAAACTTTCATTTACCCTCTCTTGACTGTGGAGGCCTCAGTCCCTTCTACCAGTTACTTTTCCAATACTTCCAAGCTAACCTACAGGTTAATTTCTTTTGCACTAAGACACTGAGGCCCACTGTAAATTATCCCATTAGCTTCAAAATAGGCAATCTTCAAGCTTCTGTTCCTCACAAAATTCAAACTGAGATTAAGCCTCACCCACTTTCCATGCAGTCAATGATGAAGTTAGTGTTTTACTCTGCTTAAAGTGCAGGTCTAACTGTCATTTATTTTCGCTAGCTTCTTTTGAGCTGAAAAGCACATGAGGTCCAAACTGCAACTTAAAACCTCTCCCAGCAACCACCCATATAAGTTGAAACCAGAGAACCTTCCTGAGCTCCTCGCATCTCCATGACGCAGTAGCCTACTCTGGGCTATCCTTAAATTGACCTTAAAGCTAATTATTGCTCATTTACAATTTCTTCTTTTGCTCTGATGATGTAAATGGGTGTTATAACCTTTCAGAATTCACTGAATGCCTTTTATACTAATTTAGGTCTAATTCCCAAAACAATAACATCTCCCTGGACTGCACTTTTTTGCAAACAATGTAGACATCATATTTCCAGTTCACCAGCTAAGTAAGCCCACCTGTTGTTTTATGATCTCACCTTTCTAGCTGTTAACCTCTTAAAGCAACATGGCCCCAACCTTTTAAGTGTAGTAGACTTCAAGCTGCTTTAATTGCATTTATCCCGTTTTCTTGAGCTGACAAGTAACATCTGTGCCACACAAGTGCCAGGCAATGACAGAGAATCTGATGCTCTCCCCTTGACGTTCAATGGCATTACATCGCTAAATCCCCCACTGTCAAGATCCTGGGCTTACCATTGACAAGAAATTGAACTGGACTAGCCATATAAATACTGTGACTCCTAGAGCAGGTCAGAGGATGGTAATTCTGCAGAGAGTAACTCACCTCCTGACTCCCCAAAGCCTGTCTACCATCTACAAGACACAAATCAGGATGTGGTTCCATTTGGAATACTCTCCACTTGCCTGGATGAGAGCAGCTCCAAAAACACTCAAGAAGCTCGACAGCATCTAGGACAAAGCAGCCCGCTTGATCTACACCCCATCTACCACCTTAAACATTCACTCCCTCAACCACCACTGCATAGTGGGAGCAGCTTGTACCATACAAGAATCACAGCAGCAACTCACCAAGTCTCTTTTGACAGCATCTTCCAAACCCACGACCTCTACTACCTACACATGAACATACAAATTAGGAGCAGGAATAGGCCACTTGGCTCCTCGAGCCGGTACTACCATTCAATAAGAACATGGCTGATCTGATTGTGACCTCAACGCCACATTCCTGCTGACCCCTGTAACCTTTCATCCCCCTTTAATCAAGAATCTATCTAGTGCTGCCTTAAAAATATTCAAGGACTCTGCTTCCACTGCCTTTTGAGGAAGAGAGTTCCAAAGACTCATGACCCTCTGAGAGAAAAAAATTCTCCTCCTCTCTGTCTTAAATTAGTTTTAAACTGTGATCCCTGGTTCTAGATTCTCCTACAAAAGGAAACATCCTCTCCACATCCACCCCTTCAAGACTCCTCAGGATCTTAATGGTTTCAATCAAGTCGCCTCTTACTCTTCTAAATTCCAGTGGATACAAGCTTAACCTGTCCAACGTTTCCTCATAAGACAACCTGCCCATTCTGGCATCAGTCTAGTAATCTTTCTCTGAACTGCTTCTAGTGCATTTACATCTCTCATTAAATAAGGAGACCAATACTGTACACAATACTCCAGATGCGGTCTCACCAGTGCCCTGTGTAACTGAAGCATAACCTCTCTACTTTGGACTTAATTCCCCTCACAATAAATGATAACACTCTATTAGCTTTCCTAATTACTTGTTGCACCTGCATACTAGCCTTTTGTGATCCATGCATTAGGCCACTCAGATCCCTCCCTTTGAATCTCAGAGCTCTGCAATCTCTCACCATTTAGGTTTCTTTTTTCACCATAAGTTTCTTTTTTATTCTTCGTGCCAAAATGGACCATATCACATTTGCCCACATTATACTTCATTTGCCAGATCATGTGCCACTCACTTAACCTATCTATATCCCCTTGTAGTCTCCTATGTCCTCTTCTCAATTTACCTTTCTACCTATCTTTCTACCTAGAAGGACAAGGGCAGCAGATGCATGAAAATGCCACCACTAAGTTCTCCTCCAAGCCACACACCATCCTGACTTGGAACTATATCATGCTCTTTTGCTGTCACTGAATCAAAATCCTGGAACATGATTCCTAACAGCGCTGCGGGTGTCCCTACACCACATGGAGTGCAGTGGTTCAAGAAAGCGGTTCGTCAGCACCTTCTCGAGCGTAATTAGGGATGGGCAATAAATGCTGACCTAGCCAGCGATGCCTACATCCTGTGAAAGAATAAAAAAAGATGTAATTTCCTTTTTTTATAAACAATTTTGACCTAGTATTGTTGAAAACTTCTTCTAATATTCTTGTCCTAACTAATGTTTTAATTAAAAAAAAATTAAATGGCAAGCTCTAGAAAATTCTATCCAGTTTCTCCAATGTGCTCTTTTCTCCTTGATAACGTGTGGTGGGGAGGGGAAAGGAAAATGTGGACCATTAGGTGTGCTGTCAAGTGGAAACAACCCACAGTGAAAGAATACAGTGAAAGCGTGAAAGAATACTTTAAAGCAAAATATCAAATGTTATCATAATGTAGGAATGGTACACTCTGGAAACACTTCAACATGGCAACAAGGAAGTGTTTGTAACTGGCAGATGCACTTTGTATATTTATCATGAGAACAATGGATCATTCTTGCCTGGTCTATTCCTGGAAGGTGTGGCTGGCTCCTCTTGCCTTCCCTGACATGGTGAGGTAATTAAAATATTAGTGGCATTGAGTCACCACGTGCAAAATTGTTGAATTGGCACTGACTGTCCTGGACACCTTTTTTCTTATCTGCTACATCTGCCCTTGGGAGCCTCCTTTTCTGTCAGCTCCAGAGCCTGAGCTTAAAGCTCAGAATCTCCTAAAACTTAAACCTCAGCATCCATAAGCTGGGAAGCCCTGTGCTCCGCAACAAACCTCCCCAACATTTAACAATCTTAGCTGCATGACGAACAAAAGTTTGGCGAGGTGACCTCTCCTAGCTGCTCTTTCCCACTCCCATTCCAACGCATTTGCAGGGGCTGGAGCTCAAACACACTATTCATGTTAAGTTGACCCTGGAGAATCCAATACACTGGGTGCGAGTGTCATTGAGCGAGTGGAAGTCCTGCCAGCCACACTTCTGGTGACAGCTGCGCCATGGCAGAATATCCAGACTTGTGTGTCTGCCTTGGATATGATTTATTTGTCCTGACAGTGTATTTATTTTTAGAACCTAACTGGCTGTATTAATATTTATGGCTGGCAGCTGCATTTAAAGTCAGATTTCTCATTGAAATGTAATTTGCATGGAGCCTTTCCGCAGCATTGTTCCAGCCACGTGATTTCTCAATAACACTCCAGGCACTTCTGAGATTCAGCTGTCCGTGGCTGAAATGTGCCACATTGTTCCACAGCAAAGTTTATTGTGGAGCAACGACCTCATGACAGGATGAAATTAGCTGATGAGCAAGGGAACTCCCAAATTGGATATTCCTGGTTGCTAAGCTAATTATGTCAGAGCAAATAGCTTCCTGTGGATGATACGGTGATGAGATTTGCCTATTGCTAGTCTTATGATTTTGTGGTAACTGCCTGAAGAGATTAAAGAGATTTCAAGGAAACAAATGGTAAATGGGCTTAAGCTTTAGGCCACTGAGCTGTAAAGAGAGAGAAATGAGCTTATGTTTGCCTATTGGGGAAAAAAAGACTAAGCTGGGGAGGTGTGAGAAACAGTTTTATATTTTGTTGGTAATCTGGCTGGTAATCTGGAGATGAATGCAAACAGGCATGTTGAACAAGAACATTTAATATGAATCAGGATTTTAAAAAAAATCTATTATGGGATATGGGCATTGCTGGCGAGGCCAGCATTTATTACCCGTCCCTAATTGCCCTTGAGAAGGTGGTGGTGAGCTGCCTTCTTGAAGCAGTGCAGCACACGTAGTGTAGGTACACCCACAGTGTTGTTAGGGGGGACTTTGATCCAGCGACAGTGAAGAAACGGTGATATATTTCCAAGTCAGGATGGTGTGTGGCTTGGAGGGGAACTTCCAGGTGGTGGTGTTCCCATCTATTTGCTGCCCTTGTCCTTCTAGATGGTAGTGGTCGTGGGTTTGGAAGGTGCTGTCTAAGGAGCCTTGGTGAATTCCTGCAGTGCATCTTTTAGATGGTACACACTGCTGCTACTGTGCGTTGGTGGTGGAGGGAGTGAATGTTTGTAGATGGAGTGCCAATCAAGTGGTGTTTTGTCCTGGATGGTGGTGAGCTTCTTGAGTGTTGTTGGAGCTGCACTCATCCAGGCAAGTGGAGAGTATTCCATCACATCCCTGACTTGTGCCTTGTGGATGGTGGACAGGCTTTGGAGAGTCAGGAGGTGAGTTACTCACTGCAGGATTCCTAGCCACTGACCTGCTCATGCAGCCACAGTATTTATATGGCTAATCCAGTTCAGTTTCTCGTCAATGGTAACCCCCAGGATGTTGGTAATGGAGAATTCAGTGATGGTAATGCCATTGAATGTCAAGGGGTGATGATTAGATTCGCTCTTGTTGAAGATGGTCATAGCCTGGCACTTGTGTGGCGCAAATGTTGCTTGCCACTTGCTATCCTAAGCCTGGGTATTGACAAGCTCTTGTTGCATTTGGACATGGACTGCTTGGATAAGGCCATTGGAGCCACTCCTCAGTGACATTAATAAATGCAGATACAATTTCTAGGAAGGTAAATTTTCTTGACCTCTTTAGAAAATTATTTCAGAGATCATTTGAACGCTACAACTTAGCTCCAACAAGTAGCATTCGACAGGGTTCCAATCAGTGTTTCCTCTAAGCTGCAGATGCACGTGACCTCGCATCAACCTGCAAGTTACAGGCCATTCAGCAGTTGTCCCCTTTTAAATACTGCGCTCATGCAGTCACAACAGAAAATGTAAAGGTGCTACACAAACAAGTGAACAGGCAGCACACAACAAAAACAAATAGAGGGGATTTGCTTCCCGCAGCACAGGAACCATAGAATGCATTTGGCCATCTTGATCATGTAACCAAACTCTTGCTCCCTCCACTGTATTCCTGCCAAACTGTTGACCATCCAACTTTGCTTCCTGGTCCCCATGTTAGTTGATGTTGCTCATAGATTTTCTCCTCAGGTACTGTCCCCTCATTTCCAATTCTGCCATCATCACCTGACTCCTCAAAAAAAACCACCCTTGACCCCTATGTCCTCGCAAACTACAGCCCCATCTCCAATCTTCCTCTGCTCTCCAAAATTCTTGAATGTACTGTCACCTCCCAAACCCATGTGCTCATCTGTCCTGGGACTCTGTGTTTGAATCCCTCCAGTCAGGTTTCCACCCTTGCCACAGTACTGAAACAGCTCTCATCAAAGTCACAAATGACATCCTCTGTGACTGTGACCATGGCAAGCTATTTCTCCTCGTTCATCTTGACCTTTTTGCAGCCTTTGACATGATTGACCACACCATCCTCCTCCAGTGCCTCTCCTCTGTTGTCCAGCTGGGTGGGATTGTACTTGCCTGGTTCCATTCTTATCTATCCAGTTGTAGACAACAAATCACCTGAAATGACTTCTCTTCCCACTACTGAACTGTTACCTTTGGAGTCCCACATGGATCTTTACTTGGCACACCGTTATTTCTCATCTGCATATTGCTCCTTGGTGTTAACGTATGAAAACAAAGTTAGGTTCTACATGTATGCTGAGGATACTCAGCTCTATCTCATCACCACTTCCCCAAACCCCTCCACCGTCACTAAATTGTGAGACCGCTTGCCCGACTTCCAGCATTGGATGAGCAGAAACTTTCTCCAGTTAAATACTGGGAGTCTTCAGTCCTCATTCCAAACTCCATCCCTGAGCTACTCACTCCTTCCCTCACCCTGGCAACTGTCTGAGGCTGAACCAGACCATTTGCAACCTTGGTGTCATATTAGATGCAGAGATGAGCTTCTGGCCTCACATTTGTGCCATCATTAAGACCTCCGACTACAACCTCTGTAAAATTGTCCGACTTAGTCCTGCTTCTGCTCGTTTGCTGTTGAAACCCTCATTCATCCCTTCATTTCGTCTAGACTTGTCCATTTCAATGCTCTCTTGGCCAAGTCCTCTCTTACAACCTTGATAAACTTGAGCTCATTTAGAACTCTTCTGGCATTTTCTAAATCATGTTCGGACACCATCCCTGTGCTCACTGACCTGCATTGGCTCCAGGCCCAACAATAACTCAATTTTAAGATTATCCTCCTTGTTTTAAAACGCCTCCATTGCCTCCCCCTTCCCTAGTTCTTCTCCGGCCCTACACCCCTCTGACATCTCTGTGCTCCTCCAATTCAGGCCTTTTGAACATCGCATAGTTAAATAATTCCTGTGCCTTCAGCTGCCTAGGCTGTGGAATTTCCTCCTGAAATATCGCTCCCTCTCTTTACCCCAGTCAAATTGTGAACTGTAAAATGCGTCAAGATCCTAAAAGTAGGGTTTATGTATTTTTCATTTTATTTGATTTTAAAAAGCCTATACTGTTACTTTTTAAAATTTGAACTTTACTATTTCATTGTTTACTGTGATATGATGTACTGATAAATCCACATGTATGTACATACGCGTGATCATTTTGTTTCAAGGTCTTGAAAGGATTCTGTGAAAAGTAGTCAGGTGTATTGTCATATCTCAATTGTCCCCAGTACAATGGTGAAATATATAAACTGAGAGAAGAGAGAGTCTTCATTCAGGCGTGATTGCTTTCTTCTAGCCTTCAGGAGGATCGCTTTAGATTCTAAATCCAACTGAGGTGCAAGCAAAGGGTAAGTAACTAAATCTATTGGGAAAACGAGGCTACATAGTCAATGTAGAAATGCATTTTACCTTTTTATTTTCTCCTCATATGTTGTCTTATGAATTAATTTCTTGTACAATTCAGTAATTCCATAATCAATCATTTTTGATGCATGTTATTAATCTCTTGTTTGTTAATGATGCATGGGGGGCATGAGGGATTGATCTTCCTCATCACAACACCTGGGAAAATGCTGAGTTTCCAAGCACTGTCGAGATTTATGAAGCCTTCCTAAATGGGCTGACTAGGACTTGTACCTTCACTAGGTACAGGCCTCTGGGCTGTTATGGAAATGAGGTGGGGCTGGGGTCCTTGCCAGCTCTGTCACCTCAATTTTTTCCACTTTCATCAACGATGCACCCAATGCCTCCAAAGAGCTTACAATGGGGCTTGCACTAGGACCATCCCCTGATGGAGCAACCTGAAGAGGCCGACAGCATCAATTCATTTTCTCAGCTCACAGGGTCTTCAGGCATTGGGATATTCTGGCTGCTGCCCTCCAGTTCAAGGCCAGCAGCCAGACTTGCAGCTCCACTTCTGTTTACGGCCTGCTTCCAGTGCAAGGCCCTGGCATAGGATCTAGTGCTGGCCTGGGATGGGCTTGGCATATTTCTGGTGTGCTGCATCGATTTGACTCCTGGCACATGGATAGATAGAAGTCTGCCTTTGACGTGCCACCATTCTGATACTCTCAGGAATGTACAGGCTTGGAAAGGACTATTGCAGTACTTTTGGTCAGATTCAAAGTATAAAACCAAATGTACTATACATTACTTATAATCCCTAAATAGACTTTTCTTGCAAAGTATCTGCACAAAATTGCTGTTTTTGTCACCTTTGCCTTTCTTTAGGGTCCAATTCAAACATTGACCACGCTTTGTGGAATATTGGGTGTTAATTGAGTTTCACCACTTGAAGGTACCAGCTCTTTGACAGTATGATCCTGTCAGGAAAAAATAATAATTTTCATAATGTTATTGGAATTTATTGTAAGGTAGGAATAGTGTATGTCTGTGTGTGTGTGGGACTTAATTGAATTAAAGACAGATGGTCTGTAGGCTTTGTATCAGAAGAGAAGCTAGGTTTGAAATGTTAAATAGGTAAACATAGCTGAAGTTTTAGAATGTGAGGTGTAAAGGGAAAATTTACATTTTTTGGTAAACCAGAGTAATTTGAATTTCAAAAGAGGTGGTGAAATGTTACACTTAGCCAGAAGAAGCCAAACAGTGTGTTTATTTTTCCCAAAGTTTACTGATTAAATTGGTACTATGAAAGATTTTTATGATTAGAAAAGTAGAGTTGAAAAGACATATTGGGACAATGGGATCTACATTAAAAAGGGAGAAACCTGTATAAAGAAGATGAGGCTATGTGTAAGATGAAGGAATTCTAAGATCCAACAAGTGTGAAAAGCCTCCAGCCCCTAAGCCTCAAGTTGCTGTCTACATGAACTGAAGTGAAGAAAACTCACTTTGAATTTGACTGTTCAGGGTATCATGTTACTTTGCCTGGGTCTTTTAAAATCTATGTGTTTTACTATTGCCTTAACGGAGATGTAACTGGGAGTTAGGTTAGCTAGGGGAACTAGGAGTTATCATTGTAGTAATTTGTAAACCTATGTATGTGCTTAAAATCATTTTTTTAAATTAATGAAGGTTTAATTTAGTTTTGTAAGAAACCTATAAGACTCGGTGGTCTTATTACTACTGAATTCAAGGCACGCATCTTGGAAATAAATACAAATTGAAAATAGTTGTGGCAGTTGTTTCAGTTTTACCTCTGGGATTTGAACAGCTCAGCATTTACCATCCGCTGTGCCATATCAATCCTCTATGGATCTGACATGGATTCATGTAAGGCATTCTCTGTGAAAAACTCTTCATGGGCAACAAGAGATAGGCTAGGCAATACACTGGTAGGTTCAGTGGAACAAAGATCTAAATGCTGCTCAGCCACTAGAAATACAGCTGACTCCTCTAAAAAGACAACAGAGACTTCATATGATGCACCTATCAACTGGAAAGACAAATTATCCTCTAGGGCCTCAACCTCCAACAGATCACTTAGTGCTGCAAGGGCTTCTTCTTCGTCACTTTCTTCTAGGAAAAGCCAATTCAGGTCCAGCAGATCTTCATGCAGATGGTCACCATCTGCTGCAGTGCCTTCTGTATCCACCACCTCTGGCCTAACTTCATGAAGAACTGAGAGATTCATAACTTCAATCTCTGCCCGGGGTCTAGTGGAGGGTGTCTCTGTGAAAGAAAGGAACTTACTGTTGAGAGAATAAACTTCCTCAGCTGCTGAAGGCTGAATTCCCACTGGTTCTAAATAAAAGTTTGATGACTGTCGCATGAAAGGCAGTGAGTCATTCAAATAGTGGGCATCGTTTGTTTTTTCTAGGATTCCGAGAAGTATGCTGGCATCACCACTCAATAAGGATGTACATTGATTGCAAAGAGGAGCAATGATCCTGCTTTTAATTGGAAGGTCTATGCTGCCTGGACCTTGTAATTTGATGTCCGATGGATGAAGGGTCATTGGCTGAAGCCAGTCGAGATCATCTGCCAGTGTGTTAACAGCAGCTCCAGTATGAATTTTAAAGGTGGAATCAAAGCCTTGAATTTGCACTGTAACTGACCAATAGTCTGGAGTAAGACTATCAACTTCCTCTCGGAACTCTGTAATTTTGTCTTTATCTTGATTTTCCAATTATTGACTGGAGTGTGTTTTGTAAATATTTTCTTGTTTTCTACCTCGGCTAAAGTTGTTGGACTCTCAGAAATGATTGAAATGTCCATTTTTGCCACACTGGAAGCATTCTTACTGGGCAGTCCTGGCGTCCATGTTGGTTTTTCACGCTATAATGCAAGCATCTCAAAATGGCTGCCAGTGTGGCATTTCCTGCCTTTTCGCCAAGTTTGGCAGGCTTTCTTGTGGGTGGGGCCTCTGCCCATGGGCCTACCCAGTCAACAGAGACATGTGAAGCCTTGGAGTTGCGTTGAATTATGGCCCGGTTAAATTCTCTAAGCTCCGCCTGCCTTGCATACTGGACCGCTTGATTCAAAAAGTAAGATCATCTTTGGTCTGCAGAAAGTCAGAGAGTCTTCCTCTTGGATGCCCATGACTATGCGATCACTGATTAGCTCTTCCTTCAGCACCCTGTATCCATAAGATGATAGGTGATACAGGTCAGTTAGGAATAATTCAATTGATTTCTCAGGTTGTTGCGACTTCTGGTTAAAACGTGCTCGATTCATTATTAAGTTTCGCTTCAGGCTGAAATAGTTGTCAAAAGCTTTGAGTACAGTCTCAAAGTCCATAGTGGACTCCTTCATTCCCTGCCTCGAGAATATCGTCTACTATTGGACCTACAGCATAAAGAAAGGAACTGATTTGATGCTTCTGCTCTTTAGAGTGAAGGTCTGATGCTGCTCAACACTGGAGAAAATGGTGTTTCCATAACTCCCACTGCTGGCCTCTCTGTGGGCCCGCGAGGCAGTCAGATAGCCGTGGTAGGGGCAGGGACTGCTCAGCAGGTATGGTCACCATTATCTCTCTCTAGTGTGCCTTCTCCATCCATCAATTTGTTACAAGCTGCCATCAAGGTTTTCTGTATTCTATGGTTCCATCAATAATGCCAATGTATCTTTTACATCGATGTCTCTGCTGCTGCCACTGTGTTCTGAGATGGTCCTTCTATCTGTGGACTCTGGGCGAGGGACTTGCTTATTAGACAGTCTATAGTCATGCTCTGGTATCTGCTTAACACTTGTTTATTAGTACTACATCTAAACAGGTTACACAGTAGGCACGTTGCTCCTAGGCATGGTGTTTCAACCTCTCCCTTTCTTTTTCTCTCTCTCTGTACAGGGAGGGAGAAAGCCTAACACATAACTGACTGATCATCATTTATATCATACATTAGCATATCCCATCTGTTAATCCTTTATATTACACTAACCACCCCCCTTCTCCCTGATAAATTTGGTTTGACGTGCATGTCCCTAGCCTAGCCAGGTTATTTATCTGTTTTCAGACTCTGGCATACCCTCCCCGACTACCTGAAACGTTCATTTACTTTTACCCTTCTCAATTTTATTCTATGCCCTTCTTTATTGTTTGGTTAATGGCCTTAAGGATCTTGAATACCTCAGTCGCTTTTAGCCCTGGTGTTTCTTTGGTTGTCCAACATTGGCTTTAGCTGTCTATTCCATGTTACGGACTAAGACATTTGATTTCTCTCCAAATTTAATATTTAACTAATCTGATACCTGATGTCTTTGACGTATTGTCCCACCACTTAAGGTTTCAGCAGTTGACTTGCTAAACATACCTACTACAGAATTTAAAAATTCCTCACTCCTCCAAACTAGCATCCTTGTCATAAAATGATGATCATCTACTGAGAGCCACTTGCTATACACCTGCAGCTGATCCCTAAGTGGCTCTTTGCTGATAGAGCCAAAATATGTAATCCCTGTGAAGCTCTGGGGAAGGGTTATGTCGAAATTGAGAATTTTAAGACAACTTTTTTATGACTAAGTAAATTGCAGCATGTTACATAAAAGTGATTTCCTTGTCTTAATTATTTGATAAGGTCGTAGTACAGTTTGTCAAGCCCATTTAGATAAGCTTATATTCAAAACTTCTAACCTCTTCAATTTTAATATGGCTGGGATTTGAAGAAAATTCAGGCTATGTTGACCTTGTAACTACAGCTAAGTCCCTGTCTGCCAGCTCAGCAGCCATGATGGAGTAGGTTGAGTTCACTCTGCTGCTGTCAGATCTGACTTAGCCTCAGATACCTGTAGCCATTTCCGTGATAAGTTACTCCAGATATTCGATTCTGTACTCCATTGGTTTTCCTTAGCTTCTTGTTCCACGTTCAGGGCATTGAAAGGTATTCTAGCTCTTTCCATTCCAGCTCTTTCAATTCCTAAAAGGGAACCAAACCATTCAGTTTAAGTGTTGACGTTTCGAGCCCTCATGACCCTTCAGCAGAACTGAGTAAAGTTAGGAGAGGGGTGAAATATAAGCTGGTTTATTTGGGGGGGGGGGGGGGGGATTTAACTACCTTAATTATCCTTAATTGGCCATTGACAGGTTGGCGGGCGGACAGCTGATTTTGCTGTCCGCCTGCCTTCCTCAATATTTAAATGGACCGGGATGACGTCGGGGTTCCTCCCGATGTCACCCCACATCATTTTGCCGTCGGTGAGCGGGCCCCGCCCCCAAGTCGCCGACGGGAAAATTCTGCCCAAAGTGTTTGCGAGCTGAAACTGTATTGCAATTGCGGATCAGAACATGAGTTGCAGCACAAGAAAAGGGCATTTGACTCATTAAAACCTGGCCCTTTTAAAATGGAATTTCTTATGAGAAGCTACTGATCTTTCTTTGGAAAGATTGGTGTGGAAGAGGTCATATCCTTAGAATTTTTATAAGCTTTTGATTTGAATGTTTCCTCCTATATTTCTTATGAGAGTCACAAGTATCCTGCAACATCGGGGAACTGTAATTCTACCTGCCTCAAGGAAATTGAGTGGATTGGCAGCTAAAATGTTCGAGGTGATGTGCCCACTCTTCTCCCACCAGCTTCAGACCAGTTATGGTTTTACCCAGCTGAGCAGGTTTAAGCCAGGAAGTGTCTGCTTTAAATGTACAAATTGGTGGCTTAATGATGTCCTTGAGCCCATTAAATATTGGCAGGAATTTTCTGGCTGTAATGGTGGAAAAACTGTCAGTGTTCTGGGGGCAAAAATGACAGCAACTTCTTGCATCCGTACATGCACAGTTAAGCACAGAAATTCACAAGTTGTGGCCAGTGATTCCCTACTCCACCTCAGAGTGTTTTGTTAAAGGCCTTGCAGATGGAAGTCAATTAGAAATCATTGAATTGACATGAATTTCCAGTTTTATGCTCCATTATCACTGTAAAAAAAAAAATGGAAAATTGGATTGGTCTGTGGAAAAGTTAAACCCTGTTGAATGAGGTGTAACTGGGTTTTTAATGGTGTACTAAATTGTACTTATTAATGAACAACCTCTCTGGATCTGAAAAGCTAATTCTGTATTTGTGGAATGTCAAATTTCTCCATTCTATGATTTTAAAAAATTCCACGCATTTTTAAAAAACAATTTAAAGTTTGTTTATTTCAGTTTCTGACTTAATCCCATATATATGTATCAATCTTGATTTTGCTTTCTGTAAAATGATAAATGTTGCTTGTTACTTCCTGGTTTTCTGCCTGTGTGAATTACTCAATGTGATTGACTTAGCCTGCTTGATGACAACACCATTTCTTGGCATTAGAGATCCCCTGAAGCTGATGGCAGAATGGAATTAACCACAGGAAAGACTAAATCCACGGCACAGAGTTCGATACATTTTTGTGGGCGGCTTTCTTCGACACTGAACACAAAATCAGGCCCAGGATTCTTGAACTGGACTTAAAGAGTATGAGGCAGGTCCAGCTCTCCACTGTTACATCAGACATAAAAAGCCTGCATTACACAATCCCTTTGGTTCTTTTGCCAAGAATACACAATTCTTCCTAATTTCCTACAGTGTTCTGTAACATGTAGCTCACTCGTTATCACATTGAGATTGAAGTAGAAAACATGTTTGAAGAATAAGTGGAAAATCCATTAACACCAGCCATCTGAGTGATATGAATGAACACACATTATAGATAAGAAATCTAGAAAGTGACAGACTTGAAAATAAGGTCTTTAACCCCTTGGGAGTTAGTGCATAATCACTTTCCTTTAGAACCATTCTGCGACCATCGCTGATATCATTCATCAAGAGTTGACTGTGATTTAAAGCTGCAGTCTGTTGTACTGAATTGCTCTGTAATTTTAAATGTTAGAAAGGGATGTATTTATCTTTGTTATTCCTTTTTGCTGTACTATAGGTCAAAGAGAGGAATGGACATTGTGTGTAGTACTTTCTGACCAGTAATGTCCACATTAGTGACATCATGAATGTAATACAGTTCATAGAATCAAAATTCTTAATCAAGATGTCATTGGAGTGTAATTCATAATCTCCTTGAGGCAGTTTTAGGGGTACACCCATCAGCATTGACATGACCACTGATGCTCTCAGTCAATACAGTTGGAATCCGCTTTTCAGAAAGCAGACATCCTTTTGCTAATTGTTAACTATTTTATAGATGATCACCCTCTCATACTCTTTAGACAGAGTCATTAGTGTTTCATTCACCTTCTCCTACTCCCATATCCCAAAATTTTAAGTATCCTGTGTACATTTCCTACTTCGATTAAAAGGAAAAAGTTAATTTGACTTGATAGCATTTAAAATCTTCTCTCTTATTTATGAATGGTTGAAGCATGAAGTTGTTAAAGAGTCATCTTGGATTATCCACAAGTCAGTGTTCAGGTTCAGAGTTTGTTGTGGAGCGGGGTTGGATCCAGGAGCAGTTTGAAGGACAGAACATCAGCTGAGGCTCTGGTGGAAGCTGTGTAGTGGTATCAAGGGGCTAGAAAGAATGGAAAGTTGACTATGAGCTAGAACTAGTTGATTCTGGAAACCAGTAGAAGTGATTGGTGGCCTCAGGTGTTCGATCAATCAGTTCTCTTTTAAAGCTGTTGATTGCCTTCTCTGGGAGTGTGTTGACCATCTCCATTACCTTGTGAGGTACAGAGGAGGGCACAGAGAGCAGGGGATATTTTCTACTCCCTAACCTCGACAGGTTTTGTGAATTTTGTATTTTGAGTTCTTTAGGCTTATTATCACTATCAATGTTCAACACCTGAATACAAGCTTGGGCCTTTATGGCCGGTTAAGAGAAGACAAGACACCCTGGCACCTCGCAGAAGCCGCACAGTTGGGCCTGAGGGGGTTAATTATGTTTTTGTTGGTTACAAGAGAAACCTAGAAAGAGGGTAGATAAATTAGAAGAGAAAAAAGCAGCTTTTGCAACTGTTCATTTTAGTATTTAATTTATATATCTGCATCTTACTGTTCTAGCTGAAACATTTGGTGAGAAGGCTCTGAGAAAATAATTTGGCAGTGAGAGGCAAAACATTCCACCCAAATGTTAGATTTATCTTGTAACATCTAGCAAGGTGAAACAAATAAGGTTCTATCTTAACTTTAAAAAGGGAAATCCACTTTGATACCGCTGGGTGCCCTGAGCAGTGCTGTCACCCCTATAATCATGTTATATATTGATTCCCAAGCAATTCTTGTCCACTTGTTTTAAAGGCAAATGCATTAGAGCAAGAAATGTCTTCCTGAAAAACAAACTAGTCGGTAATAGCCACACTTCTTTTGTTGATTAATGTGGTACATAGAGAGCAAAAGGCTTTGTTACTTAATGGCTGAATACGTGACACCAAAAAGAAGCTTTAGTATGCATTGGCCTTGCTGCAGCTTTGCCAAGTATCATTGACTGGTTGGGTAACTTGATCACAAGAATAATGAGATTAACACAGAAAATCATTAAGAAGAAGAAAAAAAACCACTTTCTATTCAGTTGACTAATCTGCGTGCCATGTATCAGAACAGTTCTTTTGTCAATCATCCCAAACAGCTATTTAGTGTCCTCCCATCCTTGTTGCAGGCAAACCTCAGAATCCAGGCTTGTCAGGTGGCAATTCATTCTCTTAGCTGCAGTCTCCGAAGGAACAAAGAATTGGTGTTCGTTTGTGCATTAGTTTTGAGTTTATCCCCTACTGAGTTATTTCTGGCCTGTAGCGCTTATGTTATCTTTCTCATTCTTCCGTGAAAATGCCTCGTTCTCACAGGAATTCACATACTCAGCCATTTAAGCTTCCATAATTCAATCTGGCTCCTGGCTCTATTTGAGCTGAAACTCCCACTTTGAGGAACGCACTTCAGGCAATTTACAGGGAATGTTCCATCCAGCGCTCAGTTTTCATTAAGGCAGGGTGATACCTAAACATAAATGTGACTGGGCAAATCACATCCTTTGCCTTTGAACTCTCCAGGTCTCGAGCAGTTCTGTATGTGGTTTGTAATAATGATAGTCTACCTTTGCACCATAAATATTAATTCTGCCCATATTCAGCTTGCCACTGTTTTTATTCACTATTTTCTTATAGCAATGAAAGCTCCAATTAACCTTTAATTTCTTCTAATTTGTGGACTCCACTACCTTAACTGATAGACTATTCAAAACTTCTTGCTGGCCTCACTAAACTTTAAGTAATGCCCTTGGTTCACTGTATCTTTTGCCATTTAATACTTTTATACCTCAGTGGTGCTGTAGTTCAATTGGTAGCACTCTTACCTTAGAGTCAGAAGGTTGTGAGTCCCACTCCAGGACTTCAGCACAAAAACCTACGCTCTCACTCCCATGGATGAAATGTTAAACCGAGGCCCTCTCAGGTGCATGTGAAAGATCCCATTACACTATTTCCAAGAAGAGCAAGAGAGCTATCAGAGTGTCCTGACCAATATTTATTCCTCAATCAACATCACAAGAAACAGTTTCTGGTGGGAGCTTGTTGTGCACAAATTGGCTGCATGTTTTCTACAATACAACAGTAGCTGCACTTCAAAAATACTTAATTGGTTGTAAAGTGCTTTGGAATATCCTGAGGCCAGGAGAGGTGCTATATAAAGGGAATGTCATGAAAATATAATAATTTCATAATATTATTGTGATTTACTGTAAAGGTAGGTTAATAGTGGGGTTTGGACTAGTTTCTTTGTGTGAGGTTATGTGTGGGGGGTTTTAATTGAATTGGGGACAGCTAGTCTGGAGATTTTGAGTTATCAAAAAAAAAGCTAGGTTTGAAATGCTAAACACATAAACATGGCTGAAGTTTTAGAATGTGAGGTGTGAAGAACATTTGCATTTTTAGATAAACCAGAGCAGTGAATTTCAAAGAGATGGTAATGCCTTACACCTAGCCATAAGAGGCTAAGCCAAACAGTGTGTTTATTTTTCCCCAAAGATTGCTGATAATATGAATGCTATGAAAGATTTATATCATGGAAAAAGTAAAGTTGCAAAGACAAATTGGAACAATGAGATTTACATTAAAAAGAGAAAAATCTGTATAAAGGAGCTGAGGTTATGTGTAAGCAGAAGAAATTCTATGATCTAACAAGTGTGAAAAGCCTCCAGCCTTTAGGTATCAAGTTGCTATCTACAGGAACCGAAGCTAAGAAAACTCACTGTGAATATCACTGTCCAGAATATTGGGTGCTTTGCCTGGGTCTGTTGAAATGTATTTGTTTTTACTGTTGCCTTAACAGAGGTATAACTGGGAGTCAGATTAATTAGGAGAGCTAGGAGTTATCATAAAAGTAATTTGTAGACCTATGTATGTACTTAAAATCATTTTTTTATTAATAAATGTTTAATTTAGTTTTGTAAAAAAACCTCTAAGAATCGGTGGACTTATTACTACTGAATTAAAGACACACATCTCGAAATAAAAATACAAATTGCAAAAACAGTTGTGGCAGCTGTTTCAAGCTTCCCCCTGGGATTTGAGCAGCTCAGCATTTACCATCCTTTGTGCCATAACAGGAGAGTCTCTATTTCTTTCCTTTAACCTTCTCTAGAACTTAAACATCTCTGCTCTTTCCTCATAGGACAATTGCTGTATGGTTGGCTCATTCTTGTTGTTATTCTCTGCACTCTTCAGATGTATATATGTATAAATACCTCACTTGAAATGTGGTGACTATATTTGCACACAGACTACATGTGAAGTCTGTCCAGTATGTTATAAGCCTCAGCACAACCTCCATGGACCTCAATTCCACTGTTCTATTAGCGTTTCTAATTGTTAAACGTTGACTCAACATTCAAAGTGACATTTACTTTCACTCTTCGGTCGTATGGCAATAATTGGGTAGTGAACCAGTAATTTCCTTCCTAGTGAAACACTTCTTGAAATGTTACATGTATTACATTTATTTTGTACTATTCCACCACATTGAGTTTTAAAGATCTGATTTCTTCCCTGCTCACTCTCTCACCATTACAATATTGACAAAAGTTTGTGCATATATCATTTGCTGGATTGTTTCCTCTGTGCTCTTTTTGTTCCCAATGTGTTTTAAACCTATTCACTTCCTTCTGAAATTCTTCTCTAATTTCCTTATTGAATCATCCTTCATCCTTCTCTCCATTTCTCTCAAGGGCAGTTAGGGATGGGCAATAAATGCTGGCTCAGCCAGCGATACCCACACCCTGGAAATGAATAAAATAAAAATTTACTCCTCACCCATTTAAAAGATTAATTTGCACCTGAAACCATAGAATGGTTACAGACAAAAATGAGGCCTTTCAACTTTTTGTGTCCATGCTGGTTCTCTGCAAGAGCAGAGTCCTGTTCCCCAGCTCTTCTCCTGTAGTCCTGCATTTTTTTTCTGTTTCCTTTTGAAAGCCATGATTGAACCTGCCTCCACCACACTCTTAGGTAATGCATTCCAGATCCTAACCACTTGCTGCATAAGGAAGTATTTCCTCACGTTGCCATTGGTACTTTTGCCAGTCACTATTGCATCAGTGTCCTCTGGCTCTTGAGTCTTCCACCAATGGGAACAGTTTCTCTCTATCTATTCTGAATAGATCCCTCATGATTTTGAACACTGCTGTCAAATCTCCTCTCAATCTTCACTTCTCTAAAGAGAACAGCCCCAGCTTCTCCAATTTATCCATGTAACTGAGATCGCTCATCCCCAGAATTATTCTTGTAAATCCTTTCTCAAAAGCTTTCACGTCCTTCCAAAAGCGTGGTGCCCAGTGTTGGACACGATACACCAGATGAGGCCAAATCAGTGTTTTCTCATGGTTCACCATAACTTTCTTAATTTTGTATTCTATGCCTCTGATTATAATGCCCAGGATCCTGTATGACTTTTTAACTGCTTTTTTAACCTGCCCTGCCACTACCAATGGTTTGTGCACATATACACCCAGGTCTTTCTATTCCTGCACCCCCTTTAGAATTGCATTCTTGCCTCTCCCTGTTCTTCCTATCACTTCACATCTCTTTGCATTAAATTTCTTCTGCTATGTGACCACCCATTCAGCCAGTCTGAATAGGTCCTGTCAAAGTCCATCAATATCCTCCTCGCAGTTCACAATATTTCCAAGTGTTGTGCTATCTGCAAATTTTGAAATTGTGACCTGTACACCCACATCTAGGTCATTGCTACATATCAAGGAAAGCAGTGGTCCTAGTACCGATCCCTCGGGAACCCCAATCTATACCTTCCTCTAGTTCAGAAACAACTGTTGGCCACTATTCTCTGTTTTCTGTCACTCAGTTAACTTTGTATTCACACTGCCACTTTCCTTTTATAGTCCATGAGCTTCAGCTTTTCTGGCAAGCCAGTTATGTGACACTTTATCAAACGCCTTTTGGAAGTCCATATACACCACACCAGCCACATTGTCCTCATCAAACCCCTTTTACTACCCCATCAAAAAACTCAAGTTAGCTGAACAAGATTTGCATCTAACAAATCTATGCTGGCTTTGCTTAATTAACCCACACTCGTTCAAGTGACTGTTAGTTTTCTTCTGGATTATCATTTCTAAAAGTTTTTCCACTATTGAGCTTAAACTAACTGGCCTGTAGTTGATGGTTTTATTCTTGTACCCTTTTATCGAACAAACGTGAACATTGGCAATTCTCAAGTCTTCTGGTACCACCCCTGTATCTAAGGAGGATTGGAAGATTTTGGTCAGTGCCTCCACAATTTCCTCCCTTACCTCCCTCCATATCCTCAGATGCATCCATCTGGTCCTGGTGACTTATCAACTTTGAGTACAGCCAACCAAAAATCTTCTCTATCAATGTTTAGCTCATCCAGTGTCTCAACTTCCTCTTCTTTTGCAATGACTTCAGCAGCATCATCTTCTGGTAAAGACAGATGCAAAGTATTCATTTTGTCTCTAAGATATGCCTTCTGCCTTCATGCATAGACCCCCTTTCTGGACACTAATCGGCCCCACCCCTTTTGCCATCATTTTACTATTTACATGTTTGTAAAAGACTTTGGGATTCCCTTTTATGTTAGCTGCTAGTCTTCTCATATCTCCCTTTGCTTCTATTATTTCCTTTTTTGACTTCCCTTCTGAACTTTCCATTTTCAGCCTGGCTGTCACTTGCATTGTCTACCTGACATCTGTCATGTGCCCCCTTTTTCTGCTTCATTTTACTCTCCATCTCTTTTGTCATTCAGGGAGCTCTGGCTTTGGTAACCTTACCTTCCCCCCCGACCCTCCCCCACCTTTGCAAAGCCCTTTGTGGTAATGTACCTCAACTGTACCCAAACCTTATGGTACAATAAGATAAAATAAAAGCACTGCAGATGCTGGAAATCGGAAATAAAAGGAGAAAATGCTGAAAAACTCAGCATCTGTGGAGAAAGACACAGAGTTAACGTTTCAAGTCCGTATGATTCCTCTTCAGGGCTAAAGAGAAATATAAATATAATGAATTTTATACTGTTTAAGAGCAACTAGGGATGGGCAATAAATGGTGGCCCAGCCAGCGAAGCCCATGTCCCATGAATGAATAAATAAAAAGAGGGGGGGTGGAGCAAAATAGAAGGTCAGGGGCAGCCTGGGAAGCCTAAGGAGAAATTTGACAAAGATGTCATGGACACAGGACAAAGGGAGTGTTAATGACTAAAGAAGGTGCTGATAGTGGCATAAAGCTAAGTTAGCAGAATGTGTTAATAGCAGAACAAGGGTCAACGCGCTGTGAAAGTAAAACATAAAAGCAAGTGACAGATAGCCCTGTGTGGGGTTGGGGTTTGGGGGTGGAGGGGTGCCGGTGTTTCGGGAAAAAGGATAAAAATAAATTTTAAAAAAGAATGAATAAATAAATAAATAAAAATAATTGGATTTAAAAAAAGGAGTAAAGATGGGGGAGAAAGTTCATGGTCTGAAGCTGTTGAACTCAATGTTAAGTCCAGAAGGCTGTAAAGTGCCTAATCGAAAGATGAGGTGCTGTTCCTCCAGTTTGCGTTGGGTTTCACTGGAACATTGCAGCAGGCCAAGGACGCACAAGAGTCATAAGGACTCGTAACATTAACTTTGTTTCTCTCTCCACAGATGTTACCAGACCTGTTGAGTTTTTCCAGCATTTTCTGTCCTTGATACATGTTTGCTGTTTGCTAAATTCCTCCTACTGATACACGGCACAATTAGCCCACCTCATTTTCCAGAACTAGATCCAACAATGCCCGCTTCGTCAATGAGCTGTAAATGTACTGATCAAAAAAATTCTTGTGAATACACATCCAAAATCTCTGCTCTTTATAGTATTACTGCCCAGTTTCTATTGGGATAATTGAAATCCTCCATTACTCTGTCTGCACAAACTTGAACTGCAGGGTGACCCACATCCAGAAACATGCTAACCATTAGGCTCTCAGCCTCGCAATATACCGCAATGATGCCAGTTGCTGCTCAAGGTCTAAAACCCAGAGTTTGAGCTGCTCCAGCCTGGTTGTGCAGGACGTGAGAAGAGTCCTGGAGTTCTGGCATGGAACAGGGTGTGAACTTCTCAAGACTGAGGTTCCCTACCATGGCCTCATTATTATTGACTAAACTTAACAGAAATGGGCTAAAGACTTGCTTACGAGTTTAAAAAAAACTTACCAGCTACTCACCAATCAGCACCTTCCCTTGTGCTGATGTCACTTAATTTTTTTTAACTTCACTTTCTGACACTCAGTCAGCTCTGCTGCTCTGCTCCCCGAACTCCTTCAGGTACATGCTCCTTACCTCTGGGCCAAACAAATAGCCAATCAGCTATCTGGTGTCTTGTGATGTCACTCCTTGACTTTTTTTTTGTTGATTTATTCTCTGTGCTCTCTTGTTCTTGCTCTTTCTCTCTCTCTCTCTCCCTCTCACTCGCTCTTGCTCTCTCTCTCTGCTGCTTTATTTTCACTGTGCCTTCAGGCCTCCTGCTGTTCTCTCAGCATGCTCTCTCTATCTCTTGCTCTCTCACCACTGCTCCTTTTACCTCCGCTGTGTACTCAGACCTCTTGGTCTTTGGTATATTCTCAAATGGTGAACTATTATGGTTTTTTAAAACATTTTTCTATATTTTCCTCTGACTTGATTCCTCTCTTACAGCAGTATACCCCACTTAATTTATCTGTTTACGCCTAATTTTAATGGTGTTTTCTCTCAATCGCAGGCTAGATTTTCAGAATCTTACCTGGGGATAAATCTGGCATCTGAGATTGGTAGAAAGCCCCAATTTTTATGAATGGAAGTAAAAATGCGGTTTCTTTAATGTGTTAGTTTAATGTCTGGGCTGTAAGTTGAAAATCTACCTTCCATACTTCTGTCCTGGTAGCTTTGTCAGGTGATCACAAATGGTGGAACTTCTACAGTGACTGGGAAGTTGCTGGAATCAAACTTGGTTAAAAGCAAGGCTTTTCTTGTGAAAGACATTATTGCTTGTGTACATGAAGGTGACTTGGAAAATATTTTCATCAGCAGTTAATTTAGCCATGATATATTAAAAAAAGCATTGCTGAAAATGTCTTGCCCGATCAGAGTCAAGCTGCCTAGTTTAAATTTCAAACAATGCTTAGCAGTTAACTGTAAGTCACAATCAACTGGTGCATTCTCCATATCAACACCTCTACCAATCAGAGTCCACTTGCCAACCAATCAGCACTCTTGTTCTCATATACTATAAATATGTTGTCCCTCCTGACATTGGTATTTTCTTGCGAATTGTCCTGCTGAGTGCAAGACGAAAAGCTTTGAAAAAAAATCTATTTTTTTCAGCAATATTCAAGTTCTAAATGACAAATATTTAAAAAAGCATGACTATAGAAGAAAGAAGTATTCAGCACACTCCAGAGTTCTTAAAAAGCAGTAACTTACTTTTGGCAGGCAGGCAAACCGTGCAGCCAGTTTGTGCACAGCAAGGTCCCAAACTCAGCAGTGTGATAAATGATCAGGTAATGTGATTTTGGAGACGTCTTTCCTTCTGAATGTCTTTCACAAGAATCAGGTTAACCAAAGAACTTTGCTGCTATTCTCTGCTTTATTGCCTTGTGATATTTTATAAATAGTTGAACAGGCAGACAGGGCCTTGGTTCAGTGTCTCCAATGAAAATATGACACACCCGACAATGCAGCACTTCTTCAGTGCTGCACTGGAACGTGGCTTGAACCCATCCATAATTTTCTGATTTGGTTGGGGAAGAGTGCTACCACTGTACTAAGCTTATACTTTGCTGTGGACTACTGCACATTATAACTCCCTATAGTGTGTTACCATATGTAGATCTGATCAGAGTGCTGAAATCTAAGGACCAATGTTAGAAACAAACCAGCCATGAACACCTGCTGTGATCTAATATGTTTAATTAAGCTTTAGCTTCAGATTTGCAGAATGCAAATGCTGGTACTTCTTGCAAACCTGCTCCTGTCAGTTCTGCTTGGATTGCCACTGAGCTCTCAAACAGCTGTCTTCATTGCTGCCCTTACTCAGCAACTATTTCACAACCTGTCCGACCAACCTAATTAACACTGTGGACTGGCCCACACTGCAGACTAGGCCACAGTGGCTGTAATGTGCCTGATCCTCATTGCGGACTCCAGTTGTGAGCTCCTTCATGGTTTCTCATTGACCTGATCCATGGCACTTCGCTTGTTTAAAAATTGGCAAAGCTCCCAAAAATCTTTCGCAAAGAGATTCTATACCAATGAAATGTTGCAGCATGCCCTTTTTGAAAAATAGGGTTTGTGACTCACAACTATGACAGCCACCCTTCAGAGCTCAATTCTATATTACTTGCTTTCAATTTAAGATTTTGTAAAATAAACTCGTACGTTTCACAATTTTTTTTTTTTTTTTTGTTCTCTCAATGTGAATCAGCCGTACCCAAGGCTTTTGTCAGTGTGTTATGACAAGTTTGTGAAATGTGACCCAACCTCCCGAGCTGTGCAGCAAAGCCCCTGCTGCTGTTATCAGCTTTTACCAGCTGGGTACATGTGCAAGAGCTGGCACAGACCTACACATGAGCTTGTACAGTACCAAGAGGGAATGAATTGTTAGCTCTTTCTCAGTGTGTGCTGTATGCAACACACATAAAAGAGTAAGAAAAAACAGAACACCTCCATTTTAAATTGAGCTTTAGGTGAGCCGGTGGGCATTGCCAATTTATTCTGTGTGATTGGTACTTTCATTGTCTGCCACATTGTAGGGCTACTTTCACAAATCTGCACTTGCAGCTCAGTACTTCACCTTGCAAAGGGTGAGGATCAGAGAAAAATCAAGTATGCTTCCCACGATTTTCCATCCGTGAGAATTGATGGAGGGATAACCAAGGGGTGCATGCCTGTGATTTCCCAGCATATGCTCCTGTTCAAAAATGTGTGACGTTCATTCAGAAAATCAACTCTTGACACACTCATGTATGCACTAACACAAACCAACAGCGAAGCTAAGAATTGTGACAGAACATGTTCGAACAAAATACTTTGCCAGTAACTTCAGATTCCCTTTTGTTCAACAGTATCACTAGTTATTTCTGTGCTCACCATGTTTTTATGATGTGACTTTTTTCGCTTTCATCATAAATCTGATCCCACACAATGTGTGGGTGAGAATCATATCTTTTATTTGGATATTGTATGATTGGGAGCTATTTTTATTCTCTGTTATCAATCCCATGCAGAAAACACTCACCAGGCTGTTCATCTCTCCCTGAATTTGTATTGTCTGTATTTCCTGATCAGGGTTATACTCAGCCCCTCTGACATGCAAACTTCTTGACCTTTCTTCACTGAATATAAGAGAGTTCTTGAGCAAGGGACTAATAACTGGCACTGATCATAAGAGAAGACCATAAGAAATAGGAGCAGGAGTAGGCCTTTCTGTCCATTGAGCCTGCTCTGCCATTCGGTAAGATCATGGCTGACCTGATTGTGGTCATAACTTCACTTTCCTCATCGCCCCCATAACCCTTGACTTTCTTGTAGATCAAAAGTCTGTCTAACTCAGCCTTGAATATGTTCAATGACCCAGCCTCCACTGCTCTCTGCAGAAGAGGATTCCAAACACTAACAACCCTCTGAGATAAGAAATTTCTCCTCATTTCCATCTTAAATGGGAGACCCCTTGTTTTGAAACAGTGTCCCCTAATTCTGGATTCCCCCACATTGGAGAAACATGCTCTCAGCCTCTACCCTGTGAACCCCCCTCAGAATTTAAAACGTTTCAATAAGATCATCTCACGTTCTTCAAAGCTGCTGCATAGGCTCAACCTGCTCAACTTACCATTGTAAAGCCTTGATCATGTTCCCAGTGCTCCCTGAAAGCAGAACCGCCCCAAAGTCCTAGATCTTCTTGGAGCAGAAAAGACTGAGAGAAGGTTTGATTGAACTGTTCAAGATTTTGACAGGTTTAAATAGGGTAGACAAAGAGAAACTGCTCCCATTAGCTGATGGTACAAGGACTAGAGGATACAGATTTAAAGTTTTGGACAAGAGATATGGGGGCGGGGGGAAGGATGTGAAGAAGAATTTTGTTGTTTTACACACCAAACGTAATGCTCTGGAACTTGCTGCTTGCGAGGATGGTGGAAACAAGGATGATCAGTGACCTTCCAATGAAATGAGCACTTGAGGGAAATAAATATGCAGGACTATGGGGATAGAGCTTGGGAATGGGACTTACTTGTTTGTTGGAGAGCTGGCATGGACCCGATGGGTTCAGTAGCCTCCTCCTATGCTGTAACTACACTACGGCCTCACTGAGCTCCCAGCCTAATGTCCCAGATCCCGGGCTCTGTCAAAGAGACGGCGG
Source organism: Cetorhinus maximus (assembly GCF_964194155.1). Lineage (NCBI taxonomy): Eukaryota > Metazoa > Chordata > Chondrichthyes > Lamniformes > Cetorhinidae > Cetorhinus > Cetorhinus maximus. The sequence continues at coordinate 34,477,387 of NC_135895.1, forward strand.
ACCGTTGCTTGAATGAGAGTGCAAACCTGGCTCGGTCAAGGGGATAACTGGAGAGGGCAGTGGCATGGGTGGGGGGTAGATTTGGAGGAAGAATAAAGTCAGTAGAGTATTGATGTGCTCTGTGAACGAGACTGTGTTGCATCAGCACTGCAAAAGGTGAGAAATGTGTGCCAGACATTGATGGGTATCCCATGAGAATGAATGACAGTGTGGGCGAGCTGATACAGAGAAGTGGTTCCCAAGCAAGAGCTTTGGGCAGGCATGCAAGGTTACTAGAAAGAAAAATTTGAAATGACTTGCATTTATATTGCGCTTTTCATGACCTCTGGATGACCCAAAGCACTTTACAGCCAATCAAGTACTTCAAAAGTGCAGTCAATGTACTGTAAAAAGCACGGCAGCCAATTTGTGCACAGGAAGGAGCCATGAACAGCAATGAGATAAGTGATCAAATTTTTTTTTTTAGATATTTTGGTTACTTTTACTTTGATGCTTCTAAGTATGAAGCTGAAGTGTCAATTAATAGTTCAGAGCAAAGGTGTTTATGGCTGAGTTTCTTCTTTATATTGATCATGACTTTTCAGCACTGTGATCAGACCGGCATGAAGGATTCATGGCATCATAGGCATGTTTCTCAATACCGTGGTGTTTGCAGGCAATACATTTGGACTTTGGAATTACATATATTAAAAAAATTAGGCATTTGACTTGGTCATTTTTGCATCTATGTCTGGTGATTTCTTCCAGCTAGCTGACCTGATCTGATTTGAACATGCACCTTCATCCAGTGATTACAGATTACTGCTCCTGAACCATTAGAAACCAATCTCTAAGTTTGTGCGTCCCTGTTCTTCAGAACTCTCTTCCGAAAGCTTAAGTTTGGTCTCCCTCACCATTGTTTTCACTGCTTTGGTACCGACCGCTCTCATAACTTTGTGGAGTGCTGTCTAAATACGTCTTTTGGTTTTGTGGTCCAGTAGTCCTGATGCCTTTTCGTAGCTGCTGTGTTCATTCTGTAAAGTGCTTTATTATTTCCTGTTCCCAATTATGCAAATGAAGTTGGTACCTTTCTCCAATACGGGCGAACCTGTGTAAGAGCTATTTTTTCAGCTTTGTACACATAGTAGGAGCCTCATGTGGGAGCACAGAGCAGGAATTGGGGCATACATTCGGCATGGTTTTCTAACCACTGGCTGTTGTGGTTTGCTATTAACCTGGCAACACCGCACTATCCATCTCAGCCCATGTATCCTTTCAACTTGAGTGTTCTGTGTAATTTGGATCTGTGCAAAATATTGCTTTCATTTACTGTATGTCTCAGGACTTTCAAACTTAATACTTCACCTTAAATCTAGAGAGAAAATGATAAACGAAGAGGGAAAAATCTCTGTTCATAGTCATAATTATAGGAGAAGGGGGAAAAAATCCTGATTTATGAGTTTTCCAGCAGCACATAAGATTCTGGAAAACTGATCTATCCTCCCTGTGACTGAGGTTCACATGCAGTACAGACCCTTGGGATGGTGATTATTTGAGGTCTGCTCTGAATTATGAGAGAAATCATTTTTGGAGTTACTCAGTTCAGTTCCTGAGTTTGTAGTTTTGTGATAACTCTTAATCAGGTCATTGTCAAGAAGCTGCAGAGCTGATTTTTCTGACCCCTGCAGTTACTGTCTTGAATATTGCCCTGTCTGATTCCTTTTCCTAGCTGCTGTGTTCATTCATAAAATAACTATGTCTTCCCATTATTTCAGGTGGCCTACCCACTCCAACACCCCCTCTCCCATTGAATTATTTGTTTGAAGTAGGGGTTAGTATTTCATTTTCCTTTAACCTGTTGTTGCTTTGTCTGAGATATGTACCAGTTGCTTACTGTCCTCCGGCCCTGATGTTTATACTTCTCTTTGCAATGACCCCTGACCTTCACTTTGAGGATCACTCTAATAAGCTGACTTTAAGGACAAATTTGTGCTTGGTATGCTGTGATTTGGAATCCCTTTACCTCAAGCAACGTTTTGGTTGGATTGATCAGATATTTCGGAGGAATTGAACAGTACAGAAGCAGAAGGCTCCCCATCCATTTCTGTCACTCCAGTGGACTAGAATGAGGTGAGATAGGAGTGCACTGGAATAATGTATTCCATTAAAAGGCACTGACTAAAATCATGGAAATCATAGAATCATAGAAATTTACAGCAAGGGAGGAGGCCATTCAGCCATCATGTCCATTCTGACCAGCAAGGAGCCATCCAACCTAACCTCACTTTCCAGCTCTTGGTCTGTAGCCTTGTAGGTTATGGCACTCAAGTGCATGTCCAAGCGTTTGTTAAATGTTATGAGGGTTTCTACCTTTCAGCCAATGAGTTCCAGATCCTCACCACCCTCCTGGTGAAAAAATATCCCCTAGAATCCCTCTGAGCCTCTAATCTCTTACTCATAAGTTTATGCCCCCTGGCTGTGGACCTCTCAACCAAGGGGAATAGGGCCTACCTATCCATTCTACCTAGACCCCTCATAATTTTATACACTTCAATTAGGTCTGATCGCAGCCTCCTCTGTTCCAAAGGAACAACCCCAGCCTATCCAATCTTTCCTCAAAGCTAAAATTCTCCAATCCAGGCAATATCCTCGTAAATCTCTGTACCCTCCCCAGTGAAATCACATAGCTCCTATGGTGCGGTGACCAGAACTACACACAGTACTCCAGCTGTGGCTTAACAAGCGTTTGGCACAGTTCCAGCATGACCTCCAAGATGTTATATTCTGTACTTCGGCTAATAAAAGCCAGTATCTCGTCTGCTTTCTTGACCACCTTATCTACCTGTCCAGCCGTCTTCAGGGACCTATGGACATGCACTCCAAAGTCCGTGTGTTCCTCTACACTTCACAATATCTTACCCTTTATTGAGTATTCCCTTGCCTTGTTCGCCTTTCCCAAATGGGTTACTTCACACTTCTCTGCATTGAACTGCATTAGCCACTGTTCCGCCCACCTGACTAGTCTATTGATATCTTCCTGTAGTCTACAGCTTTCTTCTTCGCTATCAACCACACGGCCAATTTTTGCATCACCTGCAAACTTCTTAATCAATACCCCGGCTGGGATTTTTCCATGCCTGCCGGCATCGGGCATGTTTGGTGGCGCGATCGGTTTCATGACAGTGTGAAACCAGTTCATGATTGTCCACTCAGCCTGCCGATGGTGGGCCGCTTTCCCCGCCATCAGACATCGGGAACCTCATTGTAATACATCAGCAAATCATTATTAGGCCTGCCTGCTGGAATCGTTCCCCCCCACCCTCTGCTGAATCGTCTGTCCAGGTCGGCGGGAAAGCATGCCGGTGTAGAACACGTCTTGACAAGTGTGACATTCAGAAGTTGGGACTTGCCCTCCAGGGCTTTGCTCACATCGCGGACATCCGAGGAGCAGAAGATGCTGGCACGCTGGAGGAGCGTCCATGGCAGGCTGGGTGTTTTCTCATGGACATGGCTCTGCTGCGAAGCAACTCACAGACGTTGGAAAGTCACCGTTGATGCTCACAATGGATGATGGCTGAGGGGGAGGGAGTGGAAGGGCTGGGATCAGCTCGGAGAGGAAGAGGTATCGGGGAGGTGAGGTTGGGAGCAGGGGACTCAACGTGTCAGGATGGGGGGAGATTGTGGGGGAGAAATGAAGGTGTCAGGATAGGGAGTTGTTGGGAGGGGGGGCATGAAGGTGTCAGGATGGGGGGAGATTGGGGAGGGAGGGAGAACGGGGGAGGAGGGGGAAACAGGGGAGAAGACAGTAACTGGGGAGTTAGGTGTGAAGGGTGGAAAGTACAGGAGGAGTGCAGAGAGAGGAGGGTGTCTTAGGGGGAGAAAGGGGAGTGGAGAGGGGACGGAGTTCAGGGAGAGGAAGGGGCGCGGAGAGGGGAGGATGTCCGGGGGGAGGAAGGGCTGTGGAGTGGGGAGGGCTTTGGGGGGGAGGAAGGGGTGCGGAGAGGGGACGGAGTCCAGGGTGAGTGTGGTATGGAGGAATAGTAAGAATGACTGAGGGCAGAGTGAGGTGATAGGGTGGAAGGGTGAGGTTTTGACGGTAGCTATAGAAGGGTTGGCGAGGGTGGTTGGTGGAGACCCAGATACAGACACGGACCCTGGGGGTGGGAAGGAGGAGGTCGGGGAGGTGAATGTGGTTGGCGGTGGGAATTTCAGGAAGGAAGGGAATGTGCATGTTCACCTGGGCATTCTTGAAGGAAAATGGTTGTGGCTGTTAGGTAAAGGAGGGGTAGGTGGAAGGTATTGCCAGGGGGGTCAATTGTGGTATGGGTGAAATGACCAGGGGAGGGGAAAAGACGGGGGAGCGCATGAAAAACTGAATCAAGCCCATGCTATCCAAATTGAAAGTGAAACGAGAGTTGTGGTGGGAGAGGAACGGATGAGAGCACTCATCCTGTAGCGGCATTGGGTGACTGTCCTTTTTTGGCAGGGCATTGGCGCTGACCACCCCTCCCAAGCCTGGTTGGTCACGCTGCTGCCCATCCTGCGGCCAGAGCGGGGTTGGAGGACATCCGTGGCATCCAAAAGGCATTCCAGAGATGGTCACTAAACCTGGGGGCTGCAGTCCTTTTGCTTTTCATGGACATCTTCTCTGCAGCAGTCATGGGCTGGAAGCACTGAGATATGTGCGCGTGGCTGGATTTTAAATATTGTGCCCGACATGATGAAGCAGCGAGGCGATGGGGGGCGGGTAAAGCAGAGCCTGTCTGCCATGGAAACGGCCTGTTTCCTAGGAATGTATAATTAATGTGACGGGTTTGGGACGATACGGCTACTGCACTTAGTGCAAACCTGGGACGATTCCACCCACCCCTCGTTATACCATTAAATCATTTTTAAAAAAGGGGCCTAGTACTGAGCCTTCCCCAAAATTCAGCAGCAAAACCCTCTGTGAGGATCTTTCTGGGCCCTGTTGAGGTGCAACCCATTCGGTTTGTGCAGCGACCACATAACCAAAAGCATGCCAGTGTCCCAACAATCGAAAGCCCTCCCTCCTGCGCCATAATTACTTCCCACTATTTCAGATGGTCTGCCTAATCCAACAGTACCCTCCCATTTAATTATCTGTTTGAAGTAGAGGTTAGTATTTCATTTCCCTTTAACCTGTCACTGCTTTTTCTGAGCTATCTACCACTTGCTTACTGGCCCCTGGCCCTGATGTTTATACTTGTCTGTGGAACGACCCCTGACCTCCATTTTGAGGATCACTCTAATAAGTGGACTTTAAGGGTAAATTTGCACTTGGATATGTTGCAGCCCCTTTACTTCAAGAAAAGCTTTGGTTAGATTCATAAGATATTTCAGAGGAGTCCAGCCATCTCTTCATCACTCTGTCTTCTGATTTCTGCCCTCATTAGCACATGGCACCAGGAGCAGTCTAGCAAAGTCCTGGTTTTTAACCTCTCTCCTAGCAGGACCTCGTCCCTTTTTCTAATAATGTCATTGGTGCCAATATAGACTACAACCTCTGGCTGTTCACTCTCCCCCCTCAGAATGTCCTGTAGCTGCTCAGTGGCATCCTTGACCCTGGTATCAGAGAGGCAACATACCATCCTGGAGTCATGTCTGAGGCCACAGAAGCACCTTTTCATTCCCCTCAGTATTGAATTCCCTTTCGCTATTGCTCTTCCATTCTAATTCCATCTCCCCTGTGCAACTGAATCACTGATGGTGCCATGTACTTGGCCTTTGCACTCCCCAGAGGAATTATTTCAGAACTGAACACTGGTTGGAAAGCATAATGCACTTTGGGGACCTCCACTGCCTACTTGGTCTCCCTTGACTACCGAGCGGTCACACATTCCCTCTCTGCCTGCACTTTTTTAAGCTGCAGGGTGACCACATCCAGAAATGTGCTATCCATGAAGCTTTCAACCTCGTGATGCCCTGCAGTGACTTCAGCCACTGCTTAAGCTCTGAAACCTGGGACTGAAGATGTTCTAACTGGCGACAGTTGCACATATGGCTGCCCAGGGTTTTGCACATGGCCCAGGATGTGCATTCCTGAGGTACCCTGCCTTGCTTTTACTTCCTAGACTATTAACTAGAAATATTTACCAATTACTCACCAATCAGCTCCTTTGCTGGTTGTGATGTCGCTATAGCTGTTTTGCTATTTTTACTGGAGGCTGCCTCTCTCTCGCTTTAATTCCTTGGTTGCTGAGCTCAGCCTCCTCCCAGATCTGCCGTTGCTGCTGCTGCCAGTGAGTCTTTGGGCTGCTTCTCTTCCCTCTGTGTTAACTCTTCAGTTAATGTACTCAGTCTCTGCTGAGCCACTGCTGCTAGTGAGATTAGAGTTGATGGATACATTTTATTCTTATTCAATGCAACTATGAAGATAGTCTTTGTACTTCAAGTATCTTCATCAGAACAATCTGCTTTGTCCAACATATTTAAGATAGAGTGGCAACAATGATGCAAAATGGATGAGGCTATGTGAGATATTAATCATCTTGGAATGGTCTTTCTTCCACATAGATTATTGGGCATCCCTTCTAGTCAGGCTGGGTTCCACCCTTTCAGCATTGGAGTCTATAATTTATCAAAGGAATCAATTGAAATTTACAGACAATGTGCAAACTCTGCCGAAATCTATCAATGCATACTTTCTGTCAAGAATATTCTGTTTTTTCACCTTCCTGCCTTTTCCATTAACATAACCACATAACGTTATGTAAAAATCAATCTTTTAGAATTGGCAACACTTTTACAGATCAGTACAATTTTATTTCTGCCTGGAACACAATTTTAATGACTATACAATATAGTTTTTATGGTTGTATCTGAATGGATTTCAGTTTATTATTAGAATTCCAAAATATGAAGCAGCATATGCTAATTTTCTTTTTCCTTTCTTCCTCACCTTTATTTCTCTCCTTCAGCTTCCTTTGTGTCTTCATTGCTTGCCTTTCTCCTCTTTCTCTTCCCTCACTACTTCGCTTCCCTCACTCTTCCATCTCTCTCTCTCCCTTTTCCTTTCCCCCCACTTTAAGGCATTACTGCAGTAATTTTCACATTTACCAGCACTGAAAACTGGCTGCTAGATAATTGATAACTTGCCCAATTTTCTTTTCCATTTACTGTGATAAAAGTTTAAAGAAATCAAAACAAGGAAGGTAAAATATATTTTTTAACCTTGCTGTAAGCCAATTCACCTTGAAGAATGACTCACAAGTAATGAGTGTAGCAAACATTGATTGTAATTGGATTTTGGTTGCATAGTGCTGTGCAGTGCCTAATAGTCCATAGCTGTATCTAAATACTAAAGTAAATAGAATATTATTTCATTGATTGTATATGCTTCATTGAAATAGTGTGCACTTTGAAACATTATAAATCACAGTATAATGTGTGTTGTGAGCAGTTTTGACTTGTAAAAAATAATGTTTAAGCAAATGACAGTCAGTTTAAACTGTAGTCAAGGAAATGGTGGATATGGAATTCTATCAAATGCTTATAACTTATTTGTCAGACAGTCTCAAAGAATACTGCATGAACGTAATGCATTAGACACAACTAATGTCAACATGGCAACATTGTTCTAAAATTCAGTTGTTGAAAGGCATAATGACTTCACCAGATGTAATTTTGTCCTTGGCTATTACAATGCATGTTTGTGTTTTTTGTTCTGTATATTAACTTCAGTGGATTCATCCTTGCCTATGATGGATTTCACCTTAACCATGCTTTCAGAATGGTGGCACCTAACAAACTCATGATCTCCAGCACCTCGAAGGACAGAGGCAGCACAAGGAATATGTTAAAGGGATGGAGACACAATATTAGGAATCTTTTGCCAGTTTTAAGCAATGAAGCCTATTTTTAAAAACCATTTTACTGATGTGCCAACAGTAAATATGGCGCAGCAAGTAATCTTTATACCTATGTCGTAATGTGTGCTTTCAAATGATAACACTACTATTTAGGAGGGAATGTGATGAACAGGCAAAACACCAGGGTGTTGCAATACTGATCAGCAGCTCTTTCTTGTATAAATGTAAAAGTTCATCTTAAGTGGCTTGGTGGATCTCTCTGTGAGAAGGCCTTGTCACATCTCACCAGTGTTGTAGAGAGTGGTCTCTCACATGGATTAAGCAATCCTCATCATGCCCACTGTTACCATGGCTTTAGACTGTACTGAATCCAAGTACAAACAATGGGTTTTCTCTGCAACTTACCAAAGAAACCTATAATAATGTGTTACAGGATGAAGATAACTAACGACTTCTACATGCTTAAGTCATAGCAGTAGACAAGACAGAATCCTCAAGAAAACTCAAATCTACCAAATTCCCCAGCCTATTTATCATTCCTTTGTCCCCTTATGAATTGAATGTAATTGTAAAGCCAAGCCGATTGTTTGTAACTGAAGAAACTGTGCAGCACTTGCAGGGTAAATTTGGGTCAGCAACCTTTCAATTCATCTTTCTGGCCACATTGACTTGATTTGTTTCAATTCTGAAGATAGTGCATGATTTATCTGTCCTCCATCCAATTCCATTTATCTGCCTTTAAGTTGCTATGTGTCGTTCAGATGGAGAATTAACTATTCTACATCAGGTTCTATCATCAGTAAAAGGCACAACACTTTTGACAGCATCTACCAGACCATTGATGAAGATGAATAGCACCACATACAGTCTGCTGATAGCAAAGGACCCTGTGCTGATATTATAAGTTGGTGAATTTCCATTTATCACAACCATGTGTTGATATCCAGTCTGTTTTTACTTGTTGTGGTTTCATATAAAGTAGTTGATCTAATCACATTGTTTAAAAAACTATCAAAATTCATGTATGTTTGGTTAATAAGTCCTGCAAATTAGATACTGAATTAATCCAGCGCTTTGTTTGTATCACTACTGTGATAATGATAGAAACAAACCAGAAACACCCTCCTTTACAGAATCACAGAGTGCAGAAGAGGCCCTTCGGCCCATCGAGTCTGCACTGACACGTGAGAAACACCTGACCTACCTACCTAATCCCATTTACCAGCACTTGGCCCATAGCCTTGAATGTTATGACATGCCAAGTGCTTATCCAGGCACTTTTTAAAGGATGTGAGGCAACCCGCCTCCACCACCCTCCCAGGCAGTGCATTCCAGACCGTCACCACCCTCTGGGCAAAAAAGTTTTTCCTCACATCCCCCCTAAACCTCCTGGCCCTCACCTTGAACTTATGTCCCCTCGTGACTGACCCTTCAACCAAGGGGAACAGCTGCTCCTATCCACCCTGTCCATGCCCCTCATAATCTTGTACACCAGGACTTTAGTTTAGAAGATTGAGAGATGATCTGATTGAAACATATAAGATCCTGAGGGGACTTGACAGGCAGGATGCTGAAAGGATGTTTCCCCTTGTGGGAAAGACTAGAACCAGGGGTCTCCCATTTAAGATGGAGATGAGAAGAATTTTTTTTCTCTTGGAGGGTTGTGACTCTTTGGAACTTCATTCCACAGAGAGTACTGGAGGCAGGGCCAATGAATATTTTTAAGGCAATGGTAGATAGATTCTTGACCAAGAAGGGAGTTGAAGGTTATCGAGTGTAGGCGGAATGTGGAGCTTAGGCCACAGTCAGATCAGCTATGATCTTACTGAATGGTGGAGGAGACTCGAGAGGCCAAATGGCCTACTCCTGTTCCTAATTCGCATGTTGATATTTATAGTAGTAAGTCATGGACAACTTATGCAAGCCAAGAAAAGCTGCTGAACAGTTTCCACCTCTGCTGCCTCAGGTGAATATTGGGCATCTCCTGGCAAGACAGAGTGTCGAATATGGAAGTACATCAGCATAAAGGGATCCCTAGCATGTTTGCCCTGTTGAGTCAGCATTGGCTGGGCCTTGTGAGCCGAATGGACGATGGCCACATCTCCAAAGACATGCTCTATGGCTAGCATGCTATTGGCATGAGATCGACAGGTCACCCATGTCTGCAATACAAGGATGTCTGCAAGTGAGGCTTCAAGTTGACCGGGATCGGAGTCGATGCATGGGAAGTCCTTGCTGCTGACTAGAATGCCTGAAGACAAGCAGTCAGGAAGGGTGTGGGGGGAAAAAAAAGACAAAATAAATGACCAGACGGCAGAAAAGAGTCGGCTGGAAGGAAGAAACATCAGTCGACCTTGGGTCAATGCTATTCATCTGTGCCAGCTGCAGAAGGGACTGCTACTCACGAATCGGCCTCTGCAGCTACAACACACAATGTTCAATATAGAAGTGACGTACATCTCGGGTGCAGTCCATCATCTCCCGAGATGCATGGGTGCTATCACTCACTGTGTTTGAATCAAATGGCCACATTTTCTAGCTTTATGTGGATTACAGCTATCACAGTGACAGCTGTGGCTCAGTTGGCAGCCCTCTTGCCTCTTGAGTCCCAAGGTTGTGGGGTCAACTCCTGCTTCAAGGCTTGAGCACAAAAATCAAGGCTGACACTCCAGTGTAGTACTGAGGGAGTGCTGCACTATTGCAGGTGCCACTTTTCAAATGAGACGTTAAACTGAGGCCTCGCCTGTCCTTTCAGCTGGGCATCAAAGAACCCACAACACTATTTTGAAGAAGAGCATGGGAGTTCTCCTCTGTCCAAAAGCATAATACTGCAAATTCTGGAAATCTGACATAAAAACAGAAAATGATGGAAATACTTAGCATCATCTGTGGAGAGAGAAAAAGAGTTAGCATTTCAGGTTGTATCTTTTCATCTCCTCGGTGTCCTGGCCAATGATTAACATTCATTCAATAGCACAAAAATAGATCATCTGGCCATTATCACATTGCTGTTTGTGGGAGATTCATGTGTGCAGATTTGCTGCCACTTTCCTATATCACACCAGTGGCTACAATTCTAATGTGCTTCATTGGCTGTTACGTGCTTTGAGGCATTCTGTGCTCACAAACAGCACTTTGTAAATGTAAGTTCTTTTCTTTTAAGAAATTAATCAACATCCTGAGATCATCTGCAGATCTTATTAAGTGCATGTATGTAGGCTGGAATAATTATGTGAATCAAGTAGAAGATGAGAGAGAGAGAAAAAAATCAATGTGCTTGACAAGAATCTAAAACCATTGACTTAACAGAAATAGAATCAATAAGACAGAAGGTTCTGGAGACTTACTTCTAACAGAATATTAGTGGCATATATTCTCTCTTTGTTTCAGCAAGAATAAAACTAACAACTTGTCTACATATAGAAATCTTCAGTGCACAAAACATCCTGTACACTTAAAAAAAGATCTTGTTAGATGGGGCCCTGGTTCTGAATTTTCAAGGGAGCTGAGAATATCCTTAGGCCCTAATTAACTGACTTGTATTTCCTAAAAGCAAGGCAAATTGCATTGTGCATCTGAGGCTGCTTTGGTATTGAGGGTAAAAGGAAGGTAGCGTGTGGAAACTGTTGAGAATAACTGAAGAGCCAGGCAGACAGAGCAAACTGTTAATCAAGGAAAATGGTCAGAAGTGGTGGTGGAGGGGGGAAGGTGGTGTGGTTGATAGAGGTTAAAGGAAGATTGGCACCTCCCCTTGTAACGGCGTTGTGGATATCCTAAATTAGCAAACATATCAATGTATTTGACCAGATCAAACTCCAATTTCAACAGTAATTTTAAAAGCATCAAAACTAGCACTTGGTAAATGTAGCATGACTTGCACAGCCATTAAGCATTACTGCCATGCTACAACAGAAGTTAAATGAGCAAATATTAATTTGTTTAAACCTATTGTAACAAAGAGGCATGAAATTAAATATTTCCTGTGAATTTTAGCATACTCAGAAAAACCCCTTGTGGTGAACCTTCCAAATATGCTAGGATGTATGTGATATTTCTTCTATGTGTCTGACTTTTCAGTTCCTTGCTGTCTTCCTTCTTGTTCTGTCACTGCAGACGTACTTTTCTAACCTAAAAGCAAAAAACTGCGGATGCTGGAAATCCAAAACAAAAACAAAAATACCTGGAAAAACTCAGCAGGTCTGGCAGCATCTGTGGAGAGGAACACAGTTAACGTTTCGAGTCCGTATGACTCTTCAACAGAACTAAGGAAAAATAGAAGAGAGGTGAAATATAAGCTGGTTTAAGGGGGTGGGGGACAGGTAGAGCTGGATAGAGGGCCAGTGATAGGTGGAGATAGCCAAAAGATGTCACAGACGAAAGGACAAAGAGGTGTTGAAGGTGATGATATTATGTAAGGAATGTGCAAATTAAGGGTAGAAAGCAGGACAAGCAGGGTACAGATAGTCCTAGTGGGGGTGGGGTGGGGTGAAGGAATCGAAATAGGCTAAAAGGCAGAGATAAAACAATGGATGGAAATACATTTAAAAATGATGGAAATAGGTGGGAAAAGAAAGATCTATATAAATTATTGGAAAAAAAAGAGAACAAAAAAAGGGGGGATCGGAAAGGGGGTGGGGATGGAGGAGAGAGTTCATGATCTAAAATTGTTGAACTCAATATTCAGTCTGGAAGACTGTAAAGTGCCTAGTCGGAAGATGAGGTGCTGTTCCTCCTGTTTGCATTGAGCTTCACTGGAACAATGCAGCAGGCCAAGGACAGACATGTGGGCATGAGAGCAGGGTGGAGTGTTGAAATGGCAAGCGACAGGGAGGTCTGGGTCATGCTTGCGGACAGACCGAAGGTGTTCCGCAAAGCGGTCACCCAGTCTGTTTGGTCTCTCCAATGTAGAGGAATTGGGAGCGACGAATGCAGTAGACTAAATTGAGGGAAGTGCAAGTGAAATGCTGCTTCACTTGGAAGGAGTGTTTGGGCCCTTGGACGGTGAGGAGAGGGGAAGTGAAGGGGCAGGTGTTGCACCTTCTGCGGTTGCATGGGAAGGTGCTGTGGGAGGGGGTTGAGGTGTAGGGGGTGATGGAGGAGTGGACCAGGATGTCCTGGAAGGAACGATCCCTGCGGAATGCCGCCGGGGGGGTGAAGGGAAGATGTGTTTGGTGGTGGCATCATGCTGGAGTTGGCGGAAATGGTGGAGGATGATCCTTTGAATGCGGAGGCTGGTGGGGTGATAAGTGAGGACAAGGGGAACCCTATCATGGTTCTGGGAGAGAGAGGAAGGTGTGAGGGCGGATGCGCAGGAGATGGGCCAGACATGGTTGAGGGCCCTGTCAACCACCGTGGGTGGAAAACCTCGGTTAAAGAAGAAGGAAGACGTGAGAGGAACTGTTTTTGAAAGTGGCATCATCAGAACAGATGCGACGGAGGCGAAGGAACTGAGAGAATGGGATGGAGTCCTTACAGGAAGCGGGGTGTGAAGAGCTGTAGTTGAGGTAGCTGTGGGAGTCGGTAGGCATGTAATGGATATTGGTGGACAGTCTATCACCAGAAATTGAGACAGAGAGGTCAAGGAAGGGAAGGGAAGTGTCAGAGATGGACCATGTGAAAATGATGGAGGGGTGGAAATTGGAAGCAAAATTAATACATTTTTCCAAGTCCAGATGAGAGCATGAAGCAGCACCGAAGTAATCATTGATGTACCGGAGAAAGAGTTGTGGGAGGGGGCCGGAGTAGGACTGGAACAAGGAATGTTCCACATACCTCATAAAGAGACAGGCATAACTGGGGCCCATGCGGGTACCCATAGCCACACTTTTTATTTGGAGGAAGTGAGAGGAGTTAAAGGAGAAATTGTTCAGTGTGAGAACAAGTTCAGCCAGATGGAGGAGAGTAGTGGTGGATTGGGATTGTTCGGGCCTCTGTTCGAGGAAGAAGCGGAGAGCCATCAGACCATCCCAGTGGGGGATGGAGGTGTAGAGGGATTGGACGTCCATGGTGAAGAGGAGGCGGTTGGGGCCAGGGAACTGAATTTATATAGATTTTACTTTTCCCACCTATTTCCATTATTTTTAAATGTATTTCCATCCATTGTTTTATCTCTGCCTTTTAGCCTATTTTGATTCCTTCACCCCACCCCACCCCCACTATGGGGTATCTGTACCTTGCTTGTCCTGCTTTCTACCCTTAATTTCTTAGATAATATCATCACCTTCAACACCTCTTTGTTTTTTTGTCTGTGACATCTTTTGGTTATCTCCACCTATCACTGGCCCTCTATCCAGCTCTACTTGTTCCACCACCCCACCTCTTAAACCAGCTTATATTTCACCTCTTTTCTATTTTTCCTTAGTTCTGTTGAAGAGTCATACGGACTCGAAACGTTGACTGTGTTCCTCTCCGCAGATGCTGCCAGACCTGCTGAGTTTTTCCAGGTATTTTTGTTTTTGTTTTACTTTTCTAACAGACTGAAATGTTAAGTATTTCATTCTTTAGATGTTACTGAAGCTGTTGATTTTTACCTAGGATTATGGCCCAGAAATGGCTCGTAAAAAGATGGCAAATGAATGGCGCTTGCTATTAATAGTTTGCAAAAAAATCCAGCCATTTATGGGCAAGAGCAGTGTTGCTGATCCATTTCTCTTAGCCTTGACAAAACAAAATAAAATTGCAACTTCATCATGAGCCTTGCCATTGAAAATAACTGCACGCCATGAAATTGTTGCATTTGTTCTATAAATGAGAATTAATGTCACTGCTGTCGCAAGGACCATGTTAATGACAGGATTTGTGGTTCTGACTTGAAGCTCATCCTTGGAAGCCCCCAGTTGGGAAGTGATGAAGCTGTGGACTCTCTCTACAGCATGTAAGGAGCAGCACCAGGCATACCTAAAAATGAGGTGTCAACCTGATGAAGCTATAACACAGGGCTACTTGCGTGCCAAACAGCATAAGCAGCGTGATAGACAAAGTTAAGCGATCCCACAAACAACAGATCAGATCTAAGCACTGCAGTCCTGCCACATCCAGTTGTGAATGGTGCTGGACAATTAGACAACTCACTGGAGGAGGCGGATCCACAAATATCCCCATCCTCAATGATGTAGTGGGGTGGGGGGGTGCTTGTGTGCCACCCACAAGCCACAAGTCAGGAGTGTGATGGGATACTCCCCACTTGCCTGGATGAGTGCAGTTCCCATAGCACTCAAGAAGCTTGACACCATCTAGGACAAAGCAGCCCGCTTGATTGGCACCACATCCACAAACATTCACTCCCTCCACCACCAATGCACAGCAGCGGCAGTGTGTACCCCTATTTAAGATGCACTGCAGGAATTCACCAAGGCCCCTTAGACAGCACCTCCCAAACCCACGACCACTACCATCTAGAAGGGCAGGGCAGCAGATAGATGGAAACACCACCAGCTGGAAGGTCCCCTCTAAGTCACTCACCTTCCTGACTTGGAAATATATCGCCATTCCTTCACTGTCGCTGGGTCAAAATCCTTGAACTCCGTTCCTAACAGCACTGTGGGTGTACCTACACCACATGGACTGTAGCGGTTCAAGAAGGCAGCTCACCACCACTTTCTCAAGGGCAACTAGGGATGGGCAATAAATACTGGCCCAGCCAGCGAAGCCCACATCCTGTGAATGAATTTTTAAAAAGCAGGTGGTGAATTATTCCGAGAGGACTTTGAACCTTAATTTAATCTTCTTTTGCACTTTTTTCTGAAATGAAATTATTTGTGCATTTTACACACTTGGTGTACCAATACCACAAGGGCTACAGTGGTTCATGAGGGTGACTCCCCATCATTGATTTTCATAGTAAAACAGCTGCAATCGTAATTGTTGTCCAAGCTTTTGTCAAATGCCCTAATATCTCCTTACGTGACTTGGTGTCAGTCTTTTGGGAGAGTGAGTTCTTAATTTCTATTACCCTTTGTGTGAAATGTAACATTTGTGCCACACAAGTGCCAGGCAATGACCATCTCCAACAGGAGAGAACCTAACAATCTCCCCTTGGCATCCAATGGCATTACCATTGCTGAATTCCACACCCCCAACATCCTATGGGCCCCATTGATCAGAAGCTGAACTGAACCGGCCGTATAAATATTATGGTGACAAGAGCAAATCAGAGGTTGGGAATTGTGTAACAAACACAGAAAATGCTGGAAGAACTCAGCAGGTCCGTCAGCATCTGTGGAGAGAGAAACAGAGTTGACATTTCAAGTCCGTATGACCCTTCTTCAGAGCGTTGAAATTGTGTGGCGAGTAGCTCACCTCCTGACTCCCCAAAGTCTGTCCACCATCTACAAGGTACAAGTTAGGAGTGTGATGGAATACTCCCCACTTGCCTGGATGAGTGCAGCTCCAACAACAATTAAGAATCTTGACACCATCCAGGAAACAGCAGCCTGCTTAATTGGCACCTTATCCACCGCCTTAAACATTCACTCCCTCCACCATCCGTGCACAGTGACAACAGTGCGCACCATCTGCAAGATGCACTGCAGGAACTTAACAAGGCTCCTTCATCAGCACCCTCCAAACCCACAACCTCTACCATCTAAAGGACAAGGTCAGAGGACTGAATAGGCATGCTACCATCTACGAGTTCCCCTCCAAGCCACACACCATCCTAACTTGGAACTATATTGCCGTTCCTTCAGTATCATTGGGTCAAAATCCTGGAACTCTCTCCCTAACAGTACTTTGGTGTACCTACACCACATTGACTTCAGTGGTTCAAGAAGGTGGCTAACCACCACCTGCCCGAGGGCAGTTTGGGATGGGTAATAAATGTTAACCTTACCAGCAATGCTCACATCACATGAATGAACAAAGAAAGTATTTTCTGATTTCAGCTCTAAATGGCCGAGCTCTAATTTCAAGATTGTGCACTCTTGTTCTGGATTCCCCCATCAGGGGAAATTATGGGGTGAATTTACAGGGCAGTGTAGACCCCCACCACTCCTTTGTTGCAAAATCAGTCTTGAGCCCACCAACCTTTATATGCTGGGGGGTGGTCTTAATAAGGTAACAGTGTGACTTCCACCCTAAGGAAAAGGAAATCCTGACCTTGAGAGCTGCCAGCCAATCTGATTGGCTGGGGCTACAAGCAGTCCCGCGGAGAAGATCCATGGATGCCAGACTTAAACATAAGTCTGGAATTTTTGACGTCGAGGGATTGGGAACACTGGGCTGGTGGGGGGAGATATGGTTGGGGAAGCACAAAGGTGGGAGGGGCTATGATTTTGGAGAATGCCCCCAATGGGCATAGAGGTACAGTGGTTCCCCCAAAGGAGGTACCCCATCCCCTTCCTTCCTACCTTTTAGCCCGAGTTGCACAAGTGGTGGGCTGGCCTCCTTTGCTCCGCCTTTCCCAGCTGCCATATTTATTGCAGTGGAGGCGGAATGAGCCCCTTAGCTGGCCGTTAATTGGCCAGTTTGAGTGTCTCAGTAGGCCTAAGGGCATGCTGGCTGGCTGACGCCTTACCCGCTCACTGAAATATGGGGACAGCACGGGGGTGGGTGGGAAGGTGGAGGGCTAACCACCCATTTTATTTTACGTGCCCCCCTCCCGTAAATATGCACCCGGGGGGGGGTGGTGACAGCAGTAAAATTCCCCCCCCTCTCCTGTTTCTCTGTGTCTATTCTATCAAAGCCCTTAATCATTTAAAATGCTGCGATTCGGTCACCCCATAACTTCTAAATAGTTTAGCTATGACCTAACTGAATTGTGGAACAGCTTCAAAGTGCTAAATGACCTCCTATTCTTGTGCTCCTAAACACAGGGGAATTCAGTCAAGTTTATGCAACCTGACCTCATTTAATCCTTTAAGTCATGGTATAATTATGTTGAAAGTGTGTTCTATCCCTTCCAAGGCCACTGTATCTTTCCTAAAGTTTGGAGCCCAGTACTGAATGCAGTACTTCAGGTGGAATCTGACCAAGGTTTTATAAATCTGAAACATCGCTTTCTCACTTTTGAATTCCAATCCTGTTGAGATAAAGGTCAACATTCCACTACATTTTTTGAATGCTTTTTGTACCTGTGCTCACCTTGGGGCAGCTGTAATGCCATCTTTTTTGTTTTCTTTAGAAATAGGTAAATGAGGTAATCTTTGTTCTTGAATATGCTTTGATTACAGCAAAGATTAGTGAATTAATATGTCGACTACATGCACACTTCTTCAGCCTGAATTTGAAATTCAACTGATGTTTCTACAGCTTCATTTCCATACCTCCTGAGGTTTCAGTGCTTATCATTTCTTGAATGGTAGCTTCACATTTAGAATCTGCCAAAACTGTGTAGTTAAGGTACAAAATTTTCAACTTTGTTTCATTTGCCCAAACCCCGTGCTAATATGCAGAATTAAAATCGATGTGGCATCTGCTAATCTGGTGACTTTCATATGTGCTAATTATTGAGTGTACTCCCTTTTCTTGGCTCTGCTAAGGTTGTCAATGAGACCACCCATGGAACTGCCTTCTGCTTAGGGAAATCTGTGATCTTACCAGCAGCAGTGATTCCATTCCAATGTAGCCATTTTTCAAAAACATATCAATTTACTTAGCGTGGAGTAATGTTAAGTGATGTCTAAAGATTTTGTGAATTGCCTTGCAGTTGGAATAAAGGATTAGCACATTGTTCACTTCTGAGGTGATGATTGGGTAAATATCTTTGTTAAAATATACTAAAGAGACAAACCTGAATGAGCGGAATGAGCCCTTTAACTGGCTAGGAATGTGACTCCTAGGCAGAAAGTCCTTATGGATTTACTTGGGGAAATGATACTCGGAGGAACAGAGAGTTGGGATAAAAGGATCATTTTCAGGTTGACAAACTAACTAATGCAGTGCTACAAGGATCAGTACTGGGGTCTCAACGATTCACGATCTATATTAATGATTTGGATGAAAGGATCGACTGTATTGTAACCAAATTTGCTGCTGATACAGGGATAGGTTGGAAAGTAAGTTGTGTGGTGGATACAAAGATTCTGCAAAGGGAAATAGGTTAGGTGAGTGGGCAAAAAAATTGACAGATGGAGTATAATGTGGGAAAATGTGAGGTTGTCCATTTTGGCAGGAAGAATAGAAAAGCAGAATATTATTTAAATAAGAAAGACTACAGAATGTTGCAGTACAAAGGGATCTGGGTGTCCTTGTACATGAATCACAAAAAGTTAGTATGCAGGTACAGCAAGTAATTAGGAAGGCATCTGAAATGTTGGTGTTTATTGCAAGGAGAATTGAGTATGGAAGTAGGGAAGCCTTGCTACAACTGTACAAGGCATTGGTGAAACCACACCTGAAGTAGTGTGCAGTTTTGGTTTCCTTACTTAAGGAGTGATATACTTGCATTGAAAACAGCTCAAAGAAAGTTCATT
The DNA here is from genome assembly GCF_964194155.1 of Cetorhinus maximus. Classification (NCBI taxonomy): domain Eukaryota; kingdom Metazoa; phylum Chordata; class Chondrichthyes; order Lamniformes; family Cetorhinidae; genus Cetorhinus; species Cetorhinus maximus. The sequence continues at coordinate 34,496,606 of NC_135895.1, forward strand.
AGGTTGATTCCTGGTCTAAAGGGTTGCCTTATGAGGAAAAGTTGAGCAGGTTGGGCCTATACGCATTGGAGTTTAGAAGAATGAGAGGTGATCTTATTAAAACATATGAGATTCTGAGGGGGCTTGACAGGGTAGGTGCTGAGAGGTTGTTTCCCCTCATGGGGAAATCTGGAACAAGGGAGCGCAGTTTCAAAATAAGGGGTCTCCCATTTAAGACTGAGATGAGGAGGAATTTTCTTTTCCCAGCTGGTCATTGGTCTTTCAGTTCTCCTTCACAGAGAGCAGCAGAGGCTGTGTCATTGAATATATTCAAGGCTGAATTAGACAGAATTTTGATCAACAAGGCAGTCGTGGGTTATGGGGGATGGGCAGGAAAGTGGAGTTAAGGCGACAATCAGATCAGCCATGAATTTATTGACTGGCAGAGCAGGCTCGATGGGTTGAATGGCCTCCTCCTATTTCTTATGTTCTTATGTAAAAGAGCTCCTAATTTGGTTGTCTGGCAGGCAAATTTATTTAGCAGAAAATCAAGACTACTCAGAGAACTATCTTTATGACCCTTGTACTAGCCACAAAGAGCACTTGAAGATCTGAGTTGACTTTGGACATATTCCTGATATTGCCTGTTTCAGCAGTCTTTGGAAGGCAAAGTGGACTCCTCGATACAAGGTTGAACCCAAACACCATTTTATGAAGCATCACTTTGCTAACAATCTTCACTCTTTAACATTTATAATGTTACAGTTACTAGGAATATAAGATTGTTAGCCTACCGGGATCTGAGAGAGGGTAAGCAGCAAGATGCTCTGCTTCACCATGCAGGAATGCAGGTGGGAGCTTGCACTTATATTGAAAAGATCAAATTCTTGAGGAGTTAAAATGAGACTGGAAGATTTGCCTAGCTTGCACAGTTTTGGAACTGTTGCCGGGATTTTCTGGCCCTGCCCGCCACCGGGATCTTCCAGTCCTGCCGAAAGTCAATGGACTTTTGGCTGTCGCGCAGCATCCCCCGCGGAAGCCCTGTCACAGCAGGGCTGGAAAATCCCGGCCTGTCTTTCATTTAAGGTAAATTGAAGGGGCTCATTTGACTTGTTCTGAAGTCTGCCTGTCAGTAAGCCTGACTATTTTGATTGTTGGAGGTTAAAGGAGGCCCAGATTGTTTTACCGAGAAGAAGGCGCAAAATGTTTATGCTTGGATGCTAACAGTGGATAGACTGTGAGGCTCCAAAGTCCCAGAAAACTGTCGAGAATGTTAGGTTGTAAACAATTGTGCTTTAAACTGTCCATTTATTTCCAAGATAAAAAAAAGAGTTGGGGTCTCAAGGATAGCAAATCAGCGTTTTTACTTGGATACAAGGCCATGAAATTCAAATTGCCACAGTGATGGGCTTTGAGAGTGAAAGCAGACTGACAAGATTAGTCTTCCAGTGTCCAAGAGAGGGAAAGCAGCTATAGGTAGCAAGATGCTGTGCTTCACCACACAGGAATTAGGGTAGGAGTTCATGCTCGTATTGAAAAGATCAAATTCATGAGAGGTTAAAAGAAGGATGGAAGATTTATCTGGCTTGTGCTAAAGGAAGAATCTCCAGGGAAAAGACCTCACTGTGAAAGACAGTTCTGAGATTAAAAGTTAGCAGGCTGAGAAAGAAAAAGAACAGAATTTGACCTTTGGGAGCTAGGAATCACTTTGGTTTAGTTCCAGGAAAAATGAACATCTACCTAAAGGGCAGAGTATATCTACATAATGTTTTATTTCAGTTGTGCCAAAAGAAAAAGGGGAATATTCCATTTGTGCTTTAAAGTATTTTGGCTACAAAGATAGTGTTTAGTTAGCAGTGCTTTTAATCTTTTGTTACAGTTAAATTCTGTGAAGTTTTGCGTTAGCCTTTCAGCTATTAACGGTCAGTTTGAATTTCTTTTTAAAAGTAACTGGTCTCTACGGAGATTACAACAAAATAAACTTAAATGCAATGAATTTGTGATCTTCTGCATCCACTTTTCATAGACAGGAGTTGATAACATAGTGTACTTTTAATACCAAATGCTTAACTGTCTCACCGCAAATTGACAGCAGAACTGTGTAGGTCAGTAGATCTTTTTGACAGGCTTACCACTATCAAACCATTACTTTCCATTTTTGTGTAAGTTATTCCCACTTCATTTTTGTACAGTTCAACATTTTCCCTCTGAAAACATTTCAAACTGTCTTTTGAATTTGTTGCGAAATTTTCCACAGTGGTGGATTCTGGAATACATAGCAGCCTTTACACTTCCTCTATTTCAGATGAGACTTCAAAAAAATGTAAACGCAAGTCACAAAGTCTCCTCTGGGCCCCACAAGGAAAACTTAGGCCTCCTCTTCCTGAATGCAAGACCTATATGTAACGTCCTGGAAAGCCATCTGCAACATCTGCCTTGTGTTGGTGAGCAACCTCTGGGCTGTGTGAACTTCTGCCATTTTCCACTGACTTACTGCCCAGAATGGGCTTGAAATTAGCCAGTGGAATTTACATGACGCTCAGGAGTTACAATAGCCCAGGACTCATTTCTGGAGTACCAAGTGAGTTTCCAGTATGAGTCCCAAAGTGAGTTCCACTGACTACCCATCTAAATTCGCCCTGAGTAAAAACTGGGGCACAAAGCTACAGTGATCTTAATAAGGAAGGTGGATGAAACAAAAGCAGCCCAAAATACTTCAAAAGGTGCCAGGAAACTTTTTTTTTTAAAAGTTAGATTTTTTTAGAAAAGCAGTTATGACTAACCAAGGGAGATACTCAGGAAGGGAAAAAGTGTCAGCCTTGGCTCAGTTGGTAGCACTGCCACCTCTTGAGTCACAAGGTTCCAGGTTCAAGTTCCACTCCAGGGCTAGTGTGCAAAAACCAAAGCTGATACTCCAGTGCAATATTGAGGGAGTGCTGCACTGTTGTACTGTCTTTCGGATGAGACATTAACCCATTTATTTGCTCGGATCCTGTGGCACTATTTGGAAAAGTTGAGTTATCCCTGGTGCCCAGGCCAACACTTTTCCCTCAATCAACATCGCAAACACAGATTATCTGGTCATTGTCACATTGTTGTCTGTGGGGGTTTGCTGTGTGTGTGCTAAGTTTCCAACATTACAACAATGGCTACATAGGAAAAGTATTTTGACATCTGGTGGTCGTGAAAAGTGTTATATAAATGCAGGCCTTTTTTTCTTTTACAAATCACAAAGCTTTTTCATCAATGTAGCAGGATGATCAAAGAATTCATGCATCTTTTAAAATAATTATTTGGGTAAAACTATTATAGATGATTGAAATGTAGTAGATGTATTGAACAGATTCTTCATTTTAGTATTCAAAAAGAAAGATTGTTGATAAGTTTCAGCCATAGTAAATGGGGTTAAGTGATCCAAAGCATGTAGGAAAATGTGTTAGCAAAAACTAGAAATCTGGGATACAATCTTGAAATCTCAAATCAAAGGAGTGTAGTGGTTGCTCCATTATAGAGGTCTGCAAGTTGACAAATCTAGTTTTGTTAGTCGAAAAGGAATAAGACGTAAATCTAGTAATTACAGAACAAAAATAAAAATGCCTGGAAAAACTCAGCAGGTCTGGCAGCATCTCTGGAGAGGAACGCAGTTAACGTCTCGAGTCCGTATGACTCTTCAACAGAACTAAGAAAAAATAGAAAAGAGGTGAAATATAAGCTGGTTTAAGGTGGGGGTGGGACCGGTAGAGCTGGATAGAGGGCCAGTGATAGGTGGAGATAGCTAAAAGATGTCATAGACAAAAGGACAAAGAGGTGTTGAAGGTGGTGATATCTAAGGAATGTGCTAATTAAGGGTAGAAAGCAGGACAAGCAAGGTACAGTTAGCCCGGGTGGGGTGGGGTGGGGGGAAGGGATCGAAATAGGCTAAAAGGTAGAGATAAAACAATGGAGGGAAATACATTTAAAAATAATGGAAATAGGTGGGAAAAGAAAAATCTATATAAATTATTGGAAAAAAAAGGGGGAATCGGAAAGGGGGTGGGGATGGAGGAAAGAGTTAGTAATTACAGATTGGTTAGCTTAGAATCCATAGTGGAGAAAAATGTGCGAGGAATTTTCAAGAATGCTGGAAATAAATATTGAAATAAAATGGGCATCAGAAAAAGCAGTCTTCTATTTGTTTTAAGATAAATGCTTTAGAGATTGGAATTATTTGGGAGGGGTAACTAAGCTGGTGGCTAACATTATGCAGTAGATGTCGTTTTTCAAAGGGCATTTGGAAAAGTTCTTTGGGTGCCCTGCCTACTTCACTACTATTATAATTGAGTAATGTGAAACAGATGTCTGCAGTGATGGTATTGAATTTGCTGATGACACCAAACTTTCTGGCAGATATCAAGTAGAAAAGGAAATTGGCTAATATTCAAAGAGACGAGAACCAATTAATTAAATGCATTGAATGTGATGGAAATACAACCTATTCCAGAATGCAAACTAGTGTCTTCCCTTGAAGAGGTAACATGAAAGGATTGCTTGGCAGAAAGTGAACCGGATTTCAGTGTGATCATTGATTAATTTTTGGAAAGCATCTGTCGCTGTCAAGGAGAGCAATTGAGTACTGTGGTGGTTCTGGAGAGTGTTGGACTGCAAGTCAGAAAAACTTGTACTAATATTGAAAAGATAAGTTTTGTGGTCAATTCTGGAGGATGGTGTACAATTTTGGTCATTCTATCTTAAAGGCTCTGGCTGCATTTGAAGGTTGAACCATTAAGGTTTTAGGCCTCATCACTCTGCCTCAATCACAGCAGCACAGTATACTGAACATCCTGTCACTGCTACTGGTGCAATTGGCACCTGCAACTGTCTTCTCATTTGCACATTTCATTCTTCAGGAGAGGTAGAGTTAGGTGGTGTTGTCATTTGTGTCTGCCAAGTGACAGAACATGGATGAGGGTAGGCAGCTGGGAGTTTAGAAGAATGTTGCAAATCACTTGGGCAAGAGTTTGTCCTTTGGGGACATTTTGAAGGAATTAGAGTAGAGATAAGGCAGGGAAATGCTTGGCTATAGCCTTCTCAGTGACCAAGAACATAGTTGAGAGGCTGTGGAAGATATCTGAGTCAAAAAAGTGGTCTTGAAAATGGATGAAATGTCATCTTTTTGTAGACGGAGATGTTTTACTGGCGATAGGAGGAGGGTGAGGCAAGCTGAGGTGAAGATTAAGTTTGCTGAAGGTTAGTAATCGCTTGGAGTGGAATTGAAGGGAAGGTACCATGGGAAGAACTCAGGATGAGCTTGGGTGTGGAACAGTGGACATGGAAGATATCAAAGCAGAGGCGAAAGGGGTAGAATGCTTTGAGATATTTGAAGGTGAAGAACGTGCAAGGACTGTGCCACCACCCAAACAGTTAGGCAGGTGGTGGAAAGCATTACCAGGCAGGAGCTTTAGCAAGAAGAAGATGCCATCTGTGAGATCAAAGCCAGGATGTCAACACACCCGCAGTGCTGTATAAATCTACTATCTACCTGAATCTACCTATCCATATCTTCTTCAACAGCTTCAGTGAGAGATATTAACTAAGTTATTTTTTCTGTAGATATCCAACTGAACCAATCTAGATGCAAGTTAACTCTAGTAAAATGTGGTTCAAATTTGAGATACACTAGCTCATGACTGATTTGACTGTTTTGCTCTCCAAGGGTGGAATTGTCCAGCCTTTGAAAATATTCTTCTATTGGGAACAAATGTGGGATGTGTGCTCAATGGTCATTGACTCCTGCCTGTTTGCCTGATCTTCCAGGAGATGGCCGATTAGGAGACCACCTTCAGGAGCCCCATCCAATTGAGAAAAGTGGGCAGGTTCCTGAGGCTACAGGCCCAATCAGAGAGCCTGCAGCTTTGGAAGGACGGCAGTCGCACCAGGAGACAGCTTGGGCAGCAAGGAGAGCTCAGGGGCACGTCAACTTAGAGGCATACTTGGTAGCCTGCATCAAATTTTAAAATGTTGAGGGTCAAAACTGTTAGGCTTCACGGACTGGAGAGCAAATCCCTCTGATGGAGTTGTTGGGTCTCAGGTGCAGCCCTTTCTGCCCATGACTCTGTGTGGTATAGAGTTCTGTTGGCTACCTGGCCTGTCACCAGGAGGCTGCCTCCACTGAGTTGCTGAGCTTGGAACTGAGCAGGAGGCCACTCTGACAATAGGATGATCCCAGCGGAGTCCTCTCCTGTCTCCTTAATTCCTACTTATTACCAACCACTGCTGCAGGGTGAGCTGTTGCCAGTATAAGCACAAGATCCCCTGGAAGTGGGAATGCATCAGGCTGTCAACCCAATGTGGACCATTCCTATTTTTGGTCTGAATGTCTTATTATTTTTCTGACTTTTTATTTTCCTGAGCCAATGGCTTCTAATGGTACTTGCTCTAATTGTTCATCTGTATCCTTCAACTGTTTATGGTCTGTTAGTAACTCAATGTGCTGATAGCTTAATAGCCATACTGAGTTTCCCATCCGATGTTTGCTGACATCATTTATATTTCTGTGATCATCTTCCATTGGTCACATTCTGTGCAGTGTTTTTTTTTGGTCTTAACAAATCATTCTTCATGTTTACATTCAAGATTCTTTGATTGTTACTCAAATGTGCAGTTGCTCACCATACAGATCATAAAAGACATCCACATCAAATCTGAATATTATCACTTATAAGGTATGCAATTTCAGGTCTTGACCCTCAGCAAGAATTGCAATTAATTAGCTATTAACTTGCCTACCTTGTACATTGATGGTATTATCAATACAATGTCTCTGTAGCCTTCAATAATTTAAGGAGCAATGAATGCATGTCTCAGATCTGAGTCACCATTAATTTTGGAAATCCAAATTCTCATCTCAAATGCCCATTAAGGTCGAAATAATTAGTTGGATTGTCCTAATATTATAATCCCCACTTGATAGTGCAACTAATATAACACGTTTATCATCATCTTTGTCGAGGGCTTAATATATAATGCTGCATTAAACTATTTCAATTTGTCCTACATTAAAACATCCAAATAACATTAATAAAAATAAATATGTATTTGCTAACAGCTTTGGTAATCTTCTCTAATTTGTTGGTTTTCTCCTAACTTTCCACACTGAAGTCTTGCGTAGCGTTTCACAACATGTTTAGCTCCGCTACCCAATTGGCTTCCTAAACACCAGTGGACTGAAAATTTATGAAATGGGTTTATGGGTGCAAGTGATGCATCGTCTGGTGACTTGCATTCATTTCTAGCCCTATCAAAGTACCTGGGGTCAGAGCAAGGTCATCTTATCAGAATATTGTTGTCAGACATCCATGACACTGTGGACAGATCTTGGGTGCTTACCGGAGGAGAGAGCATGGCAAAAGTGCTGATGTCCAGCCACTCACTTTGAAGCCAAAGCCACTGGCTTACAGGTTTTGACAGTGCAACACACTTGACCCTCTTTATGTGCGAGGCTAGCGTAAAAGATGGAGCTGATTTTTTTTTTCATGAGGTCCAGGTTAGGGTCTAGGTAGGAAAGCCAGAAGAACGCCACATGTGCCACTTAGAGTGCTTGTCTGATCTCATCCTTGGGTGTGGGGCTATCAGTTATGGGTACTCTTTCCTCAGGCACGGCCTTTCCCCAGCCCCGCAACCATCTCCCCACCTTTCAATGATACGAGGGCCATGTGATTGAAGATTACCCCAAAAATGGCTCCAACAGACACTGGCAGGATAACCTGGGATCCATTTTTGCTGACTCCTAAATGATTTTCAACCCTCTGCTACACTCCTCGGAGAATTGTGCTACCCTGCTACACCCAATGAAAATCTGAACGCAAATTCGCTACAACATGTTGCCTAATGCGAACCTTTCTTCAGGGTTCTTAATGACTTAAGTTCTTTCTTAATGATCTGTTTTATGGCCGTGACATGTTAGTGATTACTGCTTTGGGTGTGTGGTTGGTAGTGAGGAAGAAAGTTGTTAGACAGCAGGAACAGATCAATGGACTGGTCAGATGGGCATAAATGTGGCAAATTGAATTCAATCCAGAGAAGTGTGAGGTAATGTGTTTAGGAAGCATAAACAGGGCAAAGGAATACATAATAAATAGTAGGACTCTGAAAAGGAATAAAGTGAACTTGGTGTGCATGTCCACAGACCCCTGAAGATAGCAGGACATGTAGATAAGGTGGTTAAGAACATGTAGGGGGTATTTTCCTTTATCAGTCGAAGCCAAGAATGCTGGAATTATATATATTTATTCGTTCATGAGATGTGGGCGTAGTTGGCAAGTCCAGTATTTATTGCCATTCCCCATTTGCTGTTTAGAAGTTGGATGTGAACCGCTGCCTTGAACCGCCAGTCCTTGTGGTGTAGGTACACCCACAGTGCTGTTAGGAATGGAGTACCAGGAATTTAACCCAGCGACTGTAAAGGAATAGCAATAGAGTTCCAAGTCAGGATGGTGTGTGGCTTGGAGGGACTTGCAGGTGGGGGTGTTCCCATACATCTGCTGTCTTATAGATTTAAAGTAATTGGTAGAGGTTTGGAGGGAGGGGTTAAGGAGAAAATTTTTCACTTAGATTATGGTGGAGATGTGGAACTCATTGTCTGAAAGGGTGATGGAGGCAGGAACCCTCAACGCATCTTATGAAGTACCTGGATATGCATTTGAAGTGCCTTAACCTACAGTGTTATGAACCAAGAGCTGGAAAGTGGGATTAGGCTGGATAGCCTGTTATGGGTTAACACCAGCATGATGGGCCAAATAACCACCTCCTGTGCTGCAACTTTCCATGACTTTCTTCTTGAAGCACAAAAGCAGTTACCAAATGAAGGAGATGCCAAAAGGTTCAATTTAAATTAAGACTGCAGCCTTTTAGAATCTTTCTTTTCACTTGATTCAATCCATTTATTTTAATGAATTATAAGGATTGATGGAGCTAACGTTTTGTTGCAGTTAATAAGCCAGCGGTGTGAGGAAACTGGTTTAACATGGATTTTGTAGCAACAGTTTTAATCATTGATGTGAATTCAGTTCTGTCACATCATCATAACAACTGCCAAGCCAATTACCTCAATTATGTCATCTGCGCTTGCTGTCTCATCAAAATATTCCTGGAAAAAGTCAACTGGGACAAAAATAATGAGATGTTATAATTCCTGATAATTCTTGATGACTTCCTAATAGTGACAATAGCTCAGTAAAGGAGCCATATGGCATAATTAAAAATCACTGCTACTTTAAAGGAAAGAAAGTATTTGCACTTAAGTAGCACAATCACATCCTTGGGCCTTCCCAAAGGACTTCACAGCTAATTAATTACTTTTGAAGTTTAGTCACTGTTGCAATGTGACCAAATGCAGCAGTAATTTGTGCATAGCAAGGTCCCATGAACAGTAAAGCAAAAACAAAAATAAAAATACCTGGAAAAACTCAGCAGGTCTGACAGCATCTGCGGAGAGGAATACAGTTAACGTTTCGAGTCCGAATGACTCTTCAACAGAACTAAGGAAAAATAGAAAAGAGGTGAAATATAAGCTGGTTTAAGGGAGGGTGGGACAAGTAGAGCTGGATAGAGGGCCAGTGATAGGTGGAGATTGCCAAAAGATGTCATAGACAAAAGGACAAAGAGATGGTGATATTAGCTAAGAAATGTGCCAATAGGTGACATTAAGGGTAGAAAGCAGGATGAGCAAGGTACAGATAGCCCTAGTGGGCGTGGGGTGGGCGGAAGGGATTGAAATAGGCTAAAAGGTAGAGATAAAACAATGGATGGAAATACATTTTAAAATAATGGAAATAGGTGGGAAAAGAAAAATCTATATAAATTATTGGAAAAAAGGGGGATCAGAAAGGGGGTGGGGATGGAGGAGAGAGTTCATGATCTAAAATTGAACAGTAATCATTTTTTGCTGGTGGTGGTTGAAGGATACATGTTGGCAGGAGATTCAGTGAACTCTCCTGCTTTTCTTCAAATAATGCTGTGGGAAAATTTACATCCACACTAACATATAAACTTGATGCAACATATAAACACGCTGTTCCATCAAGCCTGCTCACCGAAAAATCCCTAATTAGCCAATGCAATGTGACTGATTCAGATTTTGTACGTTTGACAGTTTCTTTGTAAATTTGACTGTCAGATATTTAAAATTTAGAAACTACTGGTGTTACTTTTCAGAGCTATGGAAAGAGCCTTTTTGTTTTACCCAAGAATTGGTCCCGCCAGTTTAAAGCTCCTAATAGAGAGGATAATAGATTTGAAAGTTTAAAAAAGCAGTTTAGATTTTGTAGTTACAGCCAGTGGTAAGAAATTCAAGAGGAAAGAGAATAGTTGTCCAAATTAAGATTTTGTTTGCATGCGTTAGCTCAGGTGATGGATAATCAAATTTATATTGTAAATATTATACCACAGAATATGGCTTGCTCATTGTTTAATAAATTAATTTGATATTTTAAACTTAAAAATGTCCTGGTGTGATACTCCATCACTTTGGAATACAGGGGTGGGGTGAGAACTTATTGAGGCAAAGGGTAAATTCCAGTAGGTTAAAATATTACCAGACAGCCTTAGTTGTTTGTTTCCTGCAAGTTACAGAATACCCAAATGTCAAGAAACGTGGAGAGACACTCTTGAAGGCATTAACTCACCCATGAGAGTAATCTAAGGTATTAGGGCGGAAATAAACAAGAAAGAAGGTAGATAAGAACTCAAAAAATACCCCGTTTTCACAACTTCCGCTTTAAAACACTTCAAATGAGAATTGTTGAGGGCTGTTATTGGGCCCAAAATAGGTGACTCATTGCAAGGACAGGACAGGCCAGAAGCCTGAGGCTCACCGGACATTTTTGGGCCATCGGTGACATATAATAATAGAGTTGAGCTGTTGACATCTATTGTACCTTCCCAGAGGCAGATTTCTGTAGGCCACCAAACCCTAACATCATAATTGGTCATGTGGAACATGGACGAAGCCTGATCTCGGTTTGAATTTTGTGAGGAACAAAACCTTGAAGATTGTCTAGTTTGAAAATAGTGGGAGAATCTACAGTACCTAAAAGGAAAAAAACAATTCAGAGCAGTGTTCTTATTTCCCAGTTTTTACTGTTTTTTTCCTTCTGGGTAGGCCCCGTACCTTATTGCAAATAACCAGCAGATTAGCATGGAAGTATTGGAAAAGTAACTAGAACAAGGGACTGAGCCCTGCACAGTCAAGAGAGAATAAAGCAAAGTTTGACTTCTGAGAATAGCTGGAGCTGAGTAAGGTTTTCCGGAGGACTGAGGCATGAAGGGTGGTCCCTACAGAAGTACATAACTTTAAGGTTCATATGTCTTATTCGAGAATTCTTGGGGGAAGTAGGAGGTAAACCTATTGGTAAGTTAACAGTGTTTGTTGGTTAAGTATTTTATATACAATAAAATTGGTTTGTTTAAAAAAATAGTGACATTTTGTGGTGCAGATCTTTTGGCTAAACCAAAGCATTTGGATTTCATTTTTAATGTTAACAGTCCCAAGCCAGATCATAACAACAGGGATATGATTTTAACCGTTGATTTAATATATTTATCTCTTGCCTTGATTTGGCTGTTTACGCCATACAAATGAAAAGAAACTGCACATGCTGGCAATCGGAGATTGAAAACACTGACAGGACCATCAGTATTTGTAAGGAGAAAAGACAAATAAACATTTTGGGTATAGACTCTTGAGGACCACTGGAAGCTGGAAGATAAAAGGAAGGTATGTCAAGGAATAAGAAACAAAAAGTAGGGGAGAGTAGGAGGAAGGGAGAGAAATAGAGAAGGATGGGCGTCTTTGAAACAGTAGAATGAAGTAAATAATGTTGGATGATGACAGCTGCTGCTGGCCTAAGGATCTGTTCTTTTTCCTCAAATTAGCTTAATAAATTCTAAGAAATTGAATTATGTGAGTTTTCTCCATCCCAGGCATATGATTGTTTCACTGCCTTTGAATATTTAAGAGCTGTCAGTGTTGGTGAAAATTGTCTTTCAGTGTCTAAAGCTGATGGCATTGATGCACATCATGAATACCTCTGGGTAAAGGCTGCCCATCTTTCATCCCCCATTAATGTTACTTGAAATACAAATGCCAGTTCTTCTCTTTTATTTAAGCTATTCTTGTTTCCACGATGGAAGTTAGCCATACTCCTGACAATTACTTCAATAAAAAGAATATTCTGAACTTTAAAAATCAGAATTCCTGATCTAAGCATGAAAAAATCCCTGATAGTTGTTACCACAGTAAGTCCTCACTTAAAAGTTGTGGTTGCATTCCTGAAAATCACAACTTTAAGTGAAACAACTTTAAGTGAATCGTGGGTTCCCATAGAAATCAACGTTAAAGCTGGAGCTAGGTTCCATTGGACATTTCTTGCCCAGAAAAACAACGTACCAGTTGAAATATTATACTGTATGTGGGCAGCACCCTGCATTCCTAGTTGGAAAAACTTGCAAAATAAAATAAACCTGAATAATAACTGAATATAACAGAAGTAAATTCAAATTAGATAACACTAAGTCACTGAAACAAACACAGCTTCTATGCCTCACCCACAGCACTCATGAAACTCAGCTCAGCTTTTTTCTTGCTTTCCTTTCCCACTCTCTCTCTTTCTCCTTTCCCACTCTGCCCCTGTCTCTCTCTCCTTCTTTTCCTGCTCACCCTCTTTCTCGCTCTCTCTTTCCCACTCTGTCTCACCCCCACCCATCTCATCCCCAACCCCCAGCCCAACAGCCAGAGGCTGTAGTCAACTCCCAGTCCAAAGCTGCATCTGGGCCTGAAGCCTGGACCTCTTTCTGACAGTCTGAATGGGGCTGAGCCCCTTTCCCTGGCCACGGATCGACACCACTCCCTCCACCTCTTTCTCCACCCCCTCATCCCCAGCCCCCGGTTACTTAATTCACGACCCAATTGGCGGCCGGCAGCCTCCCGTCCCTGCCCTGACACCCTGCCATCGGATCTCAGGCCTTGCTTTCTCCCCACAGCCTCAGCCTCTGGTGATGCCTGCAGCTGCAGCATCAAAACAACGTGGCGGCTGGCCCACAGTGCAGCGCGTGGAGGATGGGGCCAGGGTGCAGATGGCGCAAAACTGAAATTGACAACACAAATCAGAAAAATAAGCCCTAAAGAGCACACAATGTTCAAGCAAAACAGCGTTAAGCAGGGCGACTTAAAGTGAGGACGTAACTGTTCTCGATACCAAATAGAACTAGGTGATTCTGCCAATTCTTGAGATGTGTTGTGAAATGTTTAATCGTGGATTCACCAATATTGTCCATTCCCAAAGGCGACCTAGAGACAACAGCATATTTTGGAAATCCAATGATACCTGTAAGTCATGTATTCTCATTAAAAGTTTGTATTGTGTTTTTTAAAATAAAGTATCAATTATTTGTTATAAAGACTTATTTATTGCCTATTTAATGATACCTTAGAGTGGTGGGTATTACATAGACTCTGGGAATGGTTCAGAATGTTAATTGTACAGTATTTGGGTTTAATTATATAATGAGTATTAAGTGCAGAGTGGATAACCCATCTCGACCTCCTCCGGAGGTCCCCAGCATCACAGATGCCAGTCTTCAGCCAATTTTGTTCACTTCACGTGATATCAAGAAACTGCTGAAGGCACCGGATACTGCAAAGGCTATGGGCCCTGACAATATTCCGGCAATAGTACTGAAGACTTATGCTCCAGAACTAGCTGTGCCCCTAGCCAAGCTGTTCCACTACAGCTACAACACTGGCATTTACCCGTCAATGTGGAAATTTGCCCAGGTATGTCCTGTATGCAAAAAGCAGGACAAATCCAACCTGGCCAATTACCATCTTATCAGCCTCCTTTCGATCATCAGTAAAGTGTTGGAAGGAGTTGTCGACAATGCTATCAAGTGACACTTACACTACAAAAACCTGCTCACCGATGCTCAGTTTGGATTCCGCCAAGAGCACTCAGCTCCTGCCCTTATTGCAGCCTTGGTCTAAACATGGACAAAAGAGCAGAACTCCAGAGGTGAGAGTGACTACCCTTGACATCAAGGCAGCATTTGACCGAGTGTGACATCATGGAGCCTGAGCAAAACTAGAGCCAATGGGAATCGGGGGAAAACTCTCCACTGGTTGGAGTCCTACCTAGCACAAAAGAAGATGGTTGTGGTTGTTGGGGATCAGTCACCTCAGCTCCAGGATATCACTGCAGGAGTTCTTCAGGGTAGTGTCATCGGCCCAACTATCTTCAGCTGTTTCGTCAATGATCTTCCCTCCATCTTATGGTCAGAAGTGGGGATTTTGGGAGTTGATTGCACAATGTTCAGCACTATTCATGATCTTTTAGGTAATGAAGCAGTCCATGTTCATATGCAGCAAGCCTTGGACGATATTCAGTCTTGGGCTGACAAGTGGCGAGTAACATTCACACCACACAAATGCCAGGCAATGACCATCTCCAATAAGAGAGAATCTAACCATCTCTCCATGACATTCAATGGCATTACCATCGCTGAATCCCCCACTGTCAACATCCTGGGGGTTACAATTGGATCAATTTTGTGGCTACAAGGCCAGGTCAGAGGCTTGGAATTCTGTGGAGAGTAACTCACCTCCTGACTCCCCAATGCCTCCCCACCATATACAAGGCACAAGTCAGGAGTGTGATGGAATACTCCCCAATTGCCCGGATGAGTGCAGCTCCCACAACACTCAAGAAGCTTGACACTGCCCAGGTCAAAGCAGCCCCCTTGATTGACACTACACCCACCATCTTAAATATTCACTTCCTCCATCACTGACTCACAGTGGCAGCTGTGTGTGCCATCTACAGGATGCACTGCAGCAACTCACCAGGATTCCTTCAACAGCACCTTCCAAACCCATGACCTCTACCACCTCGAAGGACAAGGACAGCAGATGCATGGAAACACCACCACCTGGAAATTTCATTTCAAGTCACACACCCTCCTGACTTGGAACTATGTCACTGTTTCTTCACCGTTGCTGGGTCAAAATCCTGGAACTCCCTTCCTAACAGCACTGTGCATATTCCTACAACACATGGACTGCAGTGGTTCAGGAAGGCAGCTCACCACCACCTTCTCAAGGGCAATTAGGGATAAGAAATAAATGCTGACCTAGCCAGTGACACGCACATCCCATGAACGAATAAATGAAAAAAAAATTGGGGAATCACTTGTGCTCCTATATTGAAACTGTGATTGTTAGGTCAGGAGGTTCTTGCTTGTAAAGTGCAACTCTGTAAATAAATGTTTATAAAAATGTCAAGATTGACATTCACTTCTATCTTGAATCAAATGACTTCCTGGAGTCTAACACAGAGGAGGGACACACCAATGATTTCCAGTTTGAGCAAGCTTACTCAAGTAACCTTTAAAAGCTAGGTCTGTTCAACTTAGACATGTGTACACCATGAATGATTTGATAGAACTATATAAAATAATTAAATTACTTAGTTATGTTCCTATTGATAAATTATTGCAGTTGGATAGATTGATAAAGAGCAGAAGGTTGTGTATAAAAGAGTCGGACAAAGTTGGATGTTAGGGAATTTTTCTTTTCTCATTGTAGACCTGTAGTTGCCAGCTCAGAAAGCAAGTGGCTCTAATACTTTCAAAAGAAATCTGGGCTAGTTCCAACATGGGGTAGATATCACATTTCACAAAAGGTAGACGAACTACCAGTTAATATGGAAGTGTGATAGAGAAATTATTTTAGAAGCATGATTGGGCAATAAATGCTGGCCTAATCCATCCATGATGCCCGCATCCCTTGAAAGAATAAAAAAAATCTACTTTGCTTCCTGGATTAGTTTAAGTCTAATAAGGGGATCAGAGAAAAGATTTCCGGTTTTATGTTCCTAATTGGCTCTGGGTTCTTATATATTTTTTTGTATCTACTAGGAGACTACATGCCTGCTGATGCTAGGGGATATCTTATCATGATACTTCAGTCATCATGACTACATGTGGCAGTGGTCTTTTCCTGGCCATCGTCTTCACATGTTTGAATGTCCTTAAGTGTACATCTAGTCAGTTGATGAGAAATGAAAATGTAGCACTTTTCTTAGTGTAATGTCCAGTGAATTGAGTTATTCAGAAAGGTAAATGTAGCAGTAATTAAATTCCTGTTGTAGTGATGCCCTCTTTTTATTATTAATTCATATCTAATTGAAGAAAAATGGAAGGTATGTAGTAGGACTGTGGATTCTTGAAACATAAGACACCAGTTGATGTTATGAAGCTCAGCCTCAGTGTGGATCTCTTTTCAGAAGCTTAACCACCAGGTCACATTGTGGTGTTGAAGGAGTTGACATTGATAATTGTGTCTTTATAAACAATTGACTTGTCTAAGTTGGAGAAAATTTTTGTCAGAGGCATTTTGCAATCTCACCGAGCACATTGTTTGAGACCTGAAAGCTGATAAAGAGCAAGCAGACAGAATAATGACCAGATAATCAAAGGGAACTACATTAGTCAGGAGAGTGAGCTTGGAAAGATCGAGGGCAGATAGAGGAAACACCAAAGACTAGGCAGGAAAAGAAGCCAGAACAAAGAGAACAACTGAAAGAAAGGAAAAGAATAGTAGAAAATACTTCAGTACAGGAGGAATTACTATTGTTGGGACCAGTGTTTATATTTAAGATTATTATAGTGAAATGATGCATTTTTCTTCACAGCTATTCTGCTCTATGCCATCACCATTTTGATGATTAGAGGCCAGCTGAAGGGTGACCGTGAATTATGAACATTGGAAGATGCACTTGAGTTCAGAATTAATCTACTAAAAATCAACAATATTTAGCTTGCATATATGGTATAACAACTATACACTCTCATTATTCATTTATGGGATGTGGGCTTCACTGGCTGGACCAGCATTTATTGCTCATCCCTAGTTGCCCATGAGAAGGTAGTGGTGAGCTGCCTTCTTGACTGCTGCAGTCTATGTGATGTACACCCACAATACTGTTAAGAAGGGAGTTCCAGGATTTTGACCCAGCGACAATGAAGGAATGACGATATATTTCCAAGTCAGGATGGTGAGTGACTTGGAGGGAAACCTCCAGGTGGTGGTGTTCCCATCTATCTGCTGCCCATGTTCTTCTAGATGGTAGTGGTCATGGGTTTGGAAGGTGCTGTACAATTAACGTTAGTGAGTTCCTGCAGTGCATCTTGTAAATGGTACACACTGTTGCCAATGTGCGTCTGTGATGGAGGGGTGAATGTTTGTGGATGTGGGCTGCTTTGTCTTGGACAGTGTCAAGCTTCTTGAATGTTGTGGGAGCTGCATTCATCCAGGCAAGTGGGGAGCATTCCATCACACTCCTGACTTGTGCCTTGTAGATGGTGGACAGGATTTGGGGAGTTTGGAGGTGAGTTACTCGTTGCAAGATTCCTAGCCTCTGACTTGCTCTTGTAAGCACAGTATTTATATGGCTAGTCCAGTTCAGTTTCTGGTCAATGGTAACCCCCAGGTTGTTGATAGTGGGAGATTCAGTGCTGGTAATGCCATTGGACATCAAGGGGTGATGGTTGGATTCTCTCTTGTTGGAGATGGTCATTGCCTGACACTTGTGTGATGCGAATGTTACTTGCAACTTATCAGTCTAAGCCTGGATATTGTCCAGGTCTTGCTGCATTCGGACATGGACTACTTCAGTATCTGAGGAGTCACGAATAGTGCTGAAAATTATGTAATCATCAGTGAACACCCCCACTTCTGATCTTATGATGGAAGGGAGGTCACTGATGAAGCAGCTGAAGATGGTTGGGCCGAGGACACTACTCTGAGGAACTCCTGCGGCGATGTCCTGGAGCTGAGATGACTGACTTCCAACAACCACAACCATCTTCCTTTGTGCTAGGTATGACTCCAACCAGTGGAGAGTTTCCCCCCTGATTCCAATTGACTGCAATTTTGCTGGGGCTCCTTGATACCACACTTGGTCAAATGCTGCCTTGATGTCAATGGCAGTCACTCTCACCTCACCTTGGGAGTTCAGCTCTTTTGTCCATGTTTGAACCAAGGCTGTAATGAGGTCAGGAGCTGAGTGGCCCTGGCGGAACCCAAACTGGTGTCAGCGAGCAGCTTATTACTAAGCAAGTGCCGCTTGATAGCACTGTTGATGATTCCTTCCATTATTTTACTGATGATTGAGAGTAGACTGATGGGGTGGTAATTGGCCAGGTTGGATTTGTCTGTTTTTTTGTGTACAGGACATACCTGGGAAATTTTCAACATAGCTGGGTAGATGTAGCTGTACTGGAACAGTTTGGCTAGGGAAGCGGCAAGTTCTGGAGCGCAAGCCTTCAGTACCAATGCCGGAATATTGTCAGGGCCCATAGCCTTTGCAGTATCCAGTGCCTTCAGCCATTTCTTGAAGTCATGTGGAGTGAATCGAATTGGCTGAAGACTGGGACCTGTGATGCTGGGGACCTCTGAGGGAGGCCAAGATGGATCATCCACTCGGCACTTCTGGCTGAAGATTGCAGCAGATGCTTCAGCCTTATCTTTTGCACTGATGTGCTGGGCTCCCCCATCATTGAGGATGGGGATATTTGTGGAGCCTCCTCCTCTAGTGAGTTATTTAATTGCCCACCACCATTCATGACTGGATGTGACAGTACTGCAGAGCTTAGATC
Organism: Cetorhinus maximus; assembly: GCF_964194155.1. Lineage (NCBI taxonomy): Eukaryota > Metazoa > Chordata > Chondrichthyes > Lamniformes > Cetorhinidae > Cetorhinus > Cetorhinus maximus. The sequence goes on from NC_135895.1 coordinate 34,515,272, forward strand.
TGATCCGTTGGTTGTGGGATCGCTTAGCTCTGTCTATCACTTGCTGCTTATGCTGTTTGCAACGCAAGTAGTCCTGTGCTATAGCTTCACCAGGTTGACACCTCATTTTTAGGTATGCCTGGTGCCGCTCCTGGCATGCCCTCCTGCACCTTTCATTGAACCAGGGTTGATTCCCTGGCTTGATGGTAATGGTAGAGTGGGGGATATGCTGGACCATGAGGTTACAGATTGTGTTCAGGTACAATTCTCCTGCTGCTGATGGCCCACAGTGCCTCATGGATGAGTCTTGAGTTCCTAGGTCTGTTTGAAATCTATCTCATTTAGCACGGTGGTAGTGCCACATAATACGATGGAGGGTATCCTCAGTGTGAAGGTGAGACTTCATCTCCACAACGATTGTGGGGTGGTCACTCCTACCGATACTGTCGTGGACAGATGCATCTGTGGCAGGCAGGTTGGTGAGGATGAGGTCATGTATGTTTTTACCTCGTGTTGGTTCCCTCACCACCTGCCACAGACTTGGCCAGCTCAGTCAGTAGTGGTGCTACCAAGCTACTCTTGCTGATGGACATTGAAGTCCCCCACCCAGAGCACATTCTGTGCCCTTTCCATCCTCAGTGCTTCCTCCAAGTGATGTTCGACATGGAGGAGCAATGATTCATCAGCTGAGGGAGGGTGGTACATGGTAATCAGCAGGAGGTTTCCTTGCCCATGTTTGACCTGATGCCATGGGACTTCATGGGGCTCTGAGTCGATGTTGAGGATTCCCAGGGCAACTTCCTCATAACTGTATACCATTCTGCTGCCACCTCTGCTTCAGTGATGGTGATGGTGGTGTCTGGGATATTACCTGTAATGTATGATTCTGTAAGGTATGATGTTAATAGGGGAGATTTTGCAGGGTCGACAGGGCTGAGTTTGCTGTTGTCGTTTCTGGTGCCTAGGTCAATCACGGGTGCTCCGTTCCTTTTTTGAGACTTTGTAGCCGTTTTGATACAAGCTAGGCCATTTCAGAGGGCGTTTAAAAGTCAACCATATTGCTGTGGACCTGGAGTCACATGTAGGCCAGACCAGGTAAGGACGGCAGATTTCTTTCCCTAAAGGACATTAGTGAACCAGTTGGGTTTTTACAACTATCGACATCATTCCAGATTTTTATTGAATTCAAATTCCACTATCTGTCATAATGGGATTTGAACCCAGGTCCCCAGAGCATTGGGGTCTTTGGATTATTAGTCTAGTGACAATACCACTATGCCATCACTTTCCCTAGCATAGAGTTTTTAATAAAAAATCGAATAATGAAAAGTCAATGCAACCTATACCTAACCATTTAATAAACGTTAAAAGAAAGCCCAAGCATGTTGATTTTAACTTGGTGTAAAAGTATCTTGCAGACCATGGAGGCTGAATTAATGGGCAATTTTGAATTAGTGTTATTTAGTGCAAGAAAAGGAAGAGGCAGGAGGAAGGGAGAATCATGTGTATTGATAGCAAAATGATTACCAATTATAATAGGCTCAATATTACAGTGATTAATGATTCATATCTAGGCTAGAAGTGCCATAGTAAATCACTGTGACAGCAGAATTGAAATCACTCTGCTTCAGACCTCACTATGGTTACTATGCAGTTAGTCTACTAAACAATCTTCATAAATCTATTTTTGAATTTCCTACTAGTGTATACTCATCAGGATAAGGAGTGAAAGCTCTGAAATAGATCTTGCCTTTCGTCCTTCTCCTACCTGAATACATAATGCTTCCAGATCTAAAGTCATGTAAGGTTCAATTTACTGGCTGAGGTTAGTTGATTCCGTTTTTACTGATCTTAGGTCATGGGGATTGATATCTTTGGGTATTTAAATCTCTAGCTTTATTTCCTTACATTTCTGCCACTAATTCTAATTCAGCAGTTCAGATTTTCTGCCATGACACATTTGCCACCAGAAATATAGTAGGGAAGGACCTTTACTCCACTCAACTGTATTTGCACTGATCAAGGTTTCTTGCATCAGCCCAATTAGAATATTCTGAGTAGTATTTGAACTACGCGGAAGCTTGGGGAGCCTATCATTTCATATTGCTTTCTCCATGACAACGCCTCAGCCAATCAATCAGCACCCTTTCTTCCTGTTGTATAAATTGTTGTGATCGTTTCAAATTTGGTATTCTTGCATTTGTCCTGATGAGTACAAGATGAAAAGCTTTGGCAACATGCCTCCCCAGCAATATCGCGACCTCTTGGCAGAAACATGGTATGGCCAGAAGTGCTAGATTAGGCTTCAGATGTCAAACATAAACATAACACATTATTGCATTATTGGGTGTGCGGGGGGCGGGGGGGAGGTGGGAGAGGAGGGGTAGTTGTGTGGCCAGTAAAGCACATAGAGCTATGTATCTACACTTATAGATTTTCATTAAACTTATGCTGTGTTAAAGTTGATGTATGTGCTGATATTGCTTAGGCAAAGCTTGAAAATGGCTTTGAAGTGACAGGAATGGGAATTGGTTATTTTGCACAACAAAATATCTGTTGATGATTGCATATTTGCACTGGAAAGGAAGAAGATACAGGTATGACAGATCTGGTGGTTGAATAAAGGTTTCCTATATCAGAGTGGCACAAGCACCTCTTGCAACCAGCAAAAAATAAGGTTGTCCACCACATTCTTTTCCAGTGATTGCAACTTCTCTGATGGATCCCTGTCTGCCCTTGGGTTCCTCCCTCCTGTAGGGTCTTCATGATGACATCCTTTTGACTAAGCTAAAGTTGCACTGCAAGCAACATGCCATTGTGATCCTGGAGACTATACTACAGAGCAAGCTGGAATTATCCAGGCACCTGAAGCATGCCTTCAGAATTCCATTTGTGTGTACTATGTAATTGCTGTAGTAAAGGAATAACAGTGCTCAGTTGGTGTCAAGTTAGGGTACTAGTGTCATCACCAATGGCTATAGATGGTGGCTTTGATCTCAAAGGATTCATAAGTGGCTTGACTTTCTGAATCAGAGCATTGGCATGTGAACTGATTTAAAATGGTATCATTTTGGCAGCTAACTGAAAAACATTCACTTGCATGATACAACTAGTGTCAAACAAGTACAGCATTGAAAGTGGAATTCTTTCCTATTGATATAGATGATGGGGCTGATCATGGGATTTGGTATGATCATGTGGATACATTCTGTAATTCCTTGGACCATGTCCTTGAATCCTGTCATTGTGCAGGGTTATTTGAAAACTGTCCATTGTGATAACGATATCAAATGTGTCTTGCCTTTAGTTCAAGTTGGATAAAATAGGTTCAACTGAATTATAAAGCAGCTATTTTTCAGCCTCTGTGTCTCTTTATTATCTGCTTTAGATGTGACCTTTCTGAAGTTCCACATAAGTGACACTATGAATACTAGGGCAGTGGGGGGGAGACAGGAAGAGCTTGGGTACCAACTGAGCTGCTGCAAAGGCTAGTTTAAAGCTCTCCAGTTGCGCTTACATCCATTTTTAAAAAATCAAAGGACCAAGGTGAGCCTTTAAAGTGAACTTTAGAGCAACATCGTATGTTTTGAAAGCTGTGTGGCCTTTCTCTGCTAACTGCGTTTTCAGAGCTGACTTTATAAGCTATCACAGAACTCCGAACTTATGAACTGATGGGGAGTTGAGTGCTGGACCGAAAAGCTGCTAGACATAAAGTGAATTGTTTTTGATTGCCACTTTGACCACTCCTGATTTTTAAACCTTGGCAGATTGACACTAGATCACTAGAAGCTCTCTGTGACTGGGAGTTTATCTAAACAAAGTATTAAGCAAGGCCGCACCAAGTACATTGCTAGACTTTGCTATTGAGCACACTGTCAAGGGACCCAGCTACATTTACTGGACAAGTTGCCATAAATATTGCAGTGAGTAATGTTCAGTCACTTAGGTCTTGTTCGCGAGGGTTCCTGTGAGTGCCACACATTGTACTGGCAAGCAGCTCTGGGATTTGAGAAAGGTATGTTGCTGATAAAGAAGTGAAAGTTTATTTTAGTCTAGCTTATTTGCGAACATGCAATGTTAAAAGCAAAGCAGCTGTGCCAAATATCAGACACAGCATGCGATAGGCACACAGGTACATAGTTCAAATATCTCTGGAGACAGTATTACTGTACTAAATTTACAATTTACAGAAGATTGCCTGGTCTGTATTTTAATAATAGTAACTGATCTTCTGTGGCATTGCTTAAGGCTACTCAGAGATCTGAAGCTTCCTGGTAATGCTTCAGCGTAGTCTCATTCTGATGGGGGAAAAATACATAGCAAGAGACCAGGCAGTGGAACAGAGCAAGGAGAGGGAGCCAGCAAAATACGGTGAAGGTGCGTACGAACAGTACACACAGTTTGTTCACGGGTTGAACAAAAGTTTGTTTTCCTGATCAGAATGCTACCATTCTGAAAGCTGGAAAGTTTTCCAATTTAAAAATATGAATGTTTAAAAGGTCAGAATATATATTAGGTCATGGGCGTCACTGGCTAGGCCAGCATTTATTGCCCATCCCTAATTTCCCTTGTTCAGAGGGCAGTTCCAAGTCAACCATATTGCTGTGGGTCTGGAGTCACATGTAGGCCATACCAAGTAAGGACAGTAGATTTCCTTCCCTGAAGGATGTTAGTGAACCAGATGGGCTTTTACAACAATCGGCAATGGTCATCATCAGACTTTTAATTCCAGATTTTTATTAAATTCACATTTCACCATCTGCCCTGGTGGGATTTGAACCCAGGTCCCCATGAACCCTGGATTACTAGTCTAGTGACAATACCACTTTGCCACCACCTCCCTTGAGTAAACTCTAATCAATAGCAAGACTTTTTGTGAGACCCACCTTCCTTGTTGAACACCACATTTGAGGGTGGAGAGAAAGTGAGAAGTGGCAACCTTGGGTGAATTCTGTGAGTTGTAATCCACCCTTACCACATGCGCAGAGTGCTACTGCTGCATTCTGGGAGTTTACTGCTTGCTTGACAATCCTCACCCAGATCTGGGGATTTCAACAAATCTCAAAACACCAGATTTTTTTTTACTTGGAGGCACAGGTCTCGGAATAGAAATTTCAAACAAAAAAAAACCTCAAGGTGAGTTTAATAATGTGAATTATATAATTTTCTGTGTGTTTATGGTATCATATTCTTCATTGGAATATTTACTTCGAGTACTCCATACCAAATCAGTTCATAAGTTTTCTCCAACTTGTGTGGCTCGCCTGTTCTTTTTGTTGATATAATTGCAACTGGGAAAAATGGATATGCTATATAATATAACCTATAAATGTTATATACTAACTGACTTCCAACATCTATGATCAGAAAATATAATAAGAGAGCAAAACCAGATAGCCTGAGAATGAACCTCTTGAATGGGAAGAACAAGTAATGTGTTTTAAATGGTTATGGTTGCTGTAGTTTGTATGTATGGGAACAATAGTAGTAAGATCATGGAAGGACTGTACCGTCAGTGTGCCATTGGGCTCTTTTGTAGTGGTAAAGGAGGGCAGCAGCCAGTATAACATTGAGGCATTTCCAGCATGGCTCCTGGATACTGATCATGAGCCAGAACTCTCAGCAGTTTTAAAAAAATGTATCAGCCTTGGGTGGCTGTGTAGACTCAGCTTTTCCCACTGCTGTTCTGACTGATGTCAGCTCACTCTGCTTGGAATTGGAACTGAAGCAGGACATGTATGGCTCAGTGTCAACTGTAGCCTAGCATCAGTGTGAAGGGATAGGAGTGAAGAGTATTTTCTGTCTGCAAAGGAAATAAAGGGAAATCTGAGGGATGGAAATAAGGTTTTGAGGTTTCCTTGTTTCACTCACCACCCATATCCCCCTTCCCCCTCCCATCCCTGTTTCCTGCTGAGTGCTCCACTTTTGGAAAAAAAAGCATTCTCCCAATTCGCTTACAATTTGTACTTTCAAAATACCAAATGTCGTCTTTTGCCCTCCATTGACCACAACATTTCTGCAGTAATTAATCTGCTCAACTACACCCTCAGCTGTACCTTTCATACCCTAGTCCCTATTAAATCTTTACTTTCTCACACCCTGGTCATTCCCCTGCTATAGTCCTCATCTCCATTAAGTCCAAGGGGCTCAGATTTCAATGGATATGGTGAATAACTGGTTTAACCATTCACTGCCATATCTGGCTGGACCACGTAACGCTCACCTGCCAAAACTGTGTACTATTCCAGGATTATCCTGAAATGCAAAGATTGCCCCATGACATCTTTTCTCTACTACATATGAATACACGCAAACATACGAATTAGGGGCAGGGGTAGGCCATTTGGCCTCTCAGGCTTGCTCTGCCATTTGATAAGATCATGGCTGGTCTGATTGTTGCACCTATACCTTTATACCTTTGTTAGTCAATAATCTATCTAACCCAGCCTTAAAAATATTCAATGACCCTGCCTTGACTGCTCTCTGGGGAAGAGAATACCACAGACTAACAATCCTCTGAGAGATAAAAATTCTCCTCATGCCCATCTTAAATGGGAGGCCCCTTATTTTTTTAACTGTGTCCCCTAGTTTAGGAAAATAGGAACATAGGAGTAGGCATTCTGCCCCTTGAGCCTGCTCTTCCATTCAACTAGATCCTGGCTGATCATCAACTCAACGCCATTTTCCCATACTATCCCCATATCCCTTGATGTCATTAGTTTCTAGAAATCAGTTGATCTCTGCCTTGAACTTACTCAGTGACTGAGCTTCTACAGCCCTCTGGGGTAGAGAATTCCAAAGGTTCACTACTCTCTGAATGAAGAAAATCCTCCTCATCTCAGTCCTAAATGGCTTGCCCCTTACTCTGAGACTGTGTCCCCTGGTTCTAGACTCCTCAGCCAGGGAAACATCCTTTCCGCACCCACCCTGACAAGTCCCCTAAGGATCTTATATGTTTCAATAAGATCACCTCTCATTCCTCTAAACTCCAGTGAATACAGGTATTCAACCTGTGCAACCTTCCCTCATAAGACAACCCCTTCATCTTAGGAATTAGTTGCGTGAACCTTCCTTGTACTGCAGTTATATCCTTTCGTAAATAAGTAGACCAAAACTGTACATAGTACTCCAGATGTGGTCTTGCCAATGCCCTGCACAACTGTAGCAATACTTCCCTACTTTTATACTCCATTCGCCTTGCAAGGAACAACAACATTCCAATTGCCTTCCTAACCACTTGGCGGTACCTGCATATTAACCTTTTGTGATTCATGTACCAGGACACAAGACCCCACTACAAACTGTCGCCGTAAACCCCTGTCTCCTCCACTCCACCAACAAGTGTGAGGAACTCATGGATTTCTGGGCCAGAGTTCCTCTTAAATTTTCCCCTGCCCCGATTAATGGCCTGTTAAGGGCCTCTTTCTTCAATAGCAACAGTGAACGGACACTTGGACACATGGAGCATCTGCCTTGTACATCTTTGCCAGCTTCCCTGTGGGTTGGGTGGGGGGTGTTGTGGGTTTGCACTTCTGATTGAGCACCTTGCTGTAAGATCCCTACCCCCAATGCCAGAGGCTACCTGATTGGTTCAGACCTGGTCTGGGGACTGCTGCAGTCCCAACAATGGCCACCACTCCCAGGAGAGCTGCTGGCCATCTGACTGGCTGGCAGCTCTTGCAGGTGGGACACCCTGTCACAGATGGGTGAAAGCCACGACTGATGGAAATTAATTGCCTTAACATAAAATTGTGTTGGGGCTTCCAGGGCTGGTGGAGGTGGGCTTTCTTCTGACTTTCTGGCTGGTGGGCGTGGCCACCGCCTCGACATAAAATCTCGGCCATCATCTTTGATTTCTGGCATAACCTCCATTTAGTAGTCACCGACTCCATCCATCTCCTTAACAACTTGCTGAGGCTGACTCAGACTGCTCACAACCATGGTGTCACTTTTGTCACTGAGTTGAGTTTCCAACCGCATATCTAGTCCATAGCTGTGACTATTTCTGACTGCATCCTACCTCAGCTCATCTGCTGCTGAAATCTCACCTTTGCCTTTGCTTTTTTAAAAAGTTATTCATGAGATGCAGGCATCACTGGTAAGGCCAACATTTGTTTCCCATTGCTAATTGTCATTGAGAAGTTGGTGGTGAGTTGCCTTCTTGAACAACTGTAGCCCATGTTGGGACGTTACTCCCAATGTGCTGTTAGGAATGGAGGTCTAGGATTTTGACCCATGCCTATGAAGGAACAGCAGTTATATTTCCAAGTCAGGATAGTGTATGGCTTCGAGGGGAACTTGTAGGTGCAGTGTTCCCACGTGCCTGCTGCCCATCTCCTTCGAAGTGGTCGTAGTTGCTGTTTCAAAGGTGCTGTCGAAGAAGCCTTGGCAAGTAGGGTATCTTGTAGATAATACACACGCTGTTCGCTGTTTCTGGAGGCAATGAATGTTTAAGATGGTGGAAAGCCGTCAATAAAACTGGTCGCTTTGGCCTCAGTGTGCCTATTGAAAACCCAGGCTCATGCCCAACCATGAAAAACAGCACCAGAAATCGTGATGAATGTAGTAGTGGTTGATATTTGATATGGGAATTCACACATCTTTCTCCTCAGAATGTGGAGGTGCTTAAGAGTATTTAATTACGCTTTATTGGTACCAACGTGTTTGGAATAAGACAAAAACAGAATTACCTGGAAAAACTCAGCAAGTCTGGCAGCATCGGCGGAGAAGAAATCAGTTAACGTTTCGAGCCTTCATGGCCCTTCGGCAGAACTGGAGCATAGTTAGAAGAAGGGAGAAATATAAATTGGTTTAAGGTGGTGGGGGGGGGGGGGGGGGGGGGGGTGCGCGGGGTGGGGGGAGAGACACATTGAGGGTGTGGTGTGATTGTGGAGATGAGCAGATAATCAAAAGATGTCACAGACAAAAGGGTCAAAGAGGTGTTGAAGGTGGTGGCATTTGTCTGAGAAAAGTGATTAACCGTTAACTGATTTCTTCTCCGCCGATGCTGCCAGACTTGCTGAGTTTTTCCAGGTAATTCTGTTTTTGTTTTGGATTTCCAGCATCCGCAGTAGCTTTTAGCTGTTTGGAATAAGTCCTTGTAACACTGGTATATTGGAAAGGTTTCAGAAAACAGCAGTAGTAACGATTCCACAGAATTGAGAACTCCTATGAAAGACCAGGGAATTAAAGAACTAAGCTTACTAAACCAGGTAAAAGATAACAGAGAGAGAAATGTGGCTAGTGTAGATATTATTTAACTTGGATTCATTACAGGACTAGAAGGTACAGGCTCAACAACATTAGCAAGTTTCAAGCTAGATAAAATGAACTTTTTTTAAGCAGAGTTTTGTTTATATGAGGTAAAATCTCCTGTGGAGTGGCAATCACTGTTGGATTGCCACTCCACCCCTATTATCTTATGGGGGGTGGGGGTAGTCATGGGGGGGTGGTTGGGGGGTAGTTGGTGGGTGGGTTGAGGGTAGTTGGGGGGTTGGAAGGGTAATGGGGTGTAGTCAGGTGGCCAAGGTAGGGCAGTTGGAGCTCAGGGGGTATTTGGGATTGGGGGTAGTTGGGGCTCAGGGGGTAGTTGGGGACATGGGACTGTAGTCAGGGGGTCGGGGGTTAGTCGGGGGAAAGTCAGGAGGTCGGGGGGGTGGTAGTCAGGGAATTAGGGTGTAGATAAGGGGTTGGGTAGTATAGTTAGGGGCTTCCAGTGGGTGGTATTGTCACTGGATTAGTATTCCAGAGATACAGGGTAATACTCTAGGGATCAGGGTTCAAATTCCACCACGGCAGATGGTGAAATTTGAATTCAATAAAAATCTGGAATTAAAAGTCTGATGATGACCATGAAACCATTGTCGATTGTTCTAAAAACACACCTGGTTCACTAATGTCCCTTAGGGAAGTAAATCTGCCGTCCTTACCTGGTCTGGCCTACATGTGACTCCAGATCCACAGCAATGTGGTTGATTCTTAAGTGCCCTCTGAACAAGGGCAATTAGGGATGGGCAATAAATGCTGGCCTAGCCAGCGACACCCACATCCCATGAATGAATAAAAAAGAAGCCTCTGACTTTAACTTAAGAGTTTTGGAGGGCTCCAGACGTAGGGTGATTGTCCAATCGAACTTGAAACTTCCCAAGCAATTCCCGGGCAATTCCAAGGGGTCTCCCAGTGCATCTTCTGGGGTATCTCTGGCATATGACCATATTGAGACCAGAAGATCTTTACCAACTCTTTGAAAAACACTGAATGCATTTATGTTTGCAAATAGGATTTAAAGTATTAACATAAATCAAATGCTGTATGGATGGAGTGCAATGCTACTGACTCCTGTCATATTGGCTTTAGAAAACTTGTTCTGAGAATGTTCAGAAAAAAAAATTAATTCTATTGACCAGTTATGGAAGAAAACAAAATTTAGCAACGGATGCCATTAACATTCAGAGACTGAACTATTTTCTTTTTCAGTCTGTTCCTTTTCTGCTGTGTCATGTATGTAGCTTTGAGTATGAGTTACTCAGAACCATGAAACCTTTTAGCCATGTAGAACTTTACAGCATTATAAAAAGGTCTACACCAATGTTCATGTTCCATATTTTTATTTTATTATTCATTCAAGGGATGTGGGCTTCGCTGGCTAGGCCAGCATTTATTTCCCATCCCTAATTGCCTCCTCCCACCCTACTTCATCTCATTCCATTAATATATCCTTCTATTCTTTTCTCCCACATGCACTTATCTCGCTTCCTCTTAAGTTGACCAATATGTACTATGAGGAAAAATATATAGATAGATATTGAGGAAGGTATAATTGTAATCTGAGAGAGATAAGGGTATTGGTGTGAGTTTGTTGGTTTTAAAAAGGATTCTTGTGATACAATTCATTAGAAACTGTTCTGACCATGAATGGATTTCCTTTTTTTTAATGGTCTTTCAAGTTCAAGGTAATTTCAGCTTTAAGTGCTCTTAAAGAAAATCAGTGTTGAGTTTGAATGCTATTTGGGTTGTAAAACAGCATCACTGCAGGTTAATGGAGCAAGTCAAAATTTCCAATGGAAAACACACAAAATCCTATTTGTCAGAACTATGAGAAGCTCAAGGAAGGAGAGAAGGCAATCCAGAAGAAATTGCAATATACCACTTCAGTGAACAACAACTTGCATTTATATAATGTCTTTAATGTTGTACGACGTCACAAGATGTTTCACAAGATTGTTATCCAGAGGGTGGTGGGCCTGTGGAATTCAGGGTGGTGGGCCTGTGGAATTCGCTACCACAGAAAGTAGTTGAAGCCAAAACATTGTATGTTTTCAAGAAGGAGTTAGATATAGCTCTTGGAGCGAAAGGGATGAAAGGGTATGGGGAGAAAGTGGGAGCAGGCTATTGAGTTAGATGGTCAGCCATGATCATAATGAATGGCGCAGTGGGCTCAAAGGGCAGAATGGCCTACTCCTGCTCCTGTTTTCTATGTTATGAAGCAAAATTTGAACTCCTGTTAGAATGCAATGCAGTGTTGGATGGTAAGAGATTGTATCATCGAAATGTTCATAGAAACATAGAAAATAGGAGCAGGAGTAGGTCATTTGGCCCTTTGAGCCTGCTCCGCTATTCAATATGATCATGGCTGATCCCCTATCTCAATGCCGTACTCCTGCACTCTCCCCATAACCCTTGACGCCTTTAGAGTCCAGAATTCTATTTCCTCCTTAAATATATTCAGTAGCTTGGCCTCTACAGCCTTCTGTGGCAGAGAATTCCATAGGTCACATGCTTTGAGTGAAGAAGTTCCTCTTCATCTCAGTCCTAAATGGTCTATCCATATCCTGAGACTGTGACCCCTTGTTCTAGACCCCCCAGCCAGAGGAAATATCATCCCTGCACCCAGTCTGTCCATCCCTGTCAGAATTTTACATGTTTCAATGAGATCTCCTTTCATTCTTCTAAACTCCAGTGAATACAGGCCTAGTCGGCCAAATCTCTCCTCATACAACAATTAGTCTGGTGAACCTTTGCTGTATAATCTTTCTTAGGTAAGGAGATAATAACTGCACTCAATACTCCAGGTGTTGTCTCACCAAGGCCCTGTACAGCTGCAGTAAGTTGTCCTTGCCCCTGTACTCAAGTCCTCTGGCAATGAAGGCCAACATACCATTTGTCTTCTTAACTGCCTGCTGCACCTGCATGCTTGCTTTCAGTGACTGGTGTACAAGGACACCTAGGTCCCTTTGTACATCAACACTTTCCAATCTGTCGCTATTTAAATAACACTCTGGCATTCTATTTTTCCTGCAGAGTTGGATAACTTCACACGTCCACATTTTACTGCATCTGCCACGTATTTGCCCATTCACTGAACCTGTCTAAATTGCCTTGAAAGCCTCTTAACACCCAACCCGTTGCTCACATTCCCACCAAGTTTTATGTCATCAGCAAACTTGGAAATATTACAAAATAAAAGCAAAAAACTGCGGATGCTGGAAATCCAAAACAAAAACAAAAATACCTGGAAAAACTCAGCAGGTCTGACAGCATCTGTGGAGAGGAACACAGTTAACGTTTCGAGTTCATATGACTCTTCAACAGAACTAAGGAAAAATAGAAAAGAGGTGAAATATAAGCTGGTTTAAGGGGGGGTAGGGCAGGTAGAGCTGGATAGAGGGCCAGTGATAGGTGGAGATAACCAAAAGATGTCATAGACAAAAGGACAAAGAGGTGTTGAAGGTGGTGATATTATCTAAGTTCCCTCATCCAAATCATTGATATTTATTGTGAATGGCTGGGGCCCAATCACTGATCAGTGCGGCATTGCGTCATCCCTGAAGTTGTTATATAGATCAGAAACTGGTTTGAATTAGGAATAAAAACAGAAAATGCTGGAAAAACTCAGGAAATCTGACAGCATCTGTGGAGAGAGAAACAGAGTTAACATTTTGAGTCACTCTGAAGAAGGGTCATCCAGACTTGAAACATTAATAATTGAGATTTCCTTTACAGTAGGAAGTACATGGTCATCTGCCTTTGTGGCACTTGCTGTAGGCCTGCCACTTTGCCTGCATTGGGTTTTCAGTGGGCACAAGCAACTTTTCATTAAGATACCCCAGTGTCTTTCATTTTTAGACACTGAGAAATTACATTGAAAGTACAGCATGGAAGCAGGCTATTTAGCCCAATTAGTCCATGTTCGTGTTTATTCTCCACATGCGTCTCCTCCTACTTTACTTCATCTCACACTTTCAGTGTAGCCTTCTATTCCTTTCTCCTTTGTGTTATCTAGATTTCCCCTTAAATTCTTCTATGCCATTGGCCCCACTCACTCCTTGTGGTAGCAAGTTCCACGTCGCAACTACTCTCCGGATAGAGGAGTTTCCTCTGAATTCCCTAATGGATTTATTAGTGGTTATCTTATATTTATGGCCCCTAGATTTGGTCTTCTCCCACAAGTGGATGCTTTACGTATACCATTTCATAATCTTTCAGACCTCTATCTGGTCACCCCTCAGCCTTTGTTTTTTAAAGAAAAATCCTTCAGCCTATTCGGTCTATCCTGATCACTTAACCTCTCTCTTCTGAATGGAACGGAATGGAAAATTGCAAGGTGGCTGGGCAAGCATAGCACTGCCTTTCTAGCTGCTCTTGCAAGAGCAGTGTAAACACACTGGGATTGATAACCTTGTAAGAATATTCATCAAGGGCACCAGACAAATCCACAAGCCCTTCGTTTTAACTCCTCATCGAGGAACTGTCTGGGATTTATTACCCAGTCTATTCCCAGAAGTTAATGATGCTTAAATTTGGCTCACCAAACTGTATTGCATCAACCAGTTTAGACTATATTAGCATTTATATTACCAACCGCCCATCAGTGTCTATTGAGTGAATGAATCTTGCCAATTATCACAGAAAAGGTCAGACAACGAAGTCATGAACCAACAATTGTTTATTAACGATAGAATCATAATTAGCAGCAGCTGAACATTTTGCATGCAAATAATTAGTAAATAGGGTTAATTGGTAAATAAATAAGAGGTTGCAGAGTCCACTCTCTTTTGTCTCAATGATACAACATTCTTGCTGATTAAAAATTTACAACTGATGTCTATGTTTTAAGATTGATCTTAAATAGCGAGATTAATTTAGGATTAGACTTCTAAATTACCTGAAAGGTTAACAGCATCAAAGGGTCATTTATTAATATTGATAAGATTAAAGTCTATTTCTTTATGGTTAGTGGTGCTTCCAGTCTTACACTGTACTACCTCATCTTTGAATTGACACGGATGAGCTGTTCGCCTTGCTTTCCTTGACTTAGCTACCTGTTTTTTTTGGGATATCTCCTCCTGGATAAATTCAATTTATGCACTGACAGCTGAAATTGGACCAGCTGACATAAATGTCACTTCCCTTGATCTCAGGGACCTTGGAAACCTAAGTGACACATTTCTATCTGGCTGGTATAGCTGTACAATCTTAACTTTGTGCAATCTCTCTGGAGGTGCATTTCTGATTTCATAAGGACGCTCATCTACATATATAGTACTAGTCAAAAAGCTCCTACACTTCCTTCAACAAAGACTATGACAAGAACTATTGAAAAAACATGTAGAGCTAAATTAAGCAGGACCAAAGATCGAGACTTCAAACTCTATCTTGTATATTCCTCATTTTCAAAGAAATCTTTTCAATTCATTTGTCCAATCTGAGTGGCAGAAGTTAAGAGTTCAATCCTTTTAATGTAAATCTTGCAATGTGACTTCCAAAATCAGAGAAGCTTTATCACCTATAAAAGGCTCATTTATTCCCTAGTTTTTCAGGTCTTTATGGGAAAAACAGTCACACATAGACACAATAAGGAACAACTCTGGTGAGAAATGTATTGCTTGTACGAACCTGCATGTTTAATTAGCGTTAGCCTTTTACTTTTGTAGCACTCAATCTGACTACTGACTCCATTTTAAGCATACATTTAAGGCAACTGTTAAGGCAGTCTCTTATGAGACACTTGCAGAGTCGCACATTCCTGGGTCAGAATCCTGGACCTTACTCCCTAACAGCACTGAGGGTGCACCTATGCTACATGGACTGCAGCGGTTCAAAAAGGCAGGTCATCATCACCTTCTCAAGGGCAACTAGGGATGGGCAGTAAATGCTGGCCTAGCCAGCAATGCCCACATCCCATGAATGAATTAAAAAAAAACTTCCTGCATTTTTTCAAGGAGCGATGTCATGTACCATTTGTACTTGCTCCACGTGTGAGTGCATTCCTCTTTTAGCTCATTTTCTAAATTCCCTCAGGATGGGTGTCTCTGAAATGAAAACAAAAAATGCTGGAAATCGTGAACAAGTTTGGCAGCATCTGTGGAAAGAGAAACAGAGTTAAGGTTGTAGGTTGATGATCTTCAGTTCTGATCCAGGCAAGTGGTGAGCATTCTGTCACACTCCTGGCTTGTGCCTTGTAGGTAGTGGAAAGACTTTGAGGAGTCATGGGGACATTACTTGCCACATCTTCTGACCTATTACAACCACAGTATTTGTGTGGTCCTGTTGTTTCTGGTTTCCCAGGATGTTGATGGTAGGAAATTTGATGATGGTAATGCTGTTGATTGTCAAAGGAAGTTGGTTGGAGATGGTCATTGCCTGGCAGTGCTGTGGCATGACTGTTACTTGTTTTCGTCAGCCCAAACATGGATATTGTCCAGGTCTTGCTGCAGGCGGGATGTGCAATTGTTCCAATTTATTACCCTCTTCCTTTTGTGAAGGAAGCTGACAGTGGGGGAGGGTGGTGGGGAGGGGTGGGAGCCTATGGTCCTCCTGTTCATTGCGGCAACTTAAATAGAGTAGGGAATGGAAGTGTTCTCCCAGTATTACTACAGGAACTGATTTAAGTGTGTGTATGATGAATTTCACTCTTTCTGTTGCTGTATTTGCTCTCCAGCTCCAAAGCAAGCCAACAATAATGAATGCTCTTACAGTTTGGGCAGTTTTTTGTCTGTTGTAAGAGGTAAACTGGATTATAACAGAGAAGGCAAATTGGACTGATCACTTTCCCTGCTGACTTGTGAGTATCATCTGTACTCTGCAGCTCAGACATGACCTGTCCTTCTGCAGCTCTTTGAAACTGCCCAGCAATTTGCCACAAAGGAGAGGTACAGAATGGGAAGTAGTCCAGCTTTTTTTACTGAATGTATGACTGTTAGTTTACCTGAGCCTTAGTTTTGCTCCTGCAGTTCCATATAAGTCATTCGTAATGGCCTGTTTTATATTAGAGTCAGATGACCATAGTGTCTCTGACTGGAGGCACAATGGCAACTTTCCTTTGCAATGTCCTATCTATCTTGTTCTTCTCCCCGATGCTGTGATTTTGAAATCGTATTTATCAGTTTTTTCCCTGGTGATTTGGTTGGAAGGAGTGAGGCTGGTGATAACTGGTGATGTGTTTCATCTGTTATTTCTGCTGGTCTCGTTGGAGAGAAAGAGTTATCTTCCATTGTGGTTCTGTGACAGAATGTTGATGCTATTTTCCTGATAAATCAGAGACATGGTATGGGTGTTGATTTTATATCTTCACACTCTTACCTGGGAAAGATTTAGAGGCTGATTAACAATTTAACAAGCATGGATGTCCTTGCATGGCTGTAAACAACCTTTATTGTCAACGCAAACTGGAGGAACAGCACCTCATCTTCCGACTAGGCACTTTACAGCCTTCCGGACTGAATATTGAATTCAGCAACTTTAGATCTTGAACTCCCTCCTCCATCCCCACCCCCTTTCCGTTTCTTCCCCCTCCCTTTTGTTTTTTCCAATAATTTATATAGATTTTTCTTTTCTCACCTATTTCCATTATTTTTAAATTTATACCTTTTATGCCCTGTTAGTCTTATTTCACCCCACCCCCACTAGAGCTGTACCTTGTGTGTCCTGCCATCCATTCTTAATTAGCACATTCTCTTAGATAGTATCACCACCTTCAACACCTCTTTGTTCTTTTGTCTGTGACATCTTTTGATTATCTGCTCCTATCACTGCTTGCTTGTCCCTACAACCCCCCCCCAACTTAAACCAGCTTTCACCCCTCTCCTAATTTTACTCAGTTCTGTTGAAGGGTCATGAGGACTCGAAACGTCAACTTTATTCTTCTCCGCCGATGCTGTCAGACCTCCTGCTGAGTTTTTCCAGGTAATTCTGTTTTTGTTTATTGTGTGATTGTCCTATGAGGAAGGAGGGTTTTTTGTGCACCTATAGCCCATACAATGGGAAGGGGCAGCCGCACCCACAGGACATAATGAAAGAGCAGGTCAGAGGCTAAAAGAGCAGGTCAGAGGCTAAGAATCCTGCAGCAAGTAACTCACCCCCTGACTCCCCAAAGCCTGTCCACCATCTACAAGGCACAAGTCAGGAGTGTGATGGAATACTCCCCACTTGACTGGATAAGCGCAGCTGCCTCAACACTCAAGTAGCTTGACACTGTCCAGGACAAAGCAGCTTGCATGATTGGCACCACATCCACAAATATTTACTCCCTCCACCACCGACTCACAGTAGCAGCAGTGTGTACCATCTACAAGATACACTGCAGGAATTCACCAAGGCTCCTTAGACAGCATCTGCCAAACCCATGACCACTACCATCTAGAAGGACAAACTTAGAAATGTATCACCATTGCTTCACTGTCACTGTGTCAAAATCCTGGAACTCCCTTCCTAACACAATGTACCCACACCGCATGACTGTAGTGGTTCAAATAGGCAGCTCACCACCATCTTCTCATGGGCAACTAGGGATAAGCAATAAATGATGGCCCAGCCAGTGAAGCCCACATCCCGTGAATAAATGTTTTTTTAAAGAAGCCCTGGATATCAATTAAGAATTCGGATTAGGTGCCCTTGTCTCCACTTGGATGGTCCAAGATGGTCTGGAGAGAGGTTGAAACACTGCACTTTCTGACTCTAAGGCGGGAATGCTACTAAAAAACCAAAGGCCATTGGTTGCCCATTACAGCCAGTTGAATTTCATGGCAAAAGTAATTTGTAGTACATTTTTTTTCACCCACGTGTTTTCATTCAGCACCCAATGGAGGAAGAAGCCTAAATGAATTTTTCATGCCAAACACATTGCTATATGTCAAATATGTTACATTTGGACAGCTGAGCATGTGAATTGCACAAAAAATAATTTTATCATGAAAGTAGTCGTTTTGGAAGTATTCAAATATTTATTTTTATAATTCAAATTGCTAAAATAAGCTACATAATTAATTTTCTCTTCAATTATGTAGAGACCTGCAAAGCATAACTTCTCAGTGGATGAAACCAGACAGAGGTGATGTTCAAGCTGCACAAAGGAGGGTGAACTGACTCTGCAGTTTGTCCCGTTTTGGCTGTGATGTGACAACCTTTGGAATCTTTTGGATGGAAAGTTCAAGTGACCTTTTCTTTCCATTGGAAAGCATTTTTATTTTTTTCTTAATCTTTCTTCCCACACATCATCTTCAACCGCACACCATCCAGTTGTATTCCGACACTGACACTGCAATGGTACCTCAGGGTAGACATCTGATGTGCAGTCCCTCCAATATCCCCCACCTCCCAATCCCCATCCAGTGCCCTCTCACCTCTCTTAAAGTAAAATAGACCTGTTGCCTCACATTCTTTACCCTGTCTGCCCTTTGATCCTTTGATCTTTGATGGATGGGCAAAAATTCAGAAAGATGGCTTTGAGTATGATATATATTCTGAAAACTAGGGAGGTACAATCAAAGACTAAAATGCTAAAGATAAAATTGGAGACTGTGCCAATCAGTTGGGTGACAGGCCTCAAACCATACTCTCTTTACTGCTGATGTTTAAGGTGTTCAGAGGAACTGAATCCTTGCATTCTAATAGTGACATTGATATAAACCTTCACTCAACGTCAAATGAACTGAGGCAAGCTGTTTTGCAACAACTGAATCCTCACAAGAATTATTTCAGTTTTTCTCTCTGTATATAGAGATATACCACCTCTGTTGCATCAGATATTATTTATGTTTCTTTTCTTGTGTTTGTAGTGCATTAATCAGAAGTGTATTGATCTTCTGTGACATACTCAAATTCCATTGTTCTTCTGAAATGGGAAAAGTATGTGCCAGACTTCGTTGATGGATCAATCTCATTTAGATTAAGTTAGTAGTCCTATACAGTGCTGCCAATATGTAGTTTCAAGGGAATAGGAGGATGGAAGCTGGATTCTCACACTACTGAGTTCTGAATCTCAGTAGCAAAGATGCCGTGTCCTAAGGCAGATGGGAAATTGAAGCTGAGCTATCATATAACCACTCTTGTGTGCCTTCCAGCAGAAGGCTATAATCAAGCTGAAGGCCTTGGTGCAAGTCACCTATTTGTTGTCTTGGCCACAGCTACTCTTTAAGTGTAATGCACATGACTCCCTATGGGGTTCACTGGAGCTTGAAGAATGTGGGTTCAAACCCTTTTCCTAGTTCTTGATGGGAGGTTAGAGAGAATATTTTAATATTAAGCAACTAGGTTGCTTATGTTTGGAAGTTTAGAATTTTGAGCTCAAATGTTATTTCCAAGTTGACAGAGGCAGCGCTAGTGAAGGTGTGCCATGTGTGCACCAGAACCATGCATTATAACTGAATCATGACGTCAAACATCCCTAATGCTAACTTGGTGCACACTCTGCTAGTTTGGACTGCACAGGTCCAGTTAACACACTGTCTTGATCATTCCCACCTCAACATACAGTCGGCTGCACGAGGGACCCCACCACCACCCCCCACCTCCCTACCCCACTACCTTTATTTAAAGGGCGAGCCATTCAAAGTACAGGTGAGGTACTTTTGACTCACATTTGCAGGTGCAGTGTTAGTGGAAAGTACTATGTTCAGTGTTGCTGGATGTATTTTGCAAACATTTTCAGGGGAATGGTGCTTGATCTTGACAATGAGGTAAAAGGAGTTGGTTGGCCTGTCAGGAGAAAGTCTGCTTCAGAACTGGGGGCTACAGTTGTCGTTCTCCTTGGGTTGTAGCATGACTTGGAAATGGAGCACTGGCAGCAGAGAGGGGCAGCAGTGAGCAGAGGGCAGGAGAGTTGTCAGTTGAAGGCTCTACTCACCAAGATTCTTTCGAGACAACTTCTCCTACCTCCAGCTCAGCCAGGAGTGGTCTGTGAGGCACCTACCGTTCACCAGAGAAGCGGTCACCTAACTGTGCCATCTCTTATAACTTGACCTGCAGCCTCACAGCAGGTTGAGGACAGTGCTGCCAGTGGCCATCGCAGTAAATTCTCCTTCAATTTCTATGCCATTGGGTTGTTTTGGGCAGAAGCAGGCTTCATTAGCAATGTCTCACAGTTCACTTTCATGGACTTTTCACTTACCAGAGAGAAACAGGAGGAGAGAGCATGTGGATTTGCCTGGTTGGCAGGATTCCCAATGCTGTGGGGAGCAATCAATACTGCGCAGAGGGTCTGAGGGCTCCACAAATTACTGGGGAGTTGTTTCACAACTGAAAGAGTTATTGCTCTGTTAACATCCAGTTGGAGCATGTCCATGCCCACAAAATCCTCTTGGAGAATGCCCGCTCTCCTGGCAGCCACCACTCAGTTGTGCCTGTCAAATTTGGTCCATCATGAAAAAAAAGATTGTCTGCTGTTGGGGCAAGGGATACTTGTTCTACGCCTGGCTCATGACTGCACTGACAGTGTGCGTCTAATCAGAGCCATGTGGCCACCAGGAATGTCATGGAGCAAACCATGGGCAAGCTGAAGCAATGGTCCCACTGTCTGAACTATTTCGGGGAGTCCTCCAGTACTCACCACATAATGTCTCAAGTGTGTGATGGTCCATTGCATCCTCCATAACCTGGTAATGATGAGGACACAATCCTTGCCAGCATGTGTATAGACGCCATCTCGGGATGAAGAGAAGGAATGGAGGAGGCATCTGGGATTACTTTACTCCGGACAAGCTGCCTGTGAGCAGCTACTCATTCTCCGGTTCCCTTGAGATGTAATCCTCACCACTTAAATCCACAAATCCCCACCTTTCCATTCCTGTGCTGTGGACCATCACAGCATTCTCTTGGCCAAAATCCTGAAATAAAATCCAAAAATACCTTAAAAGATGAACCATTCAACCTTAGTGCTGTCTTGTGAGTGTCTTTGCCTGACCTAAGCTCCTACACAGTGCTACCTCATAGCTGCAGCATGGCTGGTGGAAGGCTGCTGACTTTCAGTGAAGGACACTGTAAGTGGCCTTGCAGGATGACCTCAAGCCTGCACTATTTCAACAATTCCCCTGGTCTGGCTGTATTCTGTTCATACTGCCCTCGAAAATTCACACAGGGCCAGTATCTGAGCTGGTAGCTGTGAATCTCAGATCAAGTGAAGGGACTTCAACAGAGGTCTCCCATTCTTCATGATGAAGCTGCTGTGGCTGGCCAATCAGCAGTTCTTGGGTAGCTGAAAGCAAAAAAACGCTGAATGGGAGGGTTGGGGTGAGAGAAGGGGGTTGAGTGGAAAGCAAGAGGTCCTCGGCCACACTATGTGTAGCTTGCACTTCATGCTAGATAACAGGATGGGGGGGAGCTGGGATTTAGGCAGGAACATACCATCGCCCTGAATGTTGTCATTAACACTGGATACAATGGCTTCTGTTACATCTGGCTCCAGGTTACGGAAAGCCATCTGCTCCAGAGGGCTCAGAGCACATTCCTGGTTAGAATTGTAAAACTAGCAGCTCCTTCGGTACATCATCTGGGTAATACAGTCAGCAGCTGAGCTATATAAATCCGGCAGGCTATTCTCCATCGCTGACCTGAGCTAGATCAGTTTATCTGGAGTCGAGGAAGGGGTGCAACAATTCTCTCGGCACTCTCGAGTTGTGGAGGAGAGAATCAGCTAAGGTTTTTATTCCTGACTGCTCAGAGATCTGTGTTGGAAATGTGTTACCTTGGGTGTCAGATGAGGACAGCATTGGACCTGGTTGAGATGCCTGATGATACTCAATGTCACGGCTTGGAGGAGCTGCTGATGCTACTTTTATCAATAAACTTTTTGGCCTATTTGTATTTTAAATGGAGCAATAAAAGTAAAAAGCAAACCAGGATTGTAAGTAATAGAAAAATGTGTTTTATGCTTAAAATATTCTTCAGGATTAACTAAATCAATCATTATTTACACCTTTTATTGTTTGGATTTAAAATTTCTGAGGAATGTTTACAATACCAAAAGGCTTAAATATTTTAAATTGTACTTCATTACATGTACTTCATGGGCACGATTTTACATCTGTTGGGTGGGCACGCGCCCGACCCGATCGGGTATAAAATCTCGTGCGATGACGTCAGGCGAGCATCCCGATGTTGTCATGCACTCTTGCGATCTTTCGGTCGGCAGGCATGCGCGAGAGTCAACAGCGCGTCTGCCGACAATTAAGAGGCCTATTAAGGCATTTAAAGTATTAATTAAGTTGTGTTTTTCACTGCCCGCTCAACCGTTCGGTTGGCGGGCAGGTGACTAGGCCAGGCGGCCTTTGCATTTTTGACGAATCCTCGTCCATGGGCGGATTGAGGGTTTCCAATGGTAAGTAAAAATCTCAAACAAACTTTTCCACTTCATTTGACATATGTCCATCTTCATGTGACTGAGTCACATGTGGGGACATGTTTATATCATTTATTAAAGTTTTATTTTCCTGCCTCCAAATCTTCAGCTCCCTGAGGTAGCTCTGTGCCCTCAGGGAGCTGTCAGCACGCGCGCCCCCGCGTAGCACAGACTTCCGCGCTCGCCCACCTCCCGTCCAGACCTCCGCGCTCGCCCACCTCCCGTCCCCACCCTGGCAGTGCTGAGCCTTTTAGCGTGCCTTTCACGCTAAAATCGCAGTCGGGGCCCGATCGCAGGTGGCGGTCCGTTTCACGGCCGCTCCTGGGCTAACCTGCTGCATCCACCCAACAAAGGGAAAATCCTGCCCCAAGAATTAATTAATTGGATAAAGCATTTTGAGGAATGCTGGTGTGAAAGGCATTGTGTAAATGTAGGCATTTATTACTAACCTGTGTTTGCTGCCAACGCTGTGCATGTGCAGTTGGATGCGCTGCTGCCATCTTTATAGGGGGCAATGTGCAGCAGGGTGCATGCACGGTGATCACTGGCCCTGGAATTGCAAATATTACAGCGCCGGCAGCAAAACCTCTCGGGGGGTCCCACAGTTTTCTTTATCCCATTTGATTTCCTTAACATTTTTCTTGCATTTTTCCCCCATTCTTTTGGGAAGACATTTTTCTTCCAATAAACCATCTTGTCATAACAGCATATCTCAGTGGTGTGGAAGGGATGGTGTGCAATTAAGCCTGTATTCCACCATCTGCCTGCCCTGTTGCTGCTTAAATGTGCTGTGCTGGGAGAAACAAACCCCAGAACTACAAATGGAATTGTAACCATCACCGGATGGATTGGAAGCCTCCCCTCCCACCCCATCCCGATCCCTGAAAACTGCAGGGAAGGCTGCACCCCAACTGCCTGCCCACTGAGGGGCTCAGAAGCTGGGTGAACAGTTTCCAATCAGCACTGTCTCTCCAACAAATGGCGACATAGAATTCTGCACTTGCGTGACCAAGTGTGCATGTACAGAGCGGCCATCTTGCATTGGCAGGAGACACAGTGTTATTACTATTAAACCTATAAAATTAAAGTACAGGTTCGGGGCTTATTTTTCTCCATTGAACTGTCATTGATTTTTATTCAGCTGTGAAGTTTTAACAGGGTCTGTTTAATCATTGTGACCAAAGATAGATAAAGACTCACAGAATTCTGGAGTCATTACCAGACATGAGACCATTTGGCCCATTGAGTCCATGTCAATTCTTTGTATTCATGAAATTAAGACTGCAAGGGACTGCGATTTGCCTGAGGCCCTTAAAAACAGAGCAGCCAATAATGTTTGCACCCCCACTTTTTATATTATAAAAGAACTTTGTATAAAGGTGTCCCCAATCATTTATCCTGTTGCAAGCCCGCCATTGATTGTATCATCACTCCTTTCTCCTTACTCATGGTGTCTACTGCCTGTCCTACTGTTGGATGTGTATTTTCATGTAGTTGAAAGGAACTTTGTAGTCTTGGTCTATACTGCACTTAATCCATTCGTACAGTATCATTGCTCATTAAAATAAAGATCGTTATGTAGTCTTTATGTTTGTCCAAGAAGGAGAAACATCAATTCTTCGAACAGCTAGAAATTACAGTAGGTGACATCAAAACAATTTGATTTATTTTCTGGAATGCATTCATTTTATTTTTGAACATGATCCTGCAGATGGAAGAAAGTGCCTTCTATAATTACTGGAGATGTTGAAGGATTTGCTGAACAAATCTCAGATTTTCTGCCTCAAATTAGTGGTTGTTTAACGTGTTATTCAGCTCGAGTTCAGGACCAACATTTGGTGCTCTCACAGAATAGTTACAGCGCAGAAGGAGGCCATTTGGCTCATCATGTCTGTGCTGGCCCTCTGAGGGAGCAATTCGCCTAGTGCCGCTCCCTTGCCATTTCTTATGAATGTGTAAGGAATTTAATTAGATAAAGAATAGCTCCTGAAGACTTAATTAAAGGCAAAATACCATGGATGCTGGAAATCTGTTTCTGAAGACTTAAGATAGCTTGGTTCTAAAAACACATGCCAAGTAGATTTTAATTTTTGCACACCTCCCTTCTCAGATCTTAGAAAATCAAAAACAAATCGGTCCATTTCAATTGTGTAGAAGCTCTTGGTCTGGCAATAACTGTTCATTTACTATTGAAAGCCACTTCCTCCTTTACTGCTGTGTGTGATGTTTTGTCTGTATAAACATCTTGAATTATGTGCAAAGGTATTGCAGAAATGTGCCTGAACAGATTTGAGTGGGCTTCTTTCTTTTTGATGATCAGTACACTCAAAGAGGTGCTTTCACTTCCTCAAGGTTTTACAGATAGGTTCAGATCCAGGAGCTACCTGCTGCTTACTTGCCACCACGCAGACTCTTTAACTTGCCCGCATTCCTGAATGACGACTCTGTTCTGTAATAAATGTGCATTTGTTACTTAGTTTACTGATATACTTATAAGGATTCATGACTGTCAAACTAGTTCATGACCGGGTCTAATGTAGCTTTCAATCCTCGACAAATTTCCCCAACAAATATGGTTCATCCTTGTGTTTTTAACACATATTTGTGTCTTTTGCTCTCATAACTTTCATTTGCCTGCAGAGTTGGCGATTAGTTCAATAAATTTAAAAGAGGAAGGACAGATGCTAAGAGAAATTTCTTTATGCAGAGGGTTGTTGGAGTCAGGAATGTTTGACCACAGGTAATGGTTGAGACCAAGATCATTGCATCTTTTAAATCAGAAAACTCATTTCACAGAAAAATTGGTAGGGTGGTAGATAGTGAGGAGGATAGCCGTAAACTGCGGGAGGATAGCAATGGATTGGTCAGGTTGGCAAAGCAGTGGCAAATGGAATTCAACCCAGAAAAGTGTGAGGTAATTCACTTGGGGAGGGCTAACAAGGCAAGGGATTACACTATGAATGGTAGGACCTGGAAAGTACTGAAGATCAGAGGGACCTTGGTGTGCATATCCACAGATCCCTGAAGGTAGCAGGGCAGGTAGATAAAGTGGTTAAGAAGGCATATGGGATACTTGCCTTTATTAGCCGAGGCATAGAATACGAGAGCAGGGAGGTTATGCTGGAACTGTATAAAACGCTGGTTAGGCCACAACTGGAGTACTGCGTGCAGTTCTGGTCACCACATTATAGGAAGGATGTGATTGCACTGGAGAGGGTGCAGAGGAGATTTACCAGGATGCTGCCTGGATTGGAGGGTCTGAATTATGAGGAAAGATTGGATAGGCTGGGGTTGTTTTCCTTGGAGCGGTGACGGTTGAGAGGGGACCTGATAGAGACGTATAAGATTATGAGAGGCATAGATAGGGTGGATAGGAAGGCACATTTTCCACTAGTAGAGAGGTCAATAACCAGGGGGCATAGATTTACGGTCAGAGTTGGTAGGCTAAGAGGGGAGTTGAGGAGAAATTTTTTCACCCGAAGGGTGATGGAACTTACTGCCTGAAAGGGTGATTGAGTCAGAAACTCCCCTAACATTTAAGAAGTATTTAGATATTCACTTGCATTACCATAGCCTCCAGAGCTATGGGCCAAACACTGGAAATTTGGATTAGTGCTGTCAGATCTTTGTTGGCCATCGCAGACACAATGGGCTGAATGGCCTCCTGTGCTGTAAACATCTATAAGAAAATGTAATTGGATGTGATTGACTGTTTCTGCAGGATACAAATGCAGCATTGCTAAATAGTGTACAGGAAAACCTAGACTATATAAGAGAAATAAGAGAAATCAAAAATAAGAGAAATAGACAATTGGGCCTGATTTTAACTCCGTTTAAGTGGATGGATTTTGAATAAGTTAAAATCTCACCCATAGACTGAAAACAAATTATAGCCGCCTGTCCAGCACCTCACCGTCCTAACTTATTTATGCAGATGTTTTCTTAAAAAAAAATGGATATGGCTGTTTTAATTTGAAGTGACCGTGATCTCATAAAAGGCAAACCCTTTTTCATTTGCTGATGCACGATCTAAGCCGTGTCAACACAGCGTTTTTATTTACCTACTTGTGAAGTAACATCACAAAAATGACATGTGGCCCTTTGCAAGAAAAATAAATTGTTGACTACTTCCTCATGAAAGCAGCGCCCATTAAATGCAGTACAGTACATTCTACTCACACATCACTATATTTTATAAAAAATTACCCAACCAGTAAAGCACAAAAACACATTACTTATCATCATTCACAGGAAAATACACATCAAAAACTTCATACAAATCCCTCTAGCACCCCAGAGAGACCAGAGCAGAAACTCATTATTCATAACCTTTCTTGCTCATTGAATATTAAAAGCTAAAGGGACCAACCATTCACAGCCTGTGTATAATATTTCAGGAGTATTGTGTAGAAAATCAACAATGGCTTGAAGTGCTGTTAGATCTAGGATTCTGAAATTAGAAGCCTCCCGCAAGGCCAGTTTTCAGGAAATATCTTGAAGCAAAAGCCTAAATTTTCCATTTGGGCATAAGCTCAAGCAAAACTGAGATGTGAGAAGATTGCACAGTATTTAGAACCTCTCATGCATTTCTGACATTAGTGTCATCTCCATGATGAAGGTGAGGGCTCTGTTATTTTGGGCTCGCCCATTGGTGAGTTGGAAATGAGCTGCTGCAGCAGTTTGAAGGTGCATCCATCACGCTTTGGCTTTCCAGTCTTTGAGCTTTTTTAGTAACTGGCATTATCTGGAGGAGTTCTGCAAGACAGACAATACCTGCTTTTCAAGACAGATCTTGGAAATTCTGCTGAAGGAAGTGAGTTATGGTTTGGTATGGAGTCTTACCAGACCTCCAAGTAAGCTAGCTGAGGAGAGTGGCAGGAAGTGGCTATTAGAACACCTTCAGCATTATAACCTGCACCCAGAGGCAAAGCTGGAAGAAGTTCATTGACCTTATCGGGTCAGGAAATTTTAGGTAACTCACATGTATCTTCCATTAATTCAATCTATTTAGTGTTCATAATATCTGTAATAGCACCCTCTACTGGCCATTTATCTATGTATGTATATATAGACAAAACTGGAATAAACTAGTTTTCTCTGGTATTTTGAACTCCTTTGTGCTGCACATAGTTTCTTTTCTGTCCTACAGAGATACTACAGTCTGGCGATGAGGATAGGATTTTGGATTTTCTAGCCAAACAAATTTGGGTGGAAAAGCTTCTAGCAAGCAGTCGGGGAACTGCAATTTTTCTTTTTTGCTGAGAAATAGTTTTAAAAATTCAGTCTTAGTGAAAAGGCTGTTTATACACATGGGTAGACTTATCTTCGAAGGTGGCTGCATCAAAAGGAACTATTGGGCAACTGCGAGAGTATAGCATGACCAAGAGTCTTTCAGTGCGTATGTGGAGTGGCTGGAGATGATTTTCACTGCTAATAATATCTACGATGTTCCTGATAATCTGACTGTTAATCCAGCAGTGGGGGAAAAGGTGATATTTCTAACCGAATCAGGCTCAGAAGTATATGAAACACTCAAGAAGTTGCTCACCCCTGCTAAGCCAATGGACACACTGCTGTTGGACATTGGGATTTTATTGTGGCTTTGAAAAAGCTGTCCATTCATTGTAATTTTGGAGAATTTCAAGAGAAAGCCTTGTGGGACAGATTTGTGTGCCGTTTAAAAAGTGAATGCATTCGCAGTAAGAGGCTGACATAGCCAAAGTTAACTTTCCATGTATCTTTCCAAACAGCATTGTCTATACACATGGTGGAATGTGACTTTGAGAGAAGTCAGAGTTAACAAACTGCCAGCCACTGAGTGGGCAGAAGGCCCTAACAATGGCAGTTAATAGCAGTAGCGGTATGACAAAATCCTGTTTCTGCTTAGACCAACATTGGGCACAGAATTGTCCATTTGTGAAGGCAGAGTGCTACAGCTGCAAAGAAGAAGGGTCACCCTGCCAAGACATGTTGAAAGAATGTAAACGGAGAAAACGCTGGCTGGAGAAAATGGCTGTCACTGCATATGGTTGTCGAACAGCACCAGGTCGATGAGGGGTCGGTTGAGACCCATACGATCCAAAGCACAAGGATGTCCAGTGAAAATTCACAGGGGATTGTAGCCCAAGTATCATTGGATAGAGCACTGGTAAACATTGAGGTCAACATGGGTGCTTCAGTCAGCGTGATTCCTGAATTGCTATACTGTCAAAAGTTGAGTCAGCATCAACTGGAGAAATCATGCACAGAATTACAAAGTTGTGGAGGAGAGAAAATCCTCATAATGGAGGTGTGTTGGTTCAAGTAACGTACAAAAGTAATATGCAAAATTACCCATCATTCTCGAGAAGGGTGAAAAACCAGCCTTGTTAGGAAGAAACTGGTTAATAGCACTTAAGTTAAACTGGAACAAGCTTTTATGCTTAGAAGTGAAATTCACAATGCAAGATGACATGATCCCAAAATATGCTCAGGTGTTTAGTGAAACTGGAAGACTGATTTAAAGATATAAGGCCAACATATGGATCCAGAGGAATGCAAGACCAGTTTACTACAGGGCTCATCCAGTACCCGATGTTTGAAAAGAGAAAGTAGAGCTAAAACTGAAAAGACTTGAGGCAGAGAACATTTTCTCTAATGTAGAACAGAGTAATTGGGCTACTCTTGTAGTGGTAGTACCAAAGTCAGATGGCAGTGTAAGAATATGTGGGGATTATAATTTAACTGTAAATCAGGTACTGGAACGTAATCCACCCAATACTTTGTCAAACATGGAGGATCTGTTCGTAATGTTGTCAGCATACCCGATTTTTTCAAAATCAGATTTGACAAATGTCTGTCTGCAAGTTGAGTTAGACGATGAGTCTAAATCATATTTGTCTATTAATACACACATGGGTGTATTTCAATTTCATAAGCTGCCATTTGGTATTTTTTTAGCCCCTGGAATTTTGGATGGACCAAATTGTGCAAGGAATTCTGGGAGTAGTGTGCTATTTGGATAACCTACTTATTTCAGCTCCAGGCCCATGATAACAGGCTGATAAAGGTGCTTCAATGTTTGGAAAAGCAGAGTTCAGGTGAAGGCACATAAATGTGAAATGTTTCAAAACTCTGTGGAGCAGTTGGATCAAAGGGTAGACAAAGATGGGTTACATCCTACCAAAGGTAAGGTTCAAGCAATAAGAAATATGCCACATCCACAGAATATTGCCGAGCTCACATGTTTTTGGGCTTAGTGAATTACTACGGTAAATTCATACCAAATTTGGTGATCTTATTGCATCCATTGAATGAACTCTTGAGAAAGAGTGTCCTGTGGAATTGGACAAGTGAGTGTGACAAAGTAGCACAGTTGTGTAAAAGTCAATTGGTAGATGGTACAATGCTTGTACAATGATGTGTCCAAAAAGATGAAGCTAGCATGTGATGTCTCTCCATGTGAAGTAGGTGCTGTAATCATGTTGGATAATGGTGAGGAGACACCCACTATATTTGCCTCACACACCCTCAGTGCCAGTGAGTGGAGTTAGATTCAGATCAAACATGATGCATTGTCTTTGATTTTTGGAGTAAGAAGGTTTCATAAATACTTGTATGGTCATAGTTTCACAATCGGAACTGATCATAAGCCACTCACGGCTGTTTTGAACCGAAAGTGAAAGTCTTCAGTACCCACTTTAGCTGCAGCCCAAATGCAGAGATGGGCTTTTATTTTGTCTGCTTATCAGTATGACATTGAATTCAGATAATCAGAAGATCATTGTAATGCTGCTGTGATGTCTAGATTACTGTCCCCATCAGAGGTAAAGCCTGACGGGGAAGATATATTTTTCTTTTTGCACATAGATGAGTTGCCAGTCACAGCAGTTGGCATTGGTAGGACAATTCATAAGGACCCTGTATTGGCAAAGGTGAATGACATATCACAAATGGATGGCCAACACAGATATTGGATTTAGAATTCAGGCCATTTTTATGTGTAAGAATGTGTGGTCAGTTGATAAACGTTGTGTTATGTGGGGAGTCAGAATGGTAATTCCTGAAAGGTACAGATCGCAGTTGCAATTTGATTTACATGATCAACACTTAGGGATGAGCTTGACAGAGCATCTAGCGAGAAGCTATCTTTGGTAGCCTGAGTTAGATAAGGACATAGAAGATGCAGTGAAACAGTGTTGAATATGTTGTGGTAGAAAAGAAGCTGCCATCGGTACCTTTGCAGCCATGGAAATGGACAGCTGGAGTGTGGCAGAGGCTACACATAGATTTTGCAGAATTTGAAGGGCAACAACTACTCATTGTGATAGATAGCCTTCAAAGTGGATTGAGGGGTTTTCAATGAATTGAACAACAACCAGCAAGACCCAAGATATTTTGTGTCGTTTGTTTGCTGCTTATGGGTTCCCAGATCAACAGTGGACCTCAGCTTTGTTCAGCAGAATTTGTAAATTTCATGAGAATGAATGTGGTAAAGCACACTAGAATTCCACTGTGTCACCCTGTTCCAAATGGAGTGACAGAGTGCACAGTACAAATTGTTAGGTATGCTGTTGTTAAACAAACACTAGATCCAAATCTGAAGAAATGTCAGTTGTCACTGAATCACAAAGTGGCAAATGTTTTATTTATCATAACACAGCTCACACTACTACCAGCAGAGCACCAGCTGAATTGTTTCTTAGAAGGCAGCCTATAATGAGGTTTTCATTTCCAAAGCCACATTTAGCCCAGTCTGTAGAAAACAAACAATCCGGACAGAAAAAGAGTCACGATAGGGGTTGTATGAGAGAAAGAAGTCTGAAGTTGGACTGGAAGGGTAAGGTGAAAGAGCATCATCATAAGTGGTTGAAATGGCTACCTGGAAGAGTTATAAAAACTTGGTTCTCTTACATATTTGGTCAAGATGTTTGGTAAGGGAAAGGTTAGGTTTGTAGATACAGATCACATAGAAACATAGAAAATAGGAGCGGGAATAGACCATTCGGCCCTTTGAGCCTGCTCTGCCATTCAACATGATCATGGCTGATCCTTTATCTTGTCGCCCACACTCTCCCCATACCCCTTGATGCCTTTAGAGTCCAGAAATCTATCTATTTCCTTCATAAATATGTTCAATGACTTGGCCTCCACAGCCCTCTGTGGTAGAGAATTCCACAGGTTCACCACCCCCTGAGTGAAGAGGTTTCTCCTCATCTCAGTTCTAAATGGCCCACCCTGTACCCAGAGATTGTGACCCTTTGTTCTAGACCCTCCCTCCCCCCCGACCTCCAGCTAGAGGAAACATCATCCCTGTATCCAGTCTTGTTTTGTTTTTTATCCGTCACATTTTGCCTTCAGAAGTTCATGAAGAATGAGGGAGTTGGGAAGAATCAAATGAGCCTGATGAGTTGGATAGTTGGGATGCGAGTAGAGTGCCAATGGAAACTCCTGACACAAGTTGTGCCTGAAACCAGTTCAGATCTGAGTCAGAGTCAGACAAACATGTCTGATGAAGTGAAAAATTCAATTGAAAGTCAAGGTCAACATCAGTTTTGTTGGAGAAAACTTCTCCTCAGCCTCAAGCCCAAGTGGGTCCAGGTCCTCCCTGTTCTGAAAGTTTTGGTTAAGAAAAGAGGTATCCCTTTAAGAATAGGAAACTAGTGGTTAAGTTGGGTTTGCAAATAAATGAAGAACAAGAAATATATATTAGCTGTTTGGAATTTGAACTTTTGTGTAACTTTTCATTAAGGAGGGAGGAGTGTAATAGCACCCTCTTACAGCTATTTGTGTATGTATGTATATATAGTCAAACCAGAATAAACTAGATTTCAGATGGATATTTTGAACTCCATGTGTTGAACATAGTCTCTTTTTCCTGCAAAGATATCACAATGTCCATTTATTTTTGGGGATATGCCCAAGATTGCCAGGCGTATGTCCACTGACCTGCATTGAGTGCCTCTAAATTCTGAGAAAGTAAAATCTCCCAATATAATGATTTTGCATCCCCACTGCCTCTTATGCCAGTGGCCTTACTTGGCATCAGTTGGAGGCTCTGTGCAGAACAGGCCAACTCAGAATCCATGATTTGAGATCAGGGGCTCAAGTACTAACATCTTGTTTGATTTACAGCCTTTCCGACAAAGTGGGAGTGTGCTGAAAGAGCTGCAGATTTTTGGCCTCACCATCTCTTTACTTGGGTACCAGCCTTGCCTTAGCGGTAGCATTCTCGCTGGAGTCAGAAGAACGTAGGTTCAAGCCCCACTCCATCGACTTGAGCACGTAATATAGGTTGGCCCTTCAGGGAATGCTACTGTTTTAAATGTGTTGACTTTCAGGTAAGTTATTAAATTGAGGTTCCGTCCAGACACCCAGGTCAATGTAAAAGATCCTATAGCATTATTCTGTGGTACATATGCCTGGTCTCGCCAGGTGTATTTTCAGTGACCTTACATTGAGTGCCTCTAAAAGTTGAGAAAGTGGGAGCTCATCACAGCCCCACTCCCTGTTATGCCTCTTGCATCCATGCCACTGAGGGATTACCTTCAACATTTGAAATGCAATGGTTTAAAAAGTTGGCTTACAACCGCCTTCTTTAACCACCTTCTTAAGGGTATCTACGGATCTGCAATAAATCCCGTGAATTAATAAATAAAATAAAAGAACAGGGGATCTTTGCTGGTGTTCTGACAAACATTTATCACTCAAATAAAGCACATTAACTTGTAATTTACCTGACAGGTATTTGTGGGACTTTGTATGCAAAATTCTTTACTTTCAGTATGAGTTTACATTTCAAAGAAGTACTTCGTTGGTTGTGAAAAATTTGGGCTTTCCCGACCACATGAAAGGTGCCATACAAATTCAAGTTTTTGTTTCTTGGGCTGAATCATCCCAGATTTGCACTAAGTGCGGTAGTGGGCACAAAAACAGACGTTATGCCCACTGGCTGCAATGGCTGCATTGAACACTTCCCATCTCATTAATTATGCAGCCACAGGAAACACGCCGGGTCGCTGGCAGGCAGCCTCTGAATCGCCCGCCAAGCCGTTACCTCACCGCTTCCTCACTCTGGGTGCCATATCTAAATTGTAGCCGCACACACAGTTCTCAATGCTAGCAGCCCAGGACTGCTCCAGTGAAGACATGGCCCTGAAAGCCAAGAGGAGTTCAGTGACCCGTCATTGGAATGCCTTTTGAAGGCCTTTTGTGATGTCCTGCACCTCTGCTCTGGCCGCAGGAGGTCCAGCAATCTCACCACTCTGGCTTGGGAGGTGGTGGCAGTGATGATCAGTGCCAATGCTGCACAGAAGAGGTTGGCCATCCAGTGCAGAAAGAGGATGAATGATCTCATCCGTGCCACCAGGGTAAGGCAACCATCTCATCACTCTAAACTCTCACACTCAGAAGACCATCACACGTTCACTGGCATCTCACTCGCTGTCAGCTCAAGGGACATCACCACCCATTGTCACACACATACCCTCACATGTCGATCTGGCCTCATCTCCTCTGCAGACTGCCTCCTCAGCCCTCACCACCTTGAGGCCACTTGCACAGATCAACCTGTGACCCTACACATACCCTGGGGTACCTTCCATGCGTCTGTGGGAAATGCGGCCCGCCATTGACGGGTGGAGCTGATGATTGCAAACTGGTTTCACAATGACGTAAAACCGATTTTTTGGCCTTCTCACCTTATTGTCCGCTTACGCCCACCATGCCGCCCGTCACCAATGGGAGCGGAAAATTCCAGCCCTCCTTTTTTCCTTTTGCTTTGCAGACCAGGGTTTTACAGTCGTGCCATGGTGTGTCTTCTCCCGGCAGATGTGGCGAGCCATTTAATTCTCCATTCAGTTTGGCAGGACTGTAATATCCCACCGGGTGGGAGGGGCTGTAAAATCCTGGCCACAGTGTTCTCTATGAAGGCAAGCCACATCCTATTACAGAGTCAGTCACTTACTCACCTCTTCTAGCCACTAAATCAAATGCACAAATCATCAGTGAGTAGGAGCTAATGGTAGTGGCAGAGTGGGAGGAAGAACCACCTGCCTAGAAGTCAATCTTGTGTTTTGCCTTAGCTGATGAACTGAGAGATCTGCACTCCACAGAGCCTGTAATTAAAAGGGGGTTCTTTTCTGAGAATTGTGAATTGGTGCATTCACTGGGGAGCATGCCAAGTAGCTTGGTGGATGGCACGATTAGATGAATCCACACGCACCACGCCAGCCCCCCATGGAGCAAGTTGCCAAATCCGGGGATCTGAACCACAGCCCTCTTTGTCAGAGACCTTAAGAAGCATCAATGCTTCCATGCTTCCCTCCCTCCCTCAGATGTTCAGACTGCTTCTGTAGAAGCTTGAGGTTCCAGAGCTATCTCTTCTGGCTTGAACAGGCTTGGGGGGTCAGCTGTAGAAAAAAAACATGAGTTAGGGCATTGCTGACCTCATTATTACCATTAAGTCACACTGATCAGTGACCATGGAGTTACCAACTGTAGGGTCTTGGCTGCAATGGCATTGATTATGTTGCATTGAATGGCAGTCCGACCAACCCTCTCTGATGCCTGCACAGTTTGAACCTGACTGAACACAGTGTGGAAGTGGTGGGGGCTGTAACTCATACATCTTGGCTCAGCTCCTTAGATTCCTTCTGTGCTTTCAATTTCTATGTTTTTATGGATTGAAGGCCACCTCAATCTCAGGAGGATTTTATAGTCACACCTCACCCCAGGTTAGGTTCGAGAGGGTGTAGGTTGCTAATGTCACCAAGAGATAGTGCTAGTGAGCAAAAAAATCAGCACTTCACATGTAAAATAATAAAGTTTGTTGCACTGCGGGTAGATTGTATACCTAGAGTGTTGTTTCTTAGGTTTTGATTCATAATTAAGCAACTGTCAGGAATAGATTTTGGGAACTTAGTGAATAAAGAAAACAGTGTGGGTGAAGGTCATGAGGAAAATACAGGAGGTCTCGTGTATGAACCCTTGCTAAACAATTCTCATGGCTTGCAGTGGATTCTCTTCTCTAACCTTGTCCTGCCTTTCATGCTGGTCCCTTTGCTGATGATGAAACATCTCCTACAGCCTCAATGATAATACTTCTTTACGGGGCAAAGTAGTGCATATCACCATGATCCTTGATACCTTAGTTTGACTGTACTGCAGGACAGTCATAGCTTTGTCATTTTATGAATACCCTGGAGGGAGTGTGCACCTCATGATACCGTGTCCTTGCATGATGCAAAGTCCTCATTATTTATGGCTCCAAAAGGTTTCCTTGATTGTCCAAATGGCTTTGTGTGTGAAATGTAGTTGGGGGTGGGAGGGGAAGGGGGTGGTTGAGGTTGGGAGGGGGAGAATGAAGGTGTCAGGGGTGAGGTTGGGAGAGGGGAGGGACTATGGGGGAGAAGATGGCAACTGGGAAGGTAGGTATAAGGAAAGGAGTTCAGAGGGGGAAAGGAGTCCAGGGTGAGGAAGGAGAGTGGAGAGGGGAAGGTGTCTGGGGAAAAAAGGAGTCTGGGGGGAGGAAGGAGTGTGGAGAGGTGAACGAGTCCAGGGGGAGGAAGGAGTAAGGGTGGCAGAAGAAGTAAGAGTGTCTGAAGGAGTCAGGAAGGGGGAAGGACTAAGGTGGGGGGGTGGGGTCGTCTAGAGGTGGGGTGGGGAAGGAGTAGGGAAGGGGAAGGAGTCTAAAAGGGGGGATGTCCCGGTGAACATGCAAGTGAGGGCTCTGTTGAGTCCATGACTGCCTCCTGGTGAGTAGACTGAGGTGGGCATGGCACGAAGGAATGGTGAGAATGACCGAGGGCAGAGTGAGGTGGTATGGTGGGAGGTATCGGTACCAGGGCCGGCGAGGGTGGTTGGTGGGGACTTGGAGGCAGACACAGACCCAGGGGGGTGGGAAGGAAGAGGTCGGGGAGGTTAATGTGGATGGGGGTGGGATTCTCAGGAAGGATGGGAACATGCATGTTCACCTGGACATCGCCGAAAAAAAAGGGTCACAGTGGGGACGTGAATGGTGATCCCAGGTGTGTCGACAGTGAAGGGGGAAAGGAAATAGGTGACTGGGGACAGGGAAGGATGGAGGGGGCACAGGAAAAATGTAGCAGAACCATGCTTGCCAAATTGAAAGTGAAATGAGAGTTGTGGTGGGTGAGATCAGGTGCTGCATGGGAGTGTGATCAGTGGGTGGGTGGAGATGCAGGTCAGCTTAGATGGTCAACTGAAAGCAAATCCCAGCAGATAGTATTGAAAATGCTCAGGACGTTGAGATGAGTGTGATGTAGGAGGGATCTGCGTGTGTGGGAGAGTGCTTGCACAAGGCTCTGAAAGGTCCTGCCACACACACACACACACACACACACACACACACACATTTCTCCCTCCAGAATTGCTCTGACTTGGACCTCAGATGCCTCTTCCCCAGCAGTCCTCTGAGTGCCGTGAAACTGGGCTGACCCCTGTCTTCTACCTCGGACACGTGTCTATGGGGTGACCACCAGATTGTGAACCCAAGCTTGCTCTACATCGAGGTCCCACTGAGATGTGTGACTCTGCACTGGTGGAGGGTATGGGTAAGTGCTGTGATTGGTCTTCTGGGCTGCTTAATTCCAGCAGTTCAATGGAGGAGGTGTCCTCTTGGCTGGAGGCGAGGATGTGGATGGAGCTGAGGGACTGGCTGGTTGAGAGTGTCAGTCTTTTGGCAGAGCTCCCAGTGAGCCAAAGTAGTGATACTTAGTGCATGGAAACAGAGTCAAAAGCAGGAGAGAGAGCACTCACAGGTAGATTGAGAGAAGAATGATGTGGTGCAGGATCCTCAACTGGATTAAAGGCAAAATACTGCAGATGCTGGAAACCTGAAACAAAAACAAAAAATGCTGGAAAAACTCAGCGGGTCTGACAGCATCTGTGGAGAGAAAGTGAGTGAGGGATCTAATGTGGGCCACTCCACCTCCCCCCCGCCAGGTCTGGGACCTCTCCCTGTTGCTGTGAGCAGGCTTCTCCTGCATGAAAACAGATGGTGAGAGTGTGAGCAGAACACATGGCACTGCGTGGAATGTTTGCATGGTGAGCGGAGACATGGACAGGATGAGGACGTGAGGTCAAGAGGATATGAGCCTGATGGAGATGTGAGGGTGCATGTGAGAGTTAGTGGTGTTGCCCCTTGAGGTGTGAGACCCCTGTGGATGTGTGATGGGCTTGTGAGTGTGTGATGAGAAGAGTGACTGAGCCCGGCAGAACCGTTGAGACCATTCACCCTGTAGTGGCACTGGGTGGCTGTCCTCTTTTGTAGGGCATTGGCGCTGACCACCGCTGCCACCAGATCCCATGCTGGATTGGTGATGTGGCTGCCCCTACTGCAGCCATAGCAGGGGTAGTGGGCATCACAGTGGGCCTCCACTGTGTCCAAAAGGCACTCTAGGGACGCGTCATTAAACCAGGGGGCTGCAGTCTTTTTGCCTTTTAGGGCCATGTCTTCCATGCAGCAGTCCTGGGCTGGAAGCACTGAGAGGTGTGCGCGCGGTTGCACTTTGAATATGGTGCCCGGTATGAGGAAGCGGCGATCTTTCTTTGAAAATATCAAAAGAATTACAATTGCACACAGGCACTTAAGAGGAACATGCTGCATGAAGACAAGCTGAATTTTATGGCACTTTCTGTAATTTTGAAGTTGAAATGCTTTGTAATGTACTTTCACAAATTTTATGAATAAAGCAGATTTTTGGGGGAAAAAATCCATAAAAGAATGCGTAATATTAGATTGCACCTTATTATTTTGTTGACTTGATTTAGTTGAAAGGTTTTCTACTGAAAATAAATCTGCATGATATTTAAAATGAAAAGTAAATAAGGTCTGATGTGAAGCTCTACTGATTTCAAAGACGACATGAGATAGCTCAGTGCCTAACAGCAATTACCAAACAAGGTTTGCTGTTTGTTTTCCTGGACACTTTACTGAAAGTTTTACTTGGAGCCATTGGGCAAGAATAGTGATTCTCAAAGAAGGGAGTGTAGAGAGCATGATCCCAAATGTGAAAGCTCTAATAATCCGAGTGAATAAGTTTAAAAAGACTCAAAAATGGTGAGCAACTCACCAAGGCTCCTTCGACAGCACCTTCCAAAGCAGCGACCTCTACCGCCTAGAAGGACAAGGGCAAAAGATGCATGGGAACACCACTACTTGCAAGTTCTCCTCCAAGCCACTCACCATTCTATCTTGGAAATATATCGCCGGTCCTTCACTGTCGCTGGGTCAAAATCCTGGAACTCCCTCCCTAACAGCACTGTGGGTGTACCTATACCATGTGAACTGCAGCAGTTCAAGAAGGCGGCTCACCACAACCTTCTCAAGGGCAATTAGGGATAGACAATAAATGCTGGCGCAGCTAGCGGTGCCCAGATCCCATGAAAGAATGAAAAAAAATAACAAATACATTGCCGCATATTGCAATCTAGATCTTTATAAATCATGTCATTGCGTAAAATTCCATAACATTCTTATGGTGTTATCTTGAGGAGCAAATGAAAATACTTGTTTAAGCAAACAACAAATCCATCGTTTGATAAATCTATGTACTTCAGATTGATGATTTCTGTTACTCTAGTGCAACTATGTCTCTTTAAGGCCACAAAGCCCAAATGCTGTTAAGTAAACCCTGGGCATGGTCTGAGTTTAATTGCTTTTTCAGGCTGCAGGTTTTGGTCCTCATTTTGTCTTTTTTAAATATGGTAAGATCACGTAGACAACAGACATTCTGGCTCATAGTGTGGCAAGGAATAATGCATCAAGCTTTATGGACACTTGTAAAATTCCTCCAATGCAGCATCTGCCCAAGACTGAGAGTAGAATTATTTGAAATCATGCCCTCAATCAATAGGATGAACCTTGAGCAGTTTATACTGTCTGTTAAACTGTTGTAGCTTTTGAACGGTCACCCATATATGCTGTTAAATAAAAACAGAATTACCTGGAAAAACTCAGCAGGTCTGGCAGCATCGGTGGAGAAGAAAAGAGTTGACGTTTCGAGTCCTCAACTCTTTTCTTCTCCGCCGATGCTGCCAGACCTGCTGAGTTTTTCCAGGTAATTCTGTTTTTGTTTTGGATTTCCAGCATCCGCAGTAGTTTTTTGTTTTTATGCTGTTAAGTAACCTTTCCTCAGCTGTTCTATTTGTCATGCCAAGTCTGAATTTATGCATTATGTTAACAGTTAGCACAATAATTTTTCCTCTTTTCAGCCCCTAACTTCTGATTAGTTTCTATGTCCCAAGTAACATAGGATTCCAATGACATTTCAAGGAAAGATTTCTTTTGTGCTCTGTGTGCAGCCTGTCCCTGAATACAAAGTCTGGGTAAACACCCTCTCCTGCATGTTGCTGGAGTCGGGGGAGGGGAAAGAGATTGGCAAAGTATGCTGGTGTATATCTCCATTTTCAAAATCGCCAGTATTAGAACATTCGTATATTATTCCTGCATATTATTCATCAATGAAATATTTATTATGTTATTACTTTGACATTATTAGTTAAATAATAAATGTTGCCTGTGTGGGTAACTGTTCTTTTAGGTTGCTGGGAGCAGTTGAATTCCAAGGTTTATTGAACATTTGCTAGAATGTTATATGATATCATAAGAGTCTGTCAGGAACCGGTTGGGAAAAAGGGTAAGACACACATACCCACCCACCATGCTCATGCTCACCTTATATCTTGGAATATTTGATACTGACTCCCCCCAAAATTTTCCCAGCTTCAGCCGAACCCTTCTCTTGCCCCAAAAGAACTAAAAAGAAATTGGAAAGCCACAGAAAAAAATGAGAGAATCTGCTTAATTCTCGATGGAGTCTTCATCAGAGAATTTCAGAATCACAGTATTGGTACAGCGCCGAAGGAGATCATTTGGTCCATCGTGATTGCACTGTTCCGTTCTCCCGCTTTTTCCCCATAACCCTGCACCATTTTTTCTTTTCAAATAACCAGTCTAATTTCCTTTTGAATACTTCAGTTGAACCTGTCTCCACCACACTCTCGGGCAGAGCATTCCAGATCACTTGCTGTGCAAAAAGGTTTTCCTCATACCACAATTGCTTCTTTTACTAGTTACTTTAAATCTGTGCCCTCCTTTCACGAGTGGGAACATTTGGGTTTCTCCCTACCTACCCTGTCTAGTCCCCTCATGATTTTTAATACTCCTATCAGATCTCCTCTCAGCTTTCTTTTCTCTAAGCAAAACAGCCCTGCCTTCTCCAATCTATATTAGGAAAAGAGATTAAAATTTTTTTCCCTTTCTGTGAATTAGCAATGAGATTAAAAGCCTCCCACTTTGCTTGTAGGACTATTTTTGTGCAATAAATGCATCCAAGAATAATCAACGATAATTTCTGAATATCCATAACTAATTGGTTATTTAGGTTTTTATTTTCTGAAGGAAAACATTGTCTTTTGGTCAGCAGCCGATTTAAACCTGCTGGAGCAAAGAGTAGCTCAAGAAATTTTAGAGTCTTTTATTGATTTAACATTCAGACAAGCCCCTAAGCCCATTATACTGGTCTCTAGAGCTCGGAGACAGAATCTGTTCTCAGTTTTTCTTTGTTCAGTTGTTTGAACAAATCTCTTTGAGTTGATGTTTTCTCTCTGCAGAGTGACAGTCAGGTGTGAAGAGAGGAGAATGAATGACCCACCATATGTTTCTGTCATGTTTAATTAGCTGTCCAGGGAAAACTATTTGTATTCTTGTCTCAGTCACTCATTTTTATAATTCATTTTGTTATAATTAGTGGTAGGGAAGGTGAGCTAAGATTGTTGTTCTCCAATAGAACTGTTTTCTGAAGCAGTTTGGAAAAGATTATTTGAACTCTTTATGCTCGTTTAATGTAATATTTAGTTTTATTTTGCAACTTCCCTGATGAGTGGTATAGCAAGGTGTCAGTCTTAGCTCTGTGGTAGCAATCTTGCCTCTGTCAGAAGGTCCTGGATTCAAGTCTTACTGCTGTGACGAGTATGTAATCCAGGCTGACAATGCAGCACTGAGGGATTCTGCACTATCAGATGTGCTATCTTTACACGTAGGGTTACATACATAGGATATACAGCCAGAAACAGATCATTTGGCCCAGCTAGTCCAAGCCAGCGTGTGTGCTCCACTTGAAACTTCTATCTTTAATCATCTAACTCTAGCCTCATAACCTTCTATTCCTTTCTCCCTCACATACTTATCTAGCCTCCCCTTAAATGCACCGCCATCATTTACTTGGCCCACTCCCTGTGGTAGTGAGTTCCACATTCTCACCACTCCCTGGGTAAGGAAGTTTCATTCTGAATTTCCTATTTCATCTCTTGAAAACTATCTTATATTGGTAACCTGAAACAGAAAATGCTGGAAATATTCAGCAGGTCAGGCAGCATCTTTTTAATAATTATTCTTTCACTGTGTGTGGGTGTCGCTGTCTAGGCCAGCATTTATTGCCCATCTCTAATTGCCCTTGAGAAGGTGGTGGTGAGCTGCCTTCTTGAACCGCTGTAGTCCATGTGGTGTAGGTACACCCACAGTGCTGTTAGGATGGGAGTTCCAGGATTTTGACCCAGCGACAGTGAAGGAACAGCAACATAGTTCCCAATTCAAAATGGTGTGTGACTTGGAGGGGAACTTCCAGGTGGTGGTGTTCCCATGCATCTACTGCTCTTGTCCTCCTAGGTGGTAGAGGTCGTGGGTTTGGGAGGTGCTATCGAAGGAGCTTTGATGAGTTGCTACAGTGCATCTTGTAGACGGTACACGCTGCTGCCACTGTGCATCAGTAGTGGAGGGAGTGAATGTTGAAAATGGTGGTTGTGGTGCCAATCAAGCAGGCTGCTTTGTCCTGGATGGTGGTGAGCGTCTTGAGTGTTGTTGGAGCTGCACTCATCCAGGCAAGTGGAGAGTATCCCATCACACCCCTGACTTGAACCTTGTAGATTGTGGACATTTTTTCTCTGAGGGTCATGAGTCTTTGGAACTCTCTTCCTCAAAAGGCAGTGGAAGTAAAGCCTTTGAACATTTTTAAGGAAGAGCTTGATAGATTCTTGATAAACAAGGGGGTGAAAAATTATCAGGGGTAGGTGGAAATTTGAGGTTGAAATCAGTCAGTCAAGATCTTATTGAATGTTGGAGCGGGTTTGAGGGGCTGAGTGGCCTACTCCTACTCTTAATTCATATGTTCGTATGATAGACTTTGGGGAGTCAGGAGATGAGTTACTTGCCACAGAATTCCCAGCCTCTGACCTGCTTTTGTAGCCACAGTATTTATATGACTAGTCCAGTTCAGTTTCTGGCCAATGGTAACCCCCAGGATGTTGATAGAGGGGATTTCAGCAATGTTAATGCTATTCAATATCAAGTGGATATAATTACATTCTCTTTCATTTGAGATGGTCATTGCCTGGCACTTGTGTGTTGCAGATGTTACTTGCCACTTATCAGCGCAAGCCTGGATATTGATCAGGTCTTGCTGTGTTTGGACATAAGAACATAAGAACTAGGAGCAATTCAGCCCCCCGAGCCCGCCATTCAGTACGATCATGGCTGATCTCATTTCGGCCTCAACTCCAATTTCCCGCCCTCTCCCCATAACCTCTCCCCATAACCATGGACTGCTTCAGTATCTGAGGCATCGCGAATGGTGGACAAGAACATTGTGCATTCATCAGCGAAAATCCCCACTTCTGACCTTATGATGGAAGGAAAGTCATTGATGAAGCAGCTGAAGATGGTTAGGCCTAGGACACTTCACTGCAGTGATTTCCTGGGACTGAGATGATTGACCTCCAACAACCACAACCACCTTCCTTTGTGCTTGGCATGACTCCAACTAGCAGAGAGTTCCCCCGATTCCCATTGACTTCAGTTTTGCTAGGGCTCCTTGATGCCACACTTGGTCAAATGCTGCCTTGATTTCAAGGGCAGTCATTATCACCTCACCTCTTGAGCTCAGCTCTTGTGGAGAGAAAAACAGAGTTAACATTTCAGCTGGGTGTGGTGGAGGTAGGTTAGGGCATTCAGAGGGGAATTGGACTGTTCTTTGAGGAGGAAGAGCATGTAGAGTTACGGGGAGAAGGCAGGAGAGTGGCACTGTTGCATTACTCACATGAAGAGCAGGTGCAGTCACACTGGGCTGGATGGCCTCCTTCTGCACTGTAACGATTCAGTGAGTCTGTTTTTAATTTGGATTCCACAGTATGTCTGAGGGGGAGAAATCAGCTCTGATTTTAAGTCAGATGGGTGAGATCTGTTTCATTTTATAATTCTCCTAAGAACATGAGATATAGCAGCCGGTATAGACCATTCAGTCCCTTGAGTGTTCTCTGCCATCCAGTACGATCGTAAATGATCTAACCACAACTCCACTTTCCCACCTGCTCCCCATATCCTTTGATTCCCTGAGTGATCAAAAATCTTTCGATCTCAATCTTGAATATACTCAACAATGGGGCATCTACAACCCTTCCAGGGTTCTGCTACAGTCAAATAATGGGCTGAATAATACGAGAGGGGTGGTGGTGGGGAGCGGGCAGCTCACATCCCCTCCCCCCCTCCTCCCTGACCCCTCCCGGAAGCAAAGGTGGTGTGGAAACAACATGCTCCACGCTGCCCCCACCCTGTATTCATAACGCACTGCAAGGCAGCTAAACGGGAGCTAAGTGGGACTTGTGCCTCTCACAGAAGAAGGAAGAAGGCCTGTGGATCCCTGGAGCAGGTAAGTTCGGGGTCTTGAGCAGTGAGAGTTTTGGTGGGTCAGGGAGCGGGTGGTGGGGGGGGTGTAGGATGGGGGAGGGGGGGTGGGTTTAAGGCTGCGGGTGGG
Organism: Cetorhinus maximus; assembly: GCF_964194155.1. Lineage (NCBI taxonomy): Eukaryota > Metazoa > Chordata > Chondrichthyes > Lamniformes > Cetorhinidae > Cetorhinus > Cetorhinus maximus. The sequence goes on from NC_135895.1 coordinate 34,559,672, forward strand.
TAGGAAGGATGGAGGGTGGTGGGGTTCGATCTTGGAGGGGGCCGCCCCATGATTGGCAAAGGGCAGCCTGGAAGAGCGAACTCCCCACTTCCTTCCTGTGCTTTGAAGAAGGTTTTTTTAAAAAAAAAATTGGGCTACCTGCTACTTGCCCAGCTGTCCATGCCAAACATTTTATGGCCAGGGCGTCGTATTATCAGCGCCATTTAGCTTGATAACAAAGCCTAGTTGACCCTTACTTGAATATGGTAGGCGGGCTGTCGATTTTGGAGCCCATCCACCCCCTGTTTTGTGAGGGGTGTTTGGGAAGGTGGTGCCCCCTGCCCAAAACACACCCAGTGGGGGCACCTAAAATACAACCCCACCAGTGAGTTTCCAACTGAATTAGCTGACCTGACAAGAAACCCGGCCACTTCTAGGAAACACTTTCTGGAGGGTTAACCAGAAGCCTTTTCTGTTGTGGCTTCTTTTGTTTCTGAGAGGTTGGAAGAAAGAAAACCTTCTGTGAAATGATTCTCGTGATTTGTTTGTGGAATTTAACCTATTGTAATGGTGGCCTAAATTGCTGTTGCTGATTGCCATCTCAAGGTAAAATAGGCTAGCACTTATCAGCATAGCCCACATGCAGGAGCGTGCTGGTGTTATAAGACCTAGAATGGAATCGTCCCAGATTTACACTGTGTGGTCGCGGGTGGGTAAAATGGTTTTACCCGCTGGCTGCGATGGTGGGTTTTCGCGCCATATCGTCCCAAACCCTCTGCATTACTTATGCATTCTTGAGAAACATACTGTTTCCATGGCAGGCGGGCTCTCATTCTCCTGCCACGCCATCACCTCACCGCTTCATCACGCCAGGCATCACATTTAAAGTACAGCACAGTGCTTCCAGCCCAGGACTGCAGCAAAGAATTCATGGCCTTGAAAGGCAAGAAGACTGCAGCCCTCGAGCATCTTTTGGACACCATGGAGGCCTGCTGTGATGTCCTCTACCCCCGCGCTGGCTGCAAGAGGGGCAGCTACATTACCACTCCAGCTTGATAGGCGATGGCAGTGGTGATCAGTGCCAATGTTGCACAGAAGAGGATGACCATCCAGTGCAGACAGAGAATGAATGATCTCATCCATGCAGCCAGGGTATGGCAACCATCTCATCATTCTAAACTCACACACTCAAGCCCATCACACATTCACTGACATCTCACTCACTGCTCAAAGGAAATCACCGCCCATCCTCACACACATATGCCCTCACATGTCCAACTGGCCTCATCTCCATTGGAGACTGCCTCCTCAGCCTTCACCATCTTGAGGCCACTTGCACAGATCAACATGCGCTCCCACACACACCCTTGATACCCTCCTTCCCCAGTACAGCTTCCGTCCTGCAGATTCTTCCTTTGCCTGGAGCCACTTCTCCCCTTCCCCATGCAAGACCTTGCCCTGCAGCCATTGAGTAACCACCCACATATGGCTGATCTGGTAGGTAGAGACCTACCTGTGAGCCCCCCTAAAAGTGATGTGATGCTGTCTGTGAAGCCTGGCGCTGATGACTGCAAGTGCTGACCGAAGTAAAGTGGGCCAACAAACCTCGAAGTCCCGAGCGAAGTGCATCTGCCAAATACACGCCTTATATATGCTGTTGTGAAACATGTCGACTTGTTTTCCCGCCGATGTGGGCGGACGATCCAGCAGGAGGGAGGGTTGAGTCCGGCGGACTGGCCTTATAATGATAAGCTGATGTATTAAAATGAGGTTCCCAATGTCCGGGAACATGGCCCGCCATTGGTCGGCGGAGCGGACAATCGTGAACTGGTTCTATGATGTCATGAAACCGATTTTTGGTCTCACCATGTTGTCCGCTCACACCACCAAACACTCCTGACACCAGCGGTCACGGCAAATCACGGCCACAATCCCAGTGTCTGTTCAATTGCTGAGAATGTTTAAACTCTATTTTCTAAAGAACTGCAAGGGAACATTGAATGCAAGCTGTTGTAATTTAGAGAGAAACTGTTAAGCTATTTTTATATACTTTTATTCATTCATGGGATGTGGGTGTTGCTGGCAAGGCCAGCATTTATTGTCATCCCTCATTGCCCTTGTTTAAAGACATTTAAGAGTCAATCACATTGTTGTGGGCCTGGAGTCACATGTAGACCAGGTAAGGACGGCAGATTTCCTTCCCTAATTAGTGAACCAGATGGGGTTTTTAATTACTTTTAATTCCAGATTTTTATTGAATTCAAATTTCATCATCTGCTATAGTGGAATCAAACCTGGATCCCCAGAACATTATCCTGGGTCTCTGGATTACTAGTCAGTGACAATATCACTATGCCACCACCTCCCTCCACTTTTAAGCACCTTAGGACATTTAACTATGTAAAAGGTGCTATATAAATGCATGCAGTTGTTGGTATTGCTGTGCTATTGCTTTTGTGAACTTTTGCAAAAACAACCCCAAAGTAAACTTGCTAGATTCTCTCAAGCTCAACAAATAAAAGACACAATTGGAATCATAAATAAATTTCAGCAAGCAGCTTCCTTCAAATGGGTTAACTGTTAAGTCTTGCAATGCTCAGTTTTAAAATTCAGTTCATAAGGGGGTCCAGTTGGTCCACAAATTGTAGTTCGGTCTTTGGAATGAGAAAATCGTGTTGCAAAACCATAACATCAAAGTAATGTTGTAAATTATGGGTGGAATACATTACTTGTTTAAGACACCTATGTGATCAGAATGATGCACACTGTTCCAGCTGAGCTCCTTACCAAACTCACAAAATAAATGGACTGTTTGACGGGGACAGTGTCCTCTAGTGAGAATCTGCAACTAGACTGTTGGTACCCCGATTCTAAAATCAATTTGCAGATCAGTTTGACCCTGTCTTAGTTTAAATTTATTTTTTGAGAATTATTTCACATCTTCTGAATTGTACAGATCTTCCTCGGGAACAACCTGTGATTCACTAACATATGTCACCCCAGAGTCCTGCTCACATTTATATTTTGAATAAAGAGCGTTTTCCCCAAAGAAAAATAGTTAAACATGTTAAGTTGCTATTTTGACTGGCAGATTATTCCGACAATCTTGTTAAAGATCAATGTTTGTTATGATATTTTTATCATTCACGACCAGGATCCATTGCCCATTGAAAAGTGCTGTTGAAGAAACCTTGTTGATTTGCTACAGTGCATCTTGTACTCTGCTCCCATGGTGTGCTGGTGGTGGAGAGACTAAATGCCTCAGCTGATGAATGGGGTGTCAATTAAGTAGGCTGCTCAGACCTGGATGGTGTCAAGCTTCTTGAATATTGTTGGAGCTGCACTCATCCAGGCAACTGGACAGTATTTCATTACACTCCTGACATGTGTCTTGTAGATGGGAAGGCTTTGGGAGTCAGGAGTTGAGTCAGTCACTGCAGAATACCCAATAATACAGGATAACAAAGGGGAAAAAGTGTTTCATAATTCTAATAGGGCTAATTTTCAAACCTATTTCTCTTTTGTTGTAGTACTAGAGTGTGGTGAATTGGTTGGAGGTGGGTAATTTGCTGGACTTTCAGTGTGCAATGATAATTAATCAGTGAAGAGAAAGAGTGACTGGATTTATGTCCATCAGTATTCCAATGAAAGTATCATGTTGTATCAAGTTATCAATATTGTATTAGTGCAACTGTTGGCTGTGCATCCCTATCAGTTGCATTTGTCCAGTCACAACATTTTAGTTAGTATAAAAGCAGATGAACCATATATTTGTAACAGGCTTCAGCTTATCTACTGACAGTTACCTTTTAAATTGAAAAATTGGTGTTTAACCCTTCTTTGAAATTTAGCATGTGTCTTCGAGATATTTGAAACATTTGGATTGCAGCAGAAATTAAGGTTCAAGGTTTGAAATATAATGCATTTGGATAAACTATGGTCCATAATTGTAAAAATGTGGTAGTGAATTCTTTTGTGATCTAATAAACTTCTCCTGGAACACTTCTTTGTTTAACATATGAAGACTTGTTTACTGTCTTTTGTGCCAGTGCTTCATGTCAGCAGAAAATTTGCTAAGTCTGTTGCAGTGTGAAGAATTTGCATATCTAAATAAGAAGGAAATAAAAAACCATAGAAAATTAGTTAGCAGAACAGAAGTACAAAATGTGCTAGAGAAAACAGGCGATCCAGATGTCAAACTCACTATTTCTAACAGACTGTGTGCAACTTAGATTCTTTCAATTTAAGTAAATGAAAGATTTTTCAATTTAGATAATGTAAAAGAGGCAACTGACTTCAAGTTTAGTGGATAGGGTTTCTGCTTAGGGTACAATCAATACATTGCACCCAAAGTGTGCTTGAAATTGCACTGCTTCGTTAAAGTTGAAGTTTCCATTAAAATTCATTTACATACTTCCAAACGTAAACTCTTCAATGAACCAATGCCATTGGGAAGCACAACAGCACATAATTGTTTCTTTTTATCTTTTCCTTAAAAAGTACTCCTTGATGTATTTAAGAGTGGTAAACTGGTGCAGTTTTAATGATACAGCTGTAAATGGGTTCATCAACAAAAATAAGCCTTTTAATATGCATATCCAGTCCTCAACCTGTTAATAACTTGATTTTAAAATCATTGAAAATGATTTAAAAAAAAACTGAACCATTTAATAGCTTCATTAGCGCACACTAGTCAGTTTAAAAAAAATTGGACTTCTGTCACACTATTAAGGGATGAGCTCATATTTCATGCGGTGCTGTCGATAAACTCTTGTTTAAAATGAATAAGGTAAGAATATTCTATTTCAGGAAGTTGCAGCATTTTTACCATTCATCAATGGGACAGAGAGGTTGCACTGATTGCTGCTGGCCAGTGGAAAACCTGTTGGAAGCCTGAGAGCTGATTGCTTTCTGGGCCATGGAGGTGTGCGTTGTGGGAAACTACTTAAAAAAAACAAGGAAGGAAGCAATAAATGCCATCCAAAAATATGTACATCACTGCTCTGGCATAGTGATGCAAAAAATTACTTTAAAACTATTAATCATTTGATGCAGGCGATCACGTTGCCTGTGGACTTGAATACTGTTCAAGATGTTTGTGCATCAGAACTGTTTAACAAATGCAAAAGCAGATTATAGACTTTTGCCTAATATGTACTTCAATGAGTTTCTATAAAGCATAGTGGAAGACCATTTCCTCAACCTTGCCCAAAAATATACTTGCGTCTTTATTCATGAGCCACCGAGATCAAGTTATGCAGATGAATTGTTAAAGTGGTAATGTGGCATTCTTTATGCAGACTTCCTTACATGGGTGAAAAAGGCAATGGAGACTGTTTAAAATGTAAATAACTGAATGATTGAAATCATTAATTAGCTGGCTTTACAGCCACAGGCAATCTTGTCATCTTAAAAATGAATGGCAACCAGGAAATAAAAGAAGTTAAGGAGCAAGATGGGCACATAACTTAATGCAAAGAAATGGTCTGACACTTTTAGAAACAGAGCTCAGTGATCTGATTGGAGAATTTGGACACTGGCTTTTGAAGTCTGCAATTTGAAGTAAGGTCTGATTTGAATGCACTTGGAGCTTTGGAACTGAAGCTTTTGACTAATGATTAGGGATCCAGATTTTGAACCTGAATTTAACAGCTATGCTCAGACTTCCTCTAGAGAGCCGGTGTACAGATTTACCCATTCTCGGAGGGCTAGCATGTAGTATTACCAGGGACTAATATGCATTGTGTGCTCTATTCAGATTGATGGATGTGTGTGATTTTTATAGTAACCTTTATGTGAAGCATGAATATAACATGTTCTATGAGTTTTATTGTTAGGTTCCAGTTTACCCTGCAATACTTCTGATGTACAAATGTGGCATTTGCCTCAGTTTTATATTTGTTCACCATCTTCACTACCCTTCCCCATAAACCCCTAAATTGTCAGTAGATATGGAGTGGAAGAACAACAGAGTGCCTCACAATGCAGTTTGTTATCTGTTCTGCAAGCAGCTGTCATAATGTCATCACAAGATCCATCTTGTCTGTCCTGTATCATGCCTTGTTTTAATAAGTACATGTGATGTTTAAGAACAGGAAAAGGACATGACCCCCAAGCTATCCTGTCTTTTTTCATGGATCAACACCATCTCAATCCATGCAGTCTTAAGAAACAAATCCAATTGAAGTCCCTTTGAAGACAGTTATATCTTCTTTTTCAATGACTATCTCTAATGACTTAGTTGAATTATTACCCCTTGGGTGAAAATGTTTTTCTTGACTTGCCTTCTATCTTCAAACTTGCTGATTTTTTGCTTTTATTTGTTTCATCCAAAGGTATTTTAACTCACTATAGCAGTGGCAACTTTCCCTACATCAGCCTTGTCAGTTCCTTTGATAACCTTGAAATTAGCTCATATTGAATTCTCTTTCCAAAGAAAACAAGACCAAGCTTCTGAACCAATTAGAACAGTTCTCATGAAAGGTCATTGACCTGAAACATTAACCCTATTTCTTGCTCCCTGGTGTTGACCTACTGAATTTTTCCAACATTTTCTGTTTTCATCTAAAATTTTGACAGTTGGAATCACCTTTGCTTCTCACCTCTCTGCCCCCTCAGTGACACTTGCATTCTGCCTATGCTTAAGTTACCAGAATTTCACACAGTGTTACAGATATGGGCTGAGCAGTGCCTTAAACAGTGCCAGAGTTACTCTTATTGTACTTTATCCCTTTACCACTAGAGATAGATTTTGTTTTAGTAGTAGGCAACGGCTTGTTGATTAACCCCACTTTATCTCCTTATTCAGACAGCAGATGGAAGCTTAGTGGTAATGTTATTAGGCTAGCAATCCAAAAGCCTAGACTAACAGTCCAGAGACTTGAGTTCAAATCCCACCATGGCAGCTGGGGGGAATTTAAATCCACTTAATTAATAAATCTGGAATAAAATGCCAAGCTGAATGATAATGATCATGAGTCAATCAGGCTGTTGTTAAAAACCCACCCAGCTCATGATTGTCCTTCAGAGAAGAAAACCTGCAGTCCTTATCTGATCAGGCCTACATGTGACTACAGACATATAGCAATGTGGTTAACTGTTAATGGCCCTCTGAAATGGCCTATTAAGTCACTCAGTTGTATCGGACCATGACTGAAAAGTTGAAAGAGAATAAAACTAGTTAGACCACCTGGCATCAACCTAGGCATTGGAAATGGTAAAGGCCCTGTCCAATGGACCCTGCAAAGTCCTTGTCACTCACATGGGGACTTGTGGGAGAGCTGTCTCAGACTAGTCAAGCAACAGCCTGACATAGTCATACTCACCAAATCATACCTTAAAGCCAATGTCCCAGACTCAGCCACCATCATCCCTGGGCAGAGCAGTCCCACCAGAGATGGTAGCACAGTTGTATACAGTTGGAAGGGAATGGCCTCGGGAGTCCTCAACATTACCCCAGACACCATGAAGTCCAATATCATCAGGTCAAACACAGGCAAGAAAACCGCCTGCTGATTAGCACCTATCGCCTTCCCTCAGCTCCTAAGTCAGCAGGCCCCTATGTTGAACGCCACTTGAATAATACACTGAACATAGCAAGGGTATAGAATGTACTTTGGATGGGGGATTTCAATGCCTCTTACCAAGAGTGGCTCGGTGGCACCACTACGGACTGAAGTGGCTGAGCCCTGAAGGACATAGTTCTTTTTTAATCTGTTCATGGGATGTGGATGGCGCTGGCTAGGCCCGTATTTATTGCCCATCTCTAATTGCCCTTGAGAAGGTGGTGGTGAGCTGCCTTCTTGAACCACTACAGTCCAATTGGTGTAGGTACATCCACAGTGCTGTTAGAAGGGAGTTCCAGGATTTTGACCCAGCAACAGTGAAGAATATAGTTTCAAGTCAGGATGATGTGAGACTTGGAGGGGGACTTGCAGGTGGTAGTGTTCCCATATGTCTGCTGCCCATGTCATTTTGGGTGGTAGAGGTCACGGTTTGGAAGGAGCTGTCGAATGAACCTTGGTGAGTTGTTGCAGAGCAATTGTTGATGACACATACTGCTGCCACTCTGTGTGTTGGTGGTGGAGGTAGTGAACGTTTTTAAGGTGGTGGTTGAGGTACCAGTCATGCGGGTTGCTTTGTCCTGGATGGTGTCAAGCTTCTTGAGTAATGTTGGAACTGCACTCATCCAGGCAAGTGGAGAGTATTTCATTACACTCCTGACTTGTGCCTTGTAGAGAATGGACAGACTTTGGGGAGTTAGGAGGTGAGTTACTTGCTGTGGGATTCCTAGCCTCTGACCTGTCCTTGGAGCCACAGTACTTATATGGCTAGTCCAGCTCAGTTTCTGGTCAATGGTAACCCCCAGGATGTTGATAGTGTGGGACTCAGCAATGGTAATGCTATTGAGTGTCAAGGGGCGTTGGTTAGATTCTCTCACTTTGGAGGTGGCTATTGTGTGGCAGTTTTGTGGCACAAATGTCACTTGCCACTTTCAAAACCCACCCCCCAATCACCTCACAGCCCCTTCCGAGGGTGTCCGATCCCTCCCCACCCAAAAAGCCTGTGACTTATCAGGGCCTGGTGTCCATGTTTGATCTTCGTGGGACTGCGTGTTATCGCGATGGGGGGAGCTTTTTTAAAGCCCTTTTTTTTCTGGTAACTTATTCCACAAATCTTTAATCGTTCAGGTAAAAAAAGTGCTCCTGCCTTCCCTGCTTACACTTGACCTCCATTTTTAAGACCAGGTTTGATACACTGATCCACTCTAACTCCTGGTTCTCACTCCTGAGCCACACATGCAGTTATGGTTTCAATTTAATGCCTACCCCATGTTTTTGATCCTTTTCTCATTAATTATTAATTAATTAACCAAGGTGTCAGCCTTGGCTGAGGTGCTGCATTCTTGCCTTTGAGTTAGAAGGTCATGGATTCATGCCCTGCTCCACAGCCCTAAATTCATAATTCAGGTTGATACACTAGTGCCATGACTGGGGTGTGCTGCAGAGGTCAGAGCTGTCATCTTTTGGATAAGGTGTTAAACGAAAGTCGTGTCTTTTTCCTCAAGTAGGCATAAAAGATCTCATGAAGCTAATCAAAGAAGATCTGGGGAATTGGATCGGGTGTACTTTCCAATATTTATCCCTGAACCAACATCGCAAAAAACTGATTATCTGGTCATTATCTCTCAGCTGTTTGTGTGGCCTTGCTGTGGGCTAATTGAATGATGTGCTTCCTACATTGCAACTGTGACCACACTTCAGATGCATTTAATTGATTGATTAGCACATCACTATATCAATAAAAGTCTGCCTATCTGTCTATCCTTGGTCCATCATTTCCTTCACAAACATATTACCCCTTGGTGACATCAGCTGTGGGCACGTGGTCAGCTTCCATGTGTGTGTTGACAACACCCAGCTCTTAGCTCTCTACCACTTCCACCGTGCTTGATGAACAAGGATCAGGAAGACCAAAGCTATTGTTTAAGCCTATGTCAAAAATTCCAAACCCTTTATGCCCTCTAGATGCCCCTCCTTAGGCTGGACAATGCAAAAAGAAAACGTGATGTCCTTTCATCCACGAAGCTTCAAATCCTACATCCTATTCATCTCCAAGACAGGTTATTCTCACCTCCTTAACCATGCCTGCCCCCACCTGTCCCTCACTTCCACCACCACTGAAATCCTTAATCCATGCTCTTATCTATAGGCTTGATTCCTTCAATGTCCTTGCCCACCTTCCTTGTTCTATTCAATATAGATAAGTGTGAGGTCATGCATTTTGATAGGAAAACCAAGGAGGCCACATAGTCCTTGGGAAATAAGATGGAGGAATGGAACGATTTGGGATCCGGATACAGAAATCACTATAAGTGGCTATGCTGGTTAATAAGGCTGTAAAAAGAAAGTGAACAAAGCACTGGGGCTCACATTGAGAGGGACAGAATTGAAAAGTACGTTACACTTGTATAGAACCTTGGTTAGAGCACATCCCTGGAGCACTGTACGCAGTCCTGGTCTCCAAATTATAAAAAAGAACATAGAGGCACTGGAGAAAGTGCAAAAAAAATTGCTGGAATGATACCAGAACTGAGAGGTTATATCTATTGGGAAAGATTGAACAGACTGGGCTCTTTTCTCTAGAAAGGAGAAGATTGTTAGGGTAAACGCAGAGACGATATTTCCATATGCAAGGGGCATTAACATAAGATAGTTACTGACAAATCAATTAGGGAATTCAGGAAAACTGTCTTTTTCTTGTGAATGGTTAGAATTTGGAACTCTCCCAGACAATTGCGTTAAATGTATTTTAAGGTAAGCTAAATAAGTGTCTTATGAGGGCAAAAGGAATAGAAGAATACATTGATGGAAATAGATGAAGAAGGGCAGAAGGAGGTTGATGTGGACCATAAACATCCACATGAACCTCAATGGTCTAGATCTGTGCTGTAAATACTTTGCAATATTTTTGGCACTCTCCATAAATTCCCCAACTTGCTCAAAATCCAACTCTCCTGTACTGAGTCTGGTGTACTTCAGATCACGCCTCCACTGACCCCCTGCGTCATTGAGTTTAAAATCATTGCTCTTGTTTTCACATCCTTCCATGACCTTGCCCCTTCCCATCTCTGCAATGGGTTCAGCATTATTTTTCCTTTGCCAAAAGTGAGGTGTTTTTGTCCAGCTTTAGTTAAATGGCTTTTCTTTTAAACCCAATCACATTTTAAAAATTTGGATAAAAGGCTTATTTCTGTATGTTGTTGCAAGGTTTATTGATTACATGCTGGGAAGAGGATTCTTTCTAATACACTGTGGTTGGTTATGTTTGTACATGACTTGCAGCCCATCTTTAAATTTAACTGCTGGGATATGCAAAGTGCAGCAAGTTCTGTTAACTCTTTTCTAGGATATAAAAGGCAGATTTTGCTTGAGTCGGACGTTAGTTTGAAATCTCAATTTGAAGTTCTTCAAAGAGAGAAGACATGCTATGATCTTCAAAGAAACAACTTAAATTATTTAGGCTTGCACAATGTTATGACATTCATGGCATCCATTCCTTTTATCTATTTTATTTTTCTTCCCAGTGAAAAATGCCTTGAGAGGTTTTCTACATTAAAGTCTTAGTGCATGTTATTGTTGCTACTACTTATTTTTTGTGCTGGTTGTTGAAATAGTTGAGGATAAAGAGTTTATTACCCTGAAACTCCACTGGTTTTATATTGAGAAACTGATATAACTTAGGTAAGTGGGAATGTTCAGGGAGAGAGGTGGAGAGGCGTGGACCTCCAGGTGGAACACAGACTAGGGAGCAGGTAAATGCAGCTTGAGGAGCCGTCTTCACCACCTACCTGCAGGGAGAGAGGCGGAGAGTAGCGGACCTGAAGGAAGAACACAGACCGGGGGGAAGTGCAGGCACCATGAATTTGGGAAAAAAATGAACAGTGATATCACGGAAAGCCAGAAGTTGATTGGTTGGTGAGTAACTGCCCTTAGGGTGTGCATGTAAAGAGCTGGAAATTAGAAAAACGTAAATTTTTAAGTAACCCTCAAGGACCTTATAATTAATTAAGAGACACAAGTAAAAGGGGAGTAAGACGCTGGTGAGTCTGCTGTTTTATTTTAAGTGACAAAGGTTTATTGTATTGCTAAGGTTTAAATTAGCACAGAGTGATGGTGAGGAGTGGCATTACATAAAATAAAAAAAAGGAAAATAATTAGTTAATTAAAATTAAATAAGGATGGCAGGGCAGGTGATGTGTTGTAGCTGCAGGATGTGGGTACTCGTAGACACCAGTGTGATCAAAGGAAACCACGTCTGCAGCAAATGTCTACAGCTCGAGGAGCTTCAGTTCAGAGTCAAAGAGCTGGAGGTCAGGCTACAGACACTGCGACGCATCAGGGAGAGTCAAGTTACTTGGACACTTAAGGCAGTTACATCTCTTAGACTAGGGCCTTCTGATTTGTTTCAGTGACTGGAGGGTGTGACTGCGAGTGAGGCAGGTATGGGGACCCAGAAGGTAGAAGTGGAGGAGCCTCAGCCCTTGCAATTTTCCCACAGGGTCGAGGTTGTTTCAGCTTGTATGGGTGAGAGTGGGGACTGCAGGGCGGCTGAGTGAACTGACCATGGCACTGTGATGCGGGAAGCCATTTAAGCAGGGGGAGTAGATATGAATGAAGTGATTGTAGAGGCCAGCATAATCAGGGGGATAGACACACTTCTCTGCAGCCAGGAACAAGAGCCCAGATGGCTGTGTTACCTGCCTGGCGCCAGGGCTTGGGACATCTCGGGGCTGGAGAGGAACTTGCAGCGGGAGGGGGGATGATCCATTTGTAGTGGTCCACATAGGTACCTATTACATAGATAGGACTAGGAAAGTGGTTCTGCTTAGGGAATATGAACAGAAAGGGGCTAAGCTTAAAAAAAAAGAACCTCACAGGTAATAATCTCTGGATTATTACCCGAGCCACAATTGGCGTAGGGTAAATAAGGTTAGGGAGTTGAATGCATGGCTGAAAGTTTGGTGTGGGAAGAATGCGTTTTGATTCGCGGGGAACTAGCACCAATACTGGGGAAACAAAAACAAAAATTGCTGGAAAAACTCAGCAGGTCTGACAGCATCTGTGGAATGAAAGACAGAGTTAACGTTTAGAGTCCATATGACTCTTCTTCGCCACAGATGCTGTCAGACCTGCTGAATTTTTCCAGCAATTTTTGTTTTTGTTTCAGATTTCCAGCATCTGCAGTATTTTGCTTTTAACCAATACTGGGGAAATTGGGAGCTGTAGCATTGTGATGGTCTTCACCTAAGCAGTGCTGGAACCAGTGTTCTGGTAAGTCTTATAACTAGGGCGGCAGAGAGAGCTTTAAACTAAACAGTTGACCGAAGGGATCATATGAGGGTAAATGTGGTAGATTGAAGGAAAAGACCAAGGCAATAAAACAATGAAGAAATAGAGGATATAATAATCAGAGCATGGCAGGAAGGAACAGAACATACAAACTGAAGAGTGCAGCAGCAGATAAGGCCAGAGTTGGCAAAAATAGAAAGACAGAACTAAGGAATCTGCATCTGAATGCACGAAGCATTCATAACAAAACAATGAATTGACAGCTCATATAGAAATAAATTAGTAAAACCTCATAGCCATTAACAGAGACGTGACTGTAAGGTGACCAAGGCTGGGACCTGAATATTCAAGGGTGCTTGAATTCTCTGAAGGGCAGAACACCAGGAAAAGGTACTGGGGTAGTTCTGTTAATTAAGGTTGACAGTATAATAGTGTGAGATGATCTTGGTTCTAAAGGTCAAGATGTAGAACAGTTTGGGTAGAGATAAGAAATGGCGATGGCAAGAATTCACTTGTGGGAGTAATTTTATTGGTCTCCTAACAGTAACTACACTGTAGGACAGAGTATACAGGGAAAAATAATGGGGGCTTGTAAGAAAGGTACTGTAGTGATCATGAGTGATTCAGATCTACATATAGATTGAGTGAATCAAATTGGTAAAGGTAGCCTGGAAGATCATTCATAGAGTGTTTTTAGGACAATTTCTTAGAGCAGCATGTTCTAGAGCCAATAAGAGAGAAGGCTATTCTAGACCTGGTAATGTGCAATGAGACAAGATTAATTAATGAGCTCATATAGTGAAGGAGCCTCTAGGTAGCAGTGATCATAACATAATTGAACTTCACTTTCAGTTTGAGGGTGAGAGGAATGAGTTTGTGACACGTGTTTTAAACTTAAATAAAGGCAATTACAATGTTATGAAGACTGAGCTGGCTAAAGTGAACTGAGAAATTAGGTTAAAGGGTAGGATAGTAGAGATGTAGTGGCAGATATTTAAGGAGATATTTCATAACACCCAGCAAAGATACATTCCAGTGCTAAAGAAAGACTATAGGAAAAGGATGCACTGTCCGTGGTTAACTAAGGAACTTAAGGCTAGTATAAAATTGAAAGAAAAGATGTACAATTCTGTGAAGATTAGTGCTAGGTCAGAAGATTGGACAGACTTTAAAAACCAGCAAATAATGACTAAAAAAAAATTAATAAGGGAGAAATTAGAATATGAGAGAAAGCTAGCTAAAATATAAAAAATAGACAGTAAGAGTTTCCACAGGTATTTAAAAAGGAAAAGAGTGATTAAAGTGAGCATTCATCCTCTAGAGAGTGAGAATGGGAAATTAACAATAATGAAATGGTGGAAGTGTTGAACAAATATTTTTTTCTGTTTTTACTGTGGAAGAAGCAAATAACATCACAGAAATACTTGCAAATCAAAAGGTTAAAAGGTGGGAGGAACTCAAAACAATTACAGAATTACAATCACCAGGTTAAGGGGTACTAAGAATACTGTTAGAACTAAAAACTACAAGTCCCTGGGACCTGATGGCCTGCATTTTAGGGTCTTAAATGAAGTGACTGCGGAGATAATAGATGCATTGGTTGTAACTTTCCAAAATTCCCAAAATTCTGGAAAGGCCCCATAAAATTAGAAAACACTGAACATAATTCCCCTATTCAAGAATGGAGGGAGATAGAAAGCAGGAAACTACAGGCCAGCTAACTTAATTTCTGTCATAGGGAAAATGCTAGAATCTATTATTGAGGAGATTATAGCAGGGCACTTTGAAAATCTTAATGCAATCAAGCAGAGTCAACATGATTTTGTGAAAGGAAAATCTTGTTTGACTAATTTATCAGAGTACTTTGAGGATGGAACTGGCAACATGGTTAAAGGGGAACCTGTAGATGTGGTGTACTTGGATGTCCAAAAGCGTTCAATAAGGTGGTGCAGCAAAGGGCATTGCACAAAATAAGAGCTCATGAATTAGGAGATAACATATTAGCATGGATAGAGGATTGGCTAACTAACAGGAAGCTGAGAGGGAGATATATGGGTCATTTTCGGGTTGGAAAACTGTGACTTGTGGATTTCCACAGGGATCCATGCTGGGGCCTCAACTATTTACAATTTATATCAATGACTTGGATGAAGGGCTGGAATGTATGGCTGCTAAATTTGCTGATGGAAAGAGAATACAGAACTCTGTGGTACAGAGAGATCTCGGTGTCCTGGTACATGAATCATAAACATTTGGTATGCAGGTACAGTATGTGATTGGGAAGGCAAATGGAATGTTGGTGTTTGTAGCAGTCGAGTATAAAAGTAGGGAAGTTGTGAGACCACACCTGGAGGACTGTGTGCAGTTTTGGTCTCCTTACTTAAGAAAAAATATAATTGCATTAGAAGCATTATGAGGAAAGTTTGCACAGGGTGGGCCTGTATCCATTGGAGTTTAGAAGAATGAGAGGTGATCTTATTGAAACATATAAGATCCTGAGGAGACCTGACAGGATGGATGCCGAGGGGATGTTTCCCCTTGTGGGAGAGACCAGAACTAGGGAACACAGTTTTAAGATAAGGATCTCCCATTTAAGACGGAGATGAGAAGATTTATTTTTCTCTCCGGGGGTCGTGAGTCTTTGGACTTCTCTTCCCAAGAGAGCAGTGGAGGCAGGGTCGTGGAATACTTTTAACGCTGGGTTAAATAGATAGAAGCGGAGGTGGTGACATTGTGGTAATCTCACCAGACCAGTAACCCAGAAGCCCAGGCTAATGCTGTGGGGATACGGGTTCGAATCCCACTTACAGCAGCTGGTGAAATTTAAATTCAGTTAATAAATCTGCCATTATAAAGCTAGTCTCAGTAATAGCAACCATGAAACCATTGTCGATTGTTGCAAAAAACCATCTGGTCCACTTATGTCCTTTAGGGAAGGAAATCCGCCATTTCACCTTGTCTGGCCCACATGTGACTCCGGACCCACAGACTCTGAAATGCTCTCTGAAATGGCCGAGACCATAAGACCATAAGGCATAGGAGTAGAAATTAGGCCATTCGGCCCATCGAGCCTGCTCCGCCATTCAATCATGGCTGATAAGTTTCTCAACCCCATTCTCCCGCCTTCACCCCGTAACCTTTGATCCCCATTCCAATCAAGAACCTATCTATCTCGGTCTTAAATACACTCAATCACCTGGCCTCCACAGCCTTCTGTGGCAATGAATTCCATAGATTCACCACTCTCTGGCTAAAGAAGTTTCTCCTCATCTCTGTTCTAAAAGGTCTTCCCTTTACTCTGAGGCTGTGCCCTCGGGTCCTAGTCTCTCCTACTAATGGAAACATCTTCCCCACGTCCACTCTATCTGGGCCTTTCAGTATTCTGTAAGTTTCAATCAGATCCCCCCTCATCCTTCTAAACTCCATCGAGTATAGACCCAGAGTCCTCAAACGTTCCTCTTATGTTAAGCCTTTCATTCCTGGGATCATTCTCGTGAACCTCCTCTGGACCCTCTCCAGGGCCAGAACATCCTTCCTGAGATACGGGGACCAAAATTGCTCACAATATTCTAAATTGGTCTGACCAGAGCCTTATAAAGCCTCAGCTGCACATCCCTGCTTTTATATTCTAGTCCTCGAGCAAGCCACTCAGTTGTATCAAACCACTACAAAGCCTACAAAAGGAATGAAACCAGACAGATCGCCTGGCATCAACTTAGGCACCAGAAATAACAATGGCAAACCCAGTCCTGGTGACCCTGTCAAGTCCTCCTCACAAACATGTGCCAAAATTGGGAGAGCTGTTGCAGAGACTAGTCAAGCAACAGCCTGATATAGTCATGCTTACAGAATCATACCTTATAGACAATGTCCCAGGCGCCACCATCACCACAAACAAAAACAAAAATACCTGGAAAAACTCAGCAGGTCTGGCAGCATCTGCGGAGAGGAACACAGTTAACGTTTCGAGTCCGTATAACTCTTCAACAGCCACCATCACCACCCCTGGGTATGTCCTGTCCCACCGACAAGAGGTAATGGCACAGTGGTATACAGTCGGAAGTGAGTTGCCCTGGGAATTCTCAACGTTGACTCTAGACCCCATGAAGTCTCAAGGCATCAGGTCAAACATGGTAAAAGAAACCTCCTGCTGTTCACCACCATGCTCCCGCCTCATCTGATGAACCTGTACTCCTCCATGTTAAATACCAATTGGAAGAAGCACTGAGGGTGGCAAGGGCAGAGAACGTACTCTGGGTGGGAGACATCACCAAGGGTGGCTCGGTAGCACCAGAACTTACTGAGCCAGCCGACCCCTAAAAGACATAGCAGCTAGACTGGGTCTGTAGCAGGTAGTGAGAGAAAAACCTACTTGATGTCATCCTCACCAATCTACCTGTTGTAGATGCATCTGTCCATGACAGTATCAGTAGGGTGACCACCGCACAGTTTTTGTGGCGACGATGTCCCATCTTCACATTGGGGATATCCTCCATCATGTTGTGTGGCACTACCACCATGCTAAATGGGATAGATTTTGAACAGATCTAGCAACTCAAAACTGGGCATCCATGAGGTGCTGTGGGACATTATCAGCAGCAGAATTGTATTCAACCATAATCTGTTACCTCATGGCCTGGCATATCCCCCACTCTACCATTATTATCAAACTGGAGGATCAACGAAGAGTGCAGGAAGGCATGCCAGGAGCAGTACCAGGCATACATAAAAATGAAGTGTCAATCTGGTGAAGCTACAACACATTACTAATTGCGTGCCAAACAGCATAAGTAGAAAGTGATAGACAGAGCTAAGCAATTCCACAACCAACGGATCAGATCTAAGCTCTGAAGTCCTTCCACATCCTGTTGTTAATGGTGGACAATTACATAACTAACTGGAGGAGGAGGTTCCACAAATATCCTCATACTCAATGATGAGGAGCCTAGCACATCAGTGCAAGAGACAAGACTGAAGCATTTGCAACAATTTTCAGCCAGAAGTGCCAAGTGAATGATCCATCTCAGCCTCCTCCATAGGTCCCCAGCATCATAGATGCCAGACTTCAGCCAATTCAATTCACTCCACGTGATATCAAGAAATGACTGAAGGCACTGGATACTGCAAAGGCTATGGGCCTTGACAACATTCCAGCAATAGTACTGAAGACTCGTGCTCCAGAGCTAGTTGCACACTTATCCAAGCTGTTCCAGTACAGCTACAACACTGGCATCTACCCAACAATGTGGAAAATTGCCCAGGTATGTCCATTCCACAAAAACAGGACAAATCCAACCCAGCCCCATCAGCCTTCTCTCCATCATCAGCAAAGCTATGGAAGGGGTCATCGACAGTGCTATCAAGCAGCACTTAATCAGCAATAACCTGCTCACTGACACTCATTTTGGTCTCCACCAGGGCCACTTAACTCATGACCTCATTATAACCTTAACCCAAACACAGACAAAAGAGCTGAACTCCCAAAGTGAGGTCAGAGTGACTGCCCTTGACGTCAGGATAACATTTGACCAAGTGTGGCATCAAGGAGCCCTAGCAAAACTGGAATCAATGGGAATCAGGGGGAAAACTCTCCAGTGGGTGGAATCATACCTAGCACTAAGAAAGATGGTTGTGGTTGTTGGAGGTCAATCATCTCAGCCCCAGGATATCACTGCAGGAGTTCCTCAGCATAGTGTCCTAGGCCCAACCATCTTCAACTGCTTCATCAATGTCCTTCCCTCCATCATAAGGTCAGAAGTGGGGATGTTCGCTGATGATTGCACAATGTTCAGCACCATTTGTGACTCCTCAGATACTGAAGCAGTCATGCCCATATACAGCAAGACCTGGACAACATTGAGACTTGGGTTGTTAAGTGGGAAGTAACATTCATGCCACAAAAGTGCCAGGCAATGATAGTCTACAAGAAGAGAGAATCCAACCACCTTCTCGGACATTCAATGGCATTACCACCGCTATCAACATCCTGGGTCAATTACCATTGACCAGAAACTGAACTGGGCTAGCCATATAAATACTGTGGCCACAAGAACAGGTCAGAGGCTGGGAATTCTGTGGAAAGTAACTCACCTCCTGACTCCCCAAAGTCTGTCCACCATCTACAAGGCACAAGTCAGGAGTGTGAAGGAATACCCTGCACTTGCCTGGATAAGTTCAGCTCCAACAACACACAAGAAGCTTGTTACCATCCAGGACAAAGCAGCCTGCTTGATTGGCATTCCATCCACCACCTTCAACATCCACTCCCACCACCACCGATGCACAGTGGCAGCTGTATGTACCATCTACAAGATGCACTGCAGCAACTCACCAAGGCTCCTTCAACAGCACCTTCCAAACATGCAACCTCTACCAGCTAGAAGGAGAAGGGCAGCAGGTGCATGGGAACACCGCTACCTGCAATTTCCCCTCTAAGCCACCCACCATCCTGACTTGGAAATATATCACCGTTCCTTCACTGTCACAGGCTCAAAACCCTGGAACTCCCTCCCAGACAGCTCTGTGGGTGTACCTACACCACATGGACTGCAGCAGTTCAAGAAGGCGGCTCACCACCACCTTCTCAAAGGACATTAGGGATCAGCAACAAAAATGTTGGCCTAGCCAGTGATGCCCACATCCCATGAAATAATTTTTTAAAAAAATTCTTGATTTACATGGGAGTCAAAGATGATAGGGGTAGACAGGAAAGTAGAGTTGAGGCCGCAATCAGATCAGCTGTGATCTTATCAAATGAGCGAGCAGGCTCAGAGGGCCAAATGGCCTACTCCTACTCCTAATTCATATGTTCATATGGAATGGCGTCCTGTTACCCTGGTTTATGTTGATTTTTGCACTCATCTTCAGTACATTGCAGTGATATACCAGTGCATGTATGGGTGGGCGTGTTATAATGAAATGTAAATAAGGTAAATGCATCATACAAAGTTGCTCTAGACAATTGTGCTCCCAGTAATGCTGGATAAAATGGAGCTCTAAATGTCCCTGGTGTCCACATTACTAAGTGTGTTCAAGAACGATATTTATTTTAAATGGCTGTTTTCCTGAAAATAAGAGCAATCACGTGTGAGAAATTGGAACTTGGGGCAGTTTCGAAAGCTTTTGGGCCAAGCTCAGCATCTTGGACTCACCAGTGAATTTCTATCCCCCTGTACCAACAAAACTCCTGAGGCAGCCATCCCAGAATTTCTTTCCCTGCTGTGCCTGGCATCTGCCTGAAATGTTTAACTGCTCCAGCCTCCTGATCATAACCTAATGGCAGGAGTTTGGCAACCTGTGGTGCTAGAGCTGCATGCAGCACCTTGATGTCTTTATTGTGGCTCCCAATCTTTATTGGCCAATGTCATTTTCATGAAAAGGAAATCTAGCAATATTAAGTTAAGAGAATGTCAACTCAAAAGAACTAAAAGCTAGTACAATTTTCCTGTGGGAGCCAAACGTTAATAAAGATGACTCATTTCACGGTTTTAAATGATAACATAAAATGGCATCATGCTTGAAATTAACCTATTCAGGTCCTATGTCTACATACTGGATATAGATAAGTCCTTGGGTTTAAGGGCCAGGTTTTATGGTTGCAACATTAATCTTTCTGATACAGCTGAAAACAATAAATTATTCTGAATGCTATTTTAAGCTATGTTTGTATCATGAGAATCTTTGGCTAGAAAATTATCTTTGTTTTGAACATTTTAAGCAAAATTTGTGGCTCAAAGATGGCTTTACTGACAATTTTAGAATGAAAAACATAGGATGGAATTTTATGATCCTGTTGTGGCGGGGGTGGGGCTGTAAAATGCGGCGAGCCATTCAAAAATCCATTGGCTTCGGGGGGACTGGAAATCCCGCCGGCAAGATGGGCTGTAAAATTCCGCCTATAATTTCATTTATTACAAAGCCCATTGTAAAAACACAGACAAAAACATTTTCATTTTTACAAGTAAATCTGTTAGTGATGTTATATTCCATTAAAAATTGAGATTTTGCTCATTTTAATTTTTTTTTAATTTTGTGACTCCATATTATTTATGTTTCAGGCAAATTTCTTTTTTAAAAGGAAGGCTCGTTAGGTTAAAAAAAGGCTACCAACCCCTTATCTAGGGTATGGGGAACAAGTACTGAGCAAGTGGAAGCCCTGTCCAATCATACCATAGTGACAGCACGGGACAAGAAGAGATCAAGGGTCAGCTAAAATTACCTGGTTATTGCTCAATGTTCCTGTTTCCGAATCGAAGAGCACTAAAGCTGTCTTAGCTTTGAGCTCTTTCAATGATATATCTACTGTATAATGCAAAACAGCTATGTGAAGCTTTGAAGGCTAGCTCTTTTTCCAGCCCACCCGAAAAAGATGTATTAATTAAGCACATTTAGTAATTACCAAGGCAGCTCTGCTTATCACTGAAATCCTTTTTCTACAACTCGGAACTCCATCAGATAGTTTCTTTAACACTTGGCCATAATTAGAAAGGATATATGGCTCATAAATCTTAGAGCTGATGGAAAGTTTAATAAGGGGAAGGATGCGATAAATTCAATTTTATTTATCAAGGTCTTTTCTATGCCGGATCTAAAACCTTTTCAATAAAAATGGGCATTAGGAAATAATCAGTGCTAATCTCGTACTGTGGATTTGGAGGAGGAAATGTGCATTTATTGCTGCTGTTCAGAGGCTGGCACACTCCTTCCCCCACACATCCACCATTAAGTTGTTGATTTCCATTGCTGTGTTATACAAAAAATTCTAAATCTGAATTGGTCAAAATAATATATTTTTAGATAAATCACTGCTCACTTCTCTCTGGCGAATGACTACTTCAGCAAGAAAACATTACATGCTGTAATTTTACTTGTTCTCATATTCTCCTGTTCCAGGTTCTGTTAGGTACAATTTCAACCCCCCATTAAAGAGCTTGCAAGAAAAATTCACCATTTGTATGAATGTTGACCTGTGCCCATTATTCTGAGGTGTATGAGAGCATTGTGTGGTTACCGTTCTGTTGATTCTTCCCTTGACCACCTGGGCAAGACTGGAAATGTGATCTATTCTTTCTCAAGGCAACGGACTGATGTTATTCCCACTCTGACATTGCTGTATTGGATTGAAATCTTGATTTGAGGTTAGTAATGGATTTGCAGTTGCCAAAGTCGATAGTAAATTTGTTAGTCATTTGTCCTGTGGAAACCAGCAGGGAACAGTTCAATCGTCTTCTTGTACTTGTTCTTAGCTTCAGTTCTCTTCTTAAACAGCGAGATTTGTCCTGTTTCTTGCTCTCCTGTTTCTTGCATCATTTACAATCTTGGTGCAATTTTCTTTCTGCTTCTCTTAATAATCTTCAACCTAAAAGTATTTAGGAAGGCAAATAGTATGTTAGCCTTTATTTCAAGGGGATTGTAATGATTTGTGGCTTTTGGTGAGGCCACACCTGGAGTACTGTGTACAGTTTTGATTTTCTTACCCAAGGAAGAATATACTTGTCTTGCAGAGGATGCACTGAAGGTTCAGTAGGTTGATTTAGAACCATAGAACACTACAGCACAGAAAACAGGCCATTCGGTCCTTCTAGTCTGTGCCGAAATATTATTCCACTAGTCCCATTGACCTGCACCTAGTCCATAACCCTCCAGACCTCTCCCATCCATGTATCTATCTAATTTATTCTTAAAACTTAAGAGTGAGCCCGCATTTACCACGTCAGATGGCAGCTCGTTCCACACTCTCACCACTCCCTGAGTGAAGAAGTTCCCCCTAATGTTCCCCCTAAACCTTTCCCCTTTCACCCTAAAGCAATGTCCTCTCGTGTTTATTTCTCCTAATCTAAGTGGAAAGAGCCTACTTGCATTTACTCTGTCTATACCCCTCACAATTTTGTAAACTTCTATCAAATCTCACCTCATTCTTCTACACTCCAATGAATAAAGTCCTAACCTGTTTAATCTTTCCCTGTAACTCAACTCCTTAAGACCCGGCAACATCCTAGTAAATCTTCTCTGCACTCTCTCAATCTTACTGATATCCTTCCTGTAGTTAGGCGACCAGAACTTCACACAATACTCCAAAGTTGGCCTCACCAATGTCTTATACAACCTCACCATAACATCCCAACTCCTATACTCAATACTTTGATTTATGAAGGCCAGTATGCCAAAAGCTTTCGTTACAACCTTGTCTACCTGTGATGCCACTTTCAGGGAATTATGTATCTGAACTCCCAGATCCCTTTGTTCCTCTGCACTCCTCAGTGCCCTTCCATTTATTGTGTATGTCCTACCTTGGTTTGACCTTCCAAAATGTAACACCTCACACTATTCCACATTAAATTCCATCTGCCATTTTCTGGCCTATTTTTCCAGTTGGTCCAGATCTCTCTGCAAGCTTTGAAAGCCTTCCTCGCTGTCCACAACGCCTCCAATCTTAGTGTCATCAGCAAACTTGCTGATCCAATTCACCACATTATCATCCAAATCATTGATATAGATAACAAACAACAATGGTCCCAGTACAGATCCCTGAAGCACACCACAAGTCACAGACCTCCAGTCTGAGAAGCAATCATCCACTACCACTCTCTGTCTTCTCCCACACAGCCAATTTCGAATCCAGTTTACAACCTCTCCATGGATACCAAGTGTCTGAACCTTCTGAACTAACCTCCCATGTGGGACCTTGTCAAAGGCCTTACTAAAGTCCATGTAGACAACATCCACAGCCTTTCCTTCATCTACTTCCTTGGTAACCTCCTCGAAAAACTCTACAAGGTTCATTAAACACGACCTACCATGCACAAAGCCATGCTGACTATCCTTAATCAGCCCTTGGCTGTCCAAATAATTATATATCCGATCTCTCAGAACACCTTCCAATAATTTACCTACTACTGACGTCAGGCTCACTAGCCTGTAATTACCTGGTTTACTTTTGGAGCCTTTTTTAAACAACGGAACAACATGAGCTACCCTCCAATCCTCCGGCACCTCACCCGTGGCTAAGGACATTTTAAATATTTCTGCCAGGGCCCCTGCAATTTCTACACTAGTCTCCCTCAAGGTCTGAGGGAATATCATGTCAGGCCCAGGGGATTTATCTACCTTTATTCGCTGTAAGGCAGCAAGCACCTCCTCCTCTTTAATCTCTATATGTTCCATGACACTACTGCTTGTTTCCCTTCCTTCCTTATACATTATGCCAGTTTCCTGAGTAAATACTGATGCAAAAAAACTGTTTAAGATCTCCCCCATCTCGTGAGGCTCCACACATAGACGGCCACTCTGATCTTCAAGGGGACCAATTGTGTCCCTTACTATCCTTTTACTCTTAATATACTTGTAGAAACCCTTCGGGTTTACCTTCACATTATCTGCCAAAGCAACCTCATGTCTTCTTTTTGCCTTCCTGATTTCCTTTTTTAGTATTTTCTTACATTTTCTATACTCTACAAGTACCTCATTTGCTTCTTGTTGCCTATACCTGCTATACACCTCACTCTTCTTCTTAACCAGATCGCCAATATCCCTTGAAAACCAAGGTTCCCTATGCCTGTTAACTTTGCCTTTAATCCTGACAGGAACATGCAAACTCTGCACTCTCAAAATTTCGCCTTTGAATGCCTTCCACTTACTGAACACATCCTTGCCAGAAAACAACTTATGCCAATCCACTCTTCCTAGATCCTTTCTCATTTCCACAAAATTGGCCTTTCTCCAATTTAGAATCTCAACTCGAGGACCAGACCTATCCTTATCCATAATTAGCTTAAAACTAATGACATTGTGGTCACTGGACCCAAAATGTTCACCTACACATACTTCTGTCACCTGACCTGTCTGGTTCCCTAATAGGAGATCAAGTATTGCATCCTCTCTCGTTGGTACCTCTATATATTGATTTAGAAAACTTTCCTGAACACATTTGACAAACTCCAAGCCATCCAGCCCTTTTACAGTATGGGAGTCCCAGTCAATATATGGAAAGTTAAAATCTCCTACTATCACAACTTTCTGTTTCTTACATCGGTCTGCTATCTCTCTACAGATTTGCTCCTCCAATTCTCTCTGACTATTGGGCGGTCTATAATACAACCCTATTAGTGTGGTCACACCTTTCCCATTCCTCAGCTCCACCCATATGGCCTCTGTAGATGTGCCCTCCGGGCTGTCCTGCTTACGCACAGCTGTGATATTTTCCCTGACTAGTAATGCCACTCCTCCCCCTTTCATCCCTCCCCCTCTATCACGTCTGAAACAACGGACCCCTGGAACATTGAGCTGCCAGTCCTGCCCCTCTTACAACCAAGTCTCACTAATAGCAATAATGTCGTAATCCCACATGCCAAGCCACGCCCTAAGCTCATCTGCCTTTCCGACAATACTCCTTGCATTGAAATAGATGCACCTGAGAACATTTCTATCACGTACGGACCCTTGATTTCTGTCTATACATGCATTCCTCGCTTGACCTTTATCCTCCTCCACCTCACTATCTGCTCTAACACTCTGGTTCCCCTCCCCCTGCAAATCTAGTTTAAACGCCTGGGAGGATTTCTGGGAGGATTGCCCAATAAGAAGAGATTGAGTAGAATGGGCCTATATTCTCTGGAGTTTAGAAGAATGCAAGGTGATCTCATTGAAGCATATAAGATTCCAAGAGGGCTTGACATGTAGAAATTTAGAGGATGTCCCCCCTGGCTGGGGAGTCTAGTAATAGGGGTCATAGTCTCAGAATAGAGGGATGGCCATCTAGGACTGAGATGAGGAGAAGCTCCTTCACTTCACTGCAAATCTTTGGGACTCTCTGCCTTAGGGAGCAATGGATACTCAGTTGCCCTGTATATTCAAAACCGAGATTGATGGATTTTTGGACACCAAGGGAATTGAGGGATGGGATGGGTGGAAGAAAGTGATGTAGAAGAACATAATATCGAACAGTAGAGCAGGCTCGATCGCCTGTATGGCCCACTCCTGCTCCTATTTTTTATTTTCATACTGAGTCAGTCTTTTGCTTCTCTCCTACTTTTACAACTTCTGTCTCCAATTATCTTTTTTTCCTACTATTTGCTACTTTGCAGCTGCTCTACATTTGCCTGTTCAAAATTCCTATAAGAAGCCTACCTATTCTTCTTATCCCTGGGCTGCCATCTTTCAACATTATCCTTTAATCTTTCTCTTCTGTCTTCTTTCTTCCTCTTGATCTTCTGGGTTTATTTCAATCAGCCCTCAAGTCATTTTCCATTAGGAACCCAAACAAGAAAATAAATTTAACAGTTCTAGTGAGGTTGGTATACAGAAAAATTACACAGTTCAACTGAGTGAAAATGGAATTTGTAAAAGGGAGAGGTCGGAAAGAGATTTGTCCTGTTTGCTGAATGGTAATATATTTCCTATTCACTTATGAAGAGGCTGAATTCCAGGATGAATTTATTTTTGCGATAAACACATTTAAAAAATAATTATCAACAAATTCTCCCCAGATTGGATTCAAACCGTTATTGGAACAGAGGGGTAATAAGATCTTAATGCTTCACTCATTGGATTAGATTTAACAGTGTGAACACATTTATTTCATTAAGAGTGCTTCCTTATCATTGAGCTACTATTTAATTGTCTATGATTTGTAAGAACTTAATACCATTTTAGAAAAGGTGAAATTGCATATACTTTTGCATGACTAAGATTGCTTTTTGTGGTGACATGCACATTTAGATTGTTGTGGTATTTTTGCAAAGCATCACTGGAATCAAGCTGCGGGTCCAGTATTAATAGCTTGTCCTTTCCTCCCATGGCAAACAGTACAAACCTGACAATTCTCTGCTAATGTAACTGTAAAGCCTATCGGACCATATCTGGAGTACTGTGTAAAATTCTGAGCACACCATAGAAAGGATATATTTCCCTTGGAAAGAGTGTAGTGTGCATTCACCAGACTCCAAGGGTTAAATTATGAGGAGAGATTACATAAACTAGGCTCGGATTTCCTTGAAAGTAGAAAATGAAGGGGTGATTTGATTAAGGCTGGGATTTTCCGTGGCCACCGGTGGCGGGCGTGTTCGGTGGTGTGAGCGGACAATATGGTGAGAAGGCCAAAAATCAGTTCAACGATGTCGTGAAACCAGTCTGTGGTCGCCCGCTCAGCCCGTTGATGGCGGGCCGCGTTCCCCGCCATCAGACGTCGGAAACCTCACTGTAATACCTCAGCATCAGCATATCATTATAAGGCCAGCCCGCCAGACTCATCACCACCCCCCCCCACTGCTGGATCGTCAGTCCATGTCAGCAGGAAAACAAGCTGAACAAGCTGGCATGTTGCCCAACAGTATATATAAGGCCTGCACTTGGAGGGCTGCACTTCGCTCGGGACTTCAAGGTTTGTTGGCCTACCTTGCTTCGGGCAGCACTCGCAGTCATCAGCGCCAGGCTTCACAGACAGCACCACATCACTTTTAGGGGGGCTGACGGGCAGGTCTCTACCTACCAGACCAGCCATTAGGCGGGGGTGCCTTTGTACAGCAGCAAGGCTAGGGCTTGCTTGGGGAAGGGGGAGAATTGGCCTCAGGCAAGGGAAGAGGCTGCAGGGTGAGGGACTGGGGAAGTGGGGTATCCCAGGGTGTGTGGCAGGGGCACATGTTAATCTGTGCAGGTGGCCTCAAGATGGTGAGGGCTGAGGATGCAGTCTCCAGAGGAGATGAGGCCAGTTGGACATGTGAGGGTATATGTGTGAGAATGGGTGGTGATGTCCCTTGAGCTGGCAGTGAGTGAGATGCCAGTGAATGCGTGATGGGCTTGAGTGTGTGAGTTTAAAATGATGAGATGGTTGCCTTACCTTGATGGCATGGTTGAGGTTATCCATCCTTTATCTGCATTGGTTGGCCAACCTCTTCTGTGCAACATTGGCACTGATCCCCCTGCCATTGCCTACCAAGCCGGAGTGATAATGTTGCTGCCCTCCTGTGGCCAGAACGGGGGTAGAGGGCATCACAATGGGCCACCACAGTGTCCAAAAGGAGCTCTAGGGCTGTAATCTTGCCTTTCGGGGCCATGTCTCCTTTGCAGCAGTCCTGGCCTGTACTGAGCGCGGCTGTGCTTTAAATGGGAGGTGACTGTGTGGCAGGCGAATCGGAACCCACCTGCCATGGAAATGGTGTGTATCCCAAGAATGCATAATTAATGTGGCGGGTTTGGGAAAAGCCGCCATTGTGGCCGGCAAGTAAAACTTGTTTTTCCCACCCGCTACCGCACT
Source organism: Cetorhinus maximus (assembly GCF_964194155.1). Classification (NCBI taxonomy): domain Eukaryota; kingdom Metazoa; phylum Chordata; class Chondrichthyes; order Lamniformes; family Cetorhinidae; genus Cetorhinus; species Cetorhinus maximus. The sequence continues at coordinate 34,587,752 of NC_135895.1, forward strand.
TAGTGAAAATCTGGGATGATTCCGCCCTGAGTCCTTTAGAAATTTGAAAGTAGTTGATAGAGTAAGATGGAAACATTTCCACTCTTAGGGGAAGTCTAGGACCAATGGATGCAGCCTTAAGATAAGAGCCAGGCAAATACATAGAAAGACTTGCATTTTTACAGTGCCTTTCATGAACTCAAGATGCCCCAAAGCACTTTACAGTCAATGAAGTACTTTTTAAAAGAATGTAGTCACTGTTGTAATGCAGGAAATGGGGCAACCAATTTGCACCCAGCAAGATCCCATAAACAGAGATAAGCTGTTTTAAATGATGTTGCTTGAGAAATAAATATTGGCCAGAACACTGGGGATATATCCCCTGCTCTTCCTAGAAATAAAGCTTTTGGATCTTTACATCCATCTAAGATTGTAGGTGGGGCCTTCGTTTAATACGTCATCTGGAAGACAACACCTTGAACAGTGCCGTACGCCCTCAGTACTGCAGTGGAGTGTTAGCCTTGCTTTTTGAACTCGAGTTTCTGGAATGAGAATTCAACCCGTGACCTTCTGACCCTGAACTATGGCTGACACTTCATGATAGAAGTTAGGATAAAGTTCTTCATGCAAAGGATGGTGGAAGTGGGGGACTCACACCCACAAAAAAGCAGTAACTGCTAGCTGAATTAATGTTTTAAGTCAGAGATGTATTGAGTTCAACAATTTTAGATCATGAACTCTCTCCTCCATCCCCACCCCTTTTTACCAATAATTTATATAGATTTTTCTTTTCCCACCTATTTCCATTATTTTAAAATGTATTTCCATCCATTGTTTTATCTCTACCTTTTAGCCTATTTTGATCCCTTCACCCCACCCCACCCCCACTAGGGCTATCTGTACCTTGCTCGTCCTGCTTCCTACCCTTAATGTCACCTATTAGCACATTTCTTAGCTAATATCACCACCTTCAACACCTCTTTGTCCTTTTGTCTGTGGCATCTTTTGGCAATCTCCACCTCTCAATGGCCCTCCACCCAGCTCTACCTCCCGCCCCCCCTTAAACCAGCTTATATTTCACCTCTTTTCTATTTTTACTTAGTTCTGTTGAAGAGTCATACGGACTCGAAACGTTAACTGTGTTCCTCTCCGCAGATGCTGTCAGACCTGCTGAGTTTTTCCAGGTATTTTTATTTTTATTTTCGTTATGTATAGATCTTTGCTGGTCAAAGGTATAAAAGGATACGGAGCCAAGGCAGGTGAATGGAGTTCAGGTACAGATCAGCCATGATCTCACTGAATGGTGGAACAAGCTGAAGGAGCTGACTGATCTACTGCAGTTCCTATGCTTTCCCTTCCTCATGGTGATGTTGCGGTTCCATTGAGGAACGGCTAAGTTCAAGGAATGGTTCTGTCAGCTTGCACCAATGTTTTACCATTCTGGCACTGTGCTTTGATGCCCTAAACATTTGAACCCATGAAGTAGAACATTTCAAATAACATGCCCTCAATTATTGAAAGTCCCCATAATTTCCTTGGACAAGGAACAAGTCCAATTGCAGCAATCTGAGCAATGGCACTCACATTTGCTGATTTGATTTATTACTAACTTGTGGAAGGAATGCTGTCTAGTAGGAAAGAATAATTGCCTACTCATTGAATCCGTTGTTTTAATGTGAAACAAAATTTGGAAGCTGAATGGAGAACCTGGGGTAATGCTTCGGGGCTGCAACATAGAACACAGATTGAAGCCACCATCCCTTAGTAAACCAGAAATATTCATAACATTTATTGACAAGCAGTCCAGAAATTTATCATGGTCTGCAAAAAAACAACTGGGAATATGGAAGCAGTCACCAACTGGAGAACAATGAATGAAATCCATTTTATTATTCTCCCTAGGTTATCAGACATAATTTATAATTTAAAATTTATTTTAAATTATCTTTTGCTTCTGTGGCTGTAGCCATTGACCTGCCATCTGCCATGATGTTGGGAAACTTGACAAAGGATGGAGAAAATGCCCCTTTTTTGTTATCTGGAGTGATTTGGAAATCCATGGTATGATTTTGGCCCAGTTGAGAAGCTTGTGAAGAAATCCATAGCATAATTTCAGATGTCTAATATTTTTCCTTATTGTTTTGATGTATACATTTTGAAGATTGTACCCAGTTTTGATCAACACAATTCAACATTATTTCCTAATTTGGATTCAAGAACTACAAGGTTTAGGAGGGAGACTTTGATGCTTTTACTAAATTCAAAAAACGTTAAGGGGATAAGGCAGGAATGTGTAAAATGATGAGAGGAATTGATCAAATTTGGACAATTTGAGGTTGGGGAATTGAATACAAAAGCAGGGAGGTTATGCTTCAGTTGTACAGGGCACTGGTGTGACCACACCTGGGGTATTGTGTACAGTATTGGTCTCCTTACATAAGGAAATATGTAAATGTATTAGAAGCAATGCAGAGAAGGGTAAGGGACTAATACCAGGGCCAAAATTTTTAGCTCGTTGGGTGGGTACATGCCCGACCCGACCAAGCGTAAAATGATGCGCAATGATGTCAGGCGAGTGTCCCGATGTCATTGCGCACTCGCACGATATTTCAGTCAGTGGGTGCATGCCGGAGTTGGCTGCACACCCGCCGACAATTAAAAGGCCTATTAAGGCCGTTAAAGTTATAATTGAAAAAAATTTTAGCTGCCCGTCCAACCTTACATTTGGTGGGCAGGTGAAAAGGCCAAGCAGCCTTTGCATTTTTTAGGAAACCTCATCCACTGGCAGGATGAGGTTTCCAGCAGCAAATAAAAATAAAATAAAACTTTTAACATTTCATTTATAACATGTCCCTGCTTATGTGACAGAGCCACATGAGGGGACATGTTTTATAACATTTTAAAAATCTTTATTTTTAATGTTTTAAACTGTTCATCTCCGAGGCAGCTCTGTGCCGCAGGGAGCTTTTCCTGAGTGCACCCACACGCAAATGTGTGAAGTTTGTGCTCCCCCCTGCACAGACAGCACTGAGCGCTGCCACGTGTGACTCATGCTGGGTGGGCCTTAACTGGTCTGCCAGCGTGAAATCGCGGTCTGGCCCCGATCGTGGGCAGCAGTTGGCTTCACGCCCGCCAAGCATGCTCATCGAGGGAAAAATCCTCCCCCAGGAATGGGGGAGGATGAAAGGTGGATAGGGTAGGCTTGTACCCACTGGAGTTTAGAAGAGTAAGAGGTGACTTGACTGAAAGCTTTAAGACCCTGAGGGGTCTTGACAGAGTGGATATGGAGAAGTGTTTCCTCTTATGGGAGAATCTAGAACTAGAGGTCATGGTTTAAAAATAATGGGTCCTTCATTTAAGACAGAGTTGAGGAGAATTTTTTTCTCTCATGGTCGTGAGCCTTTGGAACTCTCTTCCTCAAAAGGCAGTGGAAGCAGGGCCTTTGAATATTTTTAAGGCAGAGGTAGATAGATTCTTAATTAACAAGGGGGTGAAAGGTTATCCGGGATAGGCCGGAGGTTACAGTCAGATCAGCCATGATCTTATTGAATGGCGGAGCAGGCTTGAAAGATTGAGTGGTCTACTCCTGCTCCTAGCTCATATGTTCGTATGTACACGGACATGTACATTATTTTGCTTCTTGAATTGTTAACATTAGAAACTTGCTCATTCTGGTAACCAGAATGCTGTTCAGCATTGGAGTACAACCACCAATGTCCTCACCTGTACAAAACTTGCCTTTGCATTCACATTAACACAGAGTACAGTATTAGTTGATCCTGTCACCTAGCAACAATTTCTTGGTTCAGATGATGGCAGCTACATCTGGTCTTATTAGTAGCCAGTATCAATTAGGAACTCAAGAGTGCATAGATTATGAGTTCAGGTCCAGATTTGCTCGCCTTCCTGCCTCTTTGTGAAAATGAGACACCCAAAACCTGTCAAGCCTTTAACTCAGTGGTAGCATTCCCATCTCTGAGTCAAAAGATTTGAACTCCACTCCAGCAGAGAGCGGAACTCTGGTTCTGGATTGATATCCCGTATGAATCTTGTGTAGCGGGGAGTGGATGCCCCTCCACCACCATCATACAACTTGTAAGAGCTCATTAACCCTAGTCACCATATAGGGCTAATCATCTGATTGCTGATTTAATGATGATTCTGGCCGTGTGAAGAGCATTCACATTGCGACCCCTTCGACTGTTAAAGACCCATGAATTATTCTTTTTTCAGCAATACCTGGACTGACTTGTTTCATAAAACGAAATACCCAGTGACACAGAAAATAAAATCAGTTCAATCATAGGCCGTGTTAAAGGGAGGGAGCAGGGACTACTTGTTATTGGTCAGGAAACTCGGAAATGCTGGGAAAGCGTAAATCATACTGAATTGAACAGTGGGTCCTCACTAGAATTTTTTTTTACCCTATTTCCCACCTGGCAGCCAACCAGATTGAAAATTGTCTGGTTACTTTTGACCAGAAACTTAATTGGACCAGCTATATAGATATTGTGGCTACAAGAGCAGGTCAAATGTCAGGAATTCTGTGGAGAGTAATTCACCTCCTGACTCCCCAAGGCACAGATGGTGTGATGGAATACTCTCCACTTGCCTGGATGAGTGCAGCTCCAACAACACTGAAGAAGTTCATGCAAAGTAGCCTGCTTGATCAGCATCTAATTCATAAACTTAAACATACACTCCCTCCATCACCAGCACACAGTGGCAACAGCCCACCAAAACGCCTTCGACAGCACCTTCCAAACCCATGACCTCTAACGCCTAGAACAATGGGAGTGGCAGACGCATGGAAACAGAATCATCTGTAAGTTCTCCTCCTAGTCACACACCATGCTGTCTTGGAAATTGATTGCTGTTCCATCATCATTGTTCGGTAAAAATCCTGGAACTCCTTCCCTAACAGGATTATGGTGTATCTACATGACAGGAATTGCAGCAGTTCAAAAGGTGGCTCTCCACTACCTTCTTAAGGGCAACTAGGGATGGGCAAGAAATGTTTGTCCACCAGTCAGGCTCACATCTCAAAAATGATTTTGAAAATTACTGAATAAAATTTTATGCCATTTTCGTAAAAGGACCACTGGATGAGTGATTCAGTGCCTTGTGGTAATTGGTGGAGTGTATGTGATCATACTCCACCCATTGCTTCGAGTATCTGAAAATTGCTGCAAGATGCCACAGCAAGCTTAAGGCTCTGATTTAATTAGAATAAATATAGAATATTTTAATGCCCCAAATGTAAGAACCTAATACCTGTTTTAGACAACCATGCAGGATGCCTGAAAATCCACCAATACGAGGAGCAGTATGAGGAGCGGATTGGGGGGTGCGAAACATTGTGCCTTGGAAAGAGGACCATTATCCACCCCAATATTCCTTAAGGAAAATTACATGAAATTTTATTCAGTTTGTAAGTTCTTACTTGATATTTGTTCTATGGCCTGAATTTTACATTGGCTTGCGGGCGCACACCCGACACGCATGAGCGTAAAACGATGCGCGATGACATCTGTCGTACATCCTGACGTCATTGCGCACTTGTGTGATATTTCGTTCAGTTGTCACGCCGGAGTCAGCTACGCACCCGCCAATAACTGAAAGGCCTATTAAGGCCATTAACAAGCTGATTAACTTGAAATTTACACTGCCTACCCAACCTAACGGTTGGCGGGCAGGCGAAAAGGCCAAGCGGCCTTTACATTTTTTAGGAAACCTCATCCACGAGCGGGATGAGGCTTCCTAAAGCTAATACAAGTTAAATAAAATGTTTATTTTGAACATGCCCCATCTCGTGACACAGTCACAAGAGGGGACATGTTTCATGAAATTTTTGTTGCATTTATTAATTTTTTTAAAAAGCGCTTCAATCTCCCTGAGCCAGCTCCATGCCTCAGGGAGGTTGAAACGTTCTTTCGTACGCATGCGCAAACTGCGCGCCAGGCCCGTCTCTCCCTCCTCTCCCCGCCTGCACAGGTAGTGCTCAGCCTTAATTGGCCCGCCTGAATGAAATCGCGGTGCGGAGCTGATCGTGGGTGGCAGTCGGCTTCCCAACAGCCCCCGCCTGCTCCCGCCAAGCCTGCTTGACGAGGGAAAAATTCTGGCCTATATGTATGTAGACCATAGGTTATTTATATTTGATACACAAAAGCAAAACATACAGTTTTTTTTCTTAAGTCTTGACAATCCCACAAAGTAAAATTGGCTGCTGTGTTTAATAAAAAGAAACTAAACCAAACCCATCCACTTCCCACCCACCGAGTGAGAATAAAATGACCCCAATAGATTGGGGTAGCGTGAAGAACTTCAAAAGCTCTTGAACTTTTAGATCTCTATTTGTGGCACCTGTTATACAATAGATACCGTTTCTAAGTTGCTGATTCATGTTGGATGGTTGTTCACTGTTCACAGCTTGGTAAACATATCATAACAATGGAAGTGTCAAAAATATTGCAGATGTAATTCCATACAGATGAACATAAAAACACCAAGACTAAGACAGGTGTTTGAGGATTAAAATGCTCATTAGAACCCTACATTCTTGTTTTGTGGCAACCTGGTGAATTTTTCCACCAGAGCCTGGCTCTGTAACTTAATAATGCATTTGGCTCCACACAATCCAAAGGAAGAAGGTTCGAAAGAGACAAGGATAATAATCCGCCTGGTTCCTCTTACCCATTTGCAGAATTGATAACTGATAAATGGTTTTTAACTGCATGTTACTTTGAATCTGTGTTATTCACCCTTTGTCATATTTCCTACTCTCTCTGTCTTCATTTATTTGGTTGCAATAAGCTTGTTTTGAAGTAAGATTTCCTTTTTACCAGAAACTGAGGAGCTACTATTGAAAAAAATAATGAAACCCTTGCCCAATTCCATCACCCTCCTCATTGACCACATAAACAGCAGCAGCTGCTGAACCTGGCAAAATGCCAGAATGTTAACAAATGTGTTTACTAATTGTCTATTTTGCTGCATGTGCATTGGCTTCATACCACGGAATGAGTCTCACCCAGAGTTCAATGCCTAGGGTGGCAACTTGGTGCTTAAGAGCAGGTGACTCATTTATATGTTTTTCATGGAATAAGAGCATCGTTACCAAGGCCAGCGTTTTGTTGCCCATCCCTAATCGCCTTTGAGTAAGTGCTGTTGAGCTGTCTTCTTGAACCTTTGCAATCCATCTGGTGGAGGTACACATACAGTGCTGTAAGGAAGGTGAGGAAGGTTGTTTCAGAATTTTAACAAGCAACAATGACTTACCACTTATCAGTTCAAGCTTGAATGTTGTCCAGGTCTTGTTGCATATGGACACAACTGCTTCAGTACCTGAGGAGTTGCAAATGGTATTGAACGCTGTGTAACCTTCAGTGAACATCCTCACTTGTTGGAGGGAAGGTCATTGATGAAGCAGCTGAAGGTGGTTGAGCCTAGGACACTCCAATGAGGAACTCCTGCAGTGATGTCCTGGGGTGAGATGATTGGCCTCTAACAGCCATAACTATCTTTCTTTGTTCTAGGTACAACTCTAATCAGTGGATGACATGCAAATTCGTGAAGCGTTCCATACTTTAGACTTTCAAAACATTTCTAATCAGTGGAGAGTTTTCCCTCTGATTCCCATTGACTCCAGTTTTGCTAAGACTCCTTGATACCACACTCAGTCAAGTGCAGTTACTCTCACCTTACCTAGTTTTTTTGTCCATGTTTGGACCAGGCTGTAACGAGGTCAGGAGCTGAGTGGACTGTTGAGTAAGTTATTGCTGAGTCAGCGCTGCTTGATACCACGGTGGACAACACCTCCCATCACTTGGCTGATGGTTGAGAGTAGACTGATGGGGCGGTAATTGACCAGGTTGGGTTTTTGTGAACAGGACATGCCTGGGCAATTTTCTATATTGCCGGGTAGATGCCAGCACCACAGCTGTGCTTGGCTAGGGTCGTGGCTAATTCTGGAGCACAAGTCTTCAGTACTACAGCTGGGATGTTGTCAGGGTCAATAGCCTTTGCGGTATCCAATGTCTTTAACAATTTCTTGATATAACATGGAGTGAATCGAATTATCTGATAACTGGTACCTATGATGCTGGATCCTCAGGAGCAAGTCGAGATGGATCATCCACTCAGCACTTCTGGCTGAAGATTGTCGCAAATGCTTCAGCTTCATTGAGGATGGGGATATTGTGGAGCCTCCTCCTCCAGTTAGTTGCTTAATTGCCCACTACCATTCACAACTGATGTGGATTTGATCTGATCCATTGGTCACCTTTTTTAAAATCTTTATTCTTTCATGGGATGTGGGCATCACTGGCAAGGTCAGTATTTGTTGCCCATCCATAATTGCCCTTGAACTGGCCTTGCTAGGTCATATCAGAGGGCAGTGGGCAGTTAAGAGTCAACCACATTGCTGTGAGTCTGGACTCACATGTAGGCCAGACCAGGTAAGAATGGCAGATTTCCTTCCCTAAAGGATATTTATGAACCAGATGTGTTTTTATGACAATTGATGATAGTTTAATGGTCACCATTGCTGAGACTAGTTTTATATTCCAGATTTTTTAACTGAATTCAAATTCTACAAGCTGCCATGGTGGGATTTGAACCCATGTCCCCAGAGCATTAGCCTTGGTTTCTGAATTACCAGTTCAGCGACGCTACCACTACGCCACTGTCTATGGCACAGGGATAACTTGGCCCATCATGTCTGCGCCAGTTGAGAAACGAGCCACCCAGCCTAATCCCACTTTCCGGCATTTGGTCCTTAGCTCTGCAGGTCACGGCACTTGAGGTGAATATCCAGACACCTTTTAAATGAGTTGATGCAGTGAGTTCCAGACCCCTACTACCTCTGGGTGAAATATTTTTTCCTCATCTCCCCTCTAATCTTTCTACCAATCACTTTAAATCTATGCTCCCTAGTCACTGACCTCTTTGCTAAGGTTAGTATACCCTTTCCATCCACTCTATCCAGGCTCCCCACAATTTTGTACATCTCATTCAAATCTCCCCTCAGCCACCTCTGTTCCAAGGAGAACAAGCCCAGTTTGTCCAATTTTTCATCAAAGCTGTATTTTTCCAGTCCTGGCAACATCCTCGTAAATCTCCTCTGTACCATCCCTCTTGAAAGTACATCCTTTCAGAACTGCACACGGTACTCCAGTTGTGGTTGTGGGATCGCTTAGCTCTGTCAGCTCATGCTGCTTTCTATCTTGCTGTTTGAAGATCATCATCTCCCACTTGTTCTGGCTCAATTGATAGACATGTGCATTTCTCCTGTTTTCATAAATATGAAGGTCAAAGACAATGCTATGGATGCAGGGCTATCTCAGCATCTATAACAGTAAGGACAGTCTTCCATTTCACCTTTATACAAATAGATTTAATAGAAGCTATTCGCTATGACTGTGTACGCTGGAATTGCCTCGCTTAAGAGAAAGCACCTGTATTCTCCAAATGGATGGGTTGTGAGAGGCGGAAGAGAAACAGTGAGAAAGAAATGTAAGAGAAATACAAGGTATAAAAAAGATAAAGCAGAACGAATGAAGAATATATTAATGCCACTTAACATATTTTCATGGACCATGGTACTGATGTAGCTTACTGCTTTTCATCATGTTTATACATTTGGCAAGAGTTACTGTCTTGGGTATAAGGCTTGAGACTGAAAATCCAACTCTTGGGTTTTGTCCAATTTTGATATCTGCTGAAACCCCATTGTGAAATGATGGTCTAAATTATCTGGAAAGCGCAGAAGCCACCTTCCTTTAGGGGGGCATTTCTGTTGGATAAATTCAGCAAGTGCCTTGCCCTATATATTGCAATGTAGCTACTCTGAGTAGCATCTGGGTTAGTTTAATAGGGCTGTTTGCCTCGCTGAATGGTGATTTCCTACATTAGAAGCTGCATCCACAGATGCACAATACCAGATTCTGAGATCCCTACTCTGTAGCTGGGTTCCTGTCAGGCATAATAACTATACTCTGTTCCTCGCCAACACCCAAAAGGTGCACTTAAGAACTACATGTTGGCATGACTGCAAGTTAATTAACAAAAAAAATTGAAAGCATGATAAATTAGCCTATATAAATCGTGCAGCGAGAGAAGAGGGGCTTACTGAGATGAATATAAGAAAATGCAGAAGCACATTAAAAGGGTGGTTGGAGGGGCAAATAGAGACCTGGAAAAATCAAAAGCTCCTGAGGCTAAAAGTAACGTTAAAACTTGCTTTTGGTCCACAGTAGTAAGAGAGCAGCCGTAGAAGAGGTGAAAAACATAAAATACACAAACGGGCTTGAAAATAAAAGTGAGCACAAAATAACCTATTTCTGAACAACTGTTTTCTCCAAATGTTTGCCAGGGAAGACCTGAAGAACTTGCCCGGGCCAGCCTGGTAAATCCCTAGTTTAATCAATAATCCCATTGTAAATTAGATGGAAATTGGAGACAGGCTGAATAGGCTGCAAACAAATACATCTGCAGTAACTGATGGTATTCCTCAAGGAGTGCTGAAAAATACTAAAGGGGAGATTCGTGAGGTACTAGTGATTGTTGTATGGGCATCACTGGACACTTGGGAGATACCAGTAGATTGGGAACAGGCTAAAGTGGTGCCTATATTCAAAATGGGTGACCAACAGAGGTTGTTTCACAAGACTAGGGCTCATGAATTGGGGGTAATATGTTATTATGGATTGGTTAAGTGACAGAAACTGGAGAGTAGGAATAATGGGTCATTTTGGGATGGCAATGTATAATTAGAGGAGTGCCGCAAGGATCAGTGTCTGAGCATCATATATTTACAACCCATATCAAAGGCTTAGATGAGGGGACCGAATGTAATATATCAAAGTTTGCTGATGATACATAGCTAGGTAGGAAAGCAAGTAAGCTGTGAGGAGGACGCAAAGAGGCTGCAAAGGAATGCAGACTTTAAGTGGCCAAGAAGGTGGTAGATTGGGTATAATGTGAAGAAATGTGAATGTATCCACCTTGGAAGGAAGAATGGATAAGCTGGATATTTTGAAAAGGTGAGTGGCTAGTTAATGTTGTTGCACAGAGGGATCTGGTGTTCTTGTACATGAATCATGGAAAGTTAATGTGAAGTACAGCAAGTGATTAGGAATGCAAATAGTATGTTATCCTTTATTGTAAGGAGTTGGACTACAGTATAAGAGTAAGGAAGTCTTGTATAGCGCTTTGGTGAGATCACAACTAGAGCACTGTGTAAGTTTTTGACTCTGTACAAAAGGAATGATGCACCTGTCTTAGAGGGGGTGCTATAAAGTTTCACTTGATTCATTTCTGGGATGAAAGGACTGTACTATGAGGAGAGATTCAGAAAGGGCCAATATTCTCTAGTAATTAGGAGAATGAGCGGTGTTCTCTTTGCAACATATAAAATTTTTTATAGAGCTTGACGGAATAGATGCTGAGAGATGGATTCCCTTGGCTAGAGAGTCTTGAACTAGTCATATTCTCAAAATGAGCCACTTAGAACTGAGAAGAGTAAAAACTTCGTGAATCTTTGGAACTCTCTACCCCAGAGATCTGTGGATCTTGAATCAATGAGTATATTCAAGACCAAGAAGTAAGGGAGTCATTGATATGGGATAGGGAGGCAAAGTGGAGTTGATATAAAAATTCAGTTGTGATCTTATTGAATGGTGGACAAGGATCAATGCATCACCTGTCCTATTCCTGTTCCTATTTCTTACTTCCTTTTACCAGAGAATACAGAACTTGTAGTGTCATGTCCACCTAAAGTAGTAGAAGTTATTATCATGTGTAACTTGAGTATCATCCGTACAACAATAACCTAACTAACAGCAGTCAGCATGGATTCTGCCTGACCAACCTCCTTGACTCCTTTGAGATAATGACAACACAAGGGCTTGGTGGTAAGCTCTATGATGTGGTATATCTCAGCTTCCAAATTACTTTTGATAAAATTAGACATTTCTTTTATAGGTTGTGAGCATTATTTGTTGCCCACCCACAACTACCCTTGTACTGAGTGTAGGCCATTTCAGAAGGTAGCTAAGAGTCAACCATGTAGCTGTTGGTCTGGAGTCACATGTAGGCCAGACCAGATAAGGATGGCAGATTTCCTTCCCTAAAGGGCTTTAGTGAACTGGATGGGTTTTTAACAACAATCAACAATGGTTTCATAGTCACCATTTAAATTCCACCAGCTGTCATGGTGGGATTTGAACCCATGCCCCCAGAGGATTAGCCTGGGACTCTGGATTACTAGTCCAGTAACATTACCACTACACCACCATCTCCCCCAACAGGTTGCTGATGAAACCCAAAGCTGTGGGAATTCTGATTAAATTCTGGGACTGGATAAGAAAGTGGTTGAAAAGTAGACAACACAAAATTCAATGATTGTGTTGAAGTAGCCACTGATGATGCTGAAAGGGACCTGAGTCTTGGTAGACTTGACATGTTCAACCAAATCAGGAGAGCAACCAACAAAGCTAATTAAAGTCCTGATGAAGGTCATGATCTGAAACGTTAACTCTGTTTCTCTCTTCACAAATGCTGCCAGACCTGCTGTTTCCATCATTTTCTGTTTTTATTTAAGCCAATAGAAGCTTGAAAGAGGCCTTCTGGTGCAGTGGTAGCATCCCCCGCTCTGGGCCAGGAGTTCTGGGTTCAAGTCCCACTTCAGGACTTGATGGCCACAGAAGGTGCGCTCATAACGTGGCCAAGCAGGTTGATTATCAGCCTGTAAATCCTTCCAGTATGCCTGATGGCAGGTGGTAGACGTGGGAGAGTTTCCTGGTCAGGCATATTGCAGAAGGCAACGACAAACTATTCAAGTACTTTGCCAAGCTTAATCATGGACAAATCCAATGGAAGTTCATGGTCACCAACACCCTCCTAGGGCATGGTACCTGAAGGAAGAGGAGGGATAGAAGTTGGAGCTACATAACCAAATCAGTAGAATATGTCACAGCATACAACAATCAAACCATATAGTGCTCTGGTGAGACAGATCCCTGAATACCACAACAAATTCTGGTCAGCCTGAAAGAAGAGAGGCAGTTTAGCATTGGAAATTGTGCAAAGAAGAGCTAGGTAACTAATCCCCAGCGTTAGGGGTCTGAATTATGAGGAAAGACTGGACTCCTAGGCCTTTTAGCCTCAAACGAAGGTCTCTTACAAGTCCCTATAGGTGCATATAAAATTGTGAAGGGTGTGAGAAAAGTTACTGGAATATTAATTTAAACTTTGGGACCAGAATTCAGACACAGTTTCCAACCAATTAACTTTACAATTGATTGATATTTGGTTATTCTTCTTTACATAAAGAGTGATCAATGTGTGCAACAAAATGAAGGGGAAGCCCTGGACTCATTTAACTAATCAGTTGGATGCTGCAATTGGGATGTTACAGGATGAATGGAATGACTTTCTTCATTAGTAATTGTCTTGAAATTCTAAAGATATAGCATAACCGGTAGCCATTTGGCCCCTTATGTCTGTGCTATCAGTGCTGTGCAATTAGCCTCATTTCCCTGTCCTTTTTCCATAGCCCTACAATGTTTTTCCCTTCAAGTATGAATCCAATATCTTGTGATATTGAGCAGAACAGTCATGGGCACATAGAATGCCAGAGTCATGTGATCAATATTTGGTAGCTGGGTGGTGTAACTCTTTCGAGTTATCAACAGTCACAGATTGTAACTCTTTCGAGTACATTCACAGTTCTTGGTTTCCAGGAGTGGGACATGAACCCACAACCTTCTGATTCAAAGGCGAGGGTGCTATGAACTGAGCCACAGCTGACACCATGTGATACTCTTTCGAGTTATCAACAGTCACAGATTGCAACTCTTTCGAGTACAATCACAGTTCTTGGTTTTTCCAGGAGTGGGACATGAACCCACAACCTTCTGATTCAAAGGCGAGGGTGCTATGAACTGAGCCACAGCTGACACCACACCTGAACTGGATTCTAATTAAAGCTCTTAATAGCCAATGTTGCCCTTTCATTCCCTGCGGAGAATGATTTTTCAATTGAAACGCATGATGCTCAAAGAGAGAATCCTGTGCAAAAATATATTGGTAGGTGCTAGGGATAAATTTATGTCCTTGCTGTTACCTTAGAATGAAATATTGGCAACAATGGTGCTTTTGTTTTGAACAGCTTCATGAAGAGCTGTGCATGAATAAAGATATTGAATAGATGCTGCTTTATATGTATCTACCAATAGTTTACAATGATCATTGTTAGAATGACTTGCAGAAACATGGTAATTGAAACCTGCAACATAGTTGAAGCTATGTACAGGGTCATTGTTGCCATGCAATTAGCTGGCAGGAGGAATAATTTAAAAAATGAATTCACCTTGGCTCTAGATGGGGTTTAATTTAGGAGATAGCAGTCAGTCTCTCAGTCTCTTCCCTGTGCTTTTAATTGCTGTTAGAATTCAAATCACATCTTGGAAACGGTCAGCTCTTACAATGGTTATTTTAAAAGTTTCCATGAAGGTGACAGCTGTCCCTGAGAAATACAACATTCCCCTTATCTTTAAATATGCAGTTGTTTGCCCTGTTTCTTAAAACAATGCTGATGACGCTATTGGAGTAATTGTCTTGGTGAAATTACAGATCCTGACAAGTGCGCGGGTGTTGAATTGACATTCAATAGAAGTATAGTCATTAACAAAGTAGTGCTTCAGCTGCCATTTGAATTTGTGTCTTATGCACTGAAGCTCAGTAACTCCTCTAGGCCAGTTCCCTTGAAGATGTCTTCAGCACTCGTTGTTTAAAGCAAAATAAGAACAATACAAGAACAAAAAAAGGTGTGGTTGACGACTTCATGATTAACTTTTAGAGGTATTATTTGGTGATTGTGATCCAGAATATCCTGTCAATTTCTACCCATAAAACAACAAGAATTATATGTATTGCTACTTTCTAACCCAAGATCGAGGATGTTTAGTTGCAAGTGACTAATGCTCAAGTACTGAAACTCCCTGAACTGCTATGCCAATTTTTTGAAACCTTTGCCCAGACCTTATGCTACTTATTAAGATGGACCTGCATCACAAACACAGGGGCATGCCAGGCAAATATCCTGTATTTCTTCAGATTCAAACTGGGTGTCTCCAAATTTAATCCATTTGACTCTAGTAAGGTACAAGTCACAAAGTACACAAAGTGAAATGTAACTCAGCAATAGTGTCATATTGTTTTAAAACAACCCTTAAATAACTTTTGATTAAAAGAAGTTTTGTGAACTTTCAGTGACTTTGAAGTTAAAAGATCTTGTCATAAATTATAAAAATAATGAGATCTGGATGACTGTTACTGTGGCCAACCTGTGAAGCTGGTACTGTCTGTGAATAAGTGATGTGAATGACAAGAAAAACAATCTCATTTTTATATGCCGTAGATGTCAGCATATAAGTTGACCTTTGAAGCCTTGAAAAATCCCTCCAGAAACAGGGGTCGACTTATATGCCGAGAATAAAAGTGAAATGCGCCGTGTGGTTGTGGGTGGTCACCACTTTGAAATGCCAACTGCTTCTGACACAGAGTATGTGTGCCTTAAACTGCCCCGCACCTTCGCAACACAGCCCATATAGCCTGCCTACCAGTAGGTTTTTCTTATCGTGTCCACGGACAGTCTATACCTAGCCTGCCAGAACTGGACACATTTTTGTGCCTTGTTGTTGAATTCGGCAAGATCTGCAACAGTGCAGGGTTCCTCTAGCGATAGACATTGCAGGAGATGTTGCATAGTCTGTGGCTCAGTTCCACATTCACAAGTTGTCGGGCTGGTTGTATATCCCCATTTGCTTAGTGACACCTTTGAACGACCTACACCAGTCCTAAGTCTGTTAAGGCACTTCCAGGTTGCCCAGTTGCAATTAGCTCCTGGGGGAAGGCTTTCATCCAGTAGAATTTCCATCACTGGGGGTTGTTTGAGACTGGCGAGCCGGTCTTTCCACAAGGCGATGCAGGCTTCAGATGGGGTTGATTGTAATGGAACAACACTGTTCATGAAGCTCTTCCTTGACTTTAGGCAGCTGGGTGTAGGTGTATGACCATGTAGAGGGTGCCTCTCATCTGATGTTTGACGGAGTCGCTCTTTCTTGCTGCCTACCGTTCTTCTTATATCAGCGGGAGCGATACCTGCCAGGATATATAGGCTGTTGGTTGTTTGTTGATTTTAAACAACCTGTGATAAGTCGGCAGCTTGCATTCAGAACGGCATCCATCTTCTTAGCACGAGTAGATCTTTCCCATGCAGGGCCAGCGTATTTGGCAGTGGAATAGCAAAGAGGCTGACTAACAATGCAAGTATAGCATGCCGCGGCTGAAAAGGTGGTTCACTCATATGCAAAAAGCTGATTTTATGGGGCTGGAGAAATGAGGTCGCCTTATACGCCAGGTTGCCTTATATGCTGCGATTTATGGTACATAAAGCATGTAGAGAATGCAAAACATTCTGTCCTCTTTATGACCCAGTGAGCAAGGGATTTATTAATAGAACCATTAATAATTAACTTGAAGTTGTAATACCAATGGTTATAACTTCCCATTTACACTGCTACAGGAAACCCTATCCTTAAGTCTTGGAAGACAATTTTTCAAGGTTGTAAACAGCAGCAGAATATGATGGCATGATCTATGATCTGCTGACATCCTTGCATTAATGACAGGCTGCACCTGTCACCATAAATGCATTCTGTAACAAGGCTTAAAAATAATGGGCTGTAGAGTTTACACAATAGCAGGGACTATGTTTGCTGCAGCACAGAACAGAGCAGTAGCATTGTTGAGGTTGAGTAGCACAGGAGATAATTAATGGGGCAGATATTTACAAAGTTATCCCTGGTAGCTATCCCTGGAGTATTAAACAAAAGTCAGATTTTTCATAGCTTAGTGCCCACCTCATCAGCCTGATTTAAGAACTGACAGTGAGAGTTGCACAAGAAGCAACAGCATTTAGTATATTTTCATGACGTGTAAGGATGGACAAGGAATGAAGCCTTGTCAGTGACACCAATTCCAGATAATTACTACAATTTAAAATATGTTATGCACAGACATTTGATTTAAATTAAAAGGGAAGAAATAAATTGGCAACTATGAGGGCTTGTGTGTGTATACCAAGGCCAGGTGTAGTTTATTTCACTGTTGCCATGCTTGGGTGTTTAGGCATAGACTATAGGTTGGCTGTCAGAGAATGGTACATATGCTTGGATGGTAGCTGATCCAACACAGACTGTACATTAGATTAAATTGGTATCTATGCTGAGCTAGCTGCTATATACAAATTTTAAGAAGCAGGCAATTCAAGTAATCCCTGCACAAATCCATTTATAATCTCACCATTGTTATGAGTTTGTTGCAGTTCTTCTGACTAAGCTGGAGCCGAGCCCAACAAGAACATTGAATTAGTGTGAAAGAGCCAGATGAATGGTAATGCCTGGAGTTATATCTGTATTAAAAATAGTTGTATATTTTAGCGTAGAATCTTATAAAATTGTATTGAAACCATTTATTTTATGGTTTTAAATCAGCCCACCACATTAATCAAGCGAATGGATTTTTATTAAAAAGAGATGATTTTTTTAAATCACTTTTCAAATTCAGAAAACCTTCAAATTATTTAGATTGGCAAAGAAAAAATAAATTAGCATGTCACCAGGTTCAATTTTCTGTAAATTGCATTTTAAGTCTCAAAATCATTAATAAAATAGACAAAGGTGTGGTGGGATTTTTCATTTTAATAGATTACAGTCTCTGCTGCTCTGTGTAGCTAATATTAATCCTTTCCAACCAGTGACCGACATTTCAAAAAGTGGTAGGTATAACATTGGATATCAAAATAAATTGATTTAAATGCATTATGTTTTGAAAGCTTCCTGTGAATGTGAAGAGACATATCAGTAAAATAATTCTTTGGGAAGCACAGTTGCCTGATATGAATGGGTAAAGTTACAACAATGGTCAGTGATGTGATAACATAGTCTGCTGCTGTTTGTGTGTCTGTATCCCACTGAGAATTTTATTTATTGTGTAAATTTAAGATTGACATGATAGTTGTGGGGACCAGAATGCATTTCTGCATTTTGCACCCTTGTTGGTATCCAGCATAGTGAGGGTTACAAGGAGTAAAGGTCCCTGTAGCTACACCTTAAGTGTGCTTACCCAGACCTCAGAACAGCTCCTCCTAGTGCACTACCCACATCCCTTCTCATATTAACCATCTGCGTGCAATTTCCAGTTAGCAATAAATTATAGGCCATTTTGTGATACTCAATATGAACTACTGTGCAAACTCATTTTACCTAACAATGTTACAAGCAGCAGAAGGGAGGATTTCATCCCACCAGTTTCTACTGCATTTTGAAATTAGGTTGTAGAATTGATTGATTATGCCATTCAGTTCCCAAAAGTCGGATGCAACTTGATAGAGAGTTACAGCTGGCTTTTGTCAGCATAGCATGAAAGGTAACCCTGTTGGTGTGGCAGTACAAATGTGAAGAAGATCAGAGTGCAAAGATGGAGCCTTGGAGAGCTCTGGAAGTGACCATGTTAGGGCTGTAGTTTAAACAATTGGTGGAGGTGCACTGGTGCTTTGAGAATACAATGGAACCAGGTAAGGATGGACCATTAACTTCTCCTGATAGTTATAGCCTCTCAGTTCTGGTATTACACCCTTCCAAGTCTTTTCTCACTTTCTCTGGTATATGTATATCCATTTAGTAATATGGAGCTGAGAACTCTGTACAGTATTCTAAGTTGCACCAACCATTAGTCTGTACAAGTTTAACATCTTTATTTTTCAATTCAATTCAATTTTCAATTCTGTTCCTCAAAGGATATTGTTTTCACTTTTTTTAATGGCCTTGTTAACCTGCATTGCCACTTTCACTGATGTGTGAATCTGTGCCTCTCCATCCCTTTGCTCCTCTATTCATTTATACTCCTATTTTCCAAAGAGCATGTGGCCTCCTAATGTTTCCTACCAAAAAACATCACTTGGTGTAGAAAAATTTATTATGCAAAAGGAGGCCATTTGGCCCATTGTGTTTATGCTGGCTGAAAATGAGTTATCCAGCCAAATCCCACTTTCCAACTGTTGGTTCATAGCCAATTATTTGGAAAAATTAGCAGTCCATCTTACTTGGTTCCATTTTATTCTCAATGCACCTGTGCATTTCCCTCAATTATTTTACCCACAGCCCTAACGTGGTCACTTCCAAAGCTCTCCAAAGTTCCATCTTGTAGGTATTGCATCTCCAATGCATATCCAAGTGTTTTTTTATAGATTTAATGAGAGTCTCTGCCTCTACCACCCCTTTCAGGCAGTGAGGTCCAGACCACCATCACCCTCTGTATGAAAAGGTTACCCATCAGCTCCCCTCTAATGCTTCTGCCAATTACTTTAAATCTACACCCCTTTGGTTATTGACCACTCTGCTAATAGAAATTCATCCTTGCTATCCATTCTAACTAGGCTCCTCATAATTTTATATCCCTCAATTAAATCCCTCCCTCCTCAGCCACCTCTGTTCCAAATAAAACAACCCCAGCCTAACTACTTTTCCTCAGAGCTAAAATTCTCCTCTGTACACTGTCTAGTGTGATCACATCCTTCCTGTAGGGCAGTGGCCAGAACTGTACATTGTACCCTAGCTGCGCTCTAATTAGTGCTTTATACTGTTCTAGTTTAGCTCCCTTGCTTTATATTCTATCCCTCAGCCAATGAAGAAAAGTATCCTGTATGCCTTCTTGACCATCTTCTATCTACTGTTCTGCTACCTTCAGCACTGCATGGTTACTGTTCGTCTACAAGTCTCAGTCCCACTATTTATTTTGTATTCCCTTGTCCTGTTTATCCTCTCCAAATGCAATACTTCACACTTCTCTGGATTTAATTTGGTTTGCTCCTTTTTTGCCCAGCTGCAGTCCATTGATATCTTCCTGCAGCCTGTTGCCTTCTTCCTCACTATTGATATTGGACCTGTCTATTGTCATGCCCGGTACCGGCATGTCATATTCTGAACTTCAAATTAATTTTTTATTGAAAAAAAACTGGGCAAAAAGGCTGGAAAAGATGGCTGCCCAAGGCCACCTGAGTTATTTAGTGAATTAGAACCACTCCCCTGTCTCAAGAGAGAACTAAAGAACATTCCAGATTGATGTGAGTTGATGTCCTTCCCTGAAACCAAGCAAAAGAAATGTTATCTGATTTTTGAATGGGTCATTCTTAAACAAAGACACTGACTGTCTCAAACCTTCAGAGATGTTAACCCACAATACAGGATGTGGAATCAACATGAGCATCACACCTTATTTGGAAAAGGACCTGAACTTCTGAAAAGCCTCAGGGAGAAAGCCATGTTTTCTTTGTCTGTTTAGGAGATCAGCTAGGAGCTGTGTGCAGGCAGTTTCACGAAAGCCATTAGAACATCAGTTCAGCCAGTCTGTGAACCAAACTCAGAAACAAACTACGAGACATCAGGCAGTCAGTCCTGTTCCAGTTTTCAAAGTTCACCTCCGATTTGCCCATCACACCATCACCTCCTATTCAACTTCTTTTTTGAATTCATTCACAGGATGTGGGCTTCGCTGGCTGGGCCAGCATTTATTGCCCATCTCTAGTTGCCGTTGAGAAGGTGGTGGTGAGCTGCCTTCTTGAACCACTACAGTCCATGTAGGTACACCCACAGTGCTATTAGGAAGGGTGTTCCAGGATTTTGACCCAGCGACAGTGAAGGAACGGCGATATATTTCCAAGTCAGGATGGTGAGTGACTTGGAGGGGAACTTCCAGGTGGTGGTGTTCCCATCTATCTGCTGCCCTGTCCTTCCAGATGGTAGTGGTCGTGGGTTTGGAAGGTGCTGTCGAAGGAATCTTGGTGACTTACTGCAGTGCATCTTGTACCTGGTGCACATTGCTGCTACTGTGTGTTGTTGGTGGAGGGAGTGAATGTTTGTGGATGTGGTGCCAATCAAGCGGACTGCTTTGTCCTGGGCGGTGTCCAGCTTCTTCAGTGTTGTAGGAGCTGCACTCATCCAGGCAAGTGGGGAGTATTCCATCACACTCCTGACTTGTGTCTTGTGGGTGGTGGACAGGCTTTGGGGAGTCAGGAGGTGAGTTACATGTCACACGATTCCTAGCCTCTGACCTGCTCTTGTAGCCACAGTATTTATATGGCTAGTCCAGGTCAGTTTCTGGTCACTGGTAACCCCCAGGATGTTGATGGTGGTGGGATTCAGTGATGGTAATGCCATTGAACATCAAGGGGCTATGGTTGGATTTTCTCGTTGGAGAGGGTCATTGCCTGGCACTTGTGTTGCACGAATGTTACTTGTCACTTGTCAGCCCAAGCCTGGATATTGTCCAGGTCTTGCAGCTGTTGGACATGGACTGCTTCAGTATCTGAGGAGTCTCGAATGGTACTGAACATTGTGCAATCATCAGCGAACATCCCCACTTCTGCCCTTATGGTGGAAGAAAGGTCATTGATGAAGCAGCTGAAGATGGTTGGGCCAAGGACACTACCCTGAAGAACTCCTGTGGTGATGTTCTGGAGGTGAGATGACTGACCTCTAACAACCACAGCCATCTTCCTTTGTGCTAGGTATAACTCCAACCATCGTAGAGTTTT
Source organism: Cetorhinus maximus (assembly GCF_964194155.1). Lineage (NCBI taxonomy): Eukaryota > Metazoa > Chordata > Chondrichthyes > Lamniformes > Cetorhinidae > Cetorhinus > Cetorhinus maximus. Next base: position 34,609,389 of record NC_135895.1, read on the forward strand.
CCCCCTGGTTCCCATTGACTCTAGTTTTGTTAGGGCTCCTTGATGCCACACTTGGTCAAATGCTGCCTTGATGTTGAGGGCAGAACTCTCACCTCACCTCGGGAGTTCAGTGTTTTTGTCCATGTTTGTAACAAGGCTGTAATGAGGTCAGGAGCTGAATGTCCCTGGTGGAACCCAGTGAGCAGGTTATTGCTAAGCAAGTGCTGCTTGATAGCATTGTTGATGACCCCTTCCATTACTTTACTGATGATGGAGAGTAGACTGATGAGACGGTAATTGGCCGGTTTGGATTTGTCCTGCTTTTTGAGTTCAGGGCATACCTGGGTAATTTTCCACATATCCTGGTAGATTCCAGTGTTGTAGCTGTACTGGATCAGCTTGGCTAGGGGTTTGGCAAGTTCTGGAGCACAAGTCTTCAATACTATTACTACAAGAAACCTCACAACCTGCTGTGAACCCTTCGCTTTACAGGGCCCACACTTCAACTTTAAATCATTGAACCCATTCAAAAGGCCACATGGGGGAGAAAGGATATTGTAAACCAGAAACCGAGATAACTGTAATCTGTAAAGTGCATGGCCTTTATCTGTATCCAATCTTTGTGTATGTGGGTGTGTGAGTGAGACCGAGTGTTTGTGACATTGCATTTAATTTGGGGTAGCTTTATGAGGATAATAACTTTTTTTATGTCTAAACTCACAAAAAATTGCTGTTGAATTACTTATTTGGAATACCCACGCCAGGGGTGAGAAAATACACACCACTTTCCGTACAAAACATACTAATCATGGGCAGAAAGAGAACACAAATTCTGTCCGTGACACTATATTGAAATGCATTTGCCATTTATACGCCAATTCTGCAGACTTATTAAGATTATCTTGTATTTTATTGCAATCATCTTCTCTCTTGACAACCCTCCCTTGCTTCAATTTGGCATTATTCACAAATTTTGAAGTGATATTTATGACTCTCGAGTTTAAATCGTTTGTGGAAAAGGATGAACAACAGGCGTGTTCACACCGATTCCTGTGACATACTACTCCCTACCTTCTGTGGTTTGCTGTCTATTCTGAAACTTTGCCCTGACTCCATATGCCCTGACTTAGTCCTGGGTACACGGTGTAATATCTTATCCAGGTCTTTTGAAAATCCAAGAGCGGAATCGTCCACATTTGCACGAAGTGCGGTAGTGGGTGGGAAAAAAAGACGTTTTACTCGCTGGCTGCAATGGTGGTTTTTCATGCCATATCATCCCATTCCTGCCTCATTAATTATGCATTCCCGGGAAACACACCGTTGCGCTGGCGGGCGGCCTCCGATTCACCTGCCGCACCATCGGCACTTCCTCATGCCAGGCGCCATGTTTAAAGTGCAGCCGTGTGCACACCTCTCAGTGATTCCAGCCCAGGACTGCTGCACAGAAGACATGCCCCAAAAAGCAAGAAGACTGCAGCCCCCCAATTCAGTGATGCATCGCTAGAATGCCTTTTGGATGCCATGGAGGCTTGTCCCCCACCCCCGTTCTGGCCGCAAGAGGGGCAGCAACATCACCGATCTGGCTTGGGAAGTGGTGGCAGTGATGATCAGTGCCAACGTTGCCCACAAGTGGTCGGCCATCCAGTGCAGAAAGAGGATGAATGATCTCATCCGTGCCGCCAGGGTAAGGCAACCATCTCATCACTCTCAACTCACACACTAACAAGTCCATCACATGTTCACTGGCATCTCACTCACTGCCAGCTCAAGGGACATCACCCCCACTCACTCTCTCACACACACCGTCACATCTCCATCTGGCCTCATCTCCTCTGGAGATTGCCTTTTCATTCCGTCCATGGCTGCACTCAGCACACATACACGCACACCTGGCATCCTTCTCATTTGGCCTGGCATGCACCTTATTCACACTCTCTCCATCTTAACACGGGAAAAGATCGTGCAAAATAAAAGGGAGAGGTCTCAGACTGGGGTTGGAGTGCCGGACATCAAGAGGGCGTGGACCATTTCTGTGGTGATGCCAAGGTCATCGCCAAACATCCAAGTGAGGATCATACACCAGATCATCCCTCAGCTGGCAAATTAACTGTGAGTCCACTGTTCTGTGCACTGCGGCGGCCATGCACTAATAATCTCCACTTTGTCCCATAGGCACATCTGCCACATCGCCCACAGGCAACCTTGATCCCAACTCCAGCACCTCGGATGAGGACCCTGAGGACAACACCCTCGATGACCTGTCACAACGCTCACCCACACCCTCTACCAGTCCAGCAACACACACCTCGCAGGGACCTAGATGTAGAGCAGCTTCGGGTTCACTATCTGGTTAGCACAGCACACAATCTGTTTTACAGCAGGCAGAGGCAGGGACACCCAAGGTCATCGGCACTAGGGGGACTGCTGGAAGCCAGGACCCTGCTGAGTCCATGTCAGGTGATGAGCCTCAAGACTCAGTCCTCAATCAGTTGGTGGAACTGCAGCAACAATCATGGGAACAGCAGGAAGAGATGACAGCTGAACTCCTCAGATTGCAAGGCACAATGGAGGAGTTTATACTGTTTAAAGGGCATGGAGCAGGTGAAGCTGGATAGAAAGCCAGCGATAGGTGGGGGCAAAGGAGAGATTAATAAAGGTGTCATGAACTAAAGGACAAAGGGAATGTTAATGGTAGTGGTAAGGGTTAAAAAAGGTGCTGATAATGGCGTAAAGGTAAGAAAGAAAATGGGTAGCATTGTGTGAAAGAACAACATGGTACAAGTAACAGATCTCCCTTTTGGGGATGGGATGGGGTGCAGGGAGGGGGCGGAGGTGGGGGAAAGAAATGATAGAAAACGGGATAGAAGGGGGATAAAAAAGGGGATAAAACCACAGATAAATGAATAACAATAAAAAGAAGTGAATAAAAAATAAAAATGAAAGTAGAAAAAAGGGGATTAAAAAAGGGGTGAAGATAGAGAAGAGAATTCATGGTCTGAAGTTGTTGAACTCAATACTAAATCTGGAAGGCTGTAAAGTGCCTGATCCGAAGATGAGGTGCTGTTCCTCTAGCTTGTGTTGAGTTTCACTGGAACAATGCAGCAGGCCAAGGACGGACATGTGGGCGTGAGAGCAGGGTGGTGTTTTGAAATGGCAAGTGACAGGAAGGTCTGGGTCATGCTTGCGGACAGACTGAAGGTGTTCCACAAAGCGGTCACCCAGTCTGCGTTTGGTCTCCCCAGTGTAGAGGAGACCACATTGGGAGCAGCGAATGCAGTAGACTAAATTGAAGGAGGTGCAAGTGAAGCACTGCTTCACCTGAAAGGAGTGTTTGGACCCTTGGACGGCGAGGAGGAAGGAGCTAAAGGGGCAGGTGTTGCACCTTCTGTGATTGCATGAGAAGGTGCCGTGGGAAGCGGGTGAGGTTTTGGGGGTGATGGAGGAATGGACTTGGGTGTCCCGGAGGGAACAGTCCCTACAGAATGCTGATGGTGGGTGGGAGGTGAGGGAAAATGTGTTTAGAGGTGGCATCATGCTGGAGTTGGCAGAAATGGTGGAGGATGATCCTTTGAATGTGGAGGCTGGTGGGGTGAAAAGTGAGGACAAGGGAAACCCTGTCATGGTTCTGGGAAGGAGGGGAAAGTGCGAGGGCAGAAGTATGGGAGATGGATCAGACGTGGTTGAGACCCTGTCAACCACAGTGGGGGAAAGCCTCGGTTAAAGAAGAAGAAAGACATGTCAGAAGCCCCGTTTTGGAAAGCAGCATCATCTGAACTAACCATAGAGCAGTTTACATTAGACTTGGTATTGTGTAATGTGACAGGATTAATTAATGACCTCAGAGCAAAGGCACCCCTAGGTAGCAGTGACCACAATATGATTGAACTTTACATCCAGTTTGAAAGGGAGAAGAGTGAGCCTAAGACTAGTATTTTAAACTTAAATAAGGGCAACTATGTTGGCATGAAAGCTGAGCTATCCGAAGTGAACTGGGATACTAGGCTAGGGGATAGACCAATAGAGAAGCAGTGGCAGACATTTAAGGTGATATTTCAGAATGCTCAGAATAAGTATATTCCTATTATATAGTCTGATGGAACCTTTCCAGAATCTAGTGAATTTTGGAAAATTAATACCAATGCATCTGCTACCTCATTAGCCACCTCTTTTAAGACCCTAGGATGAAGTCCACCTGGACCCAGAGACTTGTCAGCCTGCAGCTCCATCAGTTTGCTCAGTACCTCTTCTCTAGTGATTGTAATTTCATCAAGTTTCCGTCTCTCTTCCACCTCCTGATTTACAGCTATCACTGGAACGTTTTCTGTATCCTCTATAATGAGGACAGAAGCAAAATATTTGTTCATTTCATCTGCCATTTCCTGATTATCTACTATTTACTCTCCATTCTCACTCTCTAGAGGGCAAACACTCATTTTACTTACTCTTTTCCTTTTTAAACGCCTTTGGAAACTCTTGCTCTCTGTTTTTAATTTTCTAGCTAGCTTCCTCTCATACTCTAATTTCTTACTCCTGATTAACCTTTTAGTCATCCTCTGTTGTTCTTTATATTCTGACCAATCATCTGACTTGCTATTCATCTTTGTGCAGCTATATGCTTTTTCCTTAAGTTTGATGCTTCCCTTAACTTCTTTAGTTAACCATGGATGGTGGGTCTTCCCTTTTGTTTTCTTTATAATAGGAATATACTTATTCTGAGCATTCTGAAATATACCCTTAAATGTCTGCCACTGCTTCTCTATTGATCTATCCCCTAGCCTAGTATCCCAGTTCACTTCAGATAGCTCAGCTTTCATGCCAACATAGTTGCCCTTATTTAAGTTCAAAATACTAGTCTTAGACCCACTCTTCTCCCTTTCAAACTGGATGTAAAGTTCAATCATATTGTGGTCACTGCTACCTAGGGGTGCCTTCGCTCTGAGGTCATTACTTAATCCTGTCACATTACACAATACCAAGTCTAATGTAACCTGCTCTATGGTTGGTTCCAGAACGTGCTGCTCTAAGAAACTATCTCGAAAGCATTCTATGAGCTCCTCATGCAGGCTACTACTGCCAATCTGATTTTTCCAGTTTTCCAGTGGGAAACTGACCAGTTTGGCGTGGATTGGCCACCTATTTTATACCCCAAACAGTATTGGTGGTTAGTAACATCACATCTATATGAAAGGGGCATCAATCCAATCCTATCATTTTCCCACCAGGCAAATTTCATGATGGTAATTTTACTTGACCACACAACAGGACAATACCATCACTGTGGGATTTGGCTTTGTGCAGCCATAGGAAGTCACTCAAAAAAATTAGACAGTCTTGATAGATCCACTACAAGATTGCCAAAAAGAAAACAGGAAAATGATATGAAGCGGAATTTAATTCTCACTCCTCCACCACCCTGCTTCCCCCTGCGGATTGGGCTGCTTTGCTAAAAGAACCCCCTTGCTCTGCACTATCAACCTTCACCTTTAAAGGCATGGGAACCTCGACAGCAGGTATTTAATGCCTGATGGCCATTAAATTTCATCAAGGCTTCTGAGAATGGATGAAGCAGAGCTGCTCCCAGCTTCCTGGCCGGTCTATGGGGCCACAGCTATGGCCATTAAATTTAGCCCCTAGTCAGTGTGATCATCCAACAGATGCTGTCACAGTCCCTGTCACAAGCAATTTAAGCCTGTTAGTTTTATACAGTCTAAGGTAAATAAAGAATTGAACTTTGTGATGTATTCAAAATTTAATAACAAATTGCAGATTTTCCACATATTTGACTTTGCAAGGGATGCAATGAATTATTTATGTAGATCCTTGTCAGAAGCCTCAGTAAACTGCTGGGAAATACAGAACAGCAGGACGTACTTTTTTAACAATCTGACAACTGCTTTTGTTTAAATATCCAATGACCTAATTGGTTGATTTGTTTTGTGGTATTATTCATTTGAGGGAAATAAAGACAAATTAATTTACTTTTGTAACATTTAATGTGTTTGCCAATTTTGTAACTTGTCATGGACAATAATTTAAATATGGGCTTTGGTCATTGTAAATTGATTTTTAGTTAATGATGCTTGTGTTTGACAGAAATATTTGCGGGGAATAAATAATTTTCACAGTTGCTGTGGCCCCAAAGTTTATCTTAACTATGTAGGTGACACAATTTACATAACCAGCTCTGACTTAATTACATGATTTGCATAATGTGCTCAGCAAAAATCCCATGAGGCCGTTCTTCTTCTTGCGCACATTAAGCAAAACATGGGAACAGCAGGATTGAATGCACTATTTGTAAAATCAAAACACCTGACCCAATACAACATAAGATATCCCACATCATTATACTATACATACTGATCAGGAGCTTAGTGTTCATGTTCAAGTCCCATTGCAGTCAGACTGGGAGATATTGCGAGCACATTTTATGGAGTTTGAATTGGAAGGAAATATAATGGACTTTTTATTATGTGATAGAAATTAATTTCTATTCCTTTAATCCTTGGGAGGAAAACATTTCTCTGCGTTCTTTTGAGTTTTGCATCATAACGAATACCTTGTAATGTCTGCGTTAAATATAAAGTGAAGAATTGGTAGCTTCATACAAGAAACTGTTAGTCTACGTCAGCATTCACTTGCCAGCCAATTCTCTTTTCATGCAGTGTAAATTGTTATTCCCTTTACAATTGGTATTCTTGTGAATCAGTCCTGATGAGTGCAAGATGAAAAGCTTTGACAGTATGGCTCTTTTTTCAGCAATGCTCAAGTTCTGTACTATCAAACAATAAACTGTTAGTCCTGGGAGCATCGTATTGGGGGTACAGCTAACAGATGTGGATACTAATGATGATATTGTGGTATGTAGTACGTTGAATTCAAGTTATTGAAGTTGGCTCACTAATGTAGAGCTGCTTTCATTCTTTTGCCTTTTTTAATTTTATTGTTGCTAGATTGTCACTTTCAAACTCCATTTTGGAGATGTAGATAGGGAAATTAATGTTGGTAACTCTGCAGAGCAATATTTTCCATCACCGCTTGGGATAAGGCGCATAAGACTGGGTAGACAACTTGCTTCTAGACTTCTGCCAATGCTGCTCTCTGGCAAAGATGATGTACAATAGAATCTTGGGTGACTTGTCCAGTATGAGGTTACTCTTCGATGCCACAGCTAGTCTTAGCAACTTCTATCCTGTAGTTTTTTTTATTCGTTCATGGGATGTGGGTGTCCCTGGCTGGGCCAGCATTTATTGCCCATCCCTAATTGCCCTTGTTTAGAGGGCATTTAAGAGTCAACCACATTGCTGTGGGTCTGGAGTCACATGTAGGGCAGACCAGGTAGGGACGGCAGAATTCCTTCCCGAAAGGACATTAGTGAACTAGATGGGTTTTTACAACAATCAGCAATGGTTTCATGGTCATCATTAGACTTTTTTAATTCCAGATTTTCATTGAATTCAAATTCCACCACCTGCCATTTTGGGATTGGAACCCAGGTCCCCAGAGCATTACCCTGGGTCTCTGGATTACCAGTCCAGTGACAAAACCACTATGCCACCGACTCCCCTCGATAGTGCGTTGAAGCTCTTATACCCAATCTCTAAGAGTTGCTTGTTAATGTTAGTACTTCTGACTAGTCTGGAGGGTAATGAAGTCCCCAGAGATTGTTCTTGTGTTTGTTGATCACAATGATATTTTAAGCAGAATTACACCAAGTAGTAGAAGCAGCCTGTTCAGAGAACAACAGAATGATTCTGAATCCATGTGGACAGCTACATTTCAGCCTGCTACTGTCCTATTTCAATAAAGAGGTTAAATTATGAAGCGAAGCATTATCCCTGAATAATCCATATTTCCACCTACTAAATTGCATTTCGAAACAAGCTGCTTTGAAAAGTAACATGTAGAGGCACTCCCTTGGGATTGCTACTGCATTCTTCCTAGTAGCCAGGGAATTTTAACCACAAAAAACAGGCAAGTTTGGGTCAGCTGGTGATGATAGGGGGGGTTAGCTCAAGTCCTCAGAATCCAAACCCAAATCCACCTAATTCTGGCTTTATTGGGGGTGAGAGGCAGGTGGGTGACCAAATGTTTGAATTTAGCTATGTCTGGCTGGGTTTCCCTAGCCTCAGGGAACCCAGCAATTACATCCTGGTTGGGCGACTGGATCTTTTTATTTATTCATTCACGGGATCTGGGCGTCACTGGCTAGGCCAGCATTTATTGCCCATTCCTAATTGCCCTTGAGAAGGAGGTGGTGAGCCGCCTTCTTGAACCGCTGCACCCACAGTGCTGTTAGGAAAGGACTTCCAGGATTTTGACCCAGCGACAGTGAAAGAACTGTGATATAGTTCCAAGTCAGGATGGTGTGTGGCTTGGAGGGGAACTTGTAGGATCCAAGAGACAAGTGCCTTCATGATCCAGTGTACCTGCCTGGGAAACCCCTGCAACTGGGCACCCACAAGTGTAGGAGAATTTGGACTTAAGGGTTCCCCATGTCTTACAGCACCCCTACCCCTACCTCCATAACCCCACCTCCATTCCTGATGGATCAGGTAAGTGAAAATCCAGACTGTTGGCCCGTGAGGTTTACTGATTTGCTGCCTTACTTATGATTTCTTAACAAAGGAAAAACTTTCATTGCAAATACATGTGTGGGAATTAACAGCTTTTCCTTTTTGTTAAATTATGTTGCAGTTGGAAGATTGCTCATAGAATTCAACTCCCTGATGACAATGGAGAAGGTTCAGCGAGAGAACCCAGATGTACGAGAGGGTGGCAAATACAAGCCTTCAGACTGCATCGCTAAGCAAAGAGTTGCCATCATAATTCCATTCAGACACAGGGAACATCACTTGAAGTTCTGGCTGCATTACTTACACCCCATTCTCCGCAGACAGAAGATCAACTATGGGATTTATATTATAAACCAGGTAAGTACCCAATCATACAGTCCTATTTTGAGGCAGTTATGTCTTACGATAAGCTAAGGATTTCATTGGAGCAAATTATGAGTCATAAGCTGTTCATACTATTTGTTTTACATGATTCCTCATTATGGTTTCACAACTCTAGCCCTTATTATGCTGTTGAGTATCAAAACATTAATCATAATCTTTGAATAAGCACTAAATATTGAACAAATACTTGAGCTATCTTCTTTCTCCTTGATATTGTAGTCTGTCTTCATTAAAGATCAAAATTATAGAGATTCTCCAGGTTCTTCAGGTTTGATGCATCAGCTTAGTTGCAAGTTGTAGGTCCCTTGGATCAGTGCAGCCTGTCTGCCCTAATTCTGTGGTAACTCACTGCAGGAAGGAAATACTTTCAATCCAATTACTCTGCTGGTATTGATTCCAAAGAACGCCAGTATATGGTTCTCGTCCAGGAATTAAAAAAGGTGCTGGATTCATCAGAAACTGAGATCAGCTGTCCTCTTTCACATGATCTAAAATGGGAGGGTGGAAAATGATAACAGGAAAAATGCAAATTACCGCTTTCCAAAATGTTATAAAGGGAGATGTGCATACAGTTGGCAATGCCACTCCTTACTTTCTCTTGTTCCTGTGTTTTATGGTTCAGAATCGCTGGTCAGAGAGAGCCTGTGAGCAGACTCTTATATAAAATCCCATTGGATGTTACTATAACGTTGCTCTCCAGTGACAGTGGCAATATGAGTCAGCACCAACAAGCAGGCCCCCCAGCTTCTTATTCATATTAACCATAAATTTTCTCAGGAGTTTTCTAAATTGGCCTCTAACTTTGGCAAGGCAGAATGCTTGAAGTTATGGCAGCCAGCTGGGAGAATTCCTTCCTCTGCTACTGGGCTGCCTTTCACATGGAGTTTAAAAGCAATTCATTTAACTTGAGAAGAATTGGGCCTGCTGTTTGATGCTTTTGCAACATTCAGAAAATATGGCAACAGACTTTTTCTTAGCAGGTAGGAGATATTTTCAAAAGTTGTGTAGGAGTGCGTTACACTAAAAGCATTATTTTTCTTTAGTTTTTTTAAAGCTTCATTAATCAGAGCAGCATCTTGACATGCCTGTAAAGGTACGGATTGTTTGTGGATGCCCCACACTTGGTTGGCAATGGCTATTCAAGTGAATCCAATTCTATTTAATTGCCTTGTACACTGACAGTCCTTTGAGTTTGCATAATACAGGCGACCCCAGTCCCAAGTAATATTTTTCTTGTGTCAGTTATTGTTGCAAAAGAGAGGAAGGGTGGCTGCAATAATTGGTTGTTCAGGAAGGTGTAGGAATGTGGTAGGTTAGAACAAATGTTCTGTGTTAAATCTTTTTATTTTTGATATGCACAATTGATCAAGTTTTTGTAAATTTCTAACCAGTATTGAGCCGAACTTGGCAAACTGCCTGGTGGGAACCAATGGTTAATAAGACCAACCATTGGTATAACACACATTATCAGTGCTCAACATGCCCCAAAATGCCTCACAATCAATTAGTTACTTTTGAAGTGCAGCCAGTGAAGTTACGTAAGCAAGCACAGCAGCCACATTATTCATACCAAAACCACACAAAGGGTGAGGTGAGATAGTTTTTGGGTGATTAAGGAAGGAATATTGGCCTGTGTGTTTTGAGAATGCCCTGGCCATCTTTGAACAGTACCACGGGATCTGTAATATCCATCTTTAGCCCACGCATCTTTGGCTTAACATCCCATTTGAAGAATGGCAGCTCCATTAATGCAGCAGTTCTTCAGTAACATAGATGCCATCTTGGTTCAATGATAGTACTCTCATCTGAGTCAGATGGATGCGGGGTCAAGCTCCCCTACGGTGGTAAATACATAGGGAGCTAATTTTCACTGGGGTGCTCCGGCTTATTTCCTGTAACTTTGGTGGAAGAATCCTGAAAATCCCTGAAAAACTGTAATCTGTGTTTGAAGCCGTTTTTTGGGCAATTTTGTGGTGCTTCTACTAAAGATACAGAGCAACTGAGAGAACTTGTATGGAATTTTATCCTCATGATCTTGAGGCTTCAGTGTTGCATTCAAAGAATTCTACATTGTCGGAGATTTTTTTTGGATGAAATGTTAAATCAAGGCCTTGTCTTTCTGTTCAGTTGCACCTATGGCATTTTATCGAAAAGTAGGGTGTCTGCCCAGTGTTCTAGCCAAACCTATCCCTCAACCAACATCACTGAAACAGATTAACTGGTTATTCATCACATTGCTATCTGTGGGGCCACCCTTTGTGCATTGGCTGCTGTGTTTGCCTCCATTACAACAGTAACTGTACTTCAGAAACACTTCATTGCCTGCAAAGTATTTTCCCGAGGATATGAAAGGCACGACATAAATTGCAAGTCAATTTGTTTAGCTGCTCTTTTTTTTCTTTCTATTGTGTACTTATGCATTGTGTTATAGAGAGGCTGTCTAAGGTAAATCCTTGATAGCTTAAAGGGAACAGAGAAGGGTGGCCATGCACAGCACAGAACGTCACTAGCAGGGGCCTGGGGCTACACCTTAGTAGAAAATGGATTTGGCAGGATGATCTAGTGCAGGAAGTACACTTTAAAAGTGTGTTTTCGACCAGAGAAAAGTGTTTTTTTAATTCATTCTTTTGATGTTGGCGCCTCTGGCATTTATTGCTCATCCCCAGCTGCCCTGAGTTTGATGCAACCTATTTGTTTGCTCAGCCACTCTACAGGGCAGTTGAGAGTCAATGATATTGTGTGACTGGAGCCACATGCAGCCCAGACCAGGGAAGGGTGGCATGTTGTCTTCCCGAAAGAACTTTAGTGAATCATTTTACAATAATCCAACAGCTTAATGGTCACTATTGCTGATGGTTTGTTATTTATTGCCAAATTTTTAAACTGAGTTCAAATTCTCACTATTCTAGTGAGAATTGCTCTCTCATTCCCTGAATTAGTCCAGACCTCTGGATTATTAATCCACATCACTATGCTATTGTATGGCACCTGAGATCATTCCTTAAGTGAATTGCTTGGTTTACTTGCCACCTAAAACAATTGTATCAAGAGCTGGCTTCCGGTATATTTCTTTAACATTTGTCTTATTAATTATTCTCTCTGTGGCGGCACAGAAAATTATATATATAAACATAATGTGGTGGGAAATAATTTCCTAACTCCAGATTGAGATCACTGTCAATTTCATCAGTCCACCTGAACTCGAACGTGAAGTGGCATGAATCAGAATCGGGAATTACGTTTTCCCTTCCTCACTGTGATATTAAAGAATATATTTTCTCCCCTTCCCCTCTTTAGGTTTCCATGCAACATGGATCATAACCTGGCTGAGAGGGTGGGCAGATATCCTACTCCCAGCCCTTTGACAATGCTGATCTGTTAACTACCAGCTAGGAGATGCACAAGAGGGTCTGGGGTGACTCGTCCACTACTTGGTGCCTTCCGTAAAGGCACGGCTGAGATTAAGAACTTGCCATGCGGGGAATGGCAGGCACAATTTTCATCCTCTATCACAGTGAGTTGAAGTTCTAAATGCCCTGTCCCAGTGAGCTACCTGTTGATGAAGATAGTTGTAGCTGGGCAGTGGGGTTCCCAGAGATTGTCCTCGGATTCCTGCTGCTCATAATATGTATTGGCCTCAATGGACATATTGTAAGTAGAGTCTCTGTTTGCCAAATACACCAAGTTGTTTGTGAAAGCATCATGTTAAGAGAACAGGTACATCATTCAAAGAGATTTAGAATCTGGAAGGGCAAGCGTGTGCCTTGCAAGATGGAGAAATAAATGGCTGAAAATGAAAGGTATAAAGGATTTGTGTGTGCAAGTTGATGAAATGTTAAAAGTGGCATCACATTGTATGACAATAATGGCCAAAGCAAAAAAGTTAAAATAATCAAAGTATAATGGTGGAAACTGAGACAATCAATGACTTCAAAAGGAAATTGGATAGGCATTTGAAGGAAATAAACTTGCAAAACTAGCTGGGTAGAGCGGGGTATGGAACTGACTGGCTTTCTCTACAGAGAACCAGCATGGACTTGTTGGTCCGAATGGCCTGCTTCTGTGCTGTAATGACTCCAAAACCATCTTTACATTCTATAAATCATTATTATGGCACTATGTCATGTAAATGCATGAGAAGCAGTTCAGAGAAGGTTTACTGGACTAATACCAGGAATGGGCGGGTTGTCTTATGAGGAAAGGCTAGACAGATTAGGCTTGTATCCACTAGAATTTAGAAAAGTAAGAGACTTATTTGAAACCTTTATGATCCTGAGGGGTCTTGGCAGGGTGGATGTGGAGAGGATGTTTCCTCTTGTGAGAGAATCTCGAACTAGGGGTCACTGTTTATAAATAAGAGGTCATCCATTTAAGACAGAGATGAGGAGAAATTTTTTCTCTCAGAGAGTTGGGAGTCTTTGGAACTCTCTTCCTCAAAAGGTGGTGGAAGCAGAGTCTTTGTATTTTTTTAAGGCAGAGCTAGGTAGATTCTTGATTAACAAGGGGGTGAAAGGTTATTAGGGGTAGGCAGGAATGTGGGGTTACATTCAGATCAACCGTGATCTTATTGAATGGCGGAGCAGGCTCGATGGGTCGAGTGGCCTACTCCTGCTCCTAATTCGTATGTTTGTATGTGCCAGTTTTGAACACCACACTGCTCTAGTGAGGGGCCAACTGGAGGTGAAATGTTTCTCTAAGGAGGGGGAAGTGGAGTTTTGACAAGCTTGCAGGTCTTCTGATGAGCACCCAAGGATGGTATTTGCAATATTTCTGCTTTTCAATAAGTGGAGGTGCAAGTTCCTAGGGTTAAGCATAGATGGGAAATAACAGCATAGATAGAGTGAAAAAGTAGTTTTAACCTATCTAGAGAGCATAAACAAGAAATTACTCCATTTATAATTAAGTTCTCATGCATTACGGGCTGGACGTAGGATGAGGGCATTTTATAAACAGGTATATTTTAGTTATTTATAGATTCATATATAACTGAAATTCAATTCTGTCTTTAAATCAATTAATTGCTTTCCAGTATTTCTCAATTATTATTGAGAGTGTTCAGAATGTATTTTTAGAATAATTGTGCCAATATTTTGGGCCAGATTCTTAGAACAATGCATTCTGGAACCAGCCAGGGAACAGGTCATTTTAATGCGACAGGATTAATTAATGACCTCATATAAAGGATCCTCTAGATAAGAAAGACCATAACATGATAGCATTTCTCATTCAATTTGCTGTGAGAAATTTCGGTCTGAAACTAGTGCCTTAAACTTAAATAGAGACAGGGTATGAAAGCAGAGTTGGCTTAAGCGGAATGGGAAAATAGGTTAAAAGGTTAGACGTTTGAGAAGCAGTGTCAAACAGCTCTCAACAAAGATATGTTCCATTGAGAAAGCAACACTCTATGAGAAGGATGCAGCGTCTGAGGCTAATGAGGTTTGGGATGGTATTAAATTGAAAGAAAAGGTGTATAATTCTGCAAAGATTCGTGGTAGCCCAGAATGTAGGGAAAATTTTAGAAACCAGCAAAGGATGATGAGAAAACATAATGAAGAGGGAGAAATTGGAGTGTGAAAGAAAACTAGCAAGAAATATCAAAATAGTCAGTTAAAGCTCTACAAGCATATAAAAAGGAAGAGAGTAGCTAAGACAAGCATTGGTCTCTTAGAGGATGAGACTGGGGAATTAATAATGCGAAACATTAGATTAGCTGAGATTTGAACAAATATTTTGTATCTGACTTCACAGTCGAAGACACAAAAAATCCCAAGGATAGAAGAAAATCAAGAGACAAAAGGGAATGAGGAACTTAAAATCATCACAATCACTAAAAAAAGCGACTAGGAAAATTAATGGGATTAAAGGCTGACAAATCCCTTGAACATGATGACCTGCATCCTAGGGTCTTAAAGAAGTGGCTGCAGTGATAGTGGTTGCATTGGTTGTAACCTTCCAAAATTCGCTAGATTCTGGAAAGGTTCCAGTAGATTGGAAAACTTTAAATATAAGACCACTATTCAAGAAAGGAGGGAGATACAAAGCAGGAAACTATAGGCCAGTTAGCCTAACATATATCATTGGGAAAATGCTTGAATCCATTATTAAGGAGGTAGCAATAGCAGAACATTTAGAAAGCCTTAATACAATCAGGCAGAGTTAACAGGTTTTCATGAAAGGGAAATTGTGTTTGACAAATTTATTAGAGTTCTTTGAAGATGTAACAAGCACGGTGGATAAAGGGAAACCAGTAAATGTCATGTATTTGCATTTCCGAAAGGCATTCAATAAGGTACCACATAAAAGGATACTGTAGAAAATAAGAGTTCATGATGTTGGGGGTGATGTATTAGCATTGATGGAAGCTAATGAGCAGGAAACAGAGTCAGGATAAATGTGTTATTTTCAATGAGGCAAACTGTAACTAGTAGAGTGCCGCAAGGATCAATGCACAGACCTCAACTATTTGCAATCTATATTAAAGACTTGAATGGAGGGACTGACTCTATTGTAACCAAATTTTCTATCACAAAAATAGGTAGGAAAACAAGTTTTGAGGTAGATACAAAGGGTGGAATTTTCCGTGCTTGCTGGTGTCGGATGTGCTCGGTGGTGTGAGCGGGCAATGCGGTGAGAAGGCCAGAAATCGGTTTTAAGATGTTGTGAAACCAGTTTGCGTCCGCCCAGCCCGTCGATGGCAGGCCGTGTTTCCCGCCATTGGACGTCGGGAACTTCACCTACATATTATAAGGTTAACCCACCAGAATCGTTACCCGCACCCACAGCATAGTCCGCCCACCGCCGACATATTTCACAACAGTATACATAAGGCGTGGACTTGGTGGGCTGCACTTTGAGGGGAACACAGAGGTGAGTGCACTGTAATGTTGTGCAACACTTGTGAGGGTCGCTTATTGGACTTCAAGGGTGAGGCATGTTGGTGGGGGAGAGGGGCAAGGGCTGCCCTGTGGTTGAGGCACATTGAATGTGTGGGCAAGGGGCTGCCCTGTGGTTGAAGGTAGTACACAAGCATGTGTGGGATTGCAGGGGAGGGAAGTGGCCACGCATTAGGGAGACCTTGTATAAAGTGACCGTTCCTCTGCAGCTGAGACAGCTCAGACACAGTTACATTGACATGCGTGGAGTCAGGTCTCTAGCTTATCTGTCCACTCAAGCTACGCAGTGGCATGAAATTGCCACCAAGTGCTCCAGAGCTTTTCACCCCTTGGTCACAGACTGCAAACTAATGAGTGTTTTAGTGGACTGCAGAACAGTTGGACGACTGGGCACATTGCACAATTTCCTTGCTAAAGCTGGTCATGTAGCAGTCACTGGTGGAGGCGCTCACAGCTCCTTGCAATGTCATCATCCCAGTTTGGGCCAGCCTCCCCATGGTTCAAGCTCAAAATGCAGCCTTGCAGTGTGGATTAGGAGAATGCCTGTGCCTGAGCTGAGAGCACAGCAAGCAGTCCAATGGACAAAGCTGCTGCCAATCGGTCAGGTGGAGTGGGGCGGAGGAAAGTGGGGTTTCTGGCAGCCATGCAGTGCACTAAACTCTGGCCATCCAAGTGGAGGCCGGCACTCTCTGGGATTCGTTAAGGGGCTTTCAGACTTAACCAAGACAGGTTCTTAGAACACTGTTCTAAGTTTCTCTCTTTCATCCTGCAAGAGGAGTACATCAGTAGCATGGAGCCTGGTGACCTAGCTGTATGCCTTGTGGTTTACAGAGAGTGAAGACAACAGAAAAGAGAGCACCAGAGGCACCTGGTTGCGCAGAGGGAGGATCAACATCCTCAGGAAGAAGTGGTGGTTGGGGCTCCTGTACTCACTGCTGAAGAGCCATAGTGAGCCATCGCTGGTCGGTGCCTAGATAGACCCAGGGTCTATAGGCGCTGCCTTTCATTCCTGCAGATGTCTGAGAACAAGTGTCACCAAAGACTATGCATGTCTGGGGAACTGGTCAGTTAGATCTGCCACATGGTGCAGGATTTAGCACCACCGGGACATGGAGGGCATCCAATGCCAGTGCCACTCAATTTCTATGCCACAGGCTCCTTTCAGGGCTCCACAGGTGACCTCTGTGGGATATCGCAAGCCTCCACCCACAAATGCATCCATGAGGCCATGGATTCCATCTTCACGAGGGTACACAACTTTGTGCATTTCGCCTGGGACCAGGAGAGCCAGGATGCCAGAGCGATTAGATTTGCCCAGATCTCAGGTTTCCCACAGGTGCAGGGTGCGACCGACTGCACTCATGTGGCACTCAGATCTCCGTCGCAACAAGTGGTCAATTAAGTCAACTGCAAGGGCTTCCATCCGCTGAATGTGCAGCTGGTGTGTGACCACCACAAACACATCCTGCAGGTCTGCACACTGCTTCCAGAGAGTGTCCATGACTCCTACTTCTCAGTTGGTCAGTTGACATCTTCCAGGGTCCATAGAGGCTGCAGGGTTGGCTTCTCAGGGATAAGGGCTATCCGCAGAGGACGTGGCTGATGACACCCTTGCGGTAGCCTCAGACTGCAGCAGAGCCAAGTTATGATGAGGCTCATGCTGCAGCTCGCAACCTGGTGGAGCAAACCATTTTGATGCTGAAAATGAGGTTCTGGTGCCTGGACTGGTCTGGTGGAGCCCTGCAATGTAGTCTACAGAGGGTGTCAGGCATCGTTGTCACCTGTAGCACCCTTTACAACCTGGCGCTGCAACGTGGAGAGGAGCTAGCTGAGGAGGAGCTGAAGGTTTCCTCCGATGAGGGAGGACATTGACAGGGATGAGGTTGAGGAGGTCCTCAAAGACGACGATGACGGCGATGAGACCCTCGCACTGGTCAGATGAGGCAGATGCTTGGGAGGCCCTCATAGCTGCTAGATTTGTGGAGGATGATGACGACATGCAGCGTGGAGACCCGATAGATCCTCAAATTGCATCCATGAACATTTGACTCCAGATTGTCTGAGGGCAGCTCACTTGCGCTCAGTGATCAGTGTCATATCATGGAGATGCAACCATGAGACTTTAAAAGCACCTGAGCCTTCAGCACCTGACCCCTTCAGGAGGGCAGCATCATTGGTCACAGATGCTGAAGAGATGGGGGCAGCCCCACCTTAAAGGCGCTGAGGGCACACAAAGAAAATGATGGAACTTGGTGAAACCCGCCCACAACATTCGGGCAGCAATGGCAAGCACCATTGAGGTGCAGGCATCACTAATGTGTCCTGGGAGTGTGAGACCGGATCATCACTTTGGTCTGAAGGCTGCACAAAGCACAGGGAAGAGGCTCTGGACTGAGACACCTGCCTTTATCTTGTGCAGAAAGGCTTCACATCTGAGTGACATGAACACTGCTCATCAGAACAAGGAGCCATAGGCAGGGAGACATTGTTGAGAGTTTATTTATAATAGTGAACGTTATGTACAAGTGATTAACACTGGTGCCCAGGCTGTGCAACTATACCTTCTTAACCATTCTAACCCTGCCGCTACTTATTGGGACTCCACAGACATTCACAGCAGAGGTGGAGGCAGCCTGCTGACTGCTACGCCCTGTCTGTGATGACCTTGACAGGCGCCCTCTAGAGGGCCGAGACCTGGAGGGCCCTAGCCTGATTTCGGGGCCCTGCTGTGTGGTAGTGACTCCTTCCTCGAGCTGTGAAGCTGGAGCTGCTGGGGTCAGAGGAAGAGGGGATTTGGATGGTCTGGACACATCCCGGGGTCACCAGGGTGGATGGCCACTGGGTGTACACCTGCTGATCCTCCTCCCTATGGGTACCCAAGGGTCCCTGGCTGACTCCTTGAGGAGAAGGGGAAGCTGGAGTGAGATTGAGCTGTCCCACACCCCTTTCACGTTGACACTGTTGGAGGCCAACTATGGCGTCAGGGATGGAGTTCAGCCCACGCAGCAGTGCAGAAGTGACATTCCTCCTTGGCGACTACCATCCTACCAGTGTTGACCTTGGTGCGTTGGCATGCCGGTGCTATCACCTTAGCCTGAAGGCAGACAGACTCCTCCATCGCGCTTTGCAACCTGAGGAGTACAGCAGACATCCCTGCCCAGTGTTCCTGAACTTGCCTTTGCAGCTCCAGCAACTGCGACATGACCGAGTCCAGAGGCTGCTCATTTGACTCAGACTCAGCAAATTTCTGGCCTCCAGCAGTCCTCTGAGTGACAGCCACCTAGGAAGACCCTGTCGCCACCTGCTATGGATCAGACAGTGCGATGTGCTCACCAGATTGTGATCCCGAGGCTACTCTAAAGCTAGGTCCCACTGAGGTGTGTGTCTGTGTGCTGGTGGAGGGTGTGGGTGAGCACTAGTGATGGAACCTCAAGAGGATGCCTTCATATTCATCCTCCGCGGTATCTTCGGGGCTTGATTGGAGGCCCTGGCTTGTAGACTCTGTCGGCTGTTTCCCAGATGTGCCTACGGAAGCAAGGAGAGATATTAGTGCATGGGAGTGGCCTGTGAAACAGGACACATCACTCACAGCACGGCTGTGTGATGGATGTTACACTGCTGGATCCTCACTTAGTGGAGCACCGCAGACCTCACTATCAGCACAGGAATAATGCAGATCCTCTCCAGCCAGCTGGATGGCTCTGCTTTCAAAGTCTGTGAGGGCCTTGATTTCAGGCATTCTTCCACCAGTCTGCGACCTCTCCAACTTGTGTGCCAGCTTGTCCTGCATGAATAGAGATGGGGAGAGTGTATCAGGATGCCTGCCAGGCCAGATGATAAGTATGCCTGGCTTGTGTGGGTGGTTAATGGACCGGTGAGGACAATGAAAGTGTGTGTGCGAGTGTGAATGGTGACATCCCTTGAACTGGTCGTGAGTGAGGATCCTGTGGATGTGTGATGGGTTTGTGAGTGTGTAAGTTAAGAGTTATGAGAAGAGTGACTTACCCTGACAGAAGGGAGGAGATCATTCATCCTTTTGCAGCACTGGGTGGCTGTCCTCTTTTGCAGGGCATTGGCACTGACTACCGCTGTCACAGCCTCCCAAGCCGGATTGGTGATGTTGCTGCCCATCCTACAGCCAGAGTAGGAATAGAGGACATCACAGCTGGCCTCCACGGTGTCTAAGAGGTGCTCAAGGGACATGTCACTGAAGTGGGGGGCTGCAGTTTTTGTGCCTTTCAGGGCCATGTGCAGCAGTCCTGGGCTGGAAGCACTGCGAGGTGTGCGTGCAGCTGCACTTTAAGTATGCTGCCCAGTGTGATGAAATGGTGAGGTGATGGTGTAGCAGGCAAATGAGAGCCTGCCCACCATTGAAACGGCGTGTTTCACAGGAATGCATAATTAATGCAGCAAGTTTGGGATGATACGGCGTGAGAAGCCAACATTGCAGCCATCGGGTAAAACATCATTTTCCTCACCCATTACTGCACTTAGTGCAAATCTGGGACGATTCCACTCAGAGTCTACAAAAGGATATAGACAGGTTAAGTGAGTGGGCAAACATTTGGCAGATGGAGTATAACGCGGGAAAATGTGAGGTTATCCACTTTGCCAGGAAAAATACAAAAGCAAAATATTATTTAAATGGAGAGAGTCTGTAGAATGCTGCAGTACAGAGGGATCTGGGTGTCCTGGTATGTGAATCACAAAATGTTGGCATGCAGGTACAGCAAGTAATTTGGAAGGCAAATCGAATGTTGGCCTTTAATGCAAGGGGGATGGGATTTGCTACAGCTGTACAAGACGTTGGTGAGACCACACCCGGAGTACCGTGTGCAGTTTTGGTCTCTTTTCTTCAGGAGGAATTTCCTTTCTTTGGATGCAGTTCAGAGAAGGTTCACTGGCCTGATTTGTGGGATGGAGGGTTTGTCTTACGTGGCTAGTTGAGCAGGTTGGGCCTATACTCATTGGAGTTTAGAAGAATAAGAGGTGATCTGATTGAAACATATTAGATTCTGAGGAGTCTTGAGAGGGTAGATGCTGAGAGGATGTCCCCTCTTATGGGGGAATCCCCAGAACTAGGGGGCACAGTTTAAAAACAATGGGTCTCACATTTAAGACAGAGATGAGGAGGCATTTCTTCTCTCGGAGGGTCATTAGTCTTTGGAATTCTCTTCCACAGAGAACAATGAAGGCTGGACCATTGAATATATTCAAGGCTGAATTAGACAGATTTTTGAACAGCAAGGGATTTAAGGGTATTGCGGGACAGGCCACCATCAGATCAGCCATGACCTTATCGAAGGTAGGAGAAGGCTTGATGGACTGAATGGCCTACTCCTGCTCCCATTTCTTATGATCTTAAGCATTTCAAAATACAGAGTAAAACACTTGGAGGTTTATTGAAGTTTAAATGAATAAACATCATGACCAACAATTATAAGTTTATAGGCTTTATTTGGCACAATCCCAGGCCTGCTACTGAACCATAAATACTCTGCTATGGTGTATTGCCAAAACGATGTAGTATACCATTTATATTGAATTATTGTGTCGGAGTGAGCTTACAAAAGAAGCTTGCTGCAGAAAAACTCATTTCAACCTATTGCACTCAATTTTCTCTGTTTCTTCCTCCTCCTGATTTCTTTCAACCTCACCTTATGATGGTCTCATTTTTAAACTCAGCGAAAAGGCCATTACTTCATCTTCTCCCCAACCTTCACTCTTGGATTTACATTGATACTTTGCAATAATAATACCCAAAGACTACAGCACAATCTCTGGACATAACAGTAACTACCATATCCACTTGTACAGAAAAGAATAAATTTATAGATCTATAGATTAGAACTATCCAAGGCTATTTTATATGATAATGGTTACAGCCTTACAGATTTGTTGACGTTCTGAACATATTGCCTATCAGTTACTTTTGCAGGTTTTTAGCCTTATATTTTTAACTATAGAACTGATGTGAAATGTAATATAGTCTTAAGTTATTCTTTTTCCGTAACATTGGCTTCTTTACTATTTCTCAATCTCAAAGGCTAACAAGGGCCAAATATGGAGAATTTGTTATCTCTTTCAAGGTATTTTATAAGTCACATTTTGTTACAAGAAGTTTTTCTTCTGTAAAGCTTCAGTTAATTATTTTGGTTCAGTTGAGCAATTGTGTCAATATATTTTATAACAATTATGAAAGCTCACTTTTAACGATACTGGTAATGGAATATTATTTCTGTGTGGGAGTCAGCTCTGAAAGATTTAATCAGAGTATACATTTGTGGTTTCTCTGTTGTTTCATTTGACTCTGTTTTATACTTGCTCCTACTGTTTCTGTCACAACATCTTGAATAAGCTTGTATTGCTTCTGTAGCTAAATCCTGGATTAAGTTTTATTTACAGGAGATGTGTACCTCTGTGCAACTGAGCTTCTTTCTTCTTTTTGTCTTATTTTTGTCACTTATCAAAGGAACAGTTAATTTAATTTTGTTCATTTTCATTTAGTGGACAGGTTATCTCCTCAACTAGGAGTCGTGGGGAAAAGCCAGAGACACTGTGCTGCAAGTAGTGCACTCTGAGACCACCATACTGGCTACAATGCAAACTTTTGCAAATGTGCTTATTGGTTAAGTTGTCGTTAGATGTTTTTAAAGGCACAAGAGGGAGTGCCATCAACTTAGCTGTTTTGTCCTTCTGCAGTTATGGACCCATTGAATACTCTTGCTTGGCAAATGACTTTAAAATTTCTCTAGAAATAGTCACTATGAGTATTCTAATTAGTGCGCTTTTTTAAGTGTATATTAATAAAAATTAGTATCCCGCTGGCTCCCATGTTCTCCAAAAGTCATGACCATTGAAAGTCATGGGGGTGAGAATATCATAACACAGCAGCTGTTTCAATTCTGAAATGATTGCTGCAGTAGACTACACAAATACTCTTGGTTAATAAATTTGTTGATTTAGCAAAGTACTGTTGTTAGAATTATGTTGCAAGGCATTATGCTCTTGTCGCTTGCCTCACCCCAATTCACAAAATTTGCTGACAGATATTTCTTTCTCATGTTATTGAGTGCAATGTGTAGAGACTCATGAAGTGATGAATGGGGGCAACAAGTTGTCTCTCTAATCTTCTGCCGAGTTGTCTCCATCATTTTGATAACTACCACTATTGCTACTCCTCTGCCTAGCTTATTAGGCCTGTCTTTACTAAATCGTATTATAATCCTTTGGGTTTCAACTTTTATCCAACTTCTGCTACAAGGATGTTTCCCTTGCCAATAGTTTCAATATTTTCACTAATTGTGTCTATCTCTAATCTCAATATTTCTTGCTGTGTATTAGCATTGAAGCCTCTCCTTCAACAATTATTTATCCCTTTTTAAATGTTTTATGTCCTAACATGTCTCCTCTGCTATTCCTCATGATAAGTTTGATCACATATTTTGTAAGAACACATCGTGTATCATGTAATGCATAATTTACGACTCTTGTGAGACTTGGGTTCGACTGTTATACAAAATGCAGGACAGAACCCTTCCTTTCTTTCTATTCTTTTCAAAAAAGTGTGATTTTGTAAGTTCAGTCCTAGCTCCTGACAGTCTGACTGCTTTGTCAATTAAGATATTTAAAATTCTGGGATAACTTTCACATCCTGAGTTACCCCAGCTGCTACTTCAGAATATTTTTAAATGTGACATAGAATATTTCAAGGTAGCACTCAAAATGTGATGGACTGGATATATGTGCTAGACATTGTTATTGTTTGATAGCAGATCACAGTAAATCAAATTATATGCTATTTTATAATGACAGGATTGGTGTCTCATGTAATGAACAACTCAATGTTCTGCTACTAATGTACAGCTGTGTGTATGTAAGCCTAGCAATCTAATTGCTTGAGGTTTTTCAGAGTTTAATTGTTGCTTGTAATGAACGCTGTCAAATGAAAATGTATTTGTCAATTTCAGATTGTCGCACCCTTGTCTTCAAATAGTTTGGCATCGCAGTTGAATGTAACATCTGGATGCACAGATATTGAAGGGAGGTGATGGTGTAGTGGTATTGTCGCTGGACTAGTAATCCAGAGACATAGGGTAATGCTCCAGGCACCCAGGTTCGAATCCCACCATGGCAGATGGTGAAATTTAAATTCAATAAAAATCCATGAAACCATTGTCAATTGTTGTAAAAACCCATTTGGTTCACTTGATCCCTTTTAGGGAAGGAAATCTGCTGGTCTGGTTTACATGTGACTCCAGCAATGTGATTGACTCTGAAATGGCCTAGCAAGCCACTCAGTTGTCACCACTACCTTCTTAAGGGCAGCTAGGGATGGGCACACATGTGAAGCCCACATTCCATGAATGAATACAAAAAAAATACTACTCTGAACATGCTGTGAGCTGTTATACAGTGTTGATCTTGGTGAATACATAAAAATATAAATCAACAGCATTTTTGTTAAAAGTTGTTAACATTAGCCCCTTTGGGGAGGGAAGTTATGGATGGGGAGAGATGTGGGATAATTTCTCTCTTTACTTACCTCTCAACTGACCGCCACAAGATGTATTTTAGAGAGGGAGTGTGTTTTTTTGAGTGCTGTGACTTTAAAGAACAGACACAAAACAGACTTTCCTGAAAATTTAAATTAAAAAAAGGATAAATTTATTTCTCACAACACCCAAAATGTCCACAACAGACACCCACTCCTCATACACACACATACAAACACACACACGCACACGAAAAGATGATTTCTAAAGACGTAACATGCTTTTAGATTACTTAAAGTCCTGAGATTCTGTGTCTCCAAGAAGGTCAGAGCTCTCTAATAATGAACTCACAATAATGCTCCAAACAATAGCAGGTTTCTGGCTTTTCAGTCAAAGTTGTGGTCAAACCTTTGTATATTGAAGAAATATAATCTTTCGGATAAAATGAATTAGCCCTATTTCTCTGCCTGTGGTGGATTTTTTTAAGGCTCTCATGCTGGGCAAGAGATGGCTTCTCTCTGGCCTTCGTATCTAAGACTAACCCTCTCTGGCTCTTAGAATGAATAAGATATTTGCTATCACAAGCCAGTTTCTGACATGTGACTACAATATTGATGCATTGTCCACCCAATAGGTTGATGGCTAAGCAATTCGTCACAGAATGGCAGTTGTTTGATAATCCATCAACATTCCGCTCATGACTACCCTCCTGAATGTCCTTATTTGAAATCCTATCTTAACGGGGCCAGCAAGGCTCTTCCATTGAAATGGAGAAGGGCAGTTATCAACACCTTGGCAAGATTGTTTGCATCTTAATGAATTTCCAGAACATGTTCAGACATGAGCTAATCTTTGTCTATATTGAAACCACAAAATAAGTCACTTCACCCTCTGGAATCCATTTTATTAAGGTAATAGACCATATTTTAGGCTGTCCTTTAATAGATAAAGTGTCCATTTTCCTAATAAGTTTTACAGGCATATGACATGACCATGACAGCCTGAGCAGGATAAGAGTAAATAGCAGCAGGTGCAGACCAGCTGGTTTCCGTACTGTCATTTCTATATAATTATATGTAATGAGATTTTATTGGACAGAAAAAGCAAACCTCAAACAATAGTCTCAGATGTGCCAGGGAAGAGTTTTAGCATTATAAAGGACAAATTTAGGTACAGATGTCAGCATGTATTTGGTTACACTGAGCATGATCAACAACTGGAATGGATCATCAGGAAGAGTGGTTGGAACCAGGAAACTGGAGTTATTTAAGATGTTTAAGTACTGCAATGGAAGATGATAAGATTTGTAGATTAGTGTTCTGGAAGAATGGTGTCAAGTAGGCTGAAAATCCTTCTTCATTTAGATCTACCTTTTGTTATTCACCATCCTGACCTCTCACTTCTGCTGACTTGTAACTGTAACTCACCGATTGGAATAACAATTGTTTGTTTCTGTAACTTCTTTCTGCAGTGTAGGTAGTCCCATCCATTGGATTTAGATTCCTCCTTCTTGCATTCTCTTTGTCGCATTTCAGGACTGTAAGATGGTTAAAGATTAGTTTCTCTTGTGTTTCAGTCTTCACACATTTCTGGGTCGATTTTGACCTGCTGCACCTGATAGTTCTCACCACTCCTACTCACCCACCCCCACACCCACACATACCATCTTAACTCACCTCAAAACCGCATGGCAGAGCCGAAAGGAAAAAAAAACTCCTGTAATCATGGAAGGCAATCCCCAGGTCACTAGTTCAGAAATCTCAGAATCCAAGGTAACAGAAACTAATTATTCAGTCATTTGTAAACCAATAGCTCCAATAATTAGTGTGGGATGCAAGTGATTTATAGAATAAACTGAAATGCTGTATGCCAGTGAGAAACACATTAACACAGCACTGAGAGCTCCTCGTGCATGTGACTTGCTACCGCCACATTAATATCAAGGCAAACCTTGAGTGGTGCCTAAAAAACAAATTATTTTGACACTGTCAGCTGTATACTATGACTGATAAGCAGTAAAGGTTTAAAATAACACTTAAATTGTATCCATTTCAAGACTCTGACTAATCCAATTACACGAGTTCTGAGATTCAATAAAATCAAATTTCTATCTTATTCGAAGCAATTTCCTTTCTTCATGATCCAGTTATTTATTTGTTTATTCAGCCTTTTATTTGCAAAGGAAATAAGAGGGAGAAGATACTGGCTCAAATATCAGGAAAGTGTAGTTTGTTGGTTGTATCAAGTATTTCTAGGTCAGTTAGAGTACAACCATGTACAGAATAGAGCTTCCATTGCTCAGCCTGAGTATCAGCAATACCCCCTGTTGTTTTAGTGTGAATTTTTCTATTTCACGCATCAATCATCATCATACCTCTCTCACTGAGATTGCCAATGTGCTCACCTTGCAACTTGTGCTGCAGGTGCCCAGTTAATTTCAGACAAGAGCCTTACAACAAGTACAAAGGTGAGACTTGCATCATATCAGTTTAAGCTTGACGGGAATCAGAGTTGAAAAAACACTTTGCTTGCGCACTGCAATACCCAGGCCCCAGCTGGGTTTTTTATCCCGCCTGTCTTTCTATGATACATCCTGTGGTGAAGATAAAGGCAGCATTTTCCCCAGAGGTCAGAGGAGGAAGTGCGTTTTTGCTTCTGCTCATTACGAAAAAAATTATATCGTCATGAAAATCTCCAATTATTTTGAGTTTTCAGAGTGTTCATAAAATTCCAGGTTCACATTACTACTCCCAACAGCTGTCAAACAGCTGATAGTGGCCTTTACTGGATTTTTATCTGACAATGTGGAGGTTGGGAGAGGGACAAATTGATACGTTTGGTCATTAATTTTAAATTTTTAAAATGTGCCCATTAGGGGATAAACCAGAATTTATTGCCCACCTCCAGCTGCCTGTGAAAAGGTTGTGCTAAGCTCTCTTCTTGAACTAATGCATTCCATATGGAGAAGGCCATATTACAGTGCTGCTAGGTAGGGAGTTATAGGATTTTGAATCATCAATGATGACAGTATGGTGATATATGCCCAAGTCAAGATGGTGGCTTGGCAGATAAATTGCAAGTCATGGTGTTCTCATGCACCTGCTGCCCTTGTCCATCTAGGTGGTAGAGGCCCCAGGTTGGGGAGGTATTGTCAAGGAAGCCATAGCAAGTTGCTATAGTGCATCTTGTAGATAATACAAACTGCAGCCATGGAGTATCAGTGGTGGAGGAAGTCAATATTTAATGTGCTGGATGGAGTGCTGATCAAGTGGGCTGCTTTGTCCTGTGTGGAACAGAAGCTTCTTGAGTGTTGTTGGAGTTGCACTCATCCAGGCAAGTGGAGAGTATTCTATCACACTCCTGACTTGTGCCTTGTATGTGGTTGGAAGGCTTTTGAGGAGTCAGCAGGTGAGCCACTTGTAACAGAGTACCTAGCCTGTGATCTGCTGTTGTAGCCTTTGTATTTATGTGGCTATTCCAGTTAAGTTTCTGGTCAATGCCAACTCCCAGGATGTTGATGGTTAGGCATTGAATGCTGGTTGTGCCGTGAATGCCACGGGGATGTGCTCAGGCTCTCTTGTTGGACATGGTCATTGCTTGGGCGCAAATTACTTGCCACTTATCAGCCCAAACCTAAATGCTGGTCAAGCCTTACTGCATGCGGGCTCATAAGCTTCAATATCTGAGGAATTATGAATGGAACTGAATACTGAAAGCATTAGCGAACATCCCCACTTCTGACCTTATGATGGAGGGAAGATCATTGATGAAGCAGCTGAAGATGGCTGGGCTGAGGACACTACCCTGAGGAACTCTTGTAGTGATGTCCTGGGGCTGAGGTGATTGACCCCTAACAACCACAACATCCCTCCTTTGTGTTAGGTATGACTCCAGCCAGTGGGGAGTTTTCTCCTTGATTCTCATTGACTTCAGTTTTGCTGGGGCCTCTTAATGCCACACTCGGTCAAATGCTGCCTTGATGTTAAGAGCAGTCATTATCATCTCACTTCAGGAATTCAGCTCTTTTGTCCCAAGACAGTCCTGTTTGGGTTTTGGTGAGTAAGTGCAGCTGTTATCATCAACGTATTCCATTGCTCTGGTAATTGAGAGAAGGCTGACGGGAAGGCAGTCGGGCTCATTGGGTTCGTTTGTTCATTGCACACAGGGCATAGCTTGGCAATTTTCCACATTGTCAGGTGGATGCTAGTGTTGTAGCTGTATTGAACAACCTCGACTAGAAGTGTGGATGGTTCTGGAGCATAAGTTTTCAGCACTACAGCCCGGAAGTTATTGGGACCCATAAGCCTTGCTGCATCCAATGCCCTGAACAGTTTCTTGATGTCACATAGAATAAATTGAATTGGCTGAAGTCTGATATGATGGTGAGTACCACAAAATTGAGGCCGAGGTGGATCATTAACTCAGCCCTTCTAGTGGAGATGGTTGCGAACACTTGAGCTTTGTCTTTTGCTGTGAATGACCATGTCAAACCAGAATGGACGATAACCTGTTTGAAACTCAGGAGTAAAGAAAGAAACCTGGATGCAATGTAATCATATTATGAGAAACACTTTTCTCTGTTGGCAAAGGGCTCAGTTCTTGTACCTTAATCACTTCATCAGCTGCAGTTGACGCTTATTATAGTTTTTGTAGTATACGCCATGCAAGGACGGCCACTAAATTTCTTACTTGAGCCACTATTGTAGCTTCACAGCATATACAATAAGGCAGATGTATTGAGCTGAATTCGATACCCTGTGCATCAGAGCGGACAGAACTTTCTTCATTCTTCAGCGGCTACCTAATCGGGTTGAGATTTTTAACATCAAGTGTTATGATAGATATGATGCTGTTTAAATACCAGAGCATAAGGATTAACTGACTTTATTGCAGTCTATTTATGGTAGCAAAATGATGCCTAAATTACAGGATCTGACTTGAAATCTCTTCAGGATTGATGCAGATTTCACCCAAACCCCTGAGCTTTCACCTCTCCTGGACCTACACATACAGACATTGTAGAAAACAAATGTGATTATTTCAGCGAGTAGTTAGGATCTGAAATGCGCTGCCTGAAAGCGTTGTGGGGGCAGATTCAATTCTGACTTCAGAGGGGGGTTGGATAAGCATCTATGAGAGAGGTAATTGCTACAGGAAAAGGGCAGGGAAAGTGAGACTAGCTAAATTACACTTGCAGAGAGCCAGAACAGATTTGACTGGCCAAACGACCTCCAGTGTTGGCATTCTATTATTTTATTCTATGATTTCATGAGGTAAGGAGTAATTTCTTTATTCAGGCTGTCAATCTTTAATGGCAGTGCCTACCTCAGAGGGCTGTGGATGCTCACTCGTTGAGTATATTTGAGGTTGAGATAGGTAGATATTCGGACTGTAGGAGAATTGAGAGCAATGGGGATTGGGTGGGAAAGTGGATTTGAGGTGGAAGGTCAGCCGTGATCTTATTGAATGGGGGAGTAAGCTCGAGGAGTCATATGGCCAAGTTCTGCTTCTATTTCTTATGTTCTTGTGACAGTGCCCAACAGAACAGTTCAGCTTCATTCGGTTCTTTTATGTTGATTTGAATGTTGACCCCAAATGTTCACAAAAGATCTTAACATAAACAAGGTAAACATCAGCATTTCATATCACCTTTCACATCCTCAGAACATCCCAAAATGATTAACAGCAACTGAACAATTTTCAGATGTAGAAATGTAGGAGAAGGAGGAGGCCATTCAGCATCTTGAGCCTGTTCTGCCATTTTGTTAGATCATGGCTGATCTGTACCTCAACATCATTCACCCACTTCGATCAATATCCCTTGATACCTGAACCCACAGCAACCTATCAATCTCCATTTTGAAAAGTCCATTGACCCAGCATTTTTGGGGTAGCGAGTTCCAAATTTCTGTGACCCTTTGTGTGAACAAATGCGCCTGATTTTACCCCTAAATGGCCGAGCTGATGCTGATGTGACAATGATGTCAGATCACATGATTTTTTATTCCTTCATAGGATGTAGGCAGCGCAGGCTAGGCCAGCATTTATTGCCCATCCCTAGTTGCCCTTGAGAAGGTGGTGGTGAGCTGCCTTCTTGAACCACTGCAGTCCCTGTGTTGTAGGTACACCCACAGTGCTGTTAGGAAGGGAGCTCCAGGATTTTGACAGTGAAGGAACGGTGATGTAGGGTGGAATTTTCAGAGCCCATTGGTGGCGGGCGTGATAGGTGGCATGCGCAAAAATATGGCGGGATCCACTTCACAAAGGCATGAAGGCAGGTTGCGATCTTCAGCTCAGCCCACCAACGGTGGGCTGCATTTCCCGCCATCGGTTGGCGGGAGCTCATTGTAATACATTAGCGTTTAATTAAAAGGCCATACTGCCAGGCACTTGGAACCCCGCCATATCGTCTGTCCACGTCGGCAGGAAAGCACGCCGACGTGTTTCACAAAAGCACGCAGACAACGTGCACTTGGCGGCCTTCACTTTGGGGGAACTGAGGTGAGTGAGCGGCAGCGTTCTCAGGGACGCCGGGGGGGGGGTGGTGGAAACTGATGCCTGACCCTGCAGGTGACTGCTGACGGGTGGGGGCTGTCTGGGGGTAAGTGCTGGCCAGCCTCGGAGGCGACTGCTGAGGGGAGGTTGTCTGGGGGCAAGTGCTGGCCAGCCTTGGAGGCGACTGCTGAGGCGGGGGGTGTCTGTGGGCAAGTACTGGCCAGCTTAAGAGGCGACTGCTGAGGGGTGTGATGGGAGGTCAAGTGCTGCCCTGGCGCTGTACCCCGCGCACTCATCTCTGGCCATCCGAGGGGTGACCAGCACTCTCCAGGAAACATTAAGGGGTGGTCACACAGGGCCAGAAGAGGTGCTAAGTACAGCCATGCTAACCATGTCTCTCTCTCTCTCTTTCATGCTGCAGGAGGACCACGTCAGCATCATGGATCCTGGTGATCTAGCTGTATGCCTGATGGCCTACAGAGACTGTATGAGACGGAGGAGAGAGCGACTGAGGCTCCTGGCTGTGCAAAGGCGGGAGCAGCAACCTCAGGAAGAAGGGGCAATAGGGGCTCCCGCACACACTGCCCAGGAGCGACAGCGAGCCGTGGCTGGTTGGCACCTAGTGATACCCGGGGTCTATAGACGCCACCTGCCATTCCTGCAGGTGACTGATGACTGCGCATGTCTAGGGACCTGGTGGCTCACATCTGCCACTTACTGTAGAACTTGGTGCCGAGGGGACATGGAGGGAAACCACTGCCAGTGGCTGTGAAAGTGACTGCAGCGCTCAATTTCTATGCCAGTGGCTTCTTTCAGGGCTCCACAGGTGACCTCTGTGGGATTTCACAATCCACCACCCACAAATGTATCCATGAGATCACGGATGCCATCTTCTCCATGGCACACAACTTTGTGCATCTCGCCTGGGACCGGGACAGCCAGGATGCAAGGGCCATTGGATTTCCCCTGATCTTGGGATTCCCATAGGTGCAGGATGCGATTAATGTGGCGCTCAGATCTCCATCACTACACTCGGTGGACTTCATCAACTGCAAGGGCTTCCACTCACTGAACGTGCAGGTGGTATGCGACCACCAGAAATGCATCCTGCAGGTGCGTGCACGATTTCCAGGGAGTGTGCACGATGGCTACATCCTGAGTTGCTCACAGATCCCTGTGGTCTTCCAGGGTCCACAGAGGCTGCAGGGTTGGCTCCTTGAGGACAAGGGCTACCCACAGAGGCCGTGGCTGATGACACCCATGCAGTGGCCTCAGACTGAAGCAGAGCGACGCTATAATGAGGCTCATGCAGCAGCTTGCAGACCATCAGGATGCTGAAGATGTGGTCCCGGTGCCTGCACTTGTCTGGTGGAGCCCTGCAATACAGTCTGCAGAGGGTGTCACGCATCGTCGTCGTCTGCACCCTTTACAACCTGGCACTGTAACGGGGAGATGAGCTGGCTGAAGAGGAGATGGAGGAGCTGCATGTCTCCTCAGATGAGGAAGACGCCGACAGGGATGAGGGTGATGGGGCCCTCGGTGGTGACGACAACGGGGATGAGGCTCTGGCACTGGCTAGATGAGGCTCTCATAGCTGCCAGATTTGTGGAGGATGATGACGACATGCAGTGAGGTTTCCCCATAGATCCTTACATCACAGTTGCGAATGTTTGACTCCAGTCTGGCTTATGGCAGCGCTATACCCTCCATGAGAATGCTCCTGTCATGGAGATGTGGTTGGAGGCCCTAATAGTCGCTCGATCACAGGAGGATGATGACAGCATGCAGTGAGGACACTCCATAGATCTTCGTATAGTCTCTGAGAACATCTGCGTCCTGTCTGGCTGAGGGCAGCTCGCTTGCACTCTATGATCAGGACCATCTCAGAGATGCAGCCATGAAACTTTAGATGCATCTGATGGTGTGTCCGCCTTCAGCACCTCAGCCCTTCAGGAGCTGGTGCACAGCATCACTGGTCACAGATGCTGGTGTGATGGGGGCCAGCCCCACCTTAAAGGTGCTGAGAGCACACAGAGAGAATACAGAACTCTGTGTCGCCTGCCCACTACATTCTGGCAGCAATGACCAGCACTGCCAAGGTGCAGGCAACAGTAATGTTTCCAGTGAATGTGAGGATGGACCATCACTGTGGTCTGAAGGCCGCACAGGGAAGAAGCCCTGGACTGAGACACCTGCCTTTTATCTCAAGCAGAAAGGTTTCACATCTGAGTGACAAGAACACTGCTCATCAGATCAAGGAGCCATAGGCAGGGTGACGTTCTTAGGAGTTTATTGACAATAGTGAACAGTAGGTAAAGTGATCAACACCCGTGGCCAGGCTGTGCAACTACTTTTACCAAACTTTCCTAACCCTGCCACTATGTCTTGGTGCTCCCCGGACACCTACAGCAGAGTTGGAGGCAGCCTGCTGACTGTGACGCCCTGTCTGTGATGATTTTGGCAGGCGTCCTCTGGAGGACTGAGACTTGAGGGCCATGGCCTGCTTTTGGGGTGCTGCTGTGTGGCAGTGGCACCCTCCTCGGTCTGTGAAGCTGGATCTGCGGAGGTCACAGGAAGAGGGGAGTCAGATGGGTTGGTCACTCCCAGAGTCACCTGGGTGGATGGCCCCGGAATGTGCACCTGCTGATCCTCCACCCTATGGGTGCCTGAGGGCCACTGGCTGACTCTGTGAGCGGAAGGAGTAGCTGGAGTAAGATCGAGGTGCCCAGCACCCCTATCGTGCACACACTGTTGGAGGCCAACTATGGCATCGGCTATGGAGTTAACCCTGCGCAGCAGTGCAGGAGTGATGGACCAAGGTCTCCATGGCAGCCGCCATCCTGCCAGTGTTGACCTCGGTGCGTTGCAATGCTGGTGCCATCACCTCAGCTTGAAGACGGACGGACTCCTCCATCGTGCCTTGCAATCTGAGGAGTGCAGCGGACATCCCTTCCTGATGTTCCCGAGCTTGCCTTTGCAGCTCCAGCAACTGTGAACAAAGAACAAAGAAAAGTACAGCACAGGAACAGGCCCTTCGACCCTCCAAGCCTGCGCCAATCACATTGCCTGTCAAACTAAAACATTTTGCACTTCCGTGGTCCGTATCCCTCTATTCCCATCCTATTCATGCATTTGTCAAGCTGCCTCTTAAACACCACTATCGTACCTGCTTCCACCACCTCCTCTGGCAGCGAATTCCAGACACTCACTACCCTCTGCGTAAAAAACTTGCCCCGCACATCTCCTCTAAAGTTTTCTCCTCTCACCTTAAATCTATGTCCCCTAGTAATTGTCTCTTCCACCCTGGGAAAAA
The DNA here is from genome assembly GCF_964194155.1 of Cetorhinus maximus. Lineage (NCBI taxonomy): Eukaryota > Metazoa > Chordata > Chondrichthyes > Lamniformes > Cetorhinidae > Cetorhinus > Cetorhinus maximus. The sequence goes on from NC_135895.1 coordinate 34,643,524, forward strand.
GCTTCTGATTATCTACTCTGTCCATGCCACTCATAATTTTGTAAACTTCTATCAAGTTGCCCCTCAATCTCCGTCGCTCTAGTGAGAATAATCCAAGTTTCTCCAAACTCTCCTCGTAGCTAATAACCTCCAGACCAGGCAGCATCCTGGTAAACCTCCTCTGCACCCTCTCCAATGCCTCCATATCCTTCTGGTAATGTGGCGACCAGAATTGCACGCAATATTCCAAGTGTGGCCTAACCAAGGTTCTATACAGACGCAGCATGATTTCCCAGCTTTTATACTCAATACCCCTGCCGATGAAGGCAAGCATGCCATATGCCTTCCTGACTACCTTATCCACCTGCGTTGCCACTTTCAGTGACCTGTGGACCTGTACACCCAGATCCCTCTGCCCGTTGACGCACTTAAGGGTTCTGCCATTTACTGTATAATTCCTACCTGTATTAGACCTTCCAAAATGCATTACCTTGCATTTGTCCAGATTAAACTCCATCTGCTATTTCTCCGCCCAAGTCTCCAACCGATCTATATCCCGTTGTATCCTTTGACAATCCTCTTCACTATCTGCAACCCCTCCAACCTTAGTGTCGTCTGCAAACTTACTAATTAGCCCAGTTACATTTTCCTCCATATCATTTACGTATACCACAAACAGCAAAGGTCCCAGCACTGATCCCTGCGGAACACCATTAGTCACAGCTCTCCATTCAGAAAAGCACCCTTCTACTGCTACCCTCTGTCTTCTATGGCCAAGCCAATTCTGTATCCATCTTGCCAGCTCACCTCTGATCCCGTGTGACTTTACCTTCTGTCATGAGGGATCTTGTCAAAGGCCTTACTGAAATCCATGTAGATAACATCCACTGCCCTTCGTCATTGATCATCTTTGTCACTTCCTCGAAAAACTGGATCAAGTTAGTGATACACAACCTCCCCTTCACAAAACCATGCTGCCCCTCACTTATACGCCCATTTGCTTCCAAATGGTAGTAAATCCTGTCACGGAGAATCTTCTCCAATAATTTGCCTACCACTGACGTAAGGCTCACCGGACTGTAATTTCCTGTATTATCCCTGCTACCCATCTTAAACAATGGAACAACATTGGCCATTCTCCAGTCCTCTGGGACCTCACCCGTAGCCAGTGAGGATACAAAGATTTCTGTCAAGGCCCCAGCAATCACCTCCCTTGCCTCCCTCAGTACGCTGGGGTAGATCCCATCTGGCCCTGGGGACTTATCCACCTTAATATTCTTCAAGATGCCTAACACCTCTTTTTTGATCTCAACATGATCCAGGCTATCTACACACTCTTCCCTAGACAAATCGACCACTAAGTCCTTCTCTTTGGTGAATACTGATGAGAAGTACTCATTTAGTATCTCTCCCATTTCTTCTGACTCCACACACAGATTCCCACCTCTGTCCCTGAGTGGGCCTACCCTTTCCCTGGCTAGCCTCTTACTTTTTACATATGTATAAAAGGCCTTGGGATTTTCCTTAATCCTGGTTGCCAATGACTTTTCATGACCCCTTTTAGCCCTCCTGACTCCTTGCTTAAGTTTCTTCCTACTGTGACATGACCGAGTCCAGAGGCTTGTCATCTGAACCTATGTGACTAAAATGAAGATACTGAAAGGAAATTCCTGAGCTACATCATTTGGAAACGAATATAGTTCTTTCATTTTTAAAAAATCTTTGCTGGGCTGAGCTGGTTTGAAAAAGACATCGAGGAAAGCTGAGAGACTTACAGTGAAGGAGAGAAAATCAAAAATTTATGGGCTACCTTTGCATCTTCCACTGACCAGTTGTGGAGCAGCCTTAGTGCAAATTTTAAGTGAAGTGCAGTTTGGCTGTCCTTTCAGCTGGCCAACGGAAACATTAAGAAAGTGTTAAAAGAAATACTGTAGTGACATGTTAAATGGGAAGTGCATTTTACTTAATTCTCATGTAAAGCTCAGTGATCTAAAGAGGGATATCTGTACACATACTGGCACTCTTTTACATCCCTATTTGTCTCGCTTTGAAATTATTTGAGGTTGTCCAGAAGCTGATATCTGAAGTTCCACTCCTGTGCCATCAAGACTGAGGACTGCTATTCACAATGAGCAGGATTAGGCTGCATCCGATGACTTTTTTGGCCGACATGGATATTAAGGGCTGAATTATCTCCATCTGTGCATAAATCTTTCAGTTTTATATGTTTTTAACTACCCTCGCTCTTGACATTACTTGTGGGAAACTCTTCACAAAATGCCTGTTTTTAAATTGCTTTTAACCTAGCTGAGCCACACCAGTAAATGGCCAGATGTCTGCCTCCATCACTTTTAGGAGTATGGGACAATCCACTAATCATTCAAGTTTATTTTGCACAAAAGAGAACTGCCTTGAATTTTCCCTTCATTGCCTGTATATGTCAATGGTGGAGGTCTAATGTCTTAATTTGATGCTTCAGGATAAGAATTAGAAAAGGGAATTTTTTTAATTCATTCACGGGATGTGGGCTTTACTGGCTGGGCCAGATTTTGTTGTCCATTCTTAGTTGCTCTTGAGAAGGTGGTGGTGAGCTTCCCTCTTGAACTGCTGCAGTCCATGTGGTGTGGGAACACCCACAGTGCTGTTAGGAAGGGAGTTCCAGGATTTTGACCCAGTGACAGTGAAAGAACGGTGACATATTTCCAAGTCAGGATGGTGAGTGACTTGGAGGGGAATTTCCAGGTGGTGGTGTTCCCATCTATCTGCTGCCCTTGTTCTTCTAGATCGTGGGTTTGGAAGTGTAATCTAAGGGGCCTTGGTGAATTCCTGCAGTGCATCTTGTAGACGGTAAAAGCTGCTGCTACTGTTCTAATTGCAAATCATTTTCCTGTAATTCCACTTAACCTCATTGAGTTAAACATTTCAACTGAACTGTCCTGCATTCCTTCTTCCTGAACAATGTTATCAAATACAGTGCCAGCTAATTGGATTTTGTCTTCCTGCCTTTGAACTGCCTGCTTATCTTGTTTATTTTGTTCTTCCCTATGGGCCTTTGATCACGTTATAGCACAATCAGGAAACAATCTAGGATGTTCCTTCTGTAGCACTCCTGTTGAAAACGCTTCTACAGGCTGCTCAACTACCATAGGCATCACCCACATTTGTGATCCAGCCAAATCATTACCCAGAATAAATTGAACCCTTGCAATGGGTAATTTTTCCACTACTCCAACTATAACTTCACCATTCTTCCATTTGCTCTTCAAATTTACCTTCCACAACGGAATAGATTTAGCATCTCCATGAACCCCACTTATTATTACCTTCTCCTGCAACACTCCCTTTGAACAACAAATATCACTATTCCACAACATTAAGGATTGACTAGCTCATGTGTTTCTTAAAATTTTAACATCTTTACCTACTCTACCCTGTACACATAGAACAACTTTCCCTTCACATACAAAGTCTTTAAACATTTCTGCAACCTGCTCCCCAGAATTCTCTTGAGTAAACTGTGAACACAATCCCACTTCTTTATCTTTCACTGATTCTCCCTGTTTGACCTGTACACAAACCACTGGTTTCTCCTGTGCCTGAACCTCAGAACCCGCAGCACTTTTACTTCCAGAGCTTTCCTGTACCTCAATAATTCCTACAGATTCTTCCTGTAACCTTCAACACACTGACTTCATGTGCCCTACTTTATTACAATGAAAACACCTCAATTTTCAAATGTCAGTTTTACCTTCAGCACCTTCCTTTTTATTCTGAGAAAAAACTTCCTGGAAACTTCCAGCTACCCCTTCTCTTCCCTAAATACCTACCTTCCTTTCACCTTCCCACTTTTTATCCTTTTCCAATTTGAAAAGGTGACAGAAAAAAGGTTTAGCTCTATGAATCAATCTCATAATCATCAGCTATCTCTGCTGCTTGTCTTACAGAATCAACCCTCCGTTCCTCCACATGAGTTCTCACTACCAAAGGGATTGAATCTTTAAATTCTTCCAAAAGAATTACTTCCCTAAGAGCTGCACAGGTTGTCTCTATTTTAACACTCGTATCCACCTGTCAAAATTACTTTGCTTTACTCTTTCAAACTCAGTATAAGTTTGCTCAGGCTGTTTTCTCATATTCTTAAATTTCTGCCTGTATACTTCAGAAACCAACTCATATACACTCAAAATAGCTTTTTTCACCACATCATAATTCACCGACATTTCTTCTGATAGCGAAGCATATACGTCAAGTGTCCTACCTAACAACTTAGACTATAATAATAATGTCCAGTGTTCTTGCAGCCATTTCATCTGTTTAGCTAGCTTCTCAAATTAAATAAAGAATGCTTCAATATCTCTTTCCTCAAACTTTGGAAGAGTTGGTAACAAATTTATCCCCACTGGGTTCTGCTCTAGAAATAAATCCTTCCTCACCTACTGACATCTCTTCTCTAACTGCCAACATTTCTCTCTCTCTCTCTCTCTCTCTCTCTCTTTCCTCCTTCTCTATCTTCACAATTTCTGATTCTCTTGCTTCAAATTCAAGCCTTTTCAGTTCCTTTGCTTCTTCATATTCAAGCATCTTCATTTGTAACTGAAGTCTCACTACCTCCAGCTGTGACTCACTAGTGTCAGGTTTCACTTCCAACTGTAGATGCCGTGCTGTACTTTTGAACTATATTTGATTTCCTAGCTCCCGCAGGTAACCCCAATTTTAGCTTATCTGCTGACTCCTGTTAGCTTACTTTTGGTTATTTTCTCCAACCTAATCAGAGTTATCTCTTCTACTCCCAGACAAGTATTGGCAATTAGCAAAGCCATCTTGCAGTCTCACCACTTCTAAAATACCTTAACAACTCCTGAATTCAAAGTGCCTCGTGTACTCATAAGCTTTAAGATTCATCAATTCCAAACCAATCAAGGAATTAGAATTAGAATTTATCCTGGACGAGATCCCAATTGTTATGACCGATGTAGTTAGTAAAGCTGAGTTATTAAAAAGTCCCAGAGGGACCCCAGAGGAAGTCAGGGAGGAGATAGCAGATGCTCTCAGGATGTTTTTCCAATCTTCACTAGATACAGGGGAGGTAGTGGAGGACTGGAGAAATGCAAACGTAGTTCCATTGTTTAAAAAGGGATCAAAGGAAATGCCAGACAATTATAGGCCAGTTAGTCTTACCTCGGTGGTGAGCAAATTAGTAGAATCAATCCTGAGAGATAGGATTAACTATCATGTGGAAAGGCATGGACTAGTCAGGGATGGTCAGCATGGATTTGTTAAAGGAAGGTCTTGCCTCACAAATTTGATTGAATTCTTTGAGGAAGTGACAAGAAGGGTTGATGAAGGTAATGCAGTGGATGTTGTGTACATGGATTTTAGCAAGGCATTTGACAAGGTCCCACATGGCAGATTGGTCAGGAAAGTAAAAGCCCATGGGATTCAGGGTAATGTGGCAAACTGGATAAAAGGTTGGCTTTGTAACAGGAAACAAAGGGTAATGGTCAATGGATGCCCTTGCGAATGGAAAGTTGTCTCAAGTGGTGTTCCACAGGGCTTGGTGTTGGGACCCTTGCTGTTTGTGTTATATATTAATGATTTGGACATGAATGTGGGGGGCATGATTGGGAAATTTGCAGATGACACAAAGATTGGCCAAGTAGTGGATAGTGTAGAGGATAGCCATAATCTCCAAAACGATATAGATGGGTTGGTGGAGTGAGCGGTAAAGTGGCAGATAGATTTTAACATAGAGAAGTGTGAGGTCATACATTTAGGGAGGTCAAACCGTTACAGGGATTACACAATAAATGGGAATATACTAAGAGGGGTAGATGAAATGAGAGATCTTGGTGTACAAGTACACAGGTCCCTGAAGGCAGCAGTTCAACTAGACAAAGTTGTAAAGAAGGCATGGAATGCTCTCCTTCATTGGCAGAGGTATAGAATATAAAAGTAAGGATATAATGTTGGAATTGTATAAAACACATGAGGCCACAACTGGAGTATTGTGTGCAGTTGTGGTCACCATATTACAGGAAGAACATGGTAGTGGGTGTCTGGAATTCGCTGCCCAAGTTGGCGGTAGAGGCAGAAACTCTAAACTCCTTTTAAAAAGTACCTGGATCTGCACCTTAAGTGATGTAAGCTGCAGGGCTATGGGCCGGGTGCAGGAAGGTGGGATTAGAAAGGGCACCTGGGTGTTTTCGGGCTGGCATGGACAAGATGGGCCGAATGGCCACCTTCTGTGCTGTAACTTTTCTATGGTTCTATGGAAACTTTAGCAACTGTCATAACCTATAGGGCTGAATTTTGCCATGCAGGGGGCGGGGCCTGCTCGCCGACGCGTAAAATGATACGGGAACCTCCGACATCATCCCACCCCATTTAAATTTTCAGGGAGGTGGGGGCACAGCAAAATCAGCTGCGTGCCCGCCGACCTGTCAATGGCCAATTGAAACAATTAAAGGACCTGCCCGTCCAATCCTAAGATTGGCGGGCAGGCCAGGAGCCCCGGCAGGCAATAGCAAAAACATGAACAAAAACAGAAACAGAAATACCAGGAAAAACTCAGCAGGTCTGGCAGCATCGGCAGAGGAGAGCACAGTTGACGTTTCGAGGGATGAGGTTTCATGTAGGGATTTTAAAAGTTTAATAAAGTTTTAGTGTAAATTATGAACATGTCCCATCTCATGTGACATTGTCACATGAGAGGGACATGTTAAGGATTTTTTTTTCTCTATTTTTAACGTTTTTAAAACTGTCAGCGATCTCCCTGAGGCAGTGCTTAGCCTTAGGGAGATGTGCGCTCTTTCGTGCGCATGCGCGAAAGAGCACACTCTTGCTTTTGGGGAATCCCCCCTCGCCCACACAGGAAGCACATAGCGGATGTCACGCTGTGCGGGCCTTAATTGGCCCGCCCACATAAAATGGCTGCGGGGCCCGCTTCTCCGGTGGGGATCAGCTCCCTGCCTGCCAGAGATTGGGTTGGGCCCACCCGCCCAACAGACAGAAAATTCTGCCCATAATTTTAATTGTTATGTTTGAGCTGCGACTCTAAATTCAGGAATCAGGCCACCAGTTCTCGGAGTTTTACATTAAACTAAATGAAACATTTTATTAACTTACACAGGTTAAAATATATATACACATAGCTACAAATTGCTACTATCATAACTTTTAACAAATTCCCAAACTAATCTCCATTAAGGCTACAGCAACCCATAGACTTAACCAGACACCAGACAAAGCGTTTTCACCTTACAAATTCAAAATGAGGTTCTTTTCACTTTGGTTCCTTGCAGACGTCGCGGTCGGCTTACATGCTTTAATCTTACATTGCCTCTGCTCTGTACACCTGAAACTGCTGAAGTTATACCTACTACCACCCAATGAATGTAAATTCTCGTTGTATCACCAACCTCTGAACTAAACCTCTCTAACAATAAAACCCCTTTCTTGTACCAATTTTATTAGTAGTATAAACATATTGTTTGGTATCTGCTAGATAGGTGTCATCAACTGTGTCAGGTGTCAGTTTTCACCCCACTTCTTGAATGCTGTATTCAAAAACTGCAGATGCATGCTATCTCTCTTACATATCAAAACTAGTGCACATCAAAGCACCCAGACTAGCTGGCTTTAATCCAATTAAGACACGCCCACAGACTAAACCTCTATCTTAAAATAAAATATTTTCCAATAATATTACATGCATTAATAGCTTTATGACAGTAACCACCAGGATGTTGATAGTGGGGGATTCAGTGATGGTAATGCCATTGAACGTAAAGGGACTTTAGAATTCTCAGACTTACTTCATGTGTGTTTGTATATCAGGGGTCAACATTGTGTTGCCACATCTGCACTTGTTCTTAGACTTTTTCTTTTCCTCACAATGAGCTTTTGTGCTTTTATTTTGTTAGAAACCGCTGGAAAATGGGTAAGTGGCTTTTTAAATTTTATCTATTTCAGGCTCTTGTCAATACGATTCAACCTATTAATTATCAACGGTAGTACAATTACTTTTAGATGAGAATTGAATAGAAAGGGCAGAGTGACCCTTTTTCTAGTGCCTGCTTAATGCCACAATTAGGATATATAATTAAACACATCGCTCTGATCTTCTGTAGAACTCTCTCCCCCCAAGATGTTGTCAGAATGAACACTTGATGACACTGTCAAATATTGCAGGGGTGCATTTGGTGCCCAATTAAGGTTCGTTATTGTGTACATTTTAGGCCAGCAAATATGTCTATCAAAAATTGAATGGTTCCCAGCAGTCAATTGTCTCCCTGATTATAAATTGAAATTTAAACCTTAGCATTTATTAATCACCAAATTGCGTGGGTCTTTTTAGTTAGAATCCCTGTCTGCGAGAGCGAACTTTCATCTGTAAGCTTTGATTTGATTCAAACTCGTGACTCAAGGGAAAGGATTAAATTTTGAATTCACAAACTTTAAATGTCCACAATTTTATCTGTAACATCAGCTTTGACTGAAGGGTTTATAAGCATCTTTTGTCAGCTGCGCTGCTAAGATATTATAAACTGTCATTCAACAGTTTTAAACAGGAAACCCTTTTTCTTCCCACCCTTCTGTCATCAAGCTGTTACCATGGGATTCACTGTGGCACAATGGGAATCGTGATCTCTGTCCTTATAATGGATGCAGAGCAGTCACAGGAGAAAGAAGAAATGAGAGAGGTAAACAAGACCAGGCTATAACAGAGAAGAAGGCCATATAGAAATCCTTTCACCAGAGTCTCCAGACCACATTGTTCCTTCAGTGATGCCACAAAAGAGACTTGCTTAAGGATGCAATGGTCCAATATATGGAAAAGGAAAGAACTCTGGCTAGAACATTTTCCAGGTGAAAAATGTGCGCTGAAAGGTCCAATAAAGTATACACACAATCATTCTATTCCAGGAGAGTGCCATAGGTCAAATTGGTTAGGGAACCCACCCTGAAATTAATGTTAGGAATATTACCTATGCAAATGGAGGGCCTAATGGCCATTGGAAACCGCTTTGGGAAATTGGATTGTGGTTCACCTCTCCATTTGGGTAAAGAGTGAAAGTGTGCCACACAGATAAAGACTTTGCAAGGAAGAGTCAGGAGGCAGGTAGCTGCTCTAATGAACTTGTAAAAATTTCTTCCTGTACCCCTGAAGCTGAGCACGGGATTGGGGCAAGTGGGTAGATGGGAGTTACCCAGATATTAGAAACGGGGGAATTAAATGATCAAAAGGAAATTTAGTGAATTTGCAGTGAGACAGGTTCTTCTGTAACAGCTAATCAAGTGACATCTATGCTCCAATATTTAGTACAGGTTAGCATATTACTGAATGGTGAAAATATTTATTTGGCTAACCTGCTGTCAGGAAACTGATGGGATTAAATCAGTTCCCCACTTTACAGCCCACCCAATTTTGCTTTACATTGACCTGAGTGGAACTGGCTGATCTGATCCTATTGATCCCATTGGTTTGCAACTGGGTGAGCAAGGCTAAAATAAACCCCTGTGTGTTTTCTGTGCCCCTGTCTCTTTCTCACTAAATCCAGCCCCCCACTCCCCTCCATTCCCTGTGTCTCACTTTATTGCTATTGTTTTGCCTTTCTATCTTTCACTGTGAAGTAAACATATGCATTTGTTTTCCAGCCAAAGTTTACCTTAAAAAAATGCTTCTAAAAGCAATGCTTCTGCTTGATTTGAAATGGTTTAGAAACACTAATAATAACTGAGGAAAGACAGACATTGAATTGTTGCGCAGATTAGCTGAGTCAATCTTAATGATTTATGCAAGGACCTTCTCCACATTGTACTTGATCCAACTTTGGCATTTTGGGCAAAGATGTAATTGTTAGCCCAGAGCAATTGCACAGGGAAAAATATCAACTTATTTCGTAGAATAAAATGTCAATTTGCATCATGACAGTTACACCTATCATATTATCATCATAACTATCAATTATGTCTAAAGTTACAAATCTTATTTTCAACCTTATGTATATAGTCAGTTGTCTGAAGAAATCAAATGATGACCAAAAAAGGTTTGGGCAAGTATTTTGAGTAATTCAGTTGTGCTTCTTTGTTCTTTTTATAGTCTGGTTGCTGCTGATCATTAATTTATTGCTTACCTTCAGGATTGTGAGCTTGGAAATTGGTTTCCTTACATTTGATTGATACGTTCCTGCTCCTCTGAGTTCTGATTGATTTATATTTTATGAGTATGATATTTGAACCGATCAAATAGGGTAATGTGATGGACAGGAAGTATGCAGCACCGGATCATTTTGATAGAATTAGTAGTAGGCCTCCTTTAGCATTACTCAGTGAATTGGCGTTCAAGTGCTGCTTTATGTTAACAAAGATGTTATCTTATCAGATAGATGACGTATTATCAATATGATTTAAGCAGGTTGAATAAATAAAATTAGGTGTTCTAACCACCTTTTTTCCTCTCTCCTTTTGCAGCCTTTCTTTTTAAAATAAAGAAATAGTCACCCGAAAATAACTCACTTACAAAATCTTAACTTAAAAGTTTCTAAAATGCATGCTTGTTTATTTTCAATTCATTTGGAAAAACAATTCATAAATATTATAGCTCAAGAAAGAACGTGCTTTATTTATTTTTGCTCAGTACAAAATGCAATCAATCAACGAGTTTTAATTCTCATTATAAATGTAATGAAGCATTAATACTCTAATCATGCCTTTGTATTTATCTTTTTTGCACATCTGACAGTCTGCAGCTTCTTTCTATAAAGGATTGAAAATAGGGTTTCATGCAAAAATCTATTTTGAAAGGTTCAAAAATTCTTGCTCTGGCTAGTTTTGAAAGCAGTTCAGAAAATTAATGCAGATACCTTTGGAGCCTATTTACATTTCCAGTTGCTGTACTGAGAGAATCATACTGATACAGGAAAAGGTAATTTTTCATTTAGCAAATTCTCTAATTACAGCATCTTTGGAATTGTAGTCACGAGTATGTTGCTGACCCCTTTCAGCTGATGAGTTATAGCTGTGGGAATAATATTATCTATGTTACTGGGCTTTTGAAAGTCCAAATATTATGAGAAAAAGATGTTAACAAAGGCACCAGAGAGACAATTTCTAAAAATGTTTAAATATGTTTCTATGAAATATATATTTTTTTCTTCGTGTTGCACCTGTAGTTTGAAATTTTAGTTGCTAAGAAAAACCTGGTGGTCAATAAGATTTGGATGATTGAGTAATTTTCTCTTTGATTGGTAGAATTTTCCCAATTGGTCATACTGTAGTTGAAATGTTCTGACTTGCTGTTTGTTGCATGTTTGGAATGAATCTGCATGTAAAAAATGACGCCAAAATATGGCAAACACAGATTGAGATGCCGTTTTTCTAATACGTTACCAGCAAGTTATTGATGATGTGTGTGTGTGTGTGTTCGTGTGTGTGTGTGTTCGTGTGTGTGTGTGTTCGTGTGTGTGTGTTTGTGTGTGTGTTCGTGTGTGTATGTGTTCGTGTGTGTGTTCATGTGTGTTCATTGTGTGTGTTCATGTGTGTTCATGTGTGTGTGTGTGTGTATGTGTATGCGTGTGTGTTTGTGTTCTCATTGTGAGCTATTCAGTAGCCTTTCTGTTTTCCCATGAGAACCTAAATAATTAATCATCCAGTTGGTTTACGATAATTGTCCATTTGATATTTTTCAAACAATTTGAGAATAAACCAGATGATGAACTTAAGTTTCTATTGGAATATATTTTCACGTGAAAATGATCAGCTTTATTTTCTTAGCTCGCAGGGAGAAGTCTTTTGTATAAAATTGGCTGCTTAAGAAATTTCTGTTACCAGATGAGTCTCCTGCCTTACCAGATTCTATCTGCCATCTAATCAGCAAAGTCCAGTAAAAGGTCCCCAGGCCTTCTCTTGCCGGGAAGTCCCATAAATCAGATCTCATCTGTGCTATCTGCACAGAATGAACCACTGCAATTGTATTCTGGTAAAATCCAGATGGCAGTTTAAGGCAAAAGACAAACTAGGGCACTGAGTAGAAGCTGTGTCAGTGAAGCAGAAGGGAAATTTAAATCTGTGGTACTGTGAGATTAATTATAGTTTATTCAAGTAATAAAGACTTTGTTTGTTTTGCATCATTAATAACCATAGCCAGGTTTTGCCGTGCAGCCAAATTCAAGTGATTGTAAAATTGTAAAGAAATTGATTTTAGGATTATGTACTTTGTTTGGAGCCCCTTTAACCTAGCTTGGACTACAGAGGCGAGAAATGGGGATTTCACATTCTCTGATAATTCATCAGACCCTTGTGGATTTCCCAGCAAATGGGGATGGATTTTTCTCTAAAATAGTACCAGTATTAGGGCAAAAAAATGATTAAAAAAAAGACTACTGCCACAAATCTACTGTTAAGAAATTTCACCTTCATTCTCTTGCCAAAAGAAAACAACTCCCTTTAAAGCCTACTAATGGCTTGCTCCATCACATTTAAATGGGATCAATGGTGCATGGCTAATCCTTCTGTCCCCATACGCCCACATTTCTACCCCAGATCCAGCTGAAATAATTATTACTACTATATAATGATGGTAAGTGCTGTTCCAAGTTATCTGTGAGGTGGATACCATGTTGAGGAGGCCAGCTTGTGTGCTGTTGTTTTTTTCACCAGCAGAATGACTTTTTTTTAGTGCTTTCAGGGTTGAATTAGCATGATTGCTTCATTTTGTACTTGGCTGTGCCCAGAAATATAGATTTTGTCAATTAAAATAGCTGTATGATGTTATGAATAGGAGGAGGATGAAGACATGGAGGAGGCTAGATTGGATGCTGTTAATCTGGTATCATCCATACACGTAGACACTCACTCACCAGGTTCTACTGACCAAAAACATCTCACTTTGTCATTCCCACATCACAAGGAGGGTGCAGAAAAGGTGGGAGAAGTAGAACAAAAGAACCAGCTGCCAGGGAAGGGTGAATACAACAGTCACCCATCAATGAGAGGAGATTCCAGGCCATGTCTTAAGTTAATGCTCTGATATACAAGGATTTGTTTGTAATTGGTCCCCCAGTTAGACATTCAGAGGAAAGTAGCAGATTCTTTGCCTTCTGGTTGTTTTCTCCATGTTATAACATGGCTTCTATAATTTGTAAGCGGGTTTCCTATGTTTGTGTGCTATTAGCAACATTACCATTAGGTTTGTGTGTTTGAAATAAAGTAAGCAGACTTTATAACTTTGTTTTAACAAAGCATCATTGCTTGCTTACTACTTTGTCATTAAGAGTAATTGAAATTACAACATAGAAAGGAACCTTCAGTCTAAAGTCTGTGCCTGTGTTAGTTCCTTAATGGGAGATATCTGCTGTAACTTGCTGTCATTGTATTTGGCCTGTATTCTTTAATATTCTTCCTGTTCAAATATTGCGTAGCTCCCTTTCAGAAAGCATGGCCTAATAAGTGAAAGCTTCCATTCTTTGGCTGTAATGGTCCTGAGTAGAAGAAACTTTGGGGCATTTTTTCTGTTCCCGCTGGATGTGAGTTTGTGGCAGCAACTGTCTTTGCTTTCTAGACTCTCCCTTCAACCCCTTCCTAAAGTCATTATATTCATCAATATGCAGAATGGAAAAGTTTGGTTTATTCAGTGGGAATTGCTCTAATAGATCAAGGCACAGTTTTTGGCAGGCAGAGGTTATTCTGAATTGTGCCAACGTTGTACTGCAGCTGACCTGGAGGGAGTACTCAATGCTGACATTACATTGCAAAAAGAAGAAAAATATTTCACTCCTCAATTGATGAATACAGTTGTGTTTATTCCCCATTGTGTACTGTGTATGTGATAATTATCAGCTGGCATCAAGAATGCCAGCTGTAGGCACATTCCTTTCCTTCACATTGGATTCTGCATTCAGACCTGGCAAAGTTTTTTTACAGTCTGTATAATAGAGGCAGGACTGGAGGCTGAACAAGCAGATTATTGTGGCTGTCAGCAATCGTATCTTGTTCAATGGTATCTGCATATTTTGTTTTTTCAGCAGCCAATTATCTTGGCTGGGTCTACTCTTGTTCAAAACAGGAATGACTCTCACTGGGAAACTTGGGATCAGTGAGACTTGTCAGACCTCAATTTTTCAGACGCTGAATTCTGTTAAGTAACAGATTTTTATTTGTTGTGTAAATCACAGCAAATAACCAGGATTAAATAAAATGTACGCACAGTTTATTTCTATCCATTATTCTGGAACTTATGCATGATTTAATAACTATCCCTGTGTGGGCATAATCCATACACTGGGTGATGATTCGAATGGGTATTCTGCCAATCCCCCCTGCCAACCACTTTCATAAACTGTCCTGGGTAGGATTTACCAGCTAAACAAAAACATTGGATTTTACAGAGTACATGGATGATTTTATATCTGGTGCTATTGTGATTCAGTCATTGGACAACAATTTCTGTGCGTTAGCTCCCTATGTTTATGTTGTTAAAACTGGCCCCTTTATCCCAGTGGGTTCAATCTTAGATCTGCAAAAATGTTATGATTGTGTCACTGGGAGAAAGTATACAGCATTAGCGATATATGCGCAAAGAGTGGACCCATGGGGGAGAATTTTCTCATCGGGCTTGCGTCCCGACATCACCGCGCGTCATTCCGATCTTCCGTTTGGTGGGCGCGCGCCGGAGGCGGCATTGCACCTGCTGGACTGGCATAGGCTTGTTAAGGCCATTAATAAACCAATTTAGGTAATTAACAGGGCTGCCCGTCCAACCTTAAGGTTGCGAGGCAGGCAAAGAGCCCAAGCGGCCTTCGTGTTTTTCAGGAAGCCTCATCCACCGGCGGGATGAGGTTTCCTGAAGGTTTTATTAAATAAATTTTAAAAATTCTCACAATTCATAAACATGTCCCAACTGACGTGACACTGCCACATGAGGAGGCATGTCTGAATAATTTTAATATTTCTTTTTTCCCCAACTTTCATTATGAACTTAATCTCCCTGAGGCAGCTCCGTGCCTCAGGGAGATTTCTGCGCTCTTATACGCGCAGGCTCCAACTCTCCTTTCTCCCCCCCACCCCCACAAGTAGCACTGAGCGCTACCGGGCACACATCATGCTGGGTGGGCCTTAATTGGCCCACCCACATAAAATGGCACACAGCCGATCACGAGCGGCAATCGGCACCGTGCCCACTCCTGACCGGCCCGCCTGACAGGCAGAAGATTCTCACTAGAAACAGCCAATTTGCATCAAGCAGACAGCACACAGTGCAATTGCCAATCGAACAACTGGGGAGAGAGGATTTGGTTGCATGAGCTCTTACTTCCTCACATTTGTCTCTTTGCTGAGATCTGCAACATAATGGCACACAGATAGTTGGAGGATAATAATATAAAATGTCATCTCACGTGGCAGATATTTTGTGCTGTGGCAAAGATTTGAAAAAATATTTCCAGGATGACATCTGTCCCTTAAACAAAAAACAGCACAATATCTGGTTTAGAACAGGATAACAGGATTGAATTTTAAAAGGGTGAATAGCTATCAAATAGTCAGTTGAACAAAGTATTTAATGTGCTGCTGGGACTGGAAATGTCATGTAGAAAGCAAAGTGTTGCAGGATTCAATGGGTATTGCAGAGTCTTGTGTGATTATTTTCATTGGAGAAATGTTTTGTAGAACATAACCTCAGGAGATGAAATATTTGCATTGAACTTATGCCTGGAGTAGTTCGTCCATGATCTGTGGAAGAATCTGGCTTATTGGTCTACATGACCTTTTCTTCTCCGTGCTTAGGTATGTTACTCAGCATAGCTGTTTATCTTTGTAACTTAGCAGCTGCAGCACAGCCTACAAATTAAATTTTAGGGAAACTGATATAAGTCATTAAAATGTCCAACAGGTTCTTTACTATAAAACGCTCACCAAGTTACATGCAAATGCACAATTTCATAACAGTCAAAACCCAATAATCAAAGACTTCTAGTAAACTAAAGGAAAAGCGAAGGAGTCATTTTCATTTCTGATCCTCTTAGGTGAAGTGGGAGGAGAGAGAAAGACAAATTCAGATTGGTTATGTCCCTTTAAGTACCATAAGAGGAGGGGGAAATGGTTCAATGTTGAGTGACCCATTATGTGGAAGCACGTTCTGGTGCCATTTGCTTAGAAAGTCGTCAACTTGCTTCCAGACAAATGAGAGCAATGCTATCCAGTACCACAGTGCCAATCAGTGCTTTTGAGTTGCTGGCTGCTTCTTGATCAACTTTGGATATGCAAATGGTGCTAAGTTTGACCATCAAGTTCAAATTCTCTCTCTCACTCTCTCCCCCTCCTTATCAGTGAAATGCATGCTTTAAAATAATAGAAAATCAATAAAATTAAGCATTGACAGCACTGTGGCTTCAATATTTGTGCTTGTTAGGAAGGAAAGGAAGAAAAACAACTTTTCTGCACTTGTGTGGAATCACATTTCTAAAAAAAACCCAGTGAGAGGGAAATAGAAATTTGAAATACTAACACAGCTGTCATCCATCTGTGTTCAGCGCAGACAACTCACTTTTTGATCCCTGACGCCTCTCTTCCCATAGTGAAATAGTATTTTCTAATTTAGATTCTTGCATTAAACACAAAATAATTTGCCACTAATATGTATGCACAGAAGCAGCAGATGCTAAATTTTTGGATTGTGGGTCAGCTGGAGTGAGAAAAGCTCTTTCAGGAACCATCCTACATATTGATGGGTACCAGGAACTAAGAATGGCTCACGAATGAGGTGTATTTGCAAGTTGTTAAATCTACAGGACATTTAGAGAGATTGCAAAAACATGTTCAGGAAATTGGTTTAAGCATTTTAACTTGGCTATGCTCCTTTTTTGCATCACTGAAAGCATGTGACGCTTGATTGCCTAGGCATAAGTTGGTGGGGATACAATGTTTACTGTTTGCCATTGAGTCTCCCATTGTTGGTGGCACATGAAGCAACCCATTTCTACAATCAACTATTACATCTCCTGAGGTTATGTTCTACAAAACATCTCTCCATTTCTTCCAGTGCTATTTGTCCAGAGCAGAATGTTCGTCATAAATTGTATTCATTGTTACATCCTTTTTTGATCATCCTGTAATTGGACATTCTTTGAATTCCAGCACCTTCCCTGCCCTTCAAGTAGAATCCAGCCTAAGTACCTTGTGCATCCACTATGGGGTGACCTGATAAGTTGACCCACCACCATACTGTCTCTGTCTGATTATTGTATCCATAATCAGCTGACCTGTGAAGCGCAAACTTCCATATTGGTTACATAATCCGTCCAATGAACTTCCAACAGTCATCTTAAACAAAGCTGGTGGAATGCATGTTGTGTGTTTCCACGATCTGCTATGTGTCCAGAGGCATGCTGTTGAGTTGGGAGGACAATAGCATTGTACAGTCTCATTTTGCTGACTGTGCATTTTCTTGCTCTCCCAGATGTTTGACTCATGAAAACTGATTCAAAAGTTCTGCCAATTCTTGCCTTCATTCCTTTAGTGAGCTGGTATTATACTCCCAAGGCAGGCAAAGTCTTTACTCTTTTGCGTTCTTCTCTATCAATCACACATCCAACAGTGTTGACAGCACTGTTGACAGTCTCCTGTCTCCATTATCTTGGTCCTGTTAGGTACTGACATGAAGTCCTGTTTTTGGCAGCTTTTCGTTTTATGCTCACAGGGAATATTTTCCTTCCATCCAAGTTATTGTTCATTCTGTCAAATCTAGATCTTGAAGTTTACCACATGCCCAAACAAACCAGTGCCTCAGTAATCACAAAGTCTATAACAATGCAGAAGAAAAATAGAAATCATATGCAGCCTTAACTTATCCCAATAAAAATCTTAACCAATTTCACCTGTCCTATCTCTGTCCCGATGCAGCTCGTAGTCTCATCATAAAAAGCTTCTATCAGATACCAATCTTTCTGGAATTCCAGAATGTCTCAAGACCTTCCACAGGTTTCTCTTAGACAATATCAAATGCTTTTCTAAAATCAATGAAGTAATGAACTTTCACTAGTATGCTAAGTCATTCGCAGTAAATCTTCTCAAGGAGAAAATCTTCCTCAGTACTTATGAACAAATGAAATAAGATCTAACCTCTAGCCTATTATCCTAGTTCACTTCAGCTAGCTCAGCTTTCATGCCCATATAGTTTCCCTTATTTAAGTTTAAAATACTAGTCTTAGACTAATCTTCTCTCGTTTAAACTGGATGTAAAATCCAATCATATTGTGGTCGCCGCTACCTAAGGGTGCCTTCACTCTAAGGTCATTAATTAATCCTGTCATATTACACAATACCAAGTCTAATATAACCTGCTCTCTGGTTGGTTTTGGAACATGCGGCTCTAAAAAAACTATCTCAAATCATTCTATGAACTTCTCATCCAGGCTACTACTGCCAATCTGATGTTTCCAGTTTACTTGTAGATTAAAATCACCCATAATTATTGTCATCCCTTTAGCACAAGCACCCAGTATTTCTTCTGGTATATTTTATCCTACATTGTTGCTACTGTTAGGGAGCCTGTAGACCACACCTACCAGTGACTTCTTTCTCCTACTGTTCCTCATCTCCACCCAAACCAATTCTACATCCTGATCTCCTGAGCCAAGGTCATCTCTAACTATTGCACCAAAGCCATCCTTGATTAACAGTGCTACCCCTCTACCTTTACCTAGCTTCCTATTCTTCTTTAATGTCACATACCCCTCAATATTCAAGTCCCAATCCTTGTCATCCTGCAGCCACATTTCCATAATAGCTATCAAATCATATTTTTTTACTTCAATGTGCACCATCAATTCATTTACTTTGTTATGAATGCTATGCATATTCAGATACAGAGCCTTTAGCTTTTTCTTTTTGTTACCTTTGTAACACCTAGCCTTGACTATTGGTGTATTCTTTGGTTCTATCTCATTGTCGCTTCCTGCTATTCTATGACCCTCATTTTCCATATTACTGTTATGGTCCCCTGCCTGAACCTACCCCTTGATTTACCCATTTACCCAAGCTCAATCCCTCTTCCCTCTTGTTTAGTTTAAAGCCCTCTTTATTTCCCTAGTTATGTGGTTCGCAAGAACACTCGCCCCAGCACAGTTCAGGTGTAGACCATCCCAATGGTACAGCCCCCACTTTCCTCAGTACTGGTTCCAGGACTGGTTTCTTCACATCTCTCACTATGTCATAATGGTTCTGCCTGGCACTTTATCAGCAAGTGTTTTCATTCTTTTCAACTTGATGGTGCAAAATGCGTCTCCAGCTACAGGTAGGAGTGTGACCCCTCTCCAGGCCTCTAGGCATGATGCCTCTTCTCCAGTTTAGAACAGATCGCCTTTTACCAAACCATTCTACGTAACTTGCACAATTAGTTTGTTAACACTTCCTTTTCAGTTTTTAGCATTTTTGTGTCCATCTAATCATAACCTGATGCTATTCCACTCCTTGGTTACTTGCTCCTTACCTCCAGTGATATAGCTAAATCCACTGTTTCTTCACATCTCTCACTGTGTCTTAATGGTTCTGCCTGGCTGAGCAGAGACTAGAAATTCTGCAACTGACAGTCTCTTTGTCCTCCCTCTGTGTTTAAAACTCTACCATTTTAAGCTTTCACAATGTCACTACTATTTTAGAACCATGATCAGTTGTTTGAATACCAAGAATCTTTGAGTCCCCTCTTGTATATGCTTCCTCAGCTTCTCTTGTTTTGTGTTCTGCCCTTTCTCAGTCTCCTCATGATCTTTTAACTGCTTTATCTCTTCATTCTTGGGATGTGGGGGCCACTGGCAAGTTTAGCATTTACTATATTGCCCAGCCCCTAATGCACTGAGAAGGTATTGGTGGGTCACCTTCTGAAGCCACTGCGGTCATGTGTTGAAGGTTATTCAGCAATGCTGTTAGGAGTTCCAAGATTTGGTCCCAGCAACAATGAAGGACTGACGATATGATTAAGGCAGAATGGTGATTGGCTTTGAGGTGGTTGCGTTTCCATGAAGCTGCTGCCCTTGTCCATCTCGGCCATGGCAAGAAAAAAATTGTTTGAAATGTGAGACACTCACTTTATTTGTGGTCTTAGAAAACTCAAGACCATTTCCTTTTCACTTTTTACAAAGGCTCATGGATCTACTGTGCTGTAACAGTTCCAACATTGCAATATAGTGCACTTTATACATAGTTGGGCGCTAGTCAATTTTTGCTATCCATTGTGGAGATTTAAAATCATTTGGCGAAATAGCACTTCTCTACTCCCTTGTTGCCCACCACCACTTCTGAAAATTACAGAACCAGAACCCCAAGGTTGAAGAATGAGAATATGCTTGATCTGGACGGCGTAAGTGTTGAACATTGGGGCTTTAATCTTATTTATCCTCACTGGTCTCAAAGTGGGAATCCCTCAAAAACCACAAACAGTGTTGGTTTTTGGAACAATTACTAGTCCCTGTCTAACTTCTGATTGAAATCACTGCATGACAAATGGTGACCTGCCTCTTTGGCACGTTCACTGAAATGCCTAGGTTGCACAGAAGAGGTGAATTGCAATTCTGCCTATGAGCAGCACAGAAAGGGACTGGCATGTGTGGCAGTGCAGGAAACTAGAGGCCGGGATTTTCCGCTCCCGCCTGTGGTGGGAAATGTCGCAGGCAGGATGGAAAATTTGAAGAGGCAGCCAAAAGAAACCCTGGCGCGAGAGTCCACCAGCTACCCTCTAATTCTCCTTGCAACATTAGCCCCCTTTTCTCTCGACTCATCTGGAATGGTACTTCAGTTTATCCATCTTCAGGTTCCCTGAAAAACAATTGATGCTGCAAATAAATGTAACAATTTTAATCAAGGTTTAATGAAGGTGACCCTTGGCCTCAGAAAACTCTTAATGCTGTTTGTAAAATCTCTTGGGTATTCTGATTTCACAGTTAGTCAAACCACAGATTAAGTTAATTGTTTCAGATTATTTTGGGATGGCATTTTTTTTCCTTAACAGTGTGCAGGGCACTTTGTGTTTGTGTTTCTTTCACCTCTGATCCACCCATTTTTTTTGGATTATATTGGGTATTCTAATTCAGCCAGTTCAAGTCCCATGTTAGCACTCATAGGTTGAAAAGATGGGAATATATGAGCACCTGTCTATGGAAGGTGGTAAAGATCACGATCAGGCTGAATTTTTACATCAAGATACTTTTAAGTAACTATTATGGAAATGAGAAAGTGCAGAAAAGGTTAGAAAAAAGCATGCAAAGAAGAGAACTGCAATACATCTCAAAATGCTGGAAAGTGGATCAAAGTACAAAAAATTCTTGTGGGGAGCATGTCCCTGAAACTTCTAGAAATAAACAGTGAACCACAAGAACTCAGTTGCCTGATTTGTGTACTTCAGTTTTTCTCCCCCTTATAATGCGATTGTTAGAACATTGGTATAGTCGCGGCTTCAGTCAAGACAAATCCATGTTCCATCGCACTCCTACTGGAACTAATTCTTTTTCAATGTCATATATCTAATTATTAGGTTTCAGTATTCATGGGGGAAAATGCAATTGCAAAATGCAAAGAACCAATATAAATTCTGAAATTCAGTGAAGGACAAAAAGAATTTAACTACATTGCCTTTAAGCAGTAGTTTCAGTCATAGGCCTTTGTTAATAGTTGTGAAGGAAAAATAAAGAAAATAAAGAATTGCATTTATGTAGAATCGTTCTCGACCACAGGATGTCTCAAAGTGTTTTATAGCACTTCTGTTTGAAATATAGGCCAGAATTTTTCCCTCGTCGGGGGTGCGCGCCCCACCCGCCAGCCGCGATCAGCTCCGGTCTGCAATTTCACGCAGGCGGGCCAATTAAGGCCTGCCCTGTGTGGATCGCGAGCGGGGGTAGGAAGGAGAACCGGGCCTAGCGCACATTTCGCGCTAGCACGGAGCTGCCTCAGGGAGATTGACGCGCTTTTGAAAAAAATTAATAAAGACAGTAAAAAATTTTTAAAAACATGTCCCCTCATGTGACCCTGTCACATGAGCTAGGACATGTTTTTAATTCAAAAATAAAGTTTTTAGTTAATGTTTATTTGCTCATTCCCGCTCATGGATGAGCTTTCCTAAAAAATGTAAAGGCCACTTGGCCATTTTCCCTGTCCGTCAACTGTAAGGTTGGATGGGAAGCATTAATTTGATTTTAATTAGCTTGTTAATGGCTTTAATAGGCCTTTCAATTATCGGTGGGCGTGCAGCCGACACCTGCGCGCAGCCGCCGAACGAAATATCATGCATCATATTACGCTCGGGCATGTTGGGAGCGCGCCCACACACCGTAAAATGCTGCCCATAGTTATCGTGATAACGTGGATTGTTTAATACTTTATATGTTGTCAACTTTTTGAAGCTATTCATCTGCTTTCCTGAATTCTGTAAGGTACTGTGTATGATGTATTAAAAGTTTCATACTTCTAAAGAAAAAAGGAAGATTTATATTGTGTAGTGTTCAGTTGTTATGTGCTTGATTATGTGAGTCTGTTTATTAGTGATGCTCACAGTGCTCGATTAGTTAAGCCTGGGCGTGGATTCAGAGAAAAGTAAGCAGCAGTAGAAAAAGCTGGAAGCTGGAGCTAGAAACATGGAACAGACATTTCAAAGCACTGTGAATAAAACATGTTACACGCATGGAAATTTGTGTAATCTCTGCATATTTCCACGATATAGAATACACAACATATAGAGCTTTTCATGACCACCAGACATCTTGAAGCAGTTTATAGCTATGAAGTACCTTTGAAGTGTAGCCACTATTGTAGGAAATGCAATAGCCAGTTTATACACAGTAAGCTTCTACAAACAACAATGTAATAATGACAAAATAATTTATTTTTGTGATGTTAATTGATGGATAAATATTGGCTAGGGCACCTGAGGTAACTTACCTGCTGTTCTTCAAAATAGTGTCATGGAATCTTTTACATCCACTTGAGAAAGCAGATGGGCCCTCAGTTCGGCACCTTATCTGAAAGATGGCACCTCCAACAATGCAGCACGGCCTCAGTACTGCACTGAAGTGTCAGCCTTGAATTTTGGATGGCGATTGCATTTTATGTTTCGTAGGGACTATGCAGAATAACTTTTACTTAATAGTACGAGTGCAGATGAACTCTTCTCTGTTAGGATATTAATAAGGATGGTTGTTCATATTCCAGCTCAGAATCACAAGATATTTTAACAAGGTTTTTACTATACAGGTTAATACCCTTCATTTTAATTAGTTGCTAATGGATTGTCATTGTAAGTGATGTAGGATTCACTATTTCAGACAACACATCCCCAGGCAGCCAGCAAGCTTGACTAAATACTTGGTCCTGAGCCAAAGTTCACAATGTGAAATCCCAGGGCTACCTGTCACTCTGGCTCACTTATCTTGGGTGGATAAATTCTATCCACCGAGTTGAGTTGCTGTCGTTGGTGAATTGTGTGAGATGATGAACTGTGTAAAAAAAAGTTATTTACTCTCAGTGCTGGGAAGAAGTTGTTACAGGCTAACTCATAAAGTTAAATTGTTCCCTCTGCTGCCTTTAGATAGAGCAGGGATGTCATTATTTTGGATAAGTCCACAATCCAGATTCCAGACTCTGCAGGGGCAATTTAAATCCTGCCTGCCTAGTGGACATCTTGTTGGTGGGCAATTGAAATTACCTAGGGACTAACCTACCAACGCCCCACTTTCTTTCCAAGGGCTATAATTTTAACCTGTTTTTCTGAGCAGGCAAGTAGGACACCTGCTGGAAAGTGGAGGGGCCCTTCTTCACATATGAAGATGATGGATGTGATCAGGACTGTACTCCTATTTCAACCATGGGCCTAAGCAGGTACG
The DNA here is from genome assembly GCF_964194155.1 of Cetorhinus maximus. Lineage (NCBI taxonomy): Eukaryota > Metazoa > Chordata > Chondrichthyes > Lamniformes > Cetorhinidae > Cetorhinus > Cetorhinus maximus. Next base: position 34,667,367 of record NC_135895.1, read on the forward strand.
TCTTTGTGACTTTCCTGCCAGGTAAACCTTGTGGAAAGAGGAGCCAGATCAGAAGCAGCCACAAGGAATGTTTAGGTTTCCCCTGCCCTGAGTTCTTGCAGCCCGCTCCCCGCCAACCCTTTCCCCACCCACCGATTGCAAGGCCCTTCCAAAAACTGCTCCCATTACTTAACTGAGTGCCGAGGGTCCTCTAGTCACCTGACATTGCTCTCCTACCCACCTGCTGCCTTTCACTTGCTGCCAGTTTTGGGCAGGGAACTGACGGAAGGAATCTAGACAAAAACCCAGGAGTTCAGATCTCTCAGGCCTCACATTGCTGAGGTCAGGAGGGTTCGGCATATGTCTCAGACCCTATCTGCCTGATTCCCACTCAAGTTATAATTGGAGCTCAGTTTCTCCTCAGTTATGGGGAGGAATATCTATGAAGTACCACTGGATTTTTGGAGGCAAAATGGAGTTAGTGAAAATTTGCTAAAACTCTGGATTAGACAGCTTGTCAATCACCAGTTGACAGTAATGACTGTTCTGCAGATTTGATGCGTCTAATCTTCTTTTCAGGCTCGCTCACTCAGCATCTTCTTTACACTCCTATTTTTCACTTTTATTCATTGCTCTGCCTTTCTCTTGCAGGGGGCAGGTAGGGTTCTTTTTGAAGCACACTACCTCAGAATCCTACCATGTGGGCAACAGGATGGAATGAGTTTTGGGGGCAAAATGTAGTGCAAACTAAGAAAGTAACAGAGCAAAAATGGAATCAGACACGCAGGAGTTCTCACCTCATTTTTCCCCAAAACTTGATTCCATCCTGCCATTGCCCACGTGGTTGGATTCTGGGGTAAATTGCTCCAAGAGCACCCTTCCTGGTCTCCTGTCATCTGGGGTCCAGTAGTTTATTTCCTCCTCTTGATATAAACTCTCCCTCATCCGCCTACCCATTACTTGTCCAGATCTGATGCTTGGGTTCTGAGTAAATGAGAGATTCTGTGTGCTTCTCTTCTGTTTGCTTCTGTGCTCACTATAGAGGATACAAAAAACCTTCCAATAATCAAATCAGGAGGTGAACGAGAGAAAGGATCTTGGTGAAATTGAAATCAATAGGGGAACGGTACTGAGTAAATTGATGGAGCTGCAAACTGGCAAGTCTCCGGGTCCTGCTGCACTACATTCTATGATCTTAAAAGAGATGGTTAATGAGGTAGTTGATGCGCTGGTGTTAATTTTCCAAAATTTGCTAGATTCTGGAAAGGTGCCATCAGATTGGAAAGTAGCAAATGTAACCCTTCCATTCAGGAAGGGAGGGAGGCAGAAAGCAAGAAACTATAGGCCAGTTAGCTTGATACCGGTCGTGGGGAAGTTATAGAATCGATCATTAAGGAGGTTATAGCTGGGCACTCAGAAGAGCTCAAGGCAGTTGGGAAGAGTCAGCATGGCTTTGTGAAAGGAAAATCATGTTTAACCAAAACAAAGTGAGAGTGACTGCCCTTGACATCAAGGCAGCAAAACTGGAGTCAGTGGGAATCAGGGGGAAAACTCTCCACTGGTTGGAGTCTACCTGGCACAAAGGAAGATGGTTGTGGTTGTTGGAGGTCAGTCATCTCAGCTGCAGGACATCACTGCAGGAGTTCCTCAGGGTAGAGTCCTTGGCCCAACCATCTTCAGCTGCTTCATCAATGACCTTCCTTCCGTCATAAGGTTAGAAGTGGGGATTTTGGTTGTGATTGCACAATGCTCAGCACCATTCGCAACTCCTCAGACACTGAAGCAATCCATGTCCAAATGCAGCAAGACCTGAACAATATCCAGGCTTGGGCTGACAAGTGGCAGGTAACATTCACGTTACACAAGTGTCAGGCAATGACCATCTCCAACAAAAGAGAATCTAACTATCGTCTCTTGATGTTCAATGGCATTACCATCACTGAATCCCACACTATCAACATCCTGGGGGTTACCAGTGACCAGAAACTGAACTGGACTAGCCATATAAATATTGTGGCTACAAGAGCAGTTCAGAGGCTAGGAATCATGCGACAAGCAACTCACCCCCTGACTCCCCAAAGCCTGTCCACCATCTACAAGGCACAAATCAGGAGTGTGATGGAAAACACCCCACTTGCCTGGATGGATGAGTGCAGCTCCTACAACACTGAAGAAGCTGGACACCATCCAGGACAAAGCAATCCCCTTGTTTGGCACCACATTCACAAACATTCATGCCCTCCACCACCAACGCACAGTAGCAGCAGTGTGCACCATCTACAAGATGCACTGCAGGAATTCACCAAGGCGCCTTTGACAACACCTTCCAAACCCATGACCACTAGACCTAGAAGGACAAGGGCAGCAGCTAGGTGGGAACACCACTACCTGGAAGTTCCCCTCCCAGTCACTCACCATCCTGAGTTGGAAATATATCGCCGTTCCTTCACTGTCGCTGGGTCAAAACCCTGGAACTCCCTTCCTAACAGCACTGTGGGTGTACCTACACCACATGGACTGAAGTGGTTCAAGAAGGCAGCTCACCACCACCTTCTCAAGGGCAACTAGGGTTGGGCAATAAATGCTGACCTAGCCAGCAAAGCCCACATCCCGTGAATGAATTTTTAAAAATTGAGTTTTTTGAAGGAGTAACATACGCAGTGGATAAAGGGAGCCTGTAGATATAGTGTACTTGGATTTCCAGAAGGCATTTGATAAGATGCCACATCAAAAATTATTATGGAAAATAAAAGCGTATGATGCATTAGGTAACATATTAGCATGGATAGAAGATTGGCTGGCTGGCAGAAAGCAGAGAGTGTGCATAAACGGGTCTTTTCCTAATTGGCAGGACGTTACAAGTGGCGTCCCACAGGGGTCTGTACTGGGGCCTCAACTTTTTACGATTTACATCAATGATTTAGATGAGGGGAGTAAAGACATTGTAGCTAAATTTGCAGATGATACAAAGATAGGTCGGAAAGTATGTTGTGAAGAGGACATGAGGTGGTTGCAGATGGTTATAGATAGGTTGACTGAGTGGGCAAAGATCTGGAAAATGGAGCTTAATGTGGGAAAATGTGAAATTGTTTACTTTGGCAGGAAGAACAAAAAAGCAGACTGTGACTTAATGGAGAATGGCTGCTTGATTCTGCGATGCAGAGATCTAGGTGTTCAAGAACATGAGTCACAAAAAGTTAATATGCAGGTACAGCAAGTAATTAAGAAGGCTAATGGAATGCTATCCTTTATGGCGAGAGGGATTGAACATAAAAGTAAAGATGTTATGCTTCAGTTATATAGGGAATTAGTGAGACCACACCTCAAATAGTGTGTGCAGTTTTGGTCTCCTTATTTAAGGAAGGATATAAAGGCGTTGGAGGCGGTTCAGAGGAGGTTTACTGGATTGATACCTGGAATGAGTGGGTTGTCTGATGAGGAAAGGTTGGACAGACTGGATTTGTTTCCACTGGACTTTAGAAGAGTGAGGGGTGATTTGATTGAAGTATACAAGATCCTGAACAGTTTTGACAAGGTGGACATTGAAAGGATGTTTCCTCTTGTGGGTGAGTTCAGAACTAATGGGCACTGTTTTAAAATTAGAAGTCACCCTTTTAGGACAGAGATGAGAAATTTTTTCTCTCAGAGGGTTGTGCGACTTTGGAATTCCCTGCCTTAGAGGTGGGGCGGGGGGGGCGGGGGGGCGTTGGAGGCGGCGGAGTCATTGAATATTTTTAAGGCAGAGGTTGATAGATTCTTGTTAGGCAAGGGAATCAGAGGTTATCGGGGTTAGATGGGAATGTGGAAATCCAAACACAGGAAGATCAGTCATGATCTTATTGAATAGCAGAGCAGGCTCGAGGGGCCAATTGGTCCACTCCTGTTCCTATTTCTTATGTTCTTATGCTTGCCTCTCTGTTGTTGCACTGCACCATTACCACTAGCCAACCATTATTATTGTATTTTGTAAATCACCTAGCCTCTAGTGACTTCTAGTGACAAAAACAGGGAACTTCAGTCCCACTGTCAATTCCCCAATATTAATTGTTTTTGTGGGTTTCCAAAATTTACAACATTTGCAATGTTGACGAATAATGGGGAGGATTAACAATACAACATCAGTGCATTTTGTTAACATGGTAGAAACTCTTAAAACTAGACTAGAGGGAGCAAACTCGCAGCGTGGACACAGAGTTAAATTAACTGATTAAAGATTTCCATACAAATCATGAGAAATATTGTATCATACTTGTAATTTAACAGTGCTTTCTGGAACCCTATTTTAACACTAATTAACTCTTTTGAAAAGAACCCTGGGTCTATATCAGTCTATGGATAGATCCAAGACAAAGATACACCAAGTTCTCATCTGAGAGTTGCTCTATGCTGATGATGCCACACTACCTCTCCAGACTGAGGAACACCTTCAGCAGCAAATGGACAGACTCTCTCATGCCTGGAAAGACCTTGAGTATCAGGAAAACAAATGTCATGGTCCAGGATGTTGCCATACTGCGATTTATCAGCATTGACAGTGTGACACTGAAGGTTGTTGACAGCTTCACATATCTAGGCTCCACAATCGCCAGCAATCTGTCACTTGATGCTGAGATCAACACACACACACAGCAAAAGCTGCCGCTGTTATATCCAAGCTAAGAGTGTGGAACAACAGCAACCTGACTGAGAATGCTAAACTGCAAGTCTGCCAAGCCTGCATCCTCAGCACATTCCTCTACAATGGTGAGACTTGGGTAACATAAGCTAGGCAGGAGAAAAGGCTGAATATGTTCCACCTTGCTGCCTCCGATGTATCCACATAATCTCTTGGCAGGACAAGGTCACCAACTCAGAGGACCTAGAGCATGCTAGGATAGCATACATTCATTGCCAAGTCAACATCTTCTACGCTACCTTGGGCTCGTTCTTTGGATGGATGACACCGTATCCAAACCTTTTGTACAGTGAACTGGTCACAGGGTCATGACCTTCCGGGCATTCATACGGCCATGACAAGGGCGCCTGCAAATGAGATATGAAGATGGTGGACATTGACAACTGGGAGACAGTTTGCTGACGACCGTGACATCTGGAGGCTGACTGTTTGGAAGGACTTTGGATGAGGCGAGCAGAAATGAAAATCTCAGCTGGCCGAGAAAAAGCCCAGATAAAGCAAAGGCTGGTGAATCGTGCACTTTCTCATCCCACTGCATTTCTCTGCAGCAAATGTGGCAGAGACTGCCATGTCAGAGTGGGGCTCCTGAGCCACACAAGGCACACAGTTGACCATCACATAGCCCAAATGATCATCTTACGAGATGGAAGTTAAAAGTTATGGGGAGAACTACAGGTCCATAGGTCAATTGTTCTAAGCAGCACTCAGGCTGGCTGGGTGAGGCTGGCTTTTGTTGCCCATCACTAGTTAACCTTGCGAAGGTAATATATGAGCTTTTCATTTGAACCACTGCAGTCCATGTTGTAAAGGTACTCTTCAACAATGCTGTTAGGTAGGGAGTTCAAGGAATTTAACCCTGTGACAGTGAAGGAGCCGCAATGCATTTCCAACTCAGGATGATGCATGACTTGAAGGAGAACATGAATGTGACTGTGTTCCCATGCATCTACTCTCCTTCTGGATGGTAGAGGTTGCGGGTTTGGCAGGAGATAATAGGGTGACTGCCGACTATGGAATGAAATATCTTATGTTGATACTCTTCAGTTTTGTATTCCACGGGGAGAGCATTTACAATTTTTCCTCTTGTACTTTGACACTGCAATTATTCCACCTTCCTCCAGATGCCATTTATTGCTGAGGTTTCATTGCCATGAAATAACATCTGTTTAAAGATATCAACTCAATTTCAAATGCTTATTACCATAATTTACTGGGAATAATGAAATTGATGGATTGACGGATTATAATTTTTGGGCAGTCACCTTGTGGAGCTCGCCGATTGCCCACCCATTACAGCAGTGAAAGGGCCCAAGCTGCTTTGTGGCATAAGCCTTGTTTAAATGGAACCAATGAGCTGTGGGTGTCCTGATGCACCTCATTGGATTGGGGCATTGCTGTAGGTGAGCCAGCAGAGATGGCAGCCGGCAGAGGATTCTCCTGCTCCCACAAAATAATTTAAGACTTATACCTTTTAGCACCTCTTCAGTTGAACGTCAGTGGTTGGAAAATGTTGGTGCATGCTCTGACCAGTTATCACCTAAAATGGATCCCAACCACATCATGGGACCCATATTTGGGGACTACATACAGAAAGGTTGGGCACATTTGCTGCCCAGCAATCAGCCTCATCAATATGTTTCTATCCTCCATAAAAGTGAAGTCTTCCAGAATTCTGTTGCTTTGTCTTAACTAACACCAAATTCCGTTTCCTTATCATCTATCTGATTGTTGATTTACATTGGCTTCTGGTCATGCAATGTCTTGATTTTTAAATTCTAATCCTTACTTTCCAATCCCTCTACTGCTTTGCCTATCTATCTTTGTAACCTCCTCTAGCCCCACAATCCTACAAGATAATTGTATTCCTCTAATTCCGGCTTCTTGTGCATCCCCAATTTTAACTGCTGCACCATTGGTGGCCGTGCTTATAGTTGCCGAGGTCTCAAGCTCTGGAATGCCTTCCTTACACCTCTCCACCTCTCTACCTCACTTTCCTCCTTTACAACACATCTTAAGACCTGCCTCTTTGACCAAGCTTTTTGTCATCTGACTTATACATTTCATTAAGTGGTTCAGTGTCATACTTCCTGTGAAGCATCTTGGGACATTTCATTTACTTAAAGGTGCTATATAAATATGAGTTGGTGATGTTGGCGGTAGCTGGAGCTTCAACATTAACTGTGCAGTAAGTTTACTGACCCCATTTTGGGGCTATTAGCCCTGAATTGATCCTATGTCTGTATGTGAGATTGAACAAACAATGACTATTCTACATTAATCAACATTTAACAATTGGACTCATTTTTACTGTGCAGAAAGATATCTGTTTGAAACAAAGTAGAATAATTAAATTATGTTATTGCAGTTCCAGTGACAATTCCATCATTAGGGCTCTTCCTGACAATTTGGTCATTTAAAGAAAGAATTGTTTGGCAAAACATTTGAAAGAGAAATGATAGAATTGTAGGAGTACCCAGAGTGCACTGCAGCCTTCATTGTTTATGCTTGTTCACATTCTATTCTCCTTTTAAAAAGCTCCAAGTGATTCACTCAAGTTTTGCTGTGCAACTGTGACATTATCTCAAGTTTAGGACCATAGCTTTGTCTCTAACGCATTATCTGAACAACTAGCTCTTCCAATCTCCTTAAAGGTTGTAATAGAGATGGTGTCTGTGAGCAATACTTCTATCAGTTTGATTTGTGTGCCCAGCACTTCAGTTTACATTGGGGATGTGATTAGATGACTCAGCCTTTCAAATTAATGGAAGACATTAAACTTGATGTTATCTTTCCCATGTAATGGCATTATTTAGAATGCAGCACGAGACTGCCTGACTGTTAGCAAAGGAACTTGTCACGTCACATTTGATAGAACCAGAGGGAAAGTTTTTTTTAGAGCATTAAGGAAGCATCAGACCTCAAAAACAAAGCCTGTTATCCTTTGAACTATCCAGTTCCTTTCTTTCTGTCCTGTGCTGCTTGGTTTATTTTATTTTCTTCTTTCAAATTTTCTTTCTTGAAAGTCTTTTATAAAGTAGAATTGTTCTCTTGGAAGAGTTGTCTGAGAAGCTTTGTTTCGATGTTTCATGCACGCACAATAAAATAACATGATTTGCATTAAAAAGCAACATTGTTTAACTGAAAAGTGATATCAATGATACAGAGAAAAAAGAATGAACTTGTTAAGTTTCCGCCTTTTAAGTGTCCTCACTGTTTTAATATAGGAAATGCAGCAGTCAATTCCACAAGGCAAGATTCCCCAAACAACAATGCAATAAATCAGCAGATCATCTATTTTAGTGATATTAGTTGAGGGCTACCTGTTTTGCCAGAACACTGGGAGAACTCCCCTGTTCGTCTTCAAATATTGCAATGAAAGCTTTCACTGGAGAGGGCAGGCAAGGACTCGGTTTGAAGTCTCATCTGAAAGATGACATCTCCAAACTGCAGTATTCCCTTGCTTCTGCACTGAAGTCTCGGACTAGAGACTTCAAGTTTCTGGAATGGGACCTAAACTGATACCTTCAGCTCTATCACTGAGCCCAGGCTGATACCTGATGCACACCCTTTTGGGCTCATTTTCTCTCAAAAATGCCAACAATCTCCTTTCAGAAGAAAAATGGCATTGGGGTTAGGACTGACTGACTGAGAATTACTCTGGTTTTTTAGCGCTTCAAAAAAAACACTTTTTGTTACTTTGCAGACTTCCAGCTGCTGCAGATTTGAGCAGTGTGGCTGCGCTGCAGTGACATAGACAATGGGCTTGGAAACATTGCTGGTGTGATGAATAGGCCCAGATCTTATGGCCTCCGGATCATCGGAGACTGGACATGTCCCAAGATGCAGTATGGGACTCTTCAAAAGTCCCAATGTACTGACTGCGTCAGAATTGTCCTGGACGTTTGAAATTCCGATGGACAATTCCCCTGTTTCTCCAGACCCTCCAAAATGGTCTCCAACTCTGAATTAGAGTTTCCAACTTACTTACCTGACAGAGAAATCCTAGACTAACTCTTGGGTAACCATACAACTGACCATCTCCCCCCCAACCCCTCCCCAAATTCCCCTCCCAATCGACCTGACCAGACTAGCTCCCCCCACTCCCACAGCACCCAACTCCCTCTCCGATCTGACCTGACTAGCCCCCACCACCCGACTCCCACATGACCCAACCTCACTGCCCTACCCAGCTGCCACACTACCCAACTGCTGCCCTGCCCTCTTACCCACTTATATCATCTACCATAAGACTTAGGAGCAGAAGTTGGCCATTGGCCCCATTGAGCCTGCTCCGCAATTCAATGAGATCATGGCTGATCTGATAATCTTTAATTCCACGTTCATGCCTTTTCCCCATAACCCTTGATTCCCTTATTGATTAAAAATCTGTCTATCTCAGCCTTGAATATACTTAATGACCCAGCCTCTACAGCCATCTGCGGTAAAGAATTCCACAGATTTACTACTCTCCGAGAGAAGAAATTCCTCCTCATCTCTGTCTTAAATGGGAGCCCCCTTACTCTGAGATTATGCCCTCTGGTCCTAGACTCTCCCACAAGGGGAAACTACCCTGTCAAGCCCCCTAAGAATCTTATATGTTTCAATAAGGTCGCCTCTCATTCTTCTAAACTCCAATGAGTACAGGCCCAACCTACTCAACCTCTCCTCATAAGAAAATCCCTCCATACCCAGGATCAACCTAGTGAACCTTCTCTGGACTGCCTTTAATGCCAGTATATCTTTCCTTAGATAAGGGGACCAAAACTGTTCACAGTATTCTAGGTGTGGTCTAACTAGTGCCTTGTATAGTTTCAGCAAGATTTCCCTATTTTTATTCTCCATTCCCTCTGAAATAAAGGCCGAAATTCCATTTGCCTTCCCTATTATCTGCTGAACTTGTATATTAGTTTTCTGGAATTCGTGTGCAATGACTCCCAAATCCTTCTCCCTGCCAAAGTGCATAACCTCACACTTTCCCATGTTACATTCCATCTGCCAAGTTTTTGCCCAATCACTTAACCAGTCTATATCCCTCCCCCTTACCCACTTACCTCGCCCACCCAACAACACTCATTCAGTAACACACTGAAAAGCTGTTTAAATGTCACAAAACTTTTCAGTATATTAGTGAACACATAGCAGAATATGGCAGCTAGTGCTGTAAAAAGGGGCACGGCTTCTGCGTGGATTTCCTTCGCTGATGTCTCCAAGGTTTCCTGCGCTGACTTGAGTTCTGCAGGACCCTCCATCAGAAAATTGGCCAGAAAAATCGGTGGAAAGTAAAGGGGTACCTTTTTGTCCGATGAGGGTCGTAAATAGAGGTTCTGATCCTGCTAGGAAGATTTGGGCCATAATTTCTACAGAGCTCAATAACAGGCCACTTGTTTTAGTTAAATACTTAGAGGCTGAAACAGATACTGCAATCTACATATTTTATGGCTAACTAGTGTGCTTATTGTAAGAGCATAAGCAAAAGGAGCTGGAATAGACCATACAGCCCGCTCTGCCATTTAATACAATCGGGGTTGATATTCTGCCTCAACTCCACTTTCCCACCTGCTCCCTGTGTGCCTAGATTCCCTGAGAGGCCAAAAATTTGTCTGTCTGACCTGAAGTATATTCAACAATGGAGCATTCACTACCCTCTAGGATAGAGAATCCCAAAGATTCATAACCCTTTGAGTGAAGAAATTTTTCCTCATCTCAGCCCTAAATGATCCTTAACCTGAAAACGTGCCTCCATGCTCTGGATTTCCCAGGCATAGGAAACAACCCCTCATTGCCTACCCTGTCAAACACCTTTAGAATCTCATATATTTCAATGAGATCACTTCTCATTTGTCTGAACTCCAGAAATTATAGGCTGGATTTACTCAGCCTCTCATCATAGGACATCCCTCTCATCCCAGGAATCAATCTATTGAATCTTTGCTGTATGATCTCCAGTGCAAGTATAGCCTTCCTTAGATATGGAGGCTAAAGCTGCACATAGTCCCTCAGGTTTGAGGGACTCACTAAAGCACCATTGTAGCAAGACTGTGAAGATAGACACAAAATATTCATTCAAATTCTCTGCCATTTCCTTGTTCTGCATGTTGATTTCTCCTGACTCTGCCTCTTGGGGACTAATGTTTACTTTAGCTGCTCTCCTTCTGGTATACTTGCAAAAGTTTTTACCCTCCATTTTTATGTATTCCATGTTTGCAAATTGCCAACATGTACATTTGTAATCTGTACACAACCTCAGATGAAAAAATGAAGAATTTAGCTTAAAGCTACCCTATTAATTAATTTGGCATAACTGGAAGATATCTGCTTATGTACTGCAGAGACCACATTTCTCCCACTTAATTTTAATTTGCATTTCCCAGTCTCCATTTGTACAGGTGAATTTTAGTCCGCCGAGGAATGGGGGAAGTGGGGGCAGAATGTTGTATGCCCCTCAGAAGTATTCCACTCATGCATGCCCCAGATCCACCAAAGCATTGGCAGAGGACAGGCAGAAAAAGACCTAGTTCAACATACCTGTGTAAAAATGGCTTAAACCTCTCATGCAGTGGCCTGATTGGTTATTTATGTTAGCGGGCGGTTCAGCTCATCATTTCAGATGCCAATGATCCAGTCATTTGCTGATCTTGACAACTGACTTCCTCAGTTCTCAGTCAAAGAAATTTGGGCTGCTTGTAAAACACAATTGCTATTGGCCATTTTTCATGGCCATCCAAGACCAAGTTCACCCCATTGTGTCATGGTGAGTGAGTATTCATTAAGTTACCACAACACCACTGATATTCTCAACTCTAATTATCATTATGGATAACCTCATTGGTGTCTTTAAATGAGTTTTACTGAATTGTTAACTCCCTGTGGTAAGAATAACAGCAACCATAAGACCATGGGTATAATTGGACTGTGGTTGGGTGAGAATTGCATTTTCAGGGCTGAAAGGTTTAAACCAAAAACTGGAAAAAGATTGATGATAGCGCTGTCCTTTAAGGTCTTTTCAGTTACAGACATTCACCTCATTGTGTTGGTGATCACATTTAATCTACGCTGGAGCAAACAAGTGGTAGTGGGGAAGGTTGGCAGTGAAGTTGCAAGTATGAAAAATTGCAGCTTGTCACTGTTGATAATTATATTGTTTATCAAAGCCTATGTCTGATTGAATAGGCAGCCTGTTTTCAAGGCTGTAGGGAAATTCCATTGTTTTTTATTCCTGGGACCAGCAGAATCCAAGGCATGGAACTCAGTTGACTTGATAGAGGAAGCCTGTACCATTGTCATATCAGAGAGATGCAGCATCAGAAGGATATTGTTGGTCCACCATCCTGTACATGACTGCAGAAGAACTGAAAGTCTCCATCTTTAAACCAGGAATGCAAGAAATGCTGTATCTCAATGAGAAGTAGCAAAGAGCTAGGGTTCTCACTTTGATTTCCTTTCTTGTAACTGCCTCTGAAGTGGTATTGATACCTGGAAGTATATCCATTGTAAGCCAGAGTTGATCATTGTTTGTAACAATAGAAGTCTTTGCTACTTCTACTGGAAGTAAAATTAGTAACAATCCACAATTGGAGTAGACTCCATAGCAGAATGAAATGCTGCGATCATTAATGGGAGTAGCTGGTAGCACAGGGAGCACAGCTGATTCCTAATGTGCAACCACATTTGAGCTGATGATACTGTTTAATGGGACTAGATTGGATAGTAGGACAGCAAGTTGACACCGTGAGTTAGAGAATTAATGTAAAAGGACTCGGAAGTAGCAGGGATTAGGATGTTGTCAGTGATCCTGTATTCATGAATATAGATTAAAACAGAAGTAAAGCTGATAGATTAGACGATATTTGAATTAGAATTGACTGTGTTTCTTTGTCTGTAAACAGATGCAGCCCTTATTTTCCTGTATGCAGAAGATAATAAATGCTAATTGTGATGGAATAAATTGACTACAATGCTTGTGATAAATCATAGGCCTGTTTTTTTAAAACTTCTTTCCCCTGCCCAAGTGTAAATGGTAGGAATATAGTATCCTGGTTTTGCAGAGATCATATGTTGGTATGTAGGGATCTTGGAACTTTACCCATCTCAATTTGAAATTATATGGTGTTAATATTACCCAAAAGCAGCATTTAATTGCCATAGAACTGAAACAGTACCCATTGATGGATAATATTTGGGTGGAGAGTGTTGTCTCTAGGAAGATGAAATATTGTTAAATGGACAATACTTTGGATGCACTATTAAAGTGATTGGGTCTCCTTAACATTTGGAGTTAAAAGATTGAAGATATGTAAAATGTTAACATGATGTGGGAAACCAGATAAAATCTCACATTTGACTTTGGTTCTGTGTCTCTAAAAAATTGTCCAACTTTCCATCACTGACGAGGCTTAATTGCTAGTTGGCTTCAATGCTGTAACCAGTTGATGGGGAAAGTGGGAGAGAATATGACAAAACAAGAGCAAATAGTTGTTCGTGTACAATGTTCTTCCTCATGTTATAGATTCCATTCATTGTAACCATGGTGATGTGAAGTTAATTGCTTGCATTGGTGAAGCCTGGAAGAGGCAATGTGGGCTAACAGAAGTTTAAGTGAAGGACTTTAAAAAATTAGTTAAGAAATGTAACACTCCATCCTATGATGAGAATGATGACTAATGTGTGAAGTGCTAATTGTAGATATTGTCTTTTTGTGATAAAGTATTATAAGGAACTTTTATTGAATGTGGTGAGGATTGATTAACCAACTATCCAACTGGCCTAAACATTCCCTGCAAACACATGGAAAACTAATTTGGAGATGGGAATTTGCTGTTCAGTTAGCTAAATAATGCAGAATAAGAATGTATACTCAATTTGATTGGATAAACTTATGGAGGAGACACATTAACAGTGGTGACCTATGTATATGCTAAACAATGTGTGCATGAGAATTTTGCTTCTTTAAGATGCAGTTTCCAATTATGCAATCATGGTGGAAATTGTACTCATTAATGCTTGATGTTTTGAGAGCAGCCTGAGCAGTAACCTGACCAGCCACAGTGTATTATGGTAGCCTGCAAAACATGAGCAATAGTATCCCTTCATTGCCTGGTAATAATGAGCTGGTCAAATGTTAATTACTTCCCCTGAGAAGACAGGAGGAGAAAAGAGCATCTATTATTAATAAGCCACTGCATTCATTTTGTCAATCTTTTTCTAGTCTTTTTTTTAATGGGCAATGAGATATGTATCATAACCATGCCCCTTTACAGTCAGCTTAGTTCAAACCACATTACAAATCTAAAAATAGATTTTGTGATATGTTTAAGCACCACTGCAGTCATTAAGAAATCTTAGATATGATGGACAGTTTCCTCCCTCGTGATCATATTTTTTAGTAAAACCAGTAACCCAATAATAGTTGGGAAAAAGAAAAGCACGTGTCAATTTTTAAAAATCATCATAAGAAAATAATGCGATCTTATTCCATCCGAGACCTAGCATAGCAGCCTCTGTGTTCATAGTGCACCCTCACTGGCAAAACTTGTCCCACTTGCAAAGGGGTTTCAAAGAGCCAAATCCTAGAGTAAGCAGCAGAACCCCTGGTGGTAATCTCTATGTAGATTATTCCTAGTGCCATGCACTGGAACGGACAGGGAGAGAAAGCCAGGATTGCCAACATGTTGCTGAATGGGTGGTGAAGAAAAGAGGATTTCAGATTCCTGGGACAACATTTTGGGGCCGCATAAGGCTGTACTCAAGGGTTGGCCTGCACCTAACCATGCGCCCTCCCCTTCGTAGAAGGGGGTAATTAGGGCAGTGGGGAAAGATTTAATTTAGCTGGGGTTGGTGGAGTGGCTGGGGGAGATGGTGAGCAAGAAAAATCCAAAACACATGAGAAAAAGAGCAGCAGAACATATGAGCAGAGGAGAGACAGTTACTCAAATAAGAGTCTGTACACATTGTCACGGACAGAGTTTATTGTTTTTATTGTCCCTGATAAATGCATTTTTTAAACGTGTGTTTATTTCTTACCCTCCAAGCGGTTTGTCCCAATTTAAATATTTCCAGCAGCAAGCTTTTGTGAATTAAAAAAAATTATTATCACACTCTTGCCTCCAACATCTCACACATACTGTCACATGTAAAAAGAATAGATATAGGTGAGGAAAAAAATATAATTACAAGTTGAAATTATTTCAAACTCTTTTGCAGCAGGCCTGTAGTTTCTTAGCTGAATTGATGCTATAGGTAGTGCGGAGGTTGGGTAAAGGCAGAGGATTCTCAGTAAGCAGTGAGGTTTCTTGTAGTTGAATTGCCAGGAGGTCAGCTCTCAGGTGAACTTGAAGGTGGAGCGTGTTTTCTTTCAAGGTATAACATTTTTACCTTGGCTGCATTGTCTTGCAGCTGGTTCAATGGCATTTCAGATGATCTCTCAGATGGAATCTTTCATGATGTTTCTCTGATCCAAACAGTTTCTGCTGTAACTTTTGAAAGCAGGTACAAACATAGCCGCCTTAACCATGTGACATGTAAAAGCCCAAAGACCAATTTCCCAAATAAAATAGTGGTTTAGGCCAATAAACACCCTTTTCACACTCCAAATGTTTTGAGATGAGGGACTGTCACAATACAGTGAAAGGTTATGAGATTAATTTCATAATTGTCTAACACCCATTGAAAAACAAATGGGCTGGTATCATAGAACCATAGAACACTACAGCACAGAAAACAGGCCATTCGGCCCTTCTAGTCTGTGCCAAAATATTATTCCGCTAGTCCCATTGACCTGCACCTAGTCCATAACCCTCCAGACCTCTCCCATCCATGTAGCTATCTAATTTATTCTTAAAACTTAAGAGTGAGCCCACATTTATCACGTCAGATGGTAGCTCGTTCCACACTCTCACCACTCTCTGAGTGAAGAAGTTCCCCCTAATGTTCCCCCTAAACCTTTCCCCTTTCACCCTAAAGCAGTGTCCTCTCGTGTTTATTTCTCCTAATCTAAGTGGAAAGAGCCTACTCGCATTTACTCTGTCTATACCCCTCATAATTTTGTAAACTTCTATCATATCTCCCCTCATTCTTCTACGCTCCAATGAATAAAGTCCTAACCTGTTTAATCTTTCCCTGTAACTCAACTCCTTAAGACCCGGCAACATCCTAGTAAATCTTCTCTGCACTCTCTCAATCTCACTGATATCCTTCCTGTAGTTAGGCAACCAGAACTTCACACAATATTTCAAAGTTGGCCTCACCAATGTCTTATACAACCTCACCATAACATCCCAACTCCTATATTCAATACTTTGATTTATGAAGGCCAGTATGCCAAAAGCTTTCTTTACAACCTTGTCTACCTGTGATGCCACTTTCAGGGAATTATGTATCTGAACTCCCAGATCCCTTTGTTCCTCCGCACTCCTCAGTGCCCTACCATTTACTGTGTATGTCCTACCTTGGTTTGACCTTCCAAAATGTAACACTTCACACTTTTCCACATTAAATTCCATCTGCCATTTTCTGGCCCATTTTCCAACCATACTCCTGGTTGTTTACCGTTCATTCTTAACAAAAGTACTTGTGGGTTTCAGAAGTGGCTGGGATTGTTCATTTTTTGAGGTACGTGCTTCAGTTTCAGGTCTTGTCTGGAGCCAATATTGCTAAAGTCAGATGATATGTTGGCAGCCATCTTTAAAAACCGCTAAAAACATTTAAAAAAACACAGCTTTAAACTTTGTAATATCCGCATGCCTGTACCGGGCATGACAACATATATGTAACTTCAGAAATAAACAACGGTGTTAGAAGGAAAAATTTAACTGAAAAGATATGATGTAGTGGGTACAACGGCTTTGGAAAGGGCACAGCGCAGCTTCCCCAGAATGGTACTAGAGATTAAAGGGTTATTTTATAAGGCCAGGTTGCATTATTTTTCCTTGTATTCTCATTCATTTAGATGTAATAGAGGTGTTTAAAATAAGAAGTGATTCAATTGGGTAGATACACAGAAACTATTTCCTTTAATGGAGGAATCCAGAACAAGCTGTCATAATCATTAAAATACAGCCTCACCTCCCCTAATTTAGGGGTGAAATCAGGAAGCATGTTTTTCCACACAAATTATGGTGGGAATCTGGAAGTTGCCCCCACAAAAGGCTGTGGATGTTACCTCAATTGGAGTTTTCAATTTCGAGATTGATAAATTTTTGTTGGATAAGGGTATCAAGGGATAGGATCAAAGTGGGGTAAATGGAGTTGAGGTACTGGTCAATCTTGATGTAACGGAATTACAGGCAAGCTGCAGGGCTGATTCACCTTCTGTTCCTACATTTCAGGCTCCATAGCCTTTTGGTCTGTTGACTCTGCTGTAATTGTTAACATTCTGATGTGTGATGCATCATTCGCAGCAAAGTGTTATTTTCTGGTTGGATGGCGGAGGGAGCAGAGAGGGCAAAGTCAGTTGAAGTGCTTGTGTTCTTGAATATCCCGTGATTTGCTTTTATCTGTATGAGCATTAAATGCCACAAAGTCTATAGCTACAAATTAACTATATATCAGTGTACATGTATGAGAGGACTTCCTGGGGAGCAGTGGTTAGCAGGCTGCCTCTGACCCCCAAGTCCCACCACAGGACTGGATGGCCAAGGAAGGTGATTTCGTAATGTGGTCAAACAGTTGATAATCAACTTATAAATCCTTCCAACACACGGCAATGGCAGGTGGTAAGAGTGGTAGAGATTCCTGGTCAGCCATGTGATGGAAAAAAGTTGGAGCCTCTACCTTCACTGTCCAGTGCTCCAAACTACAACATGCATGTAAAAGTGCATGTTACCACAGAAACTCTGGCTCCCTGAGTGATCTGTAACACACCACCTCATGTATTGGAAGGCACAGGTGAGATTTGTCAGAAAGCAAAGTGAAAGCAAGTTTGCAGCTACTGAGTAGCTTGCTTAATTCTTTTGCTTAATGATGCGAAAGCTTAACTAGAAAATGGTTGTCACTTTATAAATGCCACAGTGCACACTCGTGAAATAAATGAGTTTCAACAACATTTAATTCAGCAGCAAGCATTTTGACATCGCCATCTAGTGAGAAAAGGCCACTGATGGTCTCTATGAAACATCATTCACTGCTCGCAGTGAAAAACAAATGCTTTGAAACTTGCTTTTAATGTCGGGGTTAAATAATAAAAATGAATGCATACTAGGAACCAGACACTAGGGGCTGAATTTTCGGGGCTTCCTGAGGGCGACAATGGAGGCTGGCAGCCCAAAAGAATACTGACACCTGACGGTGTGTCAGGTGTAGGACATTGTTGCTAGCGCCAGACATTTTGGAGGAGAAGAATTTGGAACCCGAGAAGGTTGTCTGCCCCTTCGAGGCAGGCAGGCAATTTGGATCATGAAGAGCCTTTCAGGCAATTAGGTTCATGAAGAGCCTTTTAAAAGTGAGTTTAAGGGGCTGCCTGGAATTTTCCAGTCTCTTTCCAGTTCCCGACGAAACAGGCGGCAGACCAACCACCTGAAGGCGGGCACCCAACAGCAGACTTGGGTGCCAGCAATCCTGGCAGGCCGACAGGCCCTCCCTGCCTGCCTTGGTGGGGGTACAGCTAAGACCACCCTATAGAGTTTCTCTTCTCTGCCCCCCTAAGAAATGGGGTATCCTGCCAATTTTTCTGTCTCTTTATAAACTTTTTAAAATGTGGCTCCTTGTTGAAGCGCCCATCATGTTGCTTACCTTGTAATACAGCCAGGTGCTCTTCTGAAGCTGGAAGGCCGCTAACTGGCCCTCCAACTTTGAGAGTTCTCTCCACTTCCCCACCCGCCCAACACCGCCACCACTTCCCTCCCCATAGCCCTTTATTGGAGATAGAATATGTGGCCACCTGCCTTGTCTACATACCCCAATACCCTTGGTTGTAAAGTATCTATCAATCTCAGATTTATTATTATTAATTGTGCCAGCATTTACTGCTTTTTGGGGGAGTGTATTCAACACTTCTACTTTGAAGCAGTATTTCTCAATTTCTCTACTCAATGGCCTGGCTCTGACTTTACAGCTATGCCCCTTTTTTCTAGACTACCCCACTAGCAGAAAGAGCTACCCTGTATCTAAACTACCAATTCCTTTCAAAACCCTAAAGACCTCAATCAAATCACCCATTAACCTTCGGTACTCCAGCGAATAGAAGCCCACTTTATATAATCTCTCCAAATAATTTAACCCTTGAAGCCTTGTTAACATTCTGCTCAATCTGTGCTGCTTTCCTTCCAAGGTCAATATATCCCTTCTCAGATGAGGTGTGTGGTACTCCAAATGTGGGCTTAGTAAGGCTTACAACTGTAGCAAAACTTCCTCCCCTTTATGTTCTAGTTTTCTAGTTATAAAGGCTAACATTCTATTAGCCTTTTTAAAAAATATTCTTTGTACATTTCAGTGATCAATGTACTTAAACCTGTAAACCACTCTGGACTTCTATTGTTCCTATCTCTTCACCTTTTGAGTAACACCCTGATCCATCCTTTTTTTGGTTCAAACTGGATGACCTCAGACTTAGCTGCGTTGAAATCTATCTGCTGTACTTTTTGCCCACTCATTTAATCTGTCAATCCCTCTTTGTAATTTTCCACTACTTACTGTACCAGCACCAACCTTTATGACATCAGCAGACTTGGATTTATGGCTCTCTATTGTGTTATCTAAGTAATTAATAAATCACAACATTTTTATGTAGAACTTAATGAGCATAAAGTTGTATCTGCTGTTACCTGCCAGGTCTGTAGGTGGGGTCATTAAGGAATAACAGTTTGTATATAGCTGGAAGCTCAGTGCTTAATTTGTTATAGGCCTCTAACAGGAAAAGTGGCCCAACCATGGCTAACAAAAGAAATTAAGAATAGTAGTATATCCAAAGAGGAGTCATATAAAGTTGCTAGAAAAGTAGCAAGCCTGAAGATTGGGAAGAGTTTAGAATTCAGCAAAGAAGGGCCAAGAGATTGATTAAGAGGGGAAAAAATAGAGTATGAGAGTAAACTTGCAAGGAACATAAAAGCAGGCTGTAAAAGTTTCTATAATTATGTAAGCAGAAAAAGATTAGCGAAGACAAATGTAGGTCCCTTACAGTCTGAAATGGTAGAATTCATAATGGAAAACAAGGAAATGGCAGAGCAATTAAACAACTACATTTGTTCTGTCTTCACGGAGGAAGACACAAATAACTTCCCAGAAATACTAGGGGACTAAGGATCTAGAGAGAAGGAGGAATTGAAGGAAATTAGTATTACTAAAACAATAGTGCTGGAGAAATTAATGGGACGGAAAGCCGATAAATCCCCAGGGCCCAATAATCTACATCCCAGAGTACTAAAGGAGGTGCCATTGGAAATAGTGGATGCGTTGGTTGTCATCTTCCAAAATTCTATAGATTCTGGAAAAGTCCTGGCAGATTTGTGGGTGGCAAATGTAACCCCACTATATAAAAAAGGAGGGAAGGAGAACACAGCAAATTACAGACCAGTTAGCGTAACCTCAGTAGTAGGGAAAATGCAAGAGTCTATTGTAAAGGGTGTGATAACGAGACACTTAAAAAATATCAGCGGGATTAGACAAAGTCAACATAGATTTATAAAAGAGAAATCATGTTTGACAAACCTACTGGAGTTCTTTGAGGACATAACTAGCAGAATAGATAAGGGAGAACCAGTGGATGTAGTGTATTTGGATTTTCAGAAAGCTTTTGATAAAGTCCCACATAAGAGATTAGTGTGTAAAATTAAAGCACATGGGATTGGGGGTAATGTATTGGCATGGACTGGGAATTGGTTAGCAGACAGGAAACAGCGAGTAGGAAAAAATGGGTCTTTCTGGAGTGACAGGCGGTGACTAGTGGGGTACCGAGGGATCAGTACTTGGGCCCCAACTATTCACAATATATAATCAATGATTTGGATGAGGGAACCAAATAGTTGCTGATGACACAAAACTTGGTGGGAATGTGAGCAATGAGGAGGGTGATAAGAGGCTTCAAGGTGATTTAGATAAATTGAGTGAGTGGGCAAATACATGGCAGATGCAGTATAACGTGGATAAGCGTGAAATTATCCACTTCAGTGGGAAAAACAGAATGGCAGAATATTATTTAAATGGTGATAGTTTGGGAAATGTTGTTGTACAAAGGGACCTGGGTGGCCTTGTACACCAATCACTGAAAGCAAGCATGCAGGTGCAGCAAGCAGTTGAAAAGGTAAATGGTAGGTTAGCCTCCATTGCGAGAGGACTTGAGTACAGGAGCAAGGGTGTCTCACTGCAGCTGTACAGGGCCTTGGTGAGACCACACCTGGAGTATTGTGTGCAGTTTTGGTCTCTGTACCTAAGAAGGGGTATACTTGCCATAGAGGGAGTGCAGTGAAAGTTCACCAGAATGATTCCTGGGATGGCAGGATTGTCATATGAGGAGAGATTGGGTCGACTAAGCCTGTATCCGCTGGAGTTTAGAAGAATGAGAGGAGATCTCATTGAAATGTATAAAATGCTGACAGGGCTGGACAGACTGGATGCAGTAATGATATTTACTCTGTCTGGGGGTCTAGAATAAGGGGTCACAGTCTCAGGGTACAGGATAGGCCATTTAGGACTGAGATGGGGAGAAACCTTTTCACTCAGAGGGTGGTAAACCTGTGGAATTCTCTACCACAGAAGGCTGTGGAGGCCAAGCCACTGAATATATTTAAGAAGGAAATAGATTTCTGGACTCTAAAGGTGTAAAGGGGTATGGGGAGAGCGCAGGAGTGCGGCGTTAAGATAGAGGATCAGCCATGATCATATTGAATGGTGGAGCAGGTTCGAAGGCCCAAATGACCTACTCCTGCTTCCATTTTCTATGTTTCTATGTTTCTAGTGCAACGGAACAAAAGGACAGAGAACTTTGCAAGCAAATTAGCAAAAGAAATTGTAAAAATTTATTGGAACAGTCAATGACCTTTTCATGATTCAGCTTCTTAGAAATTTTACCAGAAAGGGGAACTCTCAGATTTAGCATTCAAGAGTAAGCTTCAGAAGATTTGTGATGGGTAAACATCTGTACAGTAGTGATTATTGCATCATTAAATTAACCGGGTTCTATAAAAAGGATATTTTGATGTTAGAACATAATTTCAGAAGGGCAACTGTATAAATATGAAGAGAGACTCATAAGGTAGGGCTTCAGCGATGAATAATAATTATTGCAAGAGGTAAATTTTTTAAGCAGCTTTTTATATCTTTAATTCTTCATAGTGAGGGATGGAAGATGTGGGGAAATAATCGTGCTAAGCACTCGCTAAAGCTCCATCTTGAAAACTTTATTGAAGGGCATAGAAGCCTTACGTAGCCGCAGTAAAAAAAGAACAGGGCTCTGAACTATTTATCTCCTGGTGCAATGGTGGTACCGTGTTTGGGTTTGGAACCTGACTCCCTGCAGAGTCTTTGCCAAAGCAAATTGATGAACAGCCTACCTTGGCTCCCCAAACAATTAGGGAATGCAGATGAGATACAGGGACAGATACCTGGGAAGGAAGTCTTGTTCCAGGAGGTTGCAGGTGCCAGCAGCGACCTGCTGTAAGGACCTGAGTCTCCTGAGGCACTGGTGCTGAGAAAGATCAAGAGAACTGATCCTCTGACTTATAGACCCTATGTTGAGGATCTCATCTCCTTCCAGCTTCACCTCAGTGTCCATACCCTATGCCCTGTGGAGGGACATACAGCTGAGGAGAAGGCAGCTGGTACTGATGTTGCACCTCCTCCTGGTGGTGTCTGCTCCTGACCCTCAGCAGAGATGGAAGATGGAGCTTTGCAAGCTGCTCCCATGCTATGGCGAAGGCTGGTAGCAGGGAAGTGCAGCTGAAGGTAGGTGAAGTGCTTTTCAAGAAGCTGGCAATCACCTGTCAAGCTTTGGTAGCATCTTTGACGGAAGACGTACTTTGGACAGAAGTCTCTCAGTGGCCAAGAGTGGAGCTCTTCCCAGTTTGTCAGTTTCACTGAAGGGGCTCTTCTCGCTGTGAACTCAGTATGGCGACCTGGCGAGTTGCCATCCGGTTGGGGAGCAGGCTCCATGGTTGCGAAATCCAGGATTTAGGGCTAAAGCACCTCATAATTGGCATCGTAACAAGCTCATTAAGTTCTTAATTACTTACCTGACACATCCAAGAGGGTTTTCCGCCTGCCTCCAATGCCTTGCCTGGAAAGCCGGCTGAGGGTGGGATCACGTCAGGATTCTGACCAAGCATCAATTTCTGGGACTTTGCCACCCTGCCCGCCCTTGAACCCACCTCCAATAGTCAGGGAAAACTCTGCGTATAGAATCTGAAAGCGATTTAGACTGATAAACTACAGGACATGGGAATCGTATTGTATTTGCAATATTTTAAAAAGTGGATAGGATGTTTGGATGCATATTGAGGAACACGGCAAGCAAAAGTGAACATTGAATCCACATCATGCTTTAATTAGGCAACAGCCAGAATATTACCTGCTTTCGGATTGGATGTTTCGGGTGTTTGGGTGAGAGCACACGACAGAGCAGATTGCTGAGCTGGATCAGGTTATTCTCATTAAAGTAAAGGTTAAACTGTGGGGAAAGGAGTAGGGTCGAGTTGCTGTGAATTTGCATTTCCAATAGAAATTAATTCAAACATAAATACTCTGCATTCAGTACAGAATTTATTAAACAAGAGGGCTTAATAGCAAAATTTGAATCAAAATGTTTAATAAGGAAATGAGGTATAATGTACCTTTTGAGAATTTTCTAATACTAGATATGGAATGCACTGGTAGATAAAATTGTTAGAATTAACTTAAAGGGATTAATTTTCCAGTGGTAAGGAATTACAAGAGTCTCCCACATAGAATCATGGAAATTTATGGCACAGAAGGAGGCCATTCAGCCCCATCATGTCATGTTGGCTAAAAAAAAGAGCTATCCAACCTAATACCACTTTTTAGCTCTTGGTCCATAGCCTTGTAGGTTACAGCACCTCAAGTGCATATCCAGCACTGTTTAAATTGAAGAAATTCATGGATTTTGTGAATTTCAGAATTCACAGGGTGTTCACAACAGATTGTAATCGCTGTTATACATTAAGGTATTCTGTGAACTCTTGAATGTGGTAGGACTTGATATATTTATTTTCCTCTATACTCCTATCTTGTACAGTTCAGAGTGCACAGGACGTGCATTTTACATGTATTTCTCTGCTTATTTTTCTGTCTTGCAGCACGGTGAAGGCATGTTTAACCGAGCAAAGTTGCTGAATATTGGCTACATGGAGGTACTGAAGGATGCAGAGTATGACTGCTTTGTGTTCAGTGATGTGGACTTAATCCCAATGGATGACAGAAACCTCTACCACTGTTATGACCAGCCGCGACATTTTGCCATTGCGATGGACAAATTTGGATTCAGGTGAGATCATTATTAATTCTTATTACTGGGAAACATTCCTAATGTTTAATTTCTTTAAAAAACACATTACGATCTCTGCAATATCAGTAAGCCTAGCAGAGCTGGACTGTTGGAAAACCTACAATGGAGAATCAGAAACTTTACAGCGGATACTCCAGTTAGGAGGGAACAATGAATCTGCATCTCATTTTCCTAGGTCACCATTGAGATTTGAGTACCATGACAAAACTTGACACAAATCTTTCAGTTCTCCTTCTTCGGAACTCTGATGTTCCCCAGTTATGTACGTACAAGTTGTGGCGAATAGTAACAGATGGATGAATTACTGGTATACAAGTCCCTTGCTGGTCTTCATCTTTTATAAGCATTTATGCTTGTGTTCAAGTGGTCTGCCAGTTATTTCAGGCCACAACTTGATTACACCCTGATCACCCATTCCACTAAATATAATTTTCTATCAGAGAGGGATTTGCGATTGAAACTGGTTGTCTCAATCCCCAATTTGTTACTGTCTATAACTCTCTTGCATTCCTTTGCACTATGTAATTATAGATTTTTAAAAAATGCACTCTTTCCACACATATTTCCAAGAACCCATTCCTCGTTTCATGCTTCTGATGCTGCACCTTGGTCCAATACAAATAACCCTGCAGTAAAAGGAGTTCAGTTACAGGTGTCTTGATCTTTGGCTTGCTCTAGTGCTACTCTTGAAGCACTATCCAGGAGATGAATGATGTGGTTTGAGTTATTATCTGGTTCTAAAGCATTAAACTCAAAATAGGAAGTAAGTGTAGAAGCCTTTCATTTTTTAACAATTCAAATAGTCTGCCTGCATCGTTAAATAGTGCTGCTTTGCAAAACAATTTGGGCCAGAACTTCCTTGGAGCGGCAATCACTCTGCTCCTTTTTATTTGCCTCAGTTGGGAGCTGCACATTTCTTCCCCAGTCTACCATTCCAGGCCTGATGGGAAATGTGCAGCGCAGCAGCTCCAGAGTCCTTACCGTTCAGGGGCTAGTGAAGCCACGCCCCCTTTTTACAGCACTAGCTGCCATAAACCAGGTGCATTTATAGGTCCCAGGCCACTTTGAGAAGCCAGAGAGAAGGTAAGCGTGTAAGGTAGGTGGGTGAGGGGTTATGTTGGTCAGGGGCGGGGATTTGCTAGGGGGTGGATAGTCGGACTGTATGGGGTAGTCTCGGGGGGTGGGGTGGGTGTTGACGAGGGGTTTAGAGGGTTGTGGGCGTGTAGAGGGGGAAGTTGGGGAATGCGTGGCTAGTCGGGGGGCGGGGGTAGTAGGGGGTGTGGGTTATTGGGGGTGTTGGGGTGGTAATCAATGGGTCGGGAGGGTAGTTGGGATGTCGGAAGGGTGGTTGGGGGAAGTGTGGGGGGTTCCAGTGGGGGTTCATGGGGTCAGTAGAATAGTTAACCAGGAGTTAGAAGTGGCTTTAATCCTCCTAACTTTTCCTGGGTAATTAATCTGCTAAGAGATTTAAATTGGAATTTTGGGATAGTTCCCAGTGCAAGGTAATTGCCAATAGGAAGTTGCCCATCCTGGGCAATTGCCATGCAGTCCTGGCATGGGAACTTGGTGGAGTGGGGGCTGTGTATTCCCCACTGCATCTTCTAGGTTGGGGGTATTCCCCACTGCATCTTTTGGGGTATGACCCCCTAGAGGTTGGAAGTTCTGGGCCACCAAAAATGCTCTGAAACATGTAAATTCAAAACGTTTCAATTAAAGAAGAAAGGATACAAGGGAGCATGGAAAATAATTGACACTTAGGCATGACTGCAGAACAAATAGTGGAATTGCTGTTGAGTAAATAGTGGATACAAAGGGTGGAATTTTAACTGTGCTGCGCTGTTCCTGATGGCGGAACAGGAAGCGGGCGCCACAGGAAGTGGGTGCCACTTCCTCTCTCTTGCTGTTTGCTGGTTCCCACATGATTCCAATTAAAATTTCAAGTGCTGGCGGCGTGTACAGGGGTCATGTGTGATCACGTGGTGGGGGAAGCTTTACAGTGCAGCAAGTGCGGGTGGTCTATAACAGAGCCTCCTGGACAAACAGCAGGGCACTGCATCAGAGCCACGACTTTCCTGTTCAACTCCACTGCCATTAACATAAGACTTATTGAGACCACAAAGGTGGCATGCGTGTTTTTCAAGTTTAAATTTCACTTGTAAATAATTCACATTACATTATACATTATTCATGTGTGCATCGTTGTTATTTGTTGAGAGCAGCTTAGTCAGAGAGACAAATGTACTAGCACGCCTCATGGTTGTCATGCGTTGATAGTTACGGGAATTAGAAGCATTTCCTTGTTGTGAAAGAAATGATGATGTGTTTTTGCATTCACTCATAAATGCTTAAATGCTCATGTTTGTGTCCAGTGCTGTACTGGCCCCTCTGAGGGACAGCTGAACTTGCAGGCTCAGCTGACCCTCCGTTCTATGCATTGTAAAGAATATTGTCCGAGATCACTCTCTGCGGGCATAGTTGAAATGTTGTAGGTGAACTCAAAGCCCTGGAAGGATCCTCCCAGCCAACACCCTGAGATGAACCAACATGTAAACAGTACTGACACCACTCTTTGGGACCATAATTTTCTTACTTTGACTGACTGTTCGCACCACACCCATGAGGTCAGACCCCTTCCACTTTCTATTTCCCTAGACCCCACCCTCTGTCCTCCATTGGATCCCTCTTCTACTCTTCCTCCAATGCCGACCCCACTCCTCCATCCCCCCAACCCTACTCCACACCTCCCCTCACCACTGACTTGCCCTTGCCGTCCCGAGCTTCCAGGCAATCCGCCATTCTCCTGCTCCCCTCCCATGTGCCACAGAGCTCAACAAAATAAATCACTGACCTCAGACACAGCTGCACAAAGCCGACTGTTGTGCACCACCACCTTTAAATGAGCATGAAGCAAGTGCCATGAGATTCTTGTGCGCCACTGACTTTATCATGAAGGTGGGATGTGATTATTAATATAATGAGTATTCATGGTATGCAAATATATTACAAATAGGAATCCACCACAGGATGTTATGAGGCCTGACCCGCCACAAACACACCACTGAGTTAATCTCTAAATTTGAACCTGCCTCATTAAAGCTAACTTTCAGCTCCTGCCTAATTAAGCCCATCATGTTTCCTGCTCTTGGCACCATGAAATGCCCCCTTCCCTCCCTCCAAGGTGTGTTTTAAACATAGCAAACAGGTTCCGGCAAAAATGATATCAGGTGGTTCAGATGATGCAGCAAGCCAGAAGCGTTCAATATTTGGGAATTGCAGTCAGTGACAGGTGCATAGATCTCTCTTACTATAAACTGCAGCTGGTATGTCTGAACTTCTCAACATTTGGGTCTCCCATATCACATGTTGGCGTTCAGTAACTAGCAGGTAGCAACAAAACTAAATGGGAGGAGAGTGGGATACAAAGGTTGCTCATTGCAGACTGAAGCAAAAAAAAAAGCAAAAATAGCTTCTGAGGATAGAGTTTTGTCGATTGTGCCCTGAGATTGCAAACACAGAGTGACCAGTAACCTACCATTACTTGGACAGAATTTTTAAAGGAGGGCCATACATGTATGGGAAACTCATTTCTCAATTTAAAATATTTTTAGAAAATAAACATAATGAAGTAATCAGGTTGAATTTAAAGGTAGCGCTCCTATTGCAGCTCTCACAAGAATATTGCATGTAGACATGATGAGAGCTTCACTGGGGTTGTGTTATAATAGAATCCCTTGTTCATTGGGGATTATTATTCAAATTAAGCTCTGGCCATAACCTGCCCGTTGAAATAATTAGTATTCCTGGCAGTAGGTTCCCCTCCTGATAAAGAATTTGAATGTAAGCCTTGCAGATGGTCCTGTCATAAGGAGAGCTGCATAACACAACTTCTGATTCAGGGAAATTTAAAACAAACAGTTTGATCAATCAAATTTGCCCTGGGACTCGAGAATATGTATATTATTAGTAGAAAGAAGTAAAAAGAAATTTTAAAATTATACCATTGTAAAAGCTAGGGCTGTGCCAGCCTTGTATAATTAGGCTTATGAGAAAACTTGTTTACTGCAAAATTGTGTTGTCACCCCTGTTTTAAGGTGGTTGTAAGGGTAAAATATATGTTTGTCAAATTGGCCAATAAACTGTGCTCTCACATTTAAAGTATATAAGGAACATTAATGTTATTTGAAGAACATTGTACTTATGTAAATAAATGTTTTTATAAATTTTTAGACTTCTCAGGACAGCCAGTGAGTAACACTAAAAGGTGGCCCCTTTGAACTTTCAACTCTGTTGGTAGATTGTGATCCCCTTACATTTGAAGGTTGATAATTGAAAAAGTGGCTTTTAAATTGTGGATGGTGCTGTGGACTGACCTCATGGTGTTCAACTCAAACTCCTATTGGGTCCTTAACTAATGTTTTGCAACCATACAGTTCCTTCAGTAAAGAAGGTAACTCAAAGAGCGTGTGCTGTGAATGGTAAATGACTGCACCTTTATGTGCCCCAGTTATGATTGACTCGTTTACTCAATAATTCCACTTGCAAGTTTTCTCCCAGGAGTCCTATATTTATCCAGTAGTGTAAACCAAGGGATTCTCTCGAACACTGACTGTTGATATCATTGTTAACAGTTTGATTCGATCCAACGAGTCTTTTTTCCCCCTTATCACTGCCAAGTGTTTAACTATGTTGGAGCAACAGTTGGCAGAGAGAGAAAAGATGTCTGAAAGTATGCTGATCACGGGGAAAGGAATGGGCATATGCTTCAGTCGTTCAGTAATTCTGCAGTGTTGCTTCCTAGCTGCCAAACAATTCCCCTATTATACCCTACTGCAAATCACATTTCAATTCAAACAGGCTGTATATTAAAGTACTGTTTTTAGGGCAGTTGAGTTAGCTGTTCTGGTACAAGAGTATCAGTAATCATTTATGCCTTGAGTTTGACTGGCAAGGTGAATAATTAAGAACTTCCTGAGTGCAACTATTTGTGACAAAGGAACAATAGACAAGGAGATTGCTTTATATATCTGACTGAAGTATCTATTCTGAGCTGTATAAAGCCCTAGTTTAGTTATTCTTGTGGCTGTACATGCTAGCGGGGAGGCTTGTTGGGAGTTGTGAGGCCATGATTACTGCTATAATAAAAACAGAAATTACTGGAAGCACTTTTCAGGTCAGGCAGCATCTGGAGAGTGAGAAAAACAGACTTATTGGACAGCATATTATGATTAGGTGGATTGCTTGCTCCCCCCCACCCCGGCCGCAGTGGAAGCGAAGTTGGCATGGAACTGACTCGCTCCGTGCCAGCCCACCCCGTAGCCATAACCAATTGTGGACAGGCTAAATCATCCGGCCCCCACTGTGGAGGAAGTGCTGCCCTCGGGAGCTGCTGGCCAACCGGATTGGGTAGCAGCTCCAGCAGTCCCGGCAATGCCAAGGGTGCATCAGTGGGCGCTGCCAGGACTGCAACCAGTCCCAAGAAGAAAGCACAATGGATCCCGGGGCAAGTGAAGTCCGGGGTATTGGACAGGTGCAGGGAGTGGTGGGATTTGCTGAAGAAAGTGGGGGCACTACCTTAGGGGGCTTTCCCCTGATGTGCAAAGGGCACAGTTCACCCTTCTTTCCACCCTTTTAAAAAGTTTTTTTCAAAAAGTGACTGCCCACTCCCACCCGCTTGCCTACACCAACCATGTTATGGCATGGGCTGCATATTATTAGGGTCAATTGGCTTATTAACAAGGGTGGGCAGGAGGGTGGTGGGGTTGGCACCTGCCCTATTTTACGTGCCGTCGGCCAAAAACATGCCTGGTGGGGGCATGTAAAACCCAGGCCAATGTTTCAGGTCTGTTACCTTTTATCAGAGCTGAGAAAATTTAGAAATGTCATAAGTTTTGCGCAACAGAGAGTGGCGGGTGGGAAGAACAAAAGGGGAAGTCTGTGAAAAGGTAGAGGGCAGGAGCAATTAAGTAACAAGTCCAAAATGGTAATGGTAGTGGGGAGTGGTAATCAAACAAAATACTTGTCTAGCGGAGGCGTGAATGGCAAGATAGCTGCTGTCCAAACACAACATTATTCAGAAAGAAACAAGAGTGAAAAGCAATCCAGCAAAAGAAAGAAACAAAATGGGGGAAGAGGTTGTGATCTAAAATTGTTGAACTCAGTGTTGCATTCAGAAGGCTGTAAAGTGCCTTGTCAAAAGATGACAGGCTGTTCTTCAAGCTTACCTTCATTGGAACACTGTAGAAAGGGCCAGAGGGGAACAAAGTGGAGAATTATAATGACAGGTGACTGTAGGCTTATGGCCAAACTTTTGTATCGAATGGAGGTGTTCTGCAAAATCTCACCCAGACATCATTTGGTCTCCTCTTTGTAGAGGGGACCACACCATGAGCAGTGAATCTAGCATACCAAATTGAAAGAAGTACAAATAAATCATTGTTTCACCTGGGAGAAGTATGCGGGGCCTTGGACAATGAAAAGGGAGGAGGTAAAAGGGAAGGTGTAGCATTTTCTGCATTTGCACAGAAAGGCGCCGTAGGAAAAGGAGGAAGTGTTGGAGGTGATTGAGGAGTGGGCCAGGATATCACAGAGGGAATGGTCCCTTCAGAATACTGAAAGAGGAGAGGAAGATGCATTTGGTGGTGGCATCATGGTAGAGGTGGCAGAAATGGCAGAGGATGATCCATTGAATATAGAGGCTAGTGGGGTGGAAGGTGAGGACAAGGGTTCATGGTTCTGTCATGGTTCTGGGAGGGAGGGTAATTACTGCTAACCAGATTTGCCACTTGTAAGTCACTTAGGCTGGGAGTTTCCTTGGCCTACCTTCCTCTCCACCCCTTAACTATGGCAGAAACCTTATTTATGAAGAAGATATCTGCTGCACTTATGATTACAGAGTGGGAGAAGCCCAAGGAAATTCCCAGCATTAGAGCTCATAATTTTAATGTAATAAAAACAGAAAATGCTGAAAAAACTCAGCAGGTCTGGCAGCATCTGTGGAGAGAGAAGCAGAGTTAATGTTTCGAGTCCGTATGACTCTTTTCAGTTTTAATGTCATTGGCAAAAGGAAAATTTTTTCATGGAGTTGTCGGGATCTGGAACTCTCTATCTGAAGACGGGTTCCATAGATAATTTTAAAAGGGAGTTGAACAGGTATTTAATGATAAACAGATGAAAAATGGGATTGTGGGACTAAGCTTGACTGTACCTTCAAAGAGCCATCATAGAGGCAGCAGACAAAATAGGCACCTGCTGTGCTGTAAGTTTCTATGATTAAGCCCTACAAAACTGCCTGACTCTTTTCTTAATATCCTTCCTGATTAGAAACCCTATGGTCAAATTATCTTATAGACATGAGTGCACAAGAGCCTCAAACAGTAATTTCTGTAAGTCTTCTAAGTATCATTAAAATGTTCATTTTAAATGTATAATTATTCATATTATAAAATTGTGCATCTAGTACACACTATTTGTTGCTACTGTCAATGTGCACATCGGTTGTCATACCTATACTTGATTGCCTCAAAATCTTTTCCCTAAAGCTGTAGAAAATCACAAGTGAAGAGATGAGCGACTGACAGCAACAATAGCAGTCAATTAGGAATGCTATATATTATTTAGAAGAGTGCATCAACAACTGTCCAGTCTCTGAATTCTGCCACTAAAATTTGTCAATTAGATTTGGAAACACAGTTATTTCCCTCTTAACCAAACGACATAGTCCTGAGAACAGTTGTGGAACATAATTGAATGTATAAAGAATTATATCTTTCACAACAACATAATTAAATTTACTTGTTTAGTTCTATTTTCTGTCATTGAATCTGTTTCTGAACATGTCTGCTGCAAGTCCTACTCATCTCAGGAAAGCACAGGCTATAATTTAGAGCCCAAACTTCATGTTGCAGCTGTTGTATTTTCTAGCCTTTTGCACTTTGACCAGTTGCACATAGCATATGGTTCATACACATGCTCTTGAATTTTCTGGGGTGTTAGTTAGTTGTTCCCTATAGCTATTGTTTTCCCCTGTTCTCCCCTTTGCTCTCTTCCCTGTTGAGGATGTTAGCCATGCAGCCTGCATGCGAACTTCAGCAATCTTTGTCTAGGTTTTTCCCATCTGCCTATTTTTTACCTCCAATTATGCATGCAGAACCTCTGACCATGCCAAGCTTTGCCCATTCAAGATTAGAACCCTATTTTGTTTCAGGCTTCCTCAGCTTTACTATTTTCAACAGTGTGACAACTTTCTGGATTTATTTTTGCAGTTTTTTAAAGACAAAATAAAATTGCTAAATTAATAAAAATGTTTTATCTCGATTTACTCATTTATTACTAAATCTCCCATAAAGATCAAGTTTAGGCTTCATGGGCAGAATTTTTCTCTCATTGGGCGGACGTGCGCCCGACCCGAATGAGAATAAAATAATGCACGATGACATCGGGCGAGTGTCCCGGTGTCACCGCGTGCTCTCGCAATATTTCGCTCGGCAGGCGCACCTGAGAGGCGGCAGTGCGCCCGCCAACAATTGAGAGGCCTAGTAAGGCCCTTAATCAGTTAATTAGGTTGGATTTTTCGCTGCCCGTCCTACCGTTTGGTTGGCGGGCGGGGAAAAGGCCAAGCGGCCTTTGGATTTTTTATGAAACCTCATCCACGGGCAGGATGAGTTTTCCAACAGGAATTAAAAATAAAATAAAAAGCTTGAAGTCTCATTTATAACATGTCCCTGCTCATGTGACAGGATCACAGCAGGGGACATGTTTTTAACATTTTTCAAATTCTTTATTTATATTTTTAAGAATCTCCAGCTCCCTGAGGCAGCTCTGTGCCTTTAGGGAGTTTCAGTGCGTGGCACCCCCCACGCACGTGCAAACTTCCCTGCTCGCCCCCCCTCCCACCCGCCCCTACCCCGGCAGTGCTCAGAGTAGCAGCGCACGATTCACGCTGGCTGGCCGTTGATTGGCCAGCCTGTGTGAAATCTCGGTCGGGGTCCGACCGCGGGCAGTGGTCAGTTTTGCGACAGCTCCCGGGCCCGCCCGCCCGACAAGGTAAAAATCCTGCCCCATGTGGAGCTAGATTAAAATCCAGAGGGCTAATTAGACCCAAATGCACAGACACAATGCAATCTCCATTTAAATGCCATATATTTTGTACTTATTTTTATATTTGATTATAAACTTATACAGCCTTGAATGTCCACAAACATCATCTTTGACTGAAGAATTAGAAAACCCGTTCTCAGCTGTGCAACTAAGGAAGAAAGAAAGAACATACATTTGTAGACCATAAGACCATAAGACATAGGAGCAGAAATTAGGCCATTCGGCCCATCGAGTCTGCTCCGCCATTCAATCATGGCTGATAAGTTTCTCAACCCCATTCTCCCGCCTTCTCCCCGTAACCTTTGACCCCCTTACTAATCAAGAACCTATCTATCTCCGTCTTAAATACACTCAATGACCTGGCCTCCACAGCCTTCTGTGGCAATGAATTCCATAGATTCACCACTCTCTGGCTAAAGAAGTTTCTCCTATCTCTTCTAAAAGGTCTTCCCTTTACTCTGAGGCTGTGCCCTCGAGTCCTAGTCTCTCCTACTAATGGAAACATCTTCCCCACATCCACTCTATCCAGGCCTTTCAGTATTCTGTAGGTTTCAATCAAATCCCCCCTCATCCTTCTAAACTCTATCGAGTATAGACCCAGAGTCCTCAAACGTTCCTCATATGTTAAGCCTTTCATTCCTGGGATCGTTCACGTGAACCTCCTCTGGACCCTCTCCAGGGCCAGCACACCCTTCCTGAGATATGGGGCCCAAAATTGCTCACAATATTCTAAATATGGTCTGACCAGAGCCTTATAAAACCTCAGCAGCACATCCCTGCTTTTATATTCTAGTCCTCTCAAAATAAATGCCAACATTGCATTTGCCTTCCTAACTACCAACTCAACCTGCAAGTTAACCTTAAGAGAATCCTGGACTAAGACTCCCAAGTCCCTTTGCACTCCACGTTTCTGAATTCTCTCCCCATTTAGAAAATAGTCTATGCCTCTATTCTTCCTACCAAAGTGCATGACCTCACACTTCCCCACGTTGTATTCCATCTGCCACTTCTTTGCCCATTCTCCTAACCTGTCCAAATCCTTCTGCAGCCTCCCCGCCTCCTCAATACTACCTGTCCCTCCACCTATCTTTGTATCATCTGCAAACTTAGCCAGGATGCCCTCAGTTCCTTCATCTAGATCATTAATGTATAAAGTGAAAAATTGTGGTCCCAACACTGACCCCTGCGGAACTCCACTAGTCACCGGCCGCCTCTTTTTATAACCTCGGGATGCCCCAAAGTGTTTACAGATAGTTGATACTTTTACTATGGAAATGTAGGGAAGCATTCTGCAAGCTGATTTCTGCAGTTGCATACACGGCATCATTTGCTTCCCTCCCTTCTGCAATGGAGTCCTTACCTTTGCCTCCACATGAATGTAATGCTCATCAGCATCTTTCTTCCCACAGCAGAGTCCATACAATTAAGTGCTGGGGCTAACTTCTGCAGATCACTGCTTCCTTCTGCCGAATTCCACTTTCACCTCTGCCTCTTGCGGCATTCTGAGGATAATGAACCAAGTGCTATACACAGAACAAGACTACAAAGATGGATCAGAGAGAGCAGGTAGCTTACCTTGGTAGCTGTCGTGTGAGGCCAAGAAACATCTTCCTGCACTACAAAAGAGTCCTGGGTTCAAGGAAGTGGCATTCACAGTAACAGCCACATCCCTTCTCAAAGTCACACCGTATTGGTGGCAGATCTCTGGCCTCTAGCTCCAAAAGGTCATTCCTCTTGCTCCGGATCTCCTATAAGGAGACGTGCAGCTCTGGCTCTGTGAAGTTTGTTGCTTGGTTTTTTGATCTGACTGCTACCCTTTTTGCCCACACTGTCCATTTCCTCCATTGCCATCATTTCCTATTTAAACAAAAGGAGCTCCGAGTCACTGCCTGTATTCCAGGAATTTAATGCTCCACACCTACGACATCTAATCCAGCCCCACCGCTGCACAATCTCTGCCCTGCCCTCCTTCAGGTATTTCCTAAAAGCCTGCCCTTTTTATCCTCTTTTCCAGGTATCTCTCCTTCCTGCTCTGATGTTTTCAGTGCATCATGTCCACAGACTGCACCCTTTTTGCTTTTTAAATTGGCTAGCCTCTCAATTTATCAAATGTGTGTCATGTAATATGTGGGGAGTCATGGGTGCTACTGGTGTCCTAGACAGTCATGTGCAGGAAATGTCACCAGCTGCAGAACCTTGAGCTCCGGGTTTCAGGACTGGAGCACATTGACAAGGCTGAAAGCTACGTGGATAGCACGTTCAGAGGAATGGTCACAACGCAGCTTAGGAACCTGGAGGCAGAAAGGGAATGGGTGAGCGCCAGGCAGTCCAAGAGAACTAGGCAGGTCGTGCAGGAGTCCCCTGGGGTCCCGCTCACAAATTGGTTTTCCATTTTGGAAGCTGATGAGGATGTTGGTTCCTCAGAGGAGTGCAGTCAGAGCCAAGTTTGTGGCACCACGAGCGGCTCAGCTGTACAGGAGGGGGGAAAGAAGAAAGGAAGAGCAATAGTGATAGGGGATTCATTAGTTAGGGGAACAGGCAGGCGTTTATGTGGCCATATACATGACTCCATGTTGGTATGTTGCCTCCTGGGTACCAGGGTGAAGGGTGTCACTGAGCGGCTAGGAGGCTGATCAACCAGAGGTCGTGGTCCACATTAGTACCAATGACTTAGGTAAGAAAGGGGATGTGATACTGCGATCAGAATTTAGGGAGCTAGGACGAAAATTAGCAAGCAGGACCTCAAATGTAGTAATCCCCAAATTACTCCCAGTGCCAGGTTCAAGTGAGTACTGAAATAGGAGGATGAGGGAGATGAACGTGTGGCTGGAAGGATGGTCATGGAGGGAGGGCTTTATATTCCTGGGACACTGGGACAGGCTGTGGGGAAGATGGCACCTGTACAAGCCGGCTGGGTTGCACCTGAACAGAGCTGGGACTGAGTTCCTTGTGGGGCATTTTGCTAGTGTTGTTGGGAGGGCTTTGAACTATCTTGGCAGGGGCGTGGGAACCAAGAGAGAATATCAGAGAGGAATACCAGGGTTCTCAAAATACTGGGAGAGACAAATAGCACTAGTATAGAGAATAGTAAGTTATATGTGGAATCAGAGTAAAGGAGAAAGTCATGAAGTTTAAATCAGGGTTATTGTGCATGCATAGTGTAACAAATAAGATTGTGGAGTTACAGGCAGGGACTGCCATGTGGAAATATGATGTTGTGGCGATAACAGAGAGCTGACTCAAGGAAGAGCAGAGCTGGGTGTTAAATATTCCTGGGCACAAGGTGTGCAGAAAAGATAGGAAAGGAAGAAAATGAGGAGGTGTGGCAGTATTATTTAAGGAGAGCATTGCAGTGCTGGAGAAAGAGGAGGCCCCAGAGGGTTCAAGGACATAATCAATTTGGCTAGAGTTAAGGAACAAAAAGGGTGCAATAACATTGCTCAGTGTAGTTTATAGACTGCCAACTTGTGGAAAGGATGTAAAGGAACAAATCTGCAGGGAAATTACAGAGAGATGCAGGCATTATAGAGTAGTTATAATGGGTGACTTTAATTACCCTTATGTAGGCTGGGACAATGGTAGTGTAAAGGGCAGAGAGGGGCAAGAGTTCCTAGATTGTGTTCAGGAGAATTTTCTACAGCAGTATGTGTCCAGTCCAACAAGAAAGGATGCATTACTGGACCTGGTTCTTGGAAATGAGGTGGGCCAAGTAGATCAAGTGTCAGTGGGGGAACATTTAGGAGACAGTGATCGTTGTATCATAAGGTTTAGGATGACAGTAGAGAAGGACAATATGCAATCCGCGGTAAGAATAATTAACTGGGGGAGAGCCGACTTCAATGGGGCAAGAATGAAGCTAGGCCAGATAGACTGGAACCAAAGGTTGGCAGGGAAAAACTGTAGCTCAACAATGGGCTACCTTCAAAGAAGAAATGGTTCGGGCACAGTCAAGGTATATTCCCTCCAAAGGGAAAGGCAGTGAAACAAATCCAGAGCTCCCTGGGATAGAAATTAAGATAAAGAAGAAAAAGTGTGCTTATGACAACTGTCAGGAAGAAAATAACAATTGAAAACCAAACGGAATACAGAAGGTTCAGAGGGGACGTGAAAAAGCAAATAAGAGACGCAAAGAGGGGTTATGAGAAGAGACTGGCATCCAAAATAATCCCAAAGTCTTCTATCGGCCCACAAATAGTATGAGGGTGGTAAAAGGAGGAGTAGGGCTGATTAGAGGCATGGCTGAGATGTTAAATGAATACTTTGCACCTGTCTTTACCAAGGAAGCAGGTGCTACTGAGGCCATGGTGGCAGAGGAGAAAATTCTGTAACTAGAAGGATTCAAAATTGATAATGAGGAAGTTTTTGTTTTATTCGTTCATGGGATGTGGGCAGCATTTATTGCCCATCCCTAATTGCCTTTGTTCAGAGGGCATCAGGGGGCATAACGAAAGAGCGCACAGATCTCCCTAAGGCAAAGTGCTACCTCAGGGAGATTGGCTCAAATGTGAAAAGCAGTTTAAACAATAGAAAAAATTTCACTGCCATGTCCCCTCATGTGACATTGTCACATGAGTTGGGACATGTCCATAACTTTTATTTTAAAATATTCTGAATTTTTTAAGTCCCTCATGAAACCTCTTCCCGCCCGTGGATGAGGTTTCATGTTTTTTCAGAAGCCCACCAGGGCTCCCGGCCTACCCACCAACCTTAAGGTTGAACGGGCAGGTCCATTAATGATTTCAATTACTTTTTTAATGGCCTTAATAGGCTGTTGATAGGTCGGCGGGCACGCAGCCGACTTGGCTGCGCACCCACCGACCTGAAAATGCAAATGACGTGGGGTGACGTCAGGACGCCCGCCCGATGTCACCCTGCGTCATTTTACGTGTCAGCGAGCGGGCCCCACTCCCCGCTCGTCAACCGGAAGATGCAGCCCCTGGTCTTTACTAATAGGGACATAGAGTACAAGAGCAGGGAGATTATACTGAGCTTATATAAAACAGTAGTTGGACCTCAGCTGGAGTATTGTGTACAGTTCTGGGCACCACATTATAGGAAGGATGTGAACACATTAGAGAGAGTGCAGAAGAGGTTTACAAGAATGGTTCCAGGGATGAGAAACTTCAGCTATGAGGATAGATTGGAGAGGTTGGGACTGTTCTCCTTGGAGAGAAAAAGGCTAAGAGGAGATTAGATAGAGATGTTCAAAATCATGAGGGGGATGGATAGAGTAGATGGGGAGAAGCTGGTCCCACTCATAAAAGGATCAAGAATGGGAGGGCACAGATTTAAAGTGATTTGCAAAAGAAGCAAATGTGATGTGAGAAAAAATGTTTTCACATAGCGAGTGGTTTGAGTCTGAAATGCACTGCCTGGAAGTGTGGCGGAGGTAGGTTCAATCAAGGCACTGAAGTGGGCATTAGATGATTATTTGAATAGAAACGATGGGCTGAATTTTCTGGTTGGCGGGGGCAGAGCGGGCACAGACCCGCTCGCGATCCGGTCCATGCCACCATTTAACACGGGCCCGCCCAACGTACTTCATGGCTCCCGTGCACAGCGAGAGTGGGCGGGCGGGTGACAGCGGGCGCGCTCAGGCCACCAGGTCCAATGGTGACCCAGCAGCCTGCATAAAGGAAGGCCCTGGCAGCCTCGGAAAGGCTGTTCTCAATGGCTGGGAGAAGGGCTGTGCAGGGGGGGCGACAAAGTCCATGCAAGTCTGGAGGGTAGGTCATCAGGGCAGGCCAGGCCGGAGGGTAGAGCGGGGAGCCAGTGTGCCCCTCGTTTTTCGGATGACCTCGAGGAGGTGGCAGCACGTTGGGAGGTGCTGGTTCCCCTGGATGGGAGAAGGAGGCCCCCCACATGACGAAACTTGCCTGGGTGGAGGTGGTGAGCTCCCGCGATGTGGTGCGGCGCACCTGAATCCAGTGTCACAAGCGCTTCAATGACTTGTTGCGCTCTGGCAGGGTGAGCACCATGTTGGCATTGGTCATTTAACCCAGCAGGTTGGCTTACCCCCCTCCTGCTCCCCGCCCCACCCCTGCCCCAAAGTCTGAGTGTAGTGACTGATTGAATCATTGGCAGCATGTGTCCTTTGCTGGGTGGGCCAGCAGATATCGCCCATGTTGAGGTCAGCCTGGGAGGGTGATGAAGAAATGTGTTTTGCCCCCGCAG
Organism: Cetorhinus maximus; assembly: GCF_964194155.1. Lineage (NCBI taxonomy): Eukaryota > Metazoa > Chordata > Chondrichthyes > Lamniformes > Cetorhinidae > Cetorhinus > Cetorhinus maximus. Next base: position 34,706,738 of record NC_135895.1, read on the forward strand.
CATGTGTTACACTGAGTCCCACCTGACTGGTTTGGGGGCAACCTGGAAGAGCTGCACCTTGGCGCAGGGCATGTCTAAGTCAGGGTGATGACATGCTGGGAGGGGAGCTTCAAGGTGGTGTGGCTACAAACCATCTGCTGCGCTCTGTGCTCCACGTGCTTGCGCCTCCTTGCTATGGAAGGATATACCGTGTGGTGTCTAATGTGATGTATGCAGCATGTGTCCAAGGGGGGGATTGGAGGGTGGGGACAGGTCTAGCATCTTTGTATGAGTGTTCGGCAGCAGTGGTGTGAGGAGGCACTGGAGCCCTGACATGTCCCATTCTGGTTGGGGAGGGCCGTGTGCGAAGAGAGTCCATGTGCGATTTGCACTAATCAATGCTCGCCCCTCATTTCAGGAGGAGAATGCTCATAACGTGGCAGAGTGTGTGAGGACTGGCAGTGGCTAGACACAGATCACCATTCTTAGCTGGTTCAAGCAGGAGGCCCTGGATCTGGAGAGGCGCCATGCACCCAGGTTCACTGGTGTCAATGATGGCTGGGGTGCCACGGCAAGGTATTTATGCTCAACAGTGAGGTCAGCATTGTTCTCCCAACAGCCATAGCACTGCTAAATGTTAATTGATTTAATTTTGCAAAATGGCTTGACCATTGGTTATGGAAGGATGAGCGAATAATGACCCAGGGGACAGGGATGCACTTTGTCATTGTCTCCACGTTAACTGATCTGCTGTCTTTGTTCTTCCTTTCAGCATCAGCGGAGCAGGGCCGGGAGGAGGAGCAGCAGAGGCCCCCTCTCACACCTGAGGGCCCTGAAGTCTCATCAGCGTCACACCATCTCTGCCAGGCAGGCACCAGCACAGATACTAGCACCTTGCTGAGAATTAGAACATCGGCTAGTATCCCAGGGCACAGCAGTGAGGGCACTTCACACTCGCTGGAGGAGCTGGCAGAGACAGAGAATGCCGATGGCGCCAGGAGTCGGAGGACTTCAGGGGGACCAGGCACATGCTCAGTCGGTACCTGATGATGTGCCTCTGGAGTCGTCCGCAACACAGCAGGGGCAGGAAATGCGGCCGGGTGTGCAGGAGCATTTGGGGAGATACATGAGGCAATGCTTGGTTTGGTCTCCATGGTGGAGGAGTCTACGCGGACAATCACCAAAGCAATGAGTCACATTGTCCGAGCGCCATGCATCCTCCATGGAGAGAATGGTGACTCTCGTGGAGAGGCCCCTCCAGGAGACCTGTCGGGGCTTCCTAGGGATGTGCTCTGACCAGCAACCCCTCACATCGGAACTGACCTCAGCTGGTCATTGCCAATACGGGAGATGGTCTGGGCATCAAGTCTCCCAGCTCAGTGCCCATCCATCCACGGTGAGCAGGGAGGTCTGAAGTGACAGCAGCTGCCTGTCGTCTCTGCGGGCACCTCTCAGGGCGCTCCGGATGAGGGTGGCAGCTCCTCCGCCCTTCTCCCAGTGACCATAACATCCGGTGAGGCTGCGATGACTGGGGAGATGGCAGCTGTGGAACTGGCAGCTCCCTCCCAGGCGGGACCAGCACTGGCTCCACCAGCCAGAGGACGACCGCCAAGGTCATCGAGGCCAACAGGACAGCAGAGTCAGCAGCCTGTCTCAGATGCCACTCCGAGCGATGGGGCAGCACCAAGACGTAGCACCCAGAAACAAAAACACAAGGCGCCTTTGGCACACCACGGGTTTTTCACTGGTGCTTTTGGGTTGGCCCGAGATGAGGTCCTTATGATTTGTTCTGATTTGTAACACTATTCTCTTTTTCTTTGCATAAGTTTGTTTGTTTGTCATATTAAATTCAGATATGTCACCATGGCTGAGGGTGCCCCTTTTCTTCTACATGTCGATGTTTTCCAAAAATGCTATGTTATGAGTGCTTTGTTGGACATTCAGCTTTATTAACAAGGCCCTTAGTTACTCTTCCTAACCTGGCAGATTTTGCACTTAGGTATCGAGTATGGAGCCTGCAGCCCAGGCTTGTCCTGGAGGTCCATCTGTCGTGTGTTAGCTGAAGGATCGTTGGGTTAAAGCCTCCCGGGTGTCCCTGCCCCCCTGGAGTATGCCCGGGTCAGCGTCTACCCCCTCAGCATTTCCTTGTGCGTGCTCATCCTCGGACTCACTGCTGGACTCATCATGTCTAGCCGCAGCCACTGCATCGACATCTTCATTGTCCACTGCGACCCCCCTTTCCAGCACAAGATTGTGAAGAGCGCAGCATACAACCACTATCACCGACACACGATCTGGGGGTTACTGGAGTGCACCCCCTGAGCGGTCCAGCCATCAGAAGCGCATCTTGAGAAGGCCGATGTTTCTCTCCACCACAGCCCTTGTGGAGACGTGGCTCCTATTGTACCGCTACTCAGCCTCTGTTCTTGGATGGCGGAGAGGCGTCATGAGCCACCTTCTGAGGGGATAACCCTTGTCACCCAGCAGCCATCCATCAAGCCAGGCCGGAGCACTGAAGAGCCCCGGCACCTGGGAGTGTCTGAGGATGTAGGCGTCGTGGGAGCTGCCTGGGTACCTTGCAAAGACTTGTAGAATCTGCATCCTGTGATCACACACTATCTGCACGTTCATGGAGTGAAAGCCCTTCCTGTTGACAAAGGCACTGGGCTCACCTGCTGGCGCCTTGATGCCCACATGTGTACAGTCTATTGCACCCTGGACGCGGGGGAAGCCAGCAATGGCCGCGAAGCCTCTGACTCGCTGTGTCTGGCTTGGCTGCTCCCAACGGAAGTGGATGAAAGTCAATGCACGGCTGAACAGAGCGTCTGTAACCTGCTTGACACAAGTGTGGACAGCTGATTGGGAGACACTGCAAAGGTCACCCACCGAGCCCTGGAAGGAGCCAGAGGCATAGAATTTGAGGGCAACTGTGAGCTTCAGAGCCGCTGGCATGGGGTGTCCTCCCACACAGTTAGCGGAGATCTCAGGCCCAATCATCTGACAGATGTAGCTGACTGTCTCCCTTGAGAGACGGAGCCTCCTCCGGCATTGCACCTCAGACATATTGAGGTAGCTGCTCCGCCGCCTGTATACCCTGGCAGCAGGATAGTGGCGTTGTCTGCGGCCCCTTCCACCTTGGCCCACCTCTTAGCCCTGTACCCCTTGTGCCTGCCCCTGTCCTCCCAAAGGTGGCTCCCCTGGAGGCTGAATGTGCACTCCTGATCTCCTTTCCCTTCTAGCCCTCCCTCCTCAGTGGAGCTACCTCCAGTGGACAGTTCAGCTCCCATTTCCAGGCTAAGGGAAGGCTTCCTGAAACTTGCAGGCCCAGAAAATATTCCTCACTGCAGTGTGCTAAACCTGAAGGTTAAGAGTCCAGAAAAAGCAGCTGGAATGCGTTTTAAAGTATTGCAGATCACACAGGTTTCAATAACTTTGAAAAACAAATACTTGACAGTGCACACTCGCGACCCCAGTGAACCCTCTTATCCCGCCCGTGGATGAGGTTTATACAAATGTGTCCTACCCGCCTGCCCGTTGCACTTGTGCGCCGACCCAAAGATCGCATGGGCGCCAAAAAATCAGCATCAGTTGGTGAGTCAAGGGCCTTAAGTGGCCCGTTAATTAATGGTGGGCACGCATCAAACATCATTGCGCGCCCACCCAACGAAATATCATGATGGCACACAGCGACATCGGGACACTCGCCCAACGTCACCGCACGTCATTTTACGCCCGCCTCCGCACATCAACGGGGAAAATTCTGCCCAATGTGTAAGTTACGGGGAAAATGCAGGAGAATGGCACTAAGTCATAATGCTCATTCGGAGAGCCAGTGCAGACACGAGACTGAATGGTCTCCTTCTGTGCCGTAACATTCTGTGATTCTGGGGTAGAGCTGCAACCTGAAGGTACATGGAAGTCCTACTCTGCCTCAATTCCACTGTTAGAATTTCAGCCCTTTGGAGTTTAGAATAGCCTTAACTCATTCCTTAGAGCCACAAATTCATAGCACAACACTTCCATAGTTCATTACAAATAGGCAAAAAAGCCTCCCTCAAAGGGGCCATAGGACAACCAGTCCAAGTAATGGAAATGGCAAACCGATGTATTAGGGGCCAAATACAAGGAGCTCTGTTCAACATAGAGCCTGTATTATACTTGTCCGCAACTGCTTTGTGCTGATTCTAGATGCTATGCCCAGCAATTTCCACTTCCTTAACTATAATTTTATGGGATGGGAAATCACACATCGGGGATGAGCAAATTCTAGTTGTATGCTGCTGGCACACACCAAGAGCACGGAAGTAGAAAATACTGGTGCACAATTATAAAGTGTACTTACACCATAACTCTAACATCCATTATCTCCATTAGCACAAATAGTATGAAGAAAAAAGAAAATGCAGGTAAAGATCTCTAATCGATTCATAGTGATTCAGAGTTGCTGGTTTGCATGTGCAGGGAGTTGTCAGAAATTGTTTGAAAGAATACTCAAGTATAAGATTTTTATAGAGACTTGTCCAAGAGCATATCTTTTATGCTGCTTGAAGTACTGAAGGCAATTCAGTTGGTTCATAAAAGGTCATGAGATAGTAGAAGTGATGACGATGCACCCAACATAACCTCAAAGTCATTAAAATATGCATAGCAGGCAGACTGTCACATCCCACATATGTATGTATGTTTGTTCCTCATTGGCATAGTATATACTGCAAAAAGCACTCACGCTTGAGGTGCATAAGCTACTATGTAGAAATAACAATGGACAGATTACACGTTTTTTGCCTTGAAGAGATGCGATTGAGAGTCAAAGTGAAAGCAGAACGAAATACAGATGAACCAAGGAGAATGGTGTGTACATTTCAGCACTTTTAAAGACTGACCTTGTGGCAAAAGAACTGCTAAAAATCCTGTAAAAATCCCTTTCCATAATCAACCTACTTGAAATGACACAATTGGTGAGTTGCTCAATAATGTCTGCAGGCCTTCTATGCTTAATCGTCTGTAACTGCACGTTTGGAGAATACTGTTTTCATCTTATTCTCACTACCCTCGAGTCAAACCTGAAGATGTGAATTTTAAAAAAAGACTCTCAGAGCTGTGTAGTTTTCTCTGATGGACGTAATGGAGTTCACTTAAGACCATAAGACATAGGAGCAGAAATTAGGCCATTCGGTCTTGATAAGCATCCAGATTATGATCTGAGAATTCCCTTACACCTCTGCTTGTTAAAACAAGGCAATGACTGCCAATATGGTAATTGTTATAAACCTCAAACATGGAGAAAACTCTGCTGATCAGGCAAAAAAAAATTTCCAGTAACTAAACATCACATTATTTTCATTTTAAGCTGACTTTAGATGGTCAGTTGTTTGTATATATGTTGTATTTCTCCAATTGTGTTCCATTTGGTGCTATTTGCCCTCATTTTCTAGTCCAAGAATAAATTCTGACAAGATATAAATATGCCTCATGACTCTAAGATCATAAGAAATAGGAGCAAGAGTAGGCCATTAAGCCCATTGAAGCTGCTCTGTCATTCAAAAAGATCATGGCTGATTTGATTATCGCCTTAACTCCACTTTCTTGCCTGTCCCCCATAATCCTTGGCCTCTTTGTCTATCAAAAATCTGTTTAACTCAGCCTTGAAAAACTCAACGACCCAGCCTCCACTGCTCTCCGTGAAGGTGAGTTCCAAATACTAATGACCCTCTGAGAGAAGAAATTTCTCCTTATCTCCATCTTAAATGGGAGACCCCTTATTTTGAAACTGTGCCCCCTTGTCCTAGATTCCCCCACGAGGGGAAACACCCTCTTAGCATCTACATGTCAAGCCTCTCAGAATCTTATATGCTTCAATAAGATCGCCTCTCATTCTAAACTCCAATGGGTAAAGGCCCAACCCGCTCAAACTTTCCTCATAAGGCAATTCCTTCACCCCAGGAATCTGTATGGCAAATGATTTTGCAAAAGTCTGAGATCCCCTTTGTACCTGTGCATGGCATGAGCTGCAACGCAATGAAAATAGAATGGCCCAGATCTTGCTGGAAAAATAATGATGATTTCACACCACATGCTATTATTAAGACGCTAGTCAACCAGTAAGCTCAGATGCGGCATGAGTTATGAATAGCTATAATTCACCAGTCCATTTACAGTACTTCACCATCTACATCACACCAACAGTAGCTTGCCCTCAACCTTTCCATTAATTTGAAGAACTTACTGAATTTGCATGTTGTCCCAAAGGGAATAAATAATAAATTAATACTAAAATAGACATAAAATGCCAGTCATTAAGCTTCTGAAATTTGGGCAGATAATTTTCAAAGTTTGAACATAAAATCTGCCACTTGAAAAAAATCAAGCTGCTTTACGAAGTAGATGCTGATTACTCAAGTGTGGGTATTTCTCACTAACCTTCTCCTTTTTCCTGTTAGGCTACCATACAGTGGCTACTTTGGTGGGGTGTCAGGACTGAGCAAGGAGCAGTTTTTAAGAATCAATGGCTTCCCTAATGAGTACTGGGGCTGGGGTGGTGAGGACGATGATATTTACAACAGGTAAGACAGTACTTAAACCTTAATATCATTGAATTATGCCAGAATTATTCAAATCAGTTTTGATTGGAAAAGATAACATGGATGCCATAATTAGAGGAGGCTTGTTTGCATTTTTATTAAATGCTGGTTTATGGTCTTGTCCAAGATTAGCTTCATATTAACAGTTTTACAAAAAGAATTTTGCAGCTTGGATTCTTACTTTTTTGGGGTTCCTTCTTACCAATTCCGCTATCTAATTATGTTCCTATGTTTTAACTATAGATTTGAAGAGAAACTTAAGATAATTAATTACTTCCACTCAGATAAATTTGAAAGAAGATATTCCTGGATTTTGGCTGGAGATGAAATGTGTTACCGAAGGGAGTGATTGAAGCAGACGCCATTATTTCTTTTCGGAGATAATTAGATAAATATTTGAAGCTTCGAAAGATACATCGCTATGGTAGTGAGTGGGACAGGGAGATTAATTTTAGTTTACACGTAGATATGATGGGCCCAATGACAACCTTCTGTGTTGTATATTTCTACTTTTGCCTCCCAATTCCATCTTCCTTCCTATTCCTCTTTCTCACCTACTCTCATTCCTTCCCTCTTTCCTTTTATCTCAATTCTCCTTGAGCCTTTAAGATCCTGAGGGGTCTTGACAAGGTGGATGGGGAGAGGATGTTTCCTCGTGTGGGAGAATGTAGAACTAGGGGTCACTGTTTAAAAATAAGGGGTCACTGATTTAAGACAGAGATTAGGAGAAATTTTTTTCTCTCAGAGGATCATGAGTCTTTAGGACTCTTTTCCCCAAAAGATGGTGGAAGCAGAGTCTTGGAATATTTTTAAGGCAGAGCTAGATAGATTCTTGATTAAGAAGGGAGTGAAAGGTTTTCGGGGGTAGGCAGGATTGTGGGGTTGAGGTTACAATCAGATCAGCCATGATCTTATTGAATTGCGAAGCAGGCTCGAGGGGCTGAGTGGCCTACCCCTCCTAATTTGTATATTCTATTTCTCTTTCTTTTATCCTACATGGTGTTGACCGGAGGTTACCGGTAACGGTTGTTGGCTTAGTACAAAGAGGAGAAGAGTCAATTCTCTCTTAACTCTCAATTCGCTTTATTCACGTCGTTAGATCATCTACATATAGCTTAAACGTCTGGTTAAATATAGACATGCAGTTTACAGCAGGTTATACAGTTTTATACCCAAAACTAGGATCTAAATGCACACCCACTAGGTTTCTCTGACACTCCCTGAGTGGTCACAGAATATAAAAGCTAATACCCGAAAAGGAGAGCTGATGCTGGCCAGGCGTTCCATTCTCTCTCTCTTGCGTCTCTACATTGCTGACATAGCTTCTTTCACTTCCGCGATGGTTGTTCTCCGGAGTTTTCGCTGGCTCCATGCCTGGAATTCTCCATTCTTATTCCGAATCTTATCTCTTCAAGCTGTGCTGTCTCTCTCCCGTTAGTTTAGGCTTGCTTGCCTAGCCTGTGGCATCTTCTCATTGGCTCTGTCCCAAGGACTTAGGTAGCATTACCTCATTATTCCTTTTCTAAATAAGGACTTGTGTCTTTTCACATTCCCTTTGTTTTCCAAGAAACTCAGTTACCTCAAACCGGTTCCAGCCAGCTCAGGCCAGTGACTGGAATCAGGTTACTTCAGGTCAAAAGTTGCTTTTGCCTGTGACAGCAGTTTGGCTGCAGCCCCTGGCCAACACTGGTACTTAGAGATGCCATTTCAGGACTGTCTTGTTAAATATAGACAAATGCTGGGGATAACCTGGTTGTATATTGAAACAAGCAAGAGAAAACCACTTGAATTCAGTGGAAATGCAACCTCTCTTCCAGAATGTCCGCTTTGATTTTCATAAGCGCTTGATTAATTTTGCCAATAAATATGGTTAGATCAGCCTTGTTGCTGACATTGGTTATGAGGCAAGAGTTGTGATGTGTTTGGGATGCAGCTGTCACTCGTGATAAGGTTATTTATTGAACATCAGGATGGTTGTGTGGAGCTTCCTGCAGAAATCTGATTGTGCCACTGTATGGTTGAAGACTGTGCCATACTTAATCAGGCATGGGCATTTCTGGGCAGTGAGAAGTACTGCAATAGTGAAAGTCCAAAAATAAACGTAACAAATAATATCTACATTTATTTAAAATATTGGAGCTGAATCTAACTTTAGCCACTTGATTGACAAGGAAGTCATCAAATTTCGATGCATATTGTCAATATTTTCAGTTCTGCAGGTGCCATTTTAGATCCAAAAACGGTGTCCGTGCCGCACCCGCACACATCTGGTGCAGGCTGCACTGGATGCCATTTTGGTGAAGTCATTAACAAGGATGCTGGGAGAGCGGGCAGGTAGTATGCAGAGGAGACAGATTGTGGCATCAGTAAATGCAAAATGCTGATTTCATGCTAATGGTGCCATTTTTTACCTCAACGCTCCAGCTAATACCGTCTCTTAACCTAGCACAGTTGAATATGAGTGCAGCAAACGGAAGGATACCCCAACAGTGCTATTTTCAGATTATTTGCTGATTGATTTCCACTAGTTGTTGCTGTGTTAGTAGAAGTGTTTACTTGCCATCATGAACGCTTGGCATTAGGTAAACATTGAATTCCTCCTCCGCCAACATTCTGGAAGTTATAATTGACCAGAAACCTAACTTGACTATAAATACTATGGCTACAAGAGCAAGTCAGAGGCTAGGAATTCTTTGGTGAATAGCTCACCTGATCTCCCCAAAGCCTTTCCACTGTCTACAAGGCACAAGTCAAGAGTGAGATGGAATACCCTCCACTTGCCTGGATGAGTGCAGCTCCAACAACACTCAAAAAGCTTGGCAACATCCAGGACCAAGTAGCCCGCCCGATCAACACGCCATCTACCACTTTAAACATTTACACCCTCCACCACCGGCACCATCTACAAGGTGCACTGCAGCAACTCAACAAACCTTCTGTGACAGCACCTTCCAAACCTGTGCTCCCTACCACCTAGAAGAATAAGGGCAGCAGACACCACCACCTGCAAGTTCCCCTCCGAGCAACACACCATCCTGACTTGGAACTATGTCGTTGTTCCTTTAGTGACTCTGGGTCAAGATCCAGGGTATTCCCTAACAGCACACTTTGTGTATCTACTCCACATGAACTGCAGCATTTCAAACTTGAGGCTCACCTCTGCCATCTGAAAAACAATTAGAGATGGGTTAACAATGCTGGCCTTGCGATGCTGACATCTCATGCGAACTAAAAAAAAAGTCCTCATTCAACAATGGTCTCACGCCTTACCGTCCTTCTGTTGTTGACTGTCGCAATGCCCCTTTGGCCACAAGGCTGAAGTAAAAGCCACTGAAAACAAACATTCCAAACTACACCAAACAAACAGATCCATATTCCATACACAAGTCAACTATTCACCCTTGTGCATTCCCTTAGTCCCTGTCTTCAGTGTGCCTTTGCCTGTCCTGGTGTTGTCCCCCGGTGGCTGCAACATGGCTGGTGGAAGGTTGCTGACTTTCATGGGAGGAGACTGCAGATGGCCTTGTGGGATGACCTTGCACGGCTCTGGCCCTAGAAGGCACGGGCTAGGACTATTCACCTTGATATGAGTGGTAGTAGTCTGGGTTGGCTTAGAGGCAACATCTTGGACCCTGGCAGAGTGGCCTGATAAGAGGATGAAGGCTGTCATCCTGAGAGAGGACAGCAAGTTTGTGCTCCACAGAACCACTGCCACTCCACAGAATGGTGCTTCGGCGATTCCAACAATGTGTGGGAACACATCTTGTTGGACTGCTGTGAGACGCTGAAATCCCTTTGAGCACTAGTACCCCCCAGCCACGATGGCAGCAAGCTGTGCTTGTATGACTTTAATCTGAGCCTTTACTACAGTACCCAAATGTTATATGTCTTCTGCTTGTGATGCAATGGAAGCTAAGACACCGACCAACAGACACAAGTTTACGGGTGGGTCCAGAAGTGTGCTCATGGAGTTGGCCACCACTACCATGCTGGAAAGGATGGGTCTAAGCTCTGCACAAAGCCATGTGCAAGGCAGGTCCCGGATTTCTCCACAGTCCTTGAAAGTGACAGCAAGTTTTCCGGCGGACCTGCCAATTCACCATACAGTTCTGTGTCCAAAATTCAGCTGTGCTTTTCTTTCGGTATGCTGACCTGTCAAAGTCTTCATCTGAGAGCTCTGTGGCAGAACTTGACTTTGTCCTCCTGGGGGCTGGCATCTTCATTATTCTTTCCTCCTGCCCTTGATGCAGGCCACTTGTGCCCAGTCCCTTGCCACGTGCTGATCCTGTGACTAAGTTAGCTCTAATTATGTATAGTGTCAGAGCAAGTGACAGTCTCTTCTTCTATCACTTCTGGCTCCTGCACCACTGCCTGGCAATGCAGTTCTTGGGTGTATGAAAGGACTAAAACATAAAGATAGTGTTGTAGGCAGGGAGGGAGCTTGGGGAAAGCAAGTGCTGCATTCTTGATCCATCCACAGCTTGTAAATCAGGAGAGATTGCGTGATGAGGGGAAAGTGGGATGTGAGGAGGCGGATTAGGTGCAAGCTCACAGCCATTTGTAATGTTTTTGTCCCACTGCTGGCCATGGCCTCTGTCATGTCCATTTCACTGATGTCTCCTCCACTGGGGTGATGACATGGGGCCTGTCCTGGTTAGCTCCTGCTGCCTCAGCTTTTTCACTACCTTACCCTGCAAGACTGAGGCAAGTGTGTCAGTGAGTCTGGTGCAATTCATTTTGGTGACGTGCCTGTAATCGATTAACAGCTAGCAATGTATGCAAGCTGTGAGGTGTGGATATGAGGTTTTTGGCATTATTAAGTGTGTGAGGGTGAGGTGAAGCTATGAATGTGAGCTTTTGAGCTCTGGTTGGTGGAGATTGTTGTTCGGTGAGTGTAAGGTGATGTGGTGAATTGAGCAATGTGTGAATCTAGTGCTTCAGTTGTAAGGGTAAGGCACCTGAGGATGAATTCCCTGACTCTGACCATTCATATGGGGTCATTGAACTTATTGCTGTACTGTATCCAGGTTCTTGGGGCAATATTGATAGTATTAGCTATCGGGTCCCACTGGATTTGGAGAGTTTATTTAGAGGACCTTCAAGCCTCTGTGCATAGAAGACCTTTGTTCTCCTGTACCAAGGCTTCCAGTGCTACATCAGAAAACCTAGGAGCATGCTGTCTGCCCTGATGTGCCATGTTCACATTTCTTGCAGGTCACACCATTCGCCAGCCACTTCCAGCGCCTGTGGAAGCCAGAATGCACCTCCATTTCAAGAGTACAGGCTTATTTTAAGCAGTACAGGCTAACTTTAAGTGATGTTAGCATCACACAAACAAGGGCTTCTTGCTGAGATGTACAGCCATTTATCATTTAACCTAGCAGGCTGCACCAAGTTGGCATGTTGGCTGAATCAGAAGGAGCGGGCACAGGTTATTCCTGCATCGCAGTCCCCATGTTTATTTTCAGTGGCAATTGTATTTTGGCCTCAAAATGTTAACAAAGTTCTAATGTGCAAAATATAATTCACGCTGAACAATGAATACGTGAATAATGGAATAGAATACTACTTTTATGTGTTGTCCCGGATTAGAAATTCTGTCTTATTGTAAGTCATTTGCGATGTTCCAATGACAGTGAATGGAAATTATTTGATCCATTGGAATTCTATGCAGTGGAAGAATACTGTAGTAAATACAGGTTCATTTTTTTGCTCTGAGGAGTTGTGTACTATAGAAACTTGCATTACTTCAATTCGTTCCATTAGGCTGTAGCATATGTTATTTCATGAAAGGAGGGAGACAGAAAGCAGGAAGCTAAAGGCCTGAATGTTTTGTGCTCTGCAAAGGACTCAGTTTTATTCCCTTACGCCCTCACCTTAATGAATTTTGGGCTTGGCACAATGCTGAACTTTCCTTCCATTGCCTTTGTCTCCGTGCTTACTTCTTTGGGCAGGAGTCTTCCCCCTGCTCCCCCACCACACCCCAACCCCATTCAATGGGTCCTTTCACCAACCTCCAATACTCTCCCACCACCTGGACCCCTCCCTCTGGCTTCTTAGCTGCTCTTGACCTTTTCATTGAGAACTGTCGGCATATTGGCTGTCTTAATTTCTCTGCTCACCCACTCCAACCTGTCTCCTTCTGAACTTGCTGCATTCTGTTCTCTCAGGCCCAACCCTGACTTTGTTGGCAAACCTGCTGACAAGGGTACAGCTGTTGTTATCTGGTGTACCGACCTCTACCCTGCAGAGGCTGAGTGTCAACTCTCAGACATTTCTTCCTACCTCCCCCTGGACCTTGACCCCATTACCGAACATCAAGTAATTGTTTCCAGGACTGTCACTGACCTCATCTCATCTCTAGAGATCTTCCCTCAACAACCTCAACCTCATAGTCCCCGAACCCCACACAGCCCGCTTCTTCCTCCTTCCCAAAATCCACAAGCAGAACTGACCTGGTAGACCTATAATTTCAGCCTGTTTCCACCCCACTGAACTCATTTCCTCCTATCTTGACTATTTTCTCTCCCCTTGTCCAGTTTCGTCCCACCTAAGTTCGTGATTCCTCTAATTCTCCACATCATTTCAACAACTTCAAGTTTCTTGGCCTTAACTGCCTCCTCTTCACTATGGACGTCCAATCCCTCTACACCTCCATCTCCTACGATGCCCATCTGAGGGCTTTCCACTTCTTTCTTGAACAGAGGCCCAAACAATCCCCATCCATCACCATCACCATCATCCATCACCACTCTCCTCTGCCTGGCTGAACTTGTTCTCTCACTGAACAACTTCTCCTTTAACTTGTCTCACTTCCTCCAAATAAAAGTTGTGGCCATGGTATCTGCAAGGGCCCCAGTCATGCATGTCCTTTTGTGGGGTATGTTCCTCGTTCCAATCCTGCCCCCTCTCACAACTTTTTTTCAGGTACAACAGTGACTGTATCGGTGCTGCTTCGTGCTCTCGTCTGGACCTGGAAAAACTTATCAATTTTGCTTCCAATTTCGACCCCTTTCACCTCCACATGGTCCATCTCCAACACTTCCCTTACTTTCCTAGACTTCTCTGTCTCCATTTCTGGTGATAGACTGTCCACCAATATTCATTGCAAGCCTACCGACTCCCACAGCTACCTCGAATATACCTCCTCACACCCTGCTTCCTGTAAGGACTCCATCCTATTTTCCTAGTTTCTCTGCCTCTGTTGCATCTGTCCTGATGATGCTACCTTCCACAATGGTGCTTCTGACATGTCTTCCTTTTTCCTGAGCCGAGGTTTCCTCCCCCCACTGTGGTTGACAGGGCCCGTGTCTCCCTTTAAAGATGGAGATGAGAAGAATATTTTTCTTTCAGAGGGTCGTTTGTCTGTGAAATTCTCTTCCCCAGAGAGCAGTGGAGGATGGGTTATTGAATATATTCAAGGCTGAGTTGGATATATTTTTGATAGACAAGGGAACAAAGGGTTATGGGTGGGGGTGAAAACAGGAAAGTGGTGTTGAGATTACAGTCAGATCAGCCATGACTTTATCGAATGGACAGCAGGCATGAAGGGCTGAATGGCCTAATCCATGACACTAACTTATGCTGCTGTGGTTGGGAATTTCTTCATAGCTGCTCCCAATTGCAATGTTTATTTTGTTGTGTGGTGGAAACCTTATTACTTGCATAAGCTGGGTTACTGCTGCACTTCCAGCAGTGGAACAGTGGCATAATGATAGCAGCTCCAAGGAAAGCCATACATAAAAGAAGGGTAATTTAGAACAGCAGCTGAGGAAAACTGATCCTGGAACCTAGATGGTGAACTGTTGTGTTTCATTGTCTTGGTAGATTAAGGCTGATAAACATACATTACAATAGTATTTTCTCAATTTTTTGTTCTTTACTTTGAAAGCTTTTTAGCTTCATTTATAAATCTACCTTGAGACTGTTTTTATTTGGGAATTTCCCTAAAAGTCATGAGATGTTTTTCCCACCTTGACTTATTTGTTGCGGGGGGGAAGAGAAGGAGGAATAGAAAAGAACCTGGAGATCAGGTTTATAAGACAACACAATAGAAGATCCAGACCCTCTTAGAGATACTCACCCACCAGATAGATAGGCCTTTGAGTATCTGCCATAGAGTTAAGTTTAAAGAGGTTAAGATCCACTTCCGAAGTCCTGGGAGAACTTTGCAACATCTCATTAGAAAATCTGCAAACTTTCTCAATAAACAGCACAGCATAAACTGTGGCTCAAAAAGCTACTACTGCGCTTAGTTTTCTAGCTACAGACTCAATCAAGGGGGAATTGCAACATCAGCCAGGTAAGCCCATTCTTGCAATTTTCCATGTTTACAAGTGCAGAATGGTTCATTGCATCTGGCACAGGAGCAAAATAATTCAGTGGAGGGGGCAATTAATTTTCATCGTATTGCTTGGTTTTCATGAGTGCTTGGACACATAGTTTGAATTCATATTGTCATCCCAGCTTCTTCTATCAACCCATACCAGTATTTCAAATGAAAAGTGTTTCACCCCCTTTAACATTTAATTAATGTGCAATCTCAGGCATAGGTTTCTGCATTTCAGCACCTAGAATGTAGGAGCTTCCATTGTTAATGTGCCCCTTGACAGTACAGAGTCCCTGCACTGTTTTGGAATATAGATATTATTGAATTACTAATGTCCCTTAATCTCTAGGGGAGAGTCTCTGAATATCCTGAAAACTCTCATGAATTGATGCCCTAAAATCTCAGAATCCAGTAGCTATTTCTCTTTTCATTATCTCTACCCTGTCATCAAAAATCTGAAATGCATTATTCAAAGCCCCTGTACATTGGAGGTGCTGACTGTAACAGTGGAATCTGCATGGAGGAAGCAGATTCAGTAAGCTGAAGGCCTCCTATAATTTCTTATATTCTTAATGCCTTTTTACTGTTTGTACTGGTGCAGTGCAATGAGTGCAGGTGGAATATATTGACTGACCAGCCTGTTTTTAATGGAGTGAACATTTGGCGGAGTGCTTACCTTCCTGCCTCTGATTTAGAATGTGCAGGGTTCAAACCCCACTCCTGACAACCCCAGCAAGTGGAGACCAGAACTTCACCTATGAATTCGGGGAGTAATGGGATATTTGTCTTTCACCCCTCATTGTATGGGCTTTGGGAACCTATAACATCCTCCCACTATCTAGGGCTAGTCACCCTATTGGCTGACATAAAGATGGCTATAGCCATGGAAGGACCATTCACATTGTGGTCTGTCAGACCATCAATCAGCCAGAAAATCCTTCCACTATTTCCAAAGGAAAAGCATGAGGATACAAGAACAGCAACATCCCTGCTCTTTTACTGGAGTGCACACAAACATACAAATTAGAAGCAGGAGTAGGCCATTCGGCCCTTCAGGCCTGCTCCGGCATTCAATAAGATCATGGCTAATCTGATTGTGGCCTCAACTTCAGTTTCCTTCCTGCCTCCTATACCTTTTGACTCCCTTGTCAATCAAGAATCTATCTAATTTGGCCTTCAAATTATTCACTAACCCTGTCTCCACCGCACTCTGGGGAAGCGAGTTCCACAGACTCACGACCCTCTGAGAGAAAAAACTTCTCCTCTCCATCTTAAATAGGCGACCCCTTTATTTTGAAACTGTGTCCCCTAGTTCTAGTCTCTCCCACAGGGGGAAACACCCTTCCAACATTCACCCTGTCAAGTCCCTTTAGGATCTTATATGTTTCAATAAGATCGCTTCTCATTCTTCTAAACTCCAATGGATACAGGCCTAACCTGTCCAACCTTTCCTATTAGGATAATTCCTCATTCCAAGAATTAGTCGAGTAAATCCCATCTGAACTGCTTCTAATGTAATTATGTCCTTTCTTAAATAAGGACACCAAAACTGTACACGATACTCTCATGTGGCCTCGCCAATACCCTATATAACTGTAGCAAAACATCCCTACTTCTATATTCTATTCCCCTTGCATTAAATGACAACATTATGTTTGCCTTCCTAATCAGTTGCTGTACTTGCATACTAACTTTTTTGTGATTGCTGTACCAGGACACCCAGATCCCTTTGTACTTCAGAGTTCTTCAATCTTGCCCCAGTTAAATAATAATTTGTTTTTTAATTATTCCTGCCAAAGTGGTCAAGTTCACATTTTCCCACATTATACTCCATCTGCCAAATGTTTTCTCACTCACTTAACCTATCTGTATTCCTTTGCAGACTCCTTATGTCCTCTTCACAACTTACTTTCCCACCTATCTTCGTGTCATCAGCAAATTTAGCATGCATATATTCAATCTGATCATCCAAGTCATTAATATAGTTTGTAAATATTTAAGGCCCCAGCACTGATTCCTGTAGTTCTCCACTTGTTACATCTTGCCAACCCGAAAGTGGCCCATTTATGCCTGCTCTGTTTCCTGTTAGCTAACCAATCCTCTATTCATGCTAATATGTTACCCCTACACCATGAGCTCTTATTTTGTGTAGTAATATTTTATGAGGCACCTTGTCAAATGCCTTTTGAAATGAAGTACAGAATCTTCAAGCGAGACAGGGGAAGGGGTAAAAGAAGAGGAGGCATTGCATTATTAATTAAGGAGTCAGTTACTGCAGTAAGCAGAGATGATATCTTGGAGGGGGCATTGAATGAAGCTTTGTGGGTAGAGCTTAGAAATAAAAAAGGAGCAGCCACATTGTTAGGTGTTTATCATAGACTCCCAGATAGTCAGTGGGAAATTGAGGAGCAAATATGTGCACAATTTGCAGAGGTGTGTAAAAATAACAATAGGGTAATTATTTTAGTTGATTTCAACTTTCCCAACATTAATTGGGATAGACATAG
Organism: Cetorhinus maximus; assembly: GCF_964194155.1. Taxonomy (NCBI): domain Eukaryota; kingdom Metazoa; phylum Chordata; class Chondrichthyes; order Lamniformes; family Cetorhinidae; genus Cetorhinus; species Cetorhinus maximus. The sequence continues at coordinate 34,724,134 of NC_135895.1, forward strand.
TGTTAAGGGCTTGGATGGAGTGAATTTCTTTAAATGTGTACAGGAGAACTTTTTAGATCAATATGTAGAGGGTCCAACAAGGGTCGGCGCAGTGCTGGGCCTAATCCTGAGGGATGAAGCTGGACAGGTGGCTGAGGTGGTGGCGGGGGAGCATTTTAATGATAGCGACCACAACATGGTACAATTTAAGCTTGTTATGGACAAAGAAATAGACAAGTTGCAAAAAAATGTTTTGGATTGGGGGAGAGTGGATTTTAGTAAAATAAGGCAGGATCTGGCCAAGGTAGACTGGGAACAGCTACTTGTGGGGAAATCTACAGAAGAGCAGTGGGGGGCATTCAAAAAGGAAACGGGGAGGGTACAGGCTCAACATGTTCCATCTCAGGTGATAGGAAGGAGTAACAAGCCCAGAGAACCATGGATGACCAGAGATATTCAGGATACGATCAGAAGGAAAAAAGAGGCTTTTAGCATGTACAAGGGGAGCAAATCAGCGGAGGCATTAGTGAAGTACAGAAAGTGCAAGGTGGAGCTTAAGAAAGCAATTAGGAGAGCAAAGAGGGGATATGAGAAAGCTCTGGCTGGTAAAAGTAGGGAAAATCCCAAGATATTCCATAAGTATATCAATGGGAAGAGAATAACCAGGGAAAGAGTAAGGCCAATAAGGGACCAAGGGGGCCATCTATGGGTGGAGCCAGAGGACATCGGTAGAGTGTTAAACAAATACTTCACATCATCTTCACCCAAGAGAATGTGGATAAAGGTATGGAACTCGGGGAGAGAGACTGCGACGTTCTTGAGCAAATTGATAAAGGGAGTGACAAGGTATTGGAGGTGTTGGCAGGCTTAAAAGTGGACAAATCTCCAGGTCTGGATGGTTTGTGTCCCAGACTGCTGAGGGAGGCAAGGGAGGAGATCACAGGGGTTCTGACCCAAATTTTTAATTCCTCTCTGGCCACAGGGGAGGTGCCAGAGGACTGGAGAACAGCTAATGTGGTTCCGCTATTTAAGAAAGGTTGTAGAGATGAGCCAGGGAACTACAGACCGGTGAGTATCACGTCAGTGGTAGGGAAACTATTGGAGAAAATTCTGAAGGAGAGAATCTATCTCCACTTGGAGAGGCAAGGTTTGATCAGGGATAGTCAGCATGGCTTTGTCAGAGGGAGGTCATGCCTCACAAATTTGATTGAATTTTTTGAGGAAGTGATCAGGTGTGTAGATGAGGGTAGTGTAGTTGATGTAGTTTATATGGATTTCAGCAAAGCCTTTGACAAGGTCCCACATGGGAGACTTATAAAGAAGGGTTGTAGAGATAAGCCAGGGATACAGGGTAATTTGATAAGGTGGATTCAAAATTGGCTTAGTTGTAGGAGACAGAGGGTGATTACAGAAGGCTGCTTTAATGACTGGAAGCCAGTGTCCAGTGGCGTACCACAAGGATCTGTGCTGGGTCCCCTATTATTCGTCATTTATATAAACGACATAGGTGACTATGTGGGGGGTAGGATTACTAAGTTTGCGGATGACACAAAGATTGGCCGGGTGGTTAACAGTGAGGATGAGTGTCTTGGGCTACAGGAAGATATAGACAGGATGGTCAAATGGACAGATAAGTGGCAGATGGAATTTAACCCTGAAAAGTGTGAGGTGATACACTTTGGAAGGAGTAATTTGACAAGGAAGTATTCAATGAATGGCATGACACTAGGAAGTTCTGAGGAACAAAGGGACCTTAACCTGTGTTTCTCACGTGTCGGTGCAGACTCGATGGGCCGAAGGGCCTCTTCTGCACTGTGATTCTGTGTGTCCATAGATCTCTGAAGGCAGAGGAGCATGTTAGTGGGGTGGTGAAAAAAGCATATGGAACACTTGCCTTTATCAATCGAAACATAGATTACCAAAATAGGGAGGTCATGTTGGAGTTGTATAGAACCTTGGTGAGGCCACAGCTGGAGTACTGTGTGCTGTTCTGGTCGCCACATTATAGGAAGGATGTGATTGCACTGAAGAGGGTGCAGAGTAGATTCACCAGGATGTTGCCTGGGATGAAACATTTAAGTTATGAAGAGAGGTTGGATAGACTTGGGTTGTTTTCGTTGGAGCAGAGAAGACTGAGGGGCGATCTGATCGAGGTGTACGAGATTATGAGGGACATGGACAGGGTGGATAGGGAGCAGCTGTTCTCCTTAGTTGAAGGGTCAGTCACGAGGGGACATAAGTTCAAGGTGAGGGGCAGGAGGTTTGGGGGGATGTGAGGAAAAACCTTTTTACCCAGAGGGCCTGGAATGAGCTGCCTGGGAGGGTGGTGGAGGCGGGTTGCCTCACATCTTTTAAAAAGTACCTGGATGAGCACTTGGCATGTCATAATATTCAAGGCTATGGGCCAAGTGCTGGTAAATGGGATTAGGTAGTTAGGTCAGGTGTTTCTCACGTGTTGGTGCAGACTCGATGGGCCGAAGGGCCTCTTTTGCACTGTGTGACCCTGTGATTCTATGATTCTGTGAATCCACAGGTTCCCCTTTATCCTCTTGCTTGTTACTTCTTCAAAGAATTCTAATAAATTAGTCAAGCATGATTTTCATTTCCTAAAATCATGTTGACTCTGTCCAATTGCAGTGAGATTTTCTAAGTGCCCTGCTATAACCTCCTTAAGAATAGATTCCAGCATTTTCCCTTTGACAGATATTAAACTAACTGATCTGTGGTGTCCTGCTTTCTGTCTCCCTCCTATCTTGAATAGACGAGTTGCTTTTGCTATTTTCCAGTCTGGTGGGACCTTCATGGAGTGATTTCATAGTGCTCTAGGTTTTGCATATATATTATGTTGCTGTGACATCAATGTGTGCATTGGGATATCAGTATGTGTGCACTCAGGAGATGAAAGTCTGTGGCACTGTTTCTGACGCGAATACACTGTGCTCAGAGCACAGTGCTAGTGACACAAACCCATTGATTAAAGGTAACTTTGAACGTTAAGGAAGCAAATTATTTGCATTATCATGTTGCCAACTCTATTGCCGCCAAAGCCAATTAGAGGATACCCATTCCCTTAAAACCTTTCAAATCATAAATTTGTGATTGCTTCAATGAGATTAAGTTTAGAGCCTGTTGGCCTCCTGGGGTGGGAATAATCTGTAATTAAAAATGATACAAATTAATTACCAGCTGTTGTACAGAATGTGTATTATTTTGAGTTAAGTGCAAGCACAATGTCTTATTCTAATTAGACAATATGCATACATTTCAATAATTATTGTTTCTATTGCCTTGATTTCATTAACTATACTTTGAGTCGATCACTAATTTATCATTTGAAACAGTTTAAAGCAATTGGTATACCTTGATTCTCATTGGTAGCAAAGTCAACAACATTATGGTACAATCACCAACTTTGTTACCTAATCTTCAAAATGGTACCAGCCGTGAAATCAGCTTAAGTCAATGGTATAATGTCTTAAGTGTGTTGGAGAGAATAGAAGGATCATCAAATTAGAGAAAGTAGGCTCAGTGGTGCAATAAATCTGTAATAATGGATATTTCTTCTTCTGTGCTTCATATTGCTAAATTAGATTTCTGATATGCTTGGTTAAAAGGTTTTAAACCTGTCCTGAAATCTATAGAAATAAGAAAGAACTTGCATTTATATAGCACCTTTCACAATTTCAGGAGGTTTCAAAGTGATTTACAAGCAACGAAGCACTTTTGGCATGTAGCCACTGTTGTAATGTAGAAAACCTGGCAGCCAATTTCAACCCAGCGAGCTCCCACAAACAGCAACAAAATAATTGACCAGGTACTCTGTTGCAGTAATGTTGATTGAGGGATAAATGTCGGTTAGGGCTTCAGAGAAATTGCCTTCAAAAGGTGCTGTAGGATATTTTACATCTACCTGAGAGGGCAAAAGGTGCATTGGTTGAAGGTCTCATCTGAAAGATAGATGCTCTGAGCTATTCAGGAATGCTCTGCAGCTCCTTTGGGAGGCATCAAATGCTACGTGACACTGTGATGCACACCAGTTTTTACATAGCTTTTATTAAAAGTGTGGATTGAATGCCACAAATGTGTAAAATCAGACATGATATCACTGTCGTCAACACCATTTATAAATGTAACTGTAATAAATATTAATGTCAAAACCATTGCTGTAGTATTGAAGTAGCTTGGAGTGCTAAAGCATAGTCTAGTGCATGATGCAGATCTTTGTGCACAATACCTCATGATGCCAAACTGCTAATCTCACAAGAAAAATCTGGGCTAAAGTCATAACATGCTACTGTCCTGACTTTCTAATGGCTGAGTCATAACCTGGGAACAGGGAGCTGGCTGCAACTTGTATGTGGCCTGGGAAGGGAGGATGATAAAGATACAGGGCAACATACATTCATTAGTCCTGTACTTTATAACAGCCTTTTTTAAAAGAGCTTGTTTTATTCCCACTGTTCCTAACTTCAGCATGCTTAACACCATTATGATTCAAGTTTTTAGTTTTCTTGTGTAAACAACCTGCAACAGTTTCTGCAAGCAGGGTTCAGCCCTTATGATCTGAAAACTGTGGGTTAAGTTTTTCACCTACTGTCTTGGTATAACACTGGTATTGCAGATTGCTGTCTTCAATGGAAGTGAAAATTGTGCAGTTCCTATATTCGCCAGTTAATCCATAATGCCAGTTTTACATCCAGACAACAAGTTGAAATCTACTCCTGTGCCTGATCCTGAGTAAGCACAGCCCGGAGCTACAAGTTACCCTTTTTACCAATAATACTGTACAATGGAACTTATGTGGCCTTTCTGCTTTGTCTCTTTCCAATCTGGAAGTTTGACAATATCAAACGCTAAATCAAACTAAAACTACTGGTCAAATTTATTTGCAGTTGGGTGATTTATATGGACAAAGACATAGAGCGGGATTTTACGCACCCACCCACCACCGGGATCTTCCGGACCCACCGCAAGTCAATGAACTTCTGGCTGGGGCGCCACCTCACCCACGGCAGGTCCCACCTGCGACAGGGCTGGAAAATCCCAGCCATAGGCAATTACAACACACATTATAATTTACAGTAGCTAGGGTAACGACCATACTGTCCAACCTTCTACCAGCTCCTCAGGCAAAGTGTTGAAATGCAAAATCTCTTAGTTTAATATGTAAACAACCTGCTTATGATGTTCAAATCACACATGCATATTGGCTATGCCCTAGAACTGCTGAGCGATAGTTCCTTTGAAGCAAACACAGTTCCTTGGGAAATTGTTCCTATCAGTGAAATTTGGCAAGCTTATAGAAGCCAACTAATGAAATATTTAGTTAACGGGCTGGCACATGGTCGCACCCATCTCAGGAAATCTTAAGATAGTTGGCTATGTTTTAGGAGATCAATTTAATGCACTGTACCAATTAAGAAACACGTTCCTCTGAGGGGCAACTGGTTATTAAGTACATATATTCTCATTTTAACTGCACTCCCCGTCAAACAGAGCCACAGAGCCTCTACCTCAAGTAACTTTTGATCAACAGCATGGTTGAGTGAGGTATATTTTCCCTGAGAACAATTTTAATTTTTGAAGAACATTGAGTTACCAAAATGTTAAGTAGACAAGAACCTAATAAGAAAAAGGTTCTCTGAAGAAGGGTCATACAGATTCGAAACATTAACTCTGTTTCTCTCTCCACAGATGCTGTCAGACTGAGTTTTCCCATCATTTCCTGTTTTTACTAAGACAAAATTCTAATTTTGTCACAATCTTACTGGCAAGCCTGCCAAATCTCATTCATTTGGACTGAGACTTGGTCATTTTGATTTAAAAATGCAACCATTTTGAAACATCTCTCACCACTACAAATTTAAACATTTAAGGCCCTGAAAATTCTAGTTGGGCTAAGGAGTGGAGGACTGTAGAATGGAGATGGGATTCGACCCCCTTCATGCTGCAACAAGAAGTTCTGACAAGGGGAGGCATGGATGAATCTTCTACCTGCCTCCTCTCCCCACACTTCAAGGGCTTGTCGGGCGGGCACGCGCCCAACCTGAATGAGTGTAAAATGACGCACAATGACGTCAGACCAGTGTCCCGATATCATTGCGCACTCACGCGATATTTCGGTTGGCCAGCGCGTGCGGGAATCGGCAGCGCGCCCACCGACAATTAAGCAGCCCATCAAGGCCCTTAATCAATTAGCTGATTGGAATTTTTCGCTACCCATGCAACCGTTCGGTTTGCGGGCGGACGATATGGCCAAGCGGCGATGGGCGGGATGAGGTTTCGACCAGCGATTTAAAAAAAATAAAAACTTTTAGCACTCCCATTTAACATGTCCCTGCGCATGTGACAAAGTCACATGATGGGACATGTTTGCATTATTTTAAATATCTTTACTTTTATTGTTAAAAATCTGCCTCAGGGAGCTTTTACTGCGCACACCTGCATGATTGCGCGCACTTCTGCACTTGCCCTCGTCCCGCCCCCTCCCCGACAGCGCTGAGCGTTGCAGCGCAGTTCAGGCTGGATGGCCGTTAATTGGCCAGCCAGTGTGAAATGGCGATTGGGGCCCGATCGCGGGCGGCAGTCGTCTTCGTGACTGCTCCCTGGCCCGCCCGCCCGACGAGAGCAAAATTCTGCCCGATGACTTATACCTCCGTAAAGCTTCAGAAATTTGTCCCTCAGGCTATAAAATAATTTTGTAAATCTTTTCAGCAAAAGCCACTAGAAACTAAAGAAAAATAAGCCTTCCTCAGTGGATGTGACTGGTACTGATGCATCCGGGGGAGTTACTCTGCACGTACCCAGGCAGCACAATCAAAATTGTGTTTATAATGTTACAGTTCTGGGCAAAAATATTAATGCCAAGGCCAGGCATTTAAATAGGGCAGAAGCCTCCAGCTTACAGTTGAGTGGATAATTTGAAACGTGCCTTTGTGAATTCTGTAATTTTTGGTTTTTTTTATTTTATTTTTAAGAGTAAAAAATTTCAGCTGTTGAGAAAAAGATAATGGATTTTTTTTAAAAATTAAGAACACATTTTGAAGTATTTATGGGAACTAAGGCCAGATTGCATCATCAGTGACAGATTTATAAACATTTTTTTCTATTGTAAGTAAAGATATAAGAACTGATTTGTCACAAAAACTGGGAAAAACATGCGAACAGCTGGCACAGAAAGACAACGGTTGGGATTCTGTCAGGCCAAAGAGGGTTTCGCCCACCGCTCAGAGAACTGGCGGGGAACCCCCATCAGTTCCGGTGGAAAGGTCCAACGGAATCAGGCACTTAAGTAGCCACTGCGGGCCTTCCCTGTGATTGAGGTCCCTGGTGGCGGAAGACTTGCCCCATCAGAGACCAGCAGCTCCTCAAGCCACCAGCTGTAGTGCCGTCAGCTGGCGGAAATGCACCAAAAAGGCAGTCCAGGATCGTTGTGAGACCCCAGACCAAAGATGAGTGAAGGCGGGATAGGGATTGCGGAGTAGGGGGCCACAGGGGAGGGAGCGGGGGGAGTCGGAGGCAAGGGCTGAGGGTGTCTTTTCAGCGCCCTCTCACCCCCAACTTCCTGATGCCAGCTCGCTCGATCAGGCACTGAGTGCCTGACTGCGAAGGACCACCCAGGAGGTGAGCCTGCAATAGCAGACTGGGCTTGCTGGGCGGCCTTCCAAGGGTGCGGGAAAGCCATGTGGCCCCTAATTAATCCCTGAGCCACCACTAAATTGTGGTGGGGTCAGGGATAATGGGCGTCATTTGACTCACTAATAAACCTAATTGACATCCCCCCCCGCCACCAGCGGCCAGGAATCCTGTGTCAGCCCCGTCAGACTCCCAGCTTAATTGGGGCGGTTTTGCTGCCGCTGCTGGGAGACTGACACCGGGCCTTTACCGCAATTAAGTGGGCCCGGCTGCCTTGGTTCCTGCTGTGAAGGGCTGCATTAAATCCAGCCCAATGTGTAAGATGTAAGATTTTTAATACACTGCATATATAGTCATAGATGATAAAAATAAAAACACAATATTCACAATTTGAAGAAATATATGAACAATGTTGTCTAATATCCATTATGACTGTCAAATGTGATTTATTTTAAACGGCTCTAACCATTCATATTTAACTTTTCTGGAAGTAATAGTTTCAGTATTATTTTCCTTTAACATTGTAATGGCTATTCTGCTCCTCCTCTCACCACTCCACCCCCAAACACAATTGCTTACACCCTGTGTGAGGATCTTAATGCCATTTGAAGAATTCAATGGGTCAGTGTTTGTAATGAAGTGAGCTGAGGTGTGATTTATCTATATGAAGAGCAGTGGTTGTGTGGAATAGGAATGGCATCTAATTGTATCACTACAATGCACAAAGCAGTAATGAATCTTTTGAGCCAATTCACTTCTCAGTGATTCTTGGGATGGAGCACTGATTTAAAACACTGAAGCAGGTATGTTCTTCTACCAATTCTGTGGTGTTTCATGCTTGGGTGCTGGCTGAACAGTAGTATATTTTAATATTATGAGCACAGTAAAACAGTTAGTGAGGAAGTTAGAACGTTTTTTAAATATCATTTACATAATTAACTTTTTTTTCACTTATATAGGGGCTTGTTAATGATTTCCTGATTTTTGTATCTGGAGTGGAAGACCCCTCCTCCTCTCCGCCCCCTACTGGTAGTACACATGCAGGAAATTACTCCTGTGGCATAATAGAGAACTGTTCCGCTTTCTAGGTATTAGATATTGTTTTGAGGCAGGAGTTAGCTGTATTTGCTTGCACCTTGTGGAGATGTTAAATAGAGCTATGGTAGAGGATTTAAACTAATGTTGTGGGGAAGGTAAAAGAAAATATAAAGCATATAGTTTAGAAGTAAGTGTAAGATTTAGGCCTATGGACAGAAATGAGGTAGGGATATTGAAAAAAGGTGAAGCAGGACAAGATTTTTTAAAATCAGGACTTCAAAAGGTGGAAATTACCAAACTTAAGGAATCTAGACTGTAATGTAAATTTATGCAGTGAGCACAAGAAACAAAGTTGGAGATCTCAAGTCATTGATTAAAGTGGAAAATCATAATGTAATAGCTGTGACTGAAGCTCGGTCAGGATTCGCAATAAAATAGTCCTAGGCATAAAACATTGAGGAGTGGTAACAAAAGAATAAAAGGAGTAGGGATAGCCATATTCATAATTAGATAGGATTCAGGGATTGAAGTAGAGATCTGATTCAAACAGAATCTCTGCGTTTAATTTGGAATAGCACGAGACTCAGTGTTACATTACTGGGAATGCATTATAGACTAATAAACAATGGCAACAAAATCTCTGCACAAATTGAATGGATGTTAACAATTGAATTATTATTGTAGAATCCATGATAGGAAAAAATTTGCTCTGAGAAAATGTTTATCCTGGTGTCTTCTGGGCTGCTTTCTTGGCCAATATATTGCAGCTCCAACAACAAACAAATTAATACTTGACCCAGTTAGAATAATGAAGCTAGTAAGCAAGCCTATAATGGTTACAATGTAGTTAGGCTGAGTGAAACAATCAAAAAGGAAAATTAGTTAATAATGCAGTGAAAGCACAAATTTAATTTTGTTGCGTGATTTTGACAGTCCTTCAATTCAGGAGGCAAAAGAAGTTCAATAAATCAAAGGATTTTCTAATGTATTTTGCTATTGTGTTAATAACTACCCTTGATCATTAAAGACATATTGGGCAGGATTTTCCACTCGGCATGTGGGTGCGCGCCCCACACACTCGAGTGTCAAATAGCACGCGATGATGCAGGCAAGTGTCCCAATGTCATCCCGCACTCATGTGATATTTCGGTCGGCGGGTGCGCGTGAGAGTTGGCAGCACGCCCGCCAACAATTGAGATGAATTAATTAACCTTTAATTTTCACTGCCCGTCCAACATTACAATTGGCGGGGGAGGTGGGCGAATTGGCCAGGCGGCCTTTGGATTTTTGAGGAAACCTCACCCACGGGCGGGATGAGATTTCAATAATTAAATTTTTTTTTAAATAAAAAATTTTGGGCAGAATTTTTCAAACGTACATATTAAGCTGAGTGAGTCCGCTGTGTGGACATTTGTTTCCAGAATTTTAAAAACTTTATTCATTGGCTTAAAATACTTCAGCTCCCCGAGACAGTTCTCTGCCTTCAGGGAGTATTCATTGCGCGCTCCCCCGCGCCTGCACTGACTTCAACACTCGCCCTCCACCCACCCCCACCTCGGCAGTGCTGAGCTTCTCAGCGCGCCTTTCACGCTGCCTGACCATTAATTGGCCAGCCAGTGTGAAATCGCAGTTGGGGGCCGATCGCGGGCAGTGGGCTGCCTGCCACGCGCCCGATGATGCGAAAATCCTGCCCATTAATTCAAACATGCCAGTTTACGTGAATGGGCTCTGCAATTTCTGTCATTATCATTTAAGCTGAATTTTTGAAACCTGCATGCTGTCTTGATTGGTCCTGAATCTTTATTTAATTTGCTTTAACTCTATACAATCACAGAGAATTACAGAAATGTTACAGCACAGAAGGCCTTATGTCACATGGTGTCTGCACTAGCTTCCCAAATGAGCATTTCACCTAGTGTCATTCTCCTGCCTTCTCTCCATAACCCTGCACATTCTTCCATTTCAGATAACAGTCAACTCCCTTCGATTGAACCTGCCTCCACCACACGCTCAGGCAGTGCATTCCAGAACTTAACCATTTGCTGCGCGAAAATGTTTTTTTCATATTGCTTTGGCTTCTTTTGCCAATTACTTTAAATCTGTGCCCTCTCGTTCTTGATCCTTTCACGAGTGGCAACAGTTTCCCCCTATCTACTCTGACCAGACCCCTCATGATTTTGAATACCTCTATCTAATCTCCTCTCAGCCTTCCCTCCTCCAAGGAAAACAGCCCTAACTTCTCCATTCTATCTTCATAGCAAAAGTTCCTCAACGCTGGAACTATGCTCTTTTCTGCACTCTCTCCAGTGCCTTCACATACTTCTTAAAGTGCGATGCCCAGAACTGGTTGCAATACTTCAGCTGAAGCTGAACTAGTGTCTTTTACAAATTCAACATAACCTCTTTGCTCTTGTACTCTCTGCCCCTATTATTAGAGCTCAGGATAATATATACTTTATTATCCGTGCACTCAACCTGTCCTGCCATCATAATGACTTATGCACATGTACACCTTGGTTTCTTTACTTCTGCAGCCCCTTTAGAGTTCTATCCTTTATCTTATATTGTCTGTCCATGTTCTCCCTGCCAAAATGCCAACATTTCTCTGCGTTGAACTTTATCTGCCACCTATCTGCCCATTCCACCAACTTGTCTATGTCCTTTTGAAGTTATACAATACCCTCCTCATAGTTCACAATGCTTTCAAGTTTCGTATCATCAGCAAACTTTGAAATTGTGCCCTGAACACCAAGATCTAGGTCATTAATATATACCAGGAGAAGCAAGGGACCCAACCCTGGGGGACCCCAAACCATCCTCCAGCTCGAAGAACATCCATTAACTACTACTGTGTTTACTGTCATTCAGTCAATTTTGTATCCATGTTGCTACTGTCCCTTGTATTCCTTTAGCTATAACTTTTATTATTGTTATTGTTTATTATTGTTCATAAGTCTGTTGTGTGGCATTGTATAAAATGTGTTTTGGAAGTCTGGCACTGATCGAAGAAAAACACTAGCTTGCATTATGGGAGGAGGGTGAAGGAAAAATGATGCAGCTTATAATTTAATGGAATAATTGCCCAAGAATGTTTTTAAAATCATACTGGCAACGCCAATGTTCATGAAGTTCAATGATGTGAGTTAACTAAGTGTGTCACTTTTGAGGAGATAATGGGTATTTTGCGGTAGAAAGATTCTGGCTTGTAACTTAATCAAGCAATCACTTGAAGAGAACTGAAGATGTGTTCCACATAGTAGAATAATAGCTGTGGGATATTGATTTATTTGTTAAAATTACTTTAACATGGTCACACTCTTCAAAATAACTAAATGGGTCCCTGGCATGGGTGTTTTTAATGATTAATATGTGGCTAAGGGGTGGGGGGGTGGTGGGGGTAGGGGCGGGCGTGGTTAGCTTAGTTGGCTAGATAGCTAGCATGTGGTTTGGTGATATGGTAACAATATGGGTATGATTCCCATTCAAGCTGAAGTAGACTTGAGACTTGTCCGTCGTTCTGCCCCTGAGAGTGCAAAGCAATGGCAAACCACCACTAAAAAAAACTGCCAAGAAAGCAGCTCAGGATGAAGCATCAGCAGACAATGAGCAAGGACTTGCCTTCAAGCAGAACACACATAATATGTGACTAAAATACTGATGCCAACACAGTGCTAGTCAAGAATATTTCTAACACAGATCAACTTTCCTATCACTCTTCCCTTAGAATATTTCTCACATAGACATATTCCTATATTTTTTTTCCACATGGGTTCACAGTCTCACATTTCATCCCTCGCTGGGAGAGCAGGCAAAGAATTATTGTGAGGAGATACTAAAAGCTGCCTGGGTGATTGGTTCTTAACTTTTCTCTGTGGGGACTTATACACCCAAACCTGCATTATACCGCTCTGTCATCGATATGTAAACTCATTTGGATTACAAAAGGTTTGAAAATATTTATTTTTGTAAACTCTGTCTGATATTTCTTGATTTAAATGCTTAGCTGGCTATTAATTAGACTTTAGAACAACCCCATCAGCATTTAAGAACCTCAAATCTGTACGCAGGAGTCATTTGAGAGAATCACAGTTGGGCTGTAGTTTATGATGATTAAAGAACGTAAGTGCCAGCTGGGCTCAGAAATATGGGATGAGATTCTAACTCACTCAAAACTGATCCACTTGCACAGAGTTAACATCCGGTCCATAGTTGTTAAACAGATCCAAGCCAGATGGTGAAATATGAAACTGGAAACTGATCTTATTTCTTGGTAGTAGCTTTATTCACAGAATGCAGCATTACATATCTCTGCCTCCTACCTACTAACCCACACTGTCCCAGCAGTCCCTTATACTCTTTCACGTACAATCAAATGAACTAATAAACAAATTAACGAATAAACCAATGCTTAACAGTGTTTTTAAATTCCACCAGCTGCAGCAATCAGATTTGAACCCACGTCCCCAGAACATTAACCTTGACCTCTGGATTACTATCCATTGACATTACCACTACAACACAGTCCCTTTTATACACTTCTGAGCATACCCATAAAACAATGAACTAATTAACAAATAAACTAATAAAGAAATCAATAAGTTAATCCCTTTAAAGGGACACTAACAAAAATCAAAACTGATATAAATTAAAATAATATTTTGAGGAGAGATGATGTGCTCCAGCCCCAACAATGTGCACCGATCATGGAAGGTCTCAAGTGTTCTGTCTCCAAGGACAGCCAGGTGCAAACTAAATATACTGCATCTGGTATTCCAAGGAATCTCCTATCCAAATACTAACCAGGCCCTAGCTTCCAAGATCATATGAGATTGGGCATTTTCAGACTATATATGACCATAGGCAATGATAGTTCCATAATTCCAGATTTATTCATTGAATTTAAATTCCATCAGCTGCTTGGTGGGGCTTGAACCTATGTCCCCAGCCTGGACTTATTGGCCTAGTGACATTACCAATACCCCACAGTCCCTTTTTATACTCTTTTTGGTATACCAAATAAAATAAACAAATGAACTAATAATCAAATGAGTGAATTAACAGTCCCTTAAAGGGCACCAGTCCCGTTTCTGTGCTCAAGAAAAGTTGTTCCTTTTTTGTGCTCAAAATACTTAGTCAATCAATAGGCTCCACCTGTTTGGCCTTAACCTTAACAATGCAATTAACATAACATTAACAATAGTGTTCCAGTGTCAGTGAATTTGTGGGTATGCTTATGTGAGCCAATTCAAAATGCTCTTTTTAATAAAAATAAGCTCAGAGTTATGGAAAACCAGGACAAGGCAAGTTAAACTTAGGATAAATGTTGAGCATTGGAACTGTCTTGGGGAGAAAATATAGCCAAAGCAATTAGCAAGAAAGATTGGACTCAGAAGGAACAAGTTGAGAAATTGTTTTATGTCCTAGATAATTCAACGTGCTACATGCTAATGATCAAGATAATTGATGATGGATTCATGTCCTGAATATTTTTTCTTAAATTAAACTTTGCACACCTGTATCTCAGCTCCTGCTGGCTATTTTTATGCATCAGAAGTTGGCTGTATGTAGTCTTTTCTCTTTCCAGAGGAAATCAGTGATGGAACATGGACAGAGTATACCAGGCAGCAAATTTCAGGTAGGCTCACCCATGTAATGCAAACTGACACCACCAACTGAGGATTTAGGCAATTCATTTTACTTGAGCAAAGTAAAATCATTCCACCTGAAAAGGCAACCCTCACAAGTTCTCTGGATATATGGAGCGCTCCCTGCAGAAACCTACTGTGTGTCTTACACACAGCTAAGCAAAAAAATTGCCATACCTGATTTTGAGCCGGATAGTTTATTTTTAACAATGAGCTATGCAGAGATTTCTAATGAAAGTTGGACGGCAAAAGTCTTGTTGTATTTCGTGATACAGAAGCATTATTGGTTTTCAAAAAATGTTTATCTTCAACAAAGCAACGTCAGAACCCAAAGTATAATTCCAATAATCCCTGTTCTTCAGGACGGGGGAGGGGTTGTGGGCGGACAGGGGACAGTGATAGATGTATATGAGCACGTATTTGTTTATTGTACAAAATACTGTGTGACACAACATTTTAAAAATGGGAGTACCAAACAACCGTATCCAGTTATAAGAACGTCAACACAATTCAATAAAAATGTAATCTTTATAATAAAAACAGAAAACACCAAAATGCATAGCAAGTCTGTCAGCATCTGAAGGAGAAGGACAGGTTAATCTTTCAGGTGACATCCTTTTTGTCAAGCTTGGACTGTCAAATAATCCAAACTTGGATTATTTCTACATTGTTAATTGGAGAAGTAAAACAATTTATTAAAGCAACAAAATTATAAATGCCAAAATACCCAGGTGGACTGAGCCCAGTGTTATTCATCTTTCACTGGTTCAATCTTTGTTGTTGATTTTCTAAGGCTGTCTACAATGAACCCAATCAGCAGAGGGAAGCAGATGTGTACTCACCCTGATAGAAACTGTTATGTTTTGTCACAGTTGGAGCATTAACAGCTGTCAAGTGGGAGCCACCTCAGCAGACTGTAAATTTGTGCTCCGTGAGGTAGAAGATAAATTGCAAGCATTACCTGAGTTCAATGCCTATTTTATCATTTTCATCCTTGATCATTTTTCAGATGAGCAGTCATATGTGCATGTCATGGTGAAAAGAATTGAATCATGATTCCTGCATATGTATTTAAAAAAAAATGTCTGTGTTTAACCTTGAGAATGCCAGCTGCACCTAGGAACACTATTCTCCAAAGGGACCATTTTATGGAACGATATCTCCTCATACTGTGACTGAAAAGTCCCTTAAGTTACAGTGGTAATGTGTTGAGTAGCCTTAATACTGGAATAATGCTATATCATTAAACATACACTTTCAAACAATCTAACATGAAGTTTTTAAAGCTTTACATCTGCTCAGACTACCTCATCTTAGCTTAATAGAATCATACAGCGCAGAAGGAGGCCATTTGTCCCATCAGGCCTGTGCTGACTCTTTAAAAGATCTTCTATCCACTTAGTCCCAATCCCCTGCTGTTTCCCCATAGCACTGCAAGTTTTTTTCCTCCCTTTTAAAAGTTAGCATTAACTTCTGCTGCCCTTTTAGACAGTAAATTCTCCTCCTATTCTCTCTTTTATCACTGTTGTCATTTTATTCAGTGTTTACTTTAATTCAAAATACATTTAAACCAGCCTAATTTTGGGTGCCTTGACTAATTCATCTGTTTAGGTTCAGCTTGGGGCCCACCTAAGTAAAGTACAGCAGCTTCCTCTCAGGCATGTACCTATGCAATTCTAAATCTACTGCTAAGATGTGTACAAAAACAATCTGGAGAGGAGCATCCTTATGATTTTCTTCTC
Source organism: Cetorhinus maximus (assembly GCF_964194155.1). Classification (NCBI taxonomy): domain Eukaryota; kingdom Metazoa; phylum Chordata; class Chondrichthyes; order Lamniformes; family Cetorhinidae; genus Cetorhinus; species Cetorhinus maximus. The sequence goes on from NC_135895.1 coordinate 34,740,173, forward strand.
CTTTCTGGTGGGAAGTTGTCTGGCCTTTGTATTATCCTCCCCCATAGCCATGCAACTGAGCCAGAGAGCTAAGCATGTAGAGAATCATGAGTAAAGTTCCCACATCCCTGCTGTGTCATATTGGTGTTCCACCACACTGCCTCTCTGGATTTTACCAAAATTTTCTAAATGTCTTCTCCATGATAAGGAGGGAGGCTATTCTTTAAAAAATGTATTGAATCCAGCTTTCCTGTTCACATCATTGGTTGAGAATTTCCTGGGCCATACCATGATAGTCATGGTGAAATTACAATGACCACACTATTATAGCTCCAGTGCCAGGGAATAGTAGTGTTAGTATATAGTGGCATTAATCTTGCAATATTAAAATTTCCTGGGACTTTTGCACTGCTCCACCAGAACCATTGGCGAGACCCTGAGACATTGGTTATGCAAGCTGTATGCTCCCAGTCAAAACTGGGTCAATTGCAAATCCTTGGAATTTTTGCTAGTTACCACGTCATTTGCAGAAATGTGGGGTGGAATTTTATAGCCCTGTCACAGTGGGGGTGAGGCTATAAAAGGCAGCAAACCTTTCAAAAGTCCGTTGACTTCGGCAGAACCATAAAATTCCGCCCGCTGTTAATAAAGGTTTTGGTGGGTACAAATGATTCCAAAGGTTGATTCTGGCGTAAGAGCATTAACCCTTTTTCTTGCTTCATACAATTGCCTGTTAATGAATGAAATGACCATGGGACAAAGAGCTGAAACAATTACTTGTGAACTGATATTGGTGAGTAAAAGGAGTCTCTCAAGGTAGTGTCCTTGGCTCAACCATCTTCAGCTGCTTCATCAATGACCTTCCTTCCATCATAAGGTCAGAAGTGGGAATGTTCGCTGATGATTGCACAATGATCAGCACTATTTGTGGCTCCTCAGATACTGAAACAGTCCATGTCCAAATGCAGCAAGACCTGGACAACATTCAGGTTTGGTTTGATAAGTGACAAGTAAAATTCGTGCCATACAAGTGCCAGGCAATGACCATCTCCAACAAGCAAAAATCCAATTGTCTCCCCTTGTCATTCAATGGCATTACCATCACTGAATTCCCCCACCATCAACATCCTGGGGGTTACAACTGACCAGAAATTGAACTGGACCATACATATAGACACTGTGGCTGCAAGATCAGGTTCAGAGGCTGGGAATTCTGCAGTGAGTAACTCACCCCCTGACTCCACAAAGTCTGTCCACCATCTACAAGGCACAAGCCAGCAGTGTGATGGAATATTCTCCACTTTCCTGGATGAGTGCAGTTCCCACAACACATGAAGCTCAACACCATCCAGAACAAAGCATCCCATTTGATTGGCACCCCATCCACCACCTTTAACATTCACTCCCTCCACCACCAACGCACAGTAGCAGCAGTGTATACCATCTACAAGATGCACTGTAGCAATTCACAAAGGCTCCTTCAACAGCACCTTCCAAGCCTGTGACCTCTACCACCTAGAAGGACAAGGGCAGCAGGCACATGGGAACACCACCACCTTGAGGTTCCCCTCCAAGCCACACACATCCTGACTTGGAAATATATCACTGTCGCTGGGTCAAAATCCTGGAACTCCCTTCCTAACAGCACAGTGGGTGTACTTACACCACATGGTTTACAGCGGTTCAAGAAGGCACCTCATTACCACCTTCTCAGGCGCATTTAGGGAGGGACATAATTGCTCTCCTAGCCAGTGATGCCCACATCCCGTGAAATAATTTAAAAAAGACTTTATATTGTGTGCTCAACCCAAACTAAATCATTTGTGCTATGAGTAATGATTCCTCAAAAATGCCATTTTCCTCTCGTAGCTATTCTATCGACCCAGTGGCTTCTTGTGTTGATCACGTCTGCAGTGTTTTTTATATATTAGTAATGCTGGAGAAGCAGCTGTAGTTGGATGTCAAGGTTAAAATCCATTCAACAGCTTTAGCTGACAGTGTGAATGGTTGTGATGTCACCGGGAATGGATCTCTCAGAGCAGAAGCTTTGTATGTCGACAATGGCCTGACCTGGATAGACTGTCGATAATTTGAGCTGTTTCTCATGTGGCCACTTGCTCCACAAGTGGAACATCTTCCCTGGCCCATGCTCAAATGATTTAGGGTTGTACACATTTTCTATGGGAGGTTGAAACCTGGGATTTCACAGAATCACACAGTGCAGAAGAGGCCCTTCGGCCCATCAAGTCTGCACCGACACATGAGAAACACCTGACCTACCTACCTAATCACATTTACCAGCACTTGGCCCATAGCCTTGAATGTTACAACATGCCAAGTGCTCATCCAGGTACTTCTTAAAGGATGTGAGGCAACCCGCCTCCACCACCCTCCCAGGCAGTGCACTCCAGACCATCACCACCCTCTGGGTAAAAAAGTTTTTCCTCACATTCCCCCAAACCTCCTGCCCCTCACCTTGAACTTATGTCCCCTTGTGACTGACCCTTCAACTAAGGGGAACAGCTGCTCCCTATCCACCCTGTCCATGCCCCTCATAATCTTGTATACCTTGATCAGGTCGCCCCTCAGTCTTCTCTGCTCCAACAAAAACAACCCAAGTCTATCCAACCTCTCTTCATAACTTAAGTGTTTCATCCCAGGCAACATCCTGGTGAATTTCCTCTGCACCCCCTCCAGTGCAATCACATCCTTCCTATAATGTGGCAACCAAAACTGCACACAGTACTCCAGCTGTGGCCTCACCAAGGTTCTATACAACTCCAACATGACCTCCCTACTTTTGTAATCTATGTCTCAATTGATAAAGGCACGTGTCCCATATGCATTTTTCACCACCCCACTAACATGCCCCTCTGCCTTCAGAGATCTATGGACACACACGCCAAGGTCCCTTTGTTCCTCAGAACTTCCTAGTGTCATGCCGTTCATTGAATACTTCCTTGTCAAACTACTCCTTCCAAAGTGTATCACCTCGCACTTTTCAGGGTTAAATTCCATCTGCCACTTATCTGCCTATTTGACCATCCCAGTTATATCTTCCTGTAGCCCAAGACACTCAACCTCACTGTTAACCACCCGGCCAATCTTTGTGTCATCCACAAACTTACTAATCCTACCCCCCACATAGCCATCTATGTCGTTTATATAAATGACGAATAATAGAGGACCAAGCACAGATCCCTGTGGTACACCACTGGACATTGGCTTCCAGTCACTAAAGCATCCTTCTGTCATCACCCTCTGTCTCCTACAACTAAGCCAATTTTGAAACCACCTTATCAAATTACCCTGTATCCCATGTGCATTTGCCTTCTTTATAAGTCTCCGATGTGGGACCTTGTCAAAGGTTTTGCCATTCAGGTCAGTTACCAGGTTGCAGTTGATGATGTTTGCAGTCACCCAGGTGGTGTGCCATCGAGACGTGGGGCTGTCGTCAGTTTGCAAGGTGTAGACTGTGTTCAAGTAGGGGCTACGGGATTTCAGACGGTTGCATGGGTTTTATTTGAGGTCCTTTGTCAATGGGAGTGCTTTGTTAGCTGTCAGTCAGTGCTCTTTTTTTGTAGAGGGTGCTTTCCCTGTGGACATCAGGAGGTTCAGTATGTGCTAGCACAGGAAGCCACTGGAGCTGCATTGGCCTCACCATCTCAGGAATAATCCTCATGACTTCCCAGAGCTGAAGTATCTACCACATTTGTACAGTGGCTCCTGAATCAGGTTGAGCAACAGTACTCTTCTGTTGGGTCGACCAGGGTGAGTGAAACAGCGCATAGTGTGCTGGCTGTGCTGCCCAGGGTGATATCCCCCAGTTTTCATATGAGATTCACTCTTGCCTTGGCCTTGGCTCTGGAAGTTCTGGAGTTCTGGAGGTGTTGCTGGTAGCTCAATGTGCTGGCAACATAGGAAATAGGAGCAGGAAAAGGCCATTTGGCCCCTCAAGCCTGCTCTGCCATTTAATTAGATCATGACTGATATTCTACCTCCTCCTGCACCAGGCCCATATCCCTGATGTCTTTGCTATCTAGAAATCAACTGATCTCTGTCTTGAACATACTCAATGACTGAGTCTCCATATGACTCTCAGCTAAAGAATTCCAAAGATTTACCATTCTCTCATTGAAGAAATTCCTCCTCATCTCAGTCATAAATGGCCTACCTCTTATTCTGAGACTGTGTCCCCTGGTTCTACTGCCCACACCCTGCCAACCCCCACCAACCCCTCAAGTCCTAGCCAAGGGAAACATCTTTCCTGCATCTGCCTTGTTGACCCCTGTAAGAATTTTGTATGTTCCAATAAGATTGCCTCTCATTCTTCTAGTGAATACAGTCCCAGTCTCCTCAATCTCTCCTCGTAGGTTGATCCTACCATCCCAGGAATCAGTCTGGTGAACCTTCATTGCACTCTCCCTATTCTTCCTATATCCTTCCTTCAGTAAGGAGACCTAAACTGTAAGCAATATTCCAGGTGCAGCCTCACCAAGGCTCTATATAATTGCAGCAAGACAGCTTTACTCCTTTACTCAAATGCTTTTGCAATAAAGGCCAACATACCATTGGCCTTTCTACTTGCTTGCTGCACCTCCATGCTAGCTTTCAGTGATTCCTGAACAAGGACACCCGGGTCCCTTTGTACATCAATATTTCCCAATCTCTCACCATTTAAGAAATACTTTACATTTCTGTTTTTCCTACCAAAGTGGATAACTTCACATTTTTCCATTTTATATTCCATCTGCCATGTCTTTGACCACTCACTTAGCCTGTCTAAATCCCCTCAAAGCCTCCTTGCATTCCCCTCAAAACTCGCATTCCCACCTAGCTTTGTGTCAGCAAATTTGGAAATATTACATTTGGTCCCCACATCTAAATCATTGGTATAGATTGTGAATAGCTGGAGCCCAATTACTGATCCTTGTGTACCCCACTAGTGACAGCCTGCCAACCTGAGAGTGACCCATTTATTCCGATTCTGAGTGATGTCGAGGTATTTTGCTGGTGGGTGAGTGGGCATGAAGTTCTTCCCTGACCTTTTGAGTTTTTCAGGTAGAAGGCTGAAATCACAGTCTTGGCTACGTTTGGTTGAAGACTGCATTGCATCTGCAATGTACATTGGCAATAAGCCTACCTTACTAGAAATGCTGCATTCAGATAGTCTATGAATGGCATATTATTCAAAGTTTGTTATCACTGCACTGTCAGCTAGAGATCAACTTTAATATTGTGTAATTAAGTAGCTTACTTGGCATGCTATTTTGGGCACTTGTGGACTTAGCGTCAGTATCTACTGCAGAAGAAATTTACATGTATCCAGAAAATGTTGCTTTTCGTGACAAATAGGAAATGACATATGTAAAAAGCATAATAGATTTGCTGCCACTCTTGGGAAAACCTTTACACTTAAATTTGAACCTCCAGCATTCATTCGGCAGCCTTCTTGGTACTGTGTTGGCCTTGGCTCAGTGGTAGCAATCTACGTCAGGTTATGGGTTCAAGTTTCACTCCAGATAGCTTGAATCTAGGTTAAGTTTCAGTATAGTACCTGGTTGAGGTGCCATCTTTTGGATGAGACTGTCTGAAGCACCATCTGTCCCCTCAAGTCAATGTAAATGATCACAAGACACCATTCAAAGACGAATAGGGGAGTTATCCCCATCTGTTGGCCATCATTTATATCTCAACCATCATTGCTTTACAAAAAACAGATTACCTAGTCATTTATCTCAATGCTATAAATGAAAGCTTGTGCGTTATTTGATTGCCATGATTCCCTAGGTTACAACAGACTGCATTTCAAAAATTATTTCATTAGCTATTAAGTGCCTCGGACATTATGAGGTCTTGAAAGGTACCATAGGAGTGGAATTTAATTCTACCCTTGTTAGGGAGTGGGGGTATAAAATCGAGAGGGAAGGCAGGAGCTGGAGTGCTTGTTGCCTTCCCGCCTCTTGAAAATTGCTTGGGCGGGTAAGATCGAGGATGGTCTTCCCACCCAGAGGCCAACTGAGGCCCTTAAGTATTCTATCGGGGCTGGGGGGCGGTGAGCGCAGGGCTTATGGCATGTGGAGAGGTCCCCTGTAAAAACTGGCAGCTCCCTGATCGGGCTCCCTATGGCCCACAGAGACCCCTCCCGGCGGCAAGGGCCTCTCCCTCAGAAAGCCCCTCTTACCCTCGAGCACAACAACCCCCTGCTCCTCCTTTCCTCCACTTCCTGGGGCCTGACTGATTGCCAACATACTTACCTCCATTTCAGGGACCTTGCCTGTTGTTGATGGTCCTGATCGGGTGCAGTCCCAGCAGTGGCCACACTCCTGGTGATGCTGCGAGCACTGAAGGGTTGCCAGCTCCCTAAATGGCTTGCAGCTCTTGGAGATGGGTTCTCCACCCCTAAAGGGACAGAAGCCCCGATGCCAGGCAGTTAATTGCCTAAAATGCATGGAATTGCACCGGACATTCTGGAAATGTCTTCGGAGGGGTTGCCACCGACTCTCTGGCACACCATTGGGCCACTGCTACAGGCATGAAATTCAGCCCTATAAATGCATGTTCTTTTTCTAACAGTTTTTTCTATGACTCTATGACTATGACTATTTTAGTCCACTTTCTGAAAATAAAAAAGGTAAAACCGGAGTCTAAAGAATTTGTTACACACTCATTGCAAATTCTGAAGCTTTTCTTATGGCATTATGGTTAGTGTGTCCGTACACCAGTAAGCCATTCAGGTTGGTGGGTGGCATTTATCTTGATGCCAAATCATAGCATTCATAACAGGAACTCTTCCTGGACATCTTTCAAAGGGTAGACAAGTGCGTTGGAATTGTCAGAAAAATTGTGATATTTATTGAGTTTTAAGTTCACGCGTGTTTATATGAATCTGTCGACAGATCATTAAATTCTGAACCACAAGATGTTTTAAATTATGTTTCTTCCACCATACATTTTCTCTCCATTGGTTTCTATTGGTTGTACGATGACTGGTAGTTAATCCTGATAAGTAATTTTCTGAGAAAGCCAATGGACAGAATTTTCAGGTTGGTGGATGGGCGTGGTCGGCGGGCCTGGGATTAGCTGGGAAACGGGCCACCGCCCACAATCGGCCCCCGACTGCGATTTCATGCTGGCGGGCCAATCAAGGCCCACCCAACGTGAAACGTGGCGCCCCACTGGTCGGAAAGGGCTGGGTGGGGGCAGGGGCCTGTCAGCTGCCAGGTCCAATGGTGACCCAGCAGCCAGTTTATAAACGGCACAGGCAGCCCCTTGAAGGCTGCTATGGAAGAACGTCTCTTCTGTCTCTCATTACCTAACATGATGGAGTCAAGTGCGGCTGGAAACACAAGGCGGGAGGGTAAGCCGGGTGGGCACGCTGCCTCCCGCTTTTCAAATGAGTGCCTCATGGTCCTACTAGAGGAGGTGGCTGCGAGGAGGGACACCCTTGTCCACAGAGATGGGAGGTGGAGGAGGCCACCGCATCTCACAAAGAGGGCATGGGAGCAGGTTGCAGTGCAGGTTAGCAGCCATGATATGGTGCGGCACACATGGGTGCAGTGCCTGAAGAGGTTCAATGGCCTGCTGTGATCAAGAAGGGCAAGTACCGTGTTGGCATGGGTCAGTGTGTAGAAATATTAAGGTGTGGCCGTCGCCCCTTGTGGACCTCAAGGACCCTAAAGTCTGAGTGCCCACTGTCAGTCACACTGGAGCTGGCCAAGGGGATGAGCCCTGGCTGCTTGGGCTGAGTGCCTTGCGGCTCAAGAGCCGCAACTCGGTTGTGCCTGTGAGGTGTTCCTCAGCTGGGATTGGCCAGTCTGCAATGGCGCTGCAGGTAGAGAGTGGACTAACCAATGCTCATCCATTCTTTCAGAAGAAGCCAAGCCATAACCAATCAGAGAGGTCACGTACAGGCAGAGGCCCACCCAACCTGCTGCTGCTCACCAGATTTGAGCGGGACACCCTAGAGCTCGAGAGCTGGCACGCTCCCCGTGCAACCAGGCGTGGAGAGGCAGGGGTGCCAGACTAAGGTAAGACCACAGCGCACTGAGTTGAGAGTTTCGGTTGGTGCAACCATTCTAGTGTAGTCTCTTCATTGATGGGAGCCTCAAACCTGGAGTTCTCATTGATCATTGAAAGACGATGGCACCATGATGCAGATCTCCATTGTTTCACGAGGGTGCCTGGCATGTACAGTGACAGTGTGATGACTTTAACTAATGACATGTCTTTGTTCTCCCTTAGACTCGCCAGCACGCACTCGCTCTCTGGACCCCAAAGGGCCACCCCTGACGCCAGAGGATCACCATGCTTAATTTGCACCTGTGTCACACCCGCTCTCTGAACCAGGCACCAGCGCAGATACCAGCACCTTGGTGGGCATTAGATCGGTGGCTAAAACGTTGGTGCACATTGGTGAGGGCACTTCACACTTGCTTGAGGTGCAGGCGGAGGCAGAGAGTGCTCAGGGCGCCGGCAGTCGGAGGGCTGCTGGGGACCAGGACGATGCTGGGTTGAAGGCAGATGATAAGTCTCTGGAGTCATCCATTAGGCGGCAGATGCTGGATGTCCGGCATGTGCGGAAGGATCTGGCGGAAATCCATGAGGGTATGTGTGTCGTGATATCCTTTGTGGAGAAGTCCATGCGGAGCACAAGCATTACCTTGACCCTCATGGTCGAGCGCAATGCCTTCTCCATTGAGAGAGTGACAACTCTCATGGAGAGGCAGCTCCAGGGACAGAATCAGGGGTTCCTGGAGTTGTGCTTAGACCTGCAAGCCCTCACACAGGCAATGACCTCAGGCGGTCAGTGCCAATGTGCAAGATGGATGAGGCACCCAGTATCCCAGCTAGGTGCCCATCCATCAATGGTGAGCAGGGAGGTCCAGAATGACCTTGCGTTGGCGCACGAGCTGCTTGTTGTCTCTGCGGGCTCCTCTCAGGGCGCTCTGGGTGATGGCAGCAGCTCCTTTCCCCCCATCTGCCAGTGACCGTGGCATCTGATGAGGCTGCGATGATTGGGGAGATGCCAGCTGTGGCACTGGCCACTCCCTCCCAGGCAGCACCAGCACAGGCTCCACTGGCCAGAGGACGACCACCAAGGTCATCAAGGCCAACAAGATACCTGAGTCAGCAGGCTGTCTCCAATGCTGCTGCCAGCAAGGGGGAGAGGCACCAAGACTTAGCGCTCGCAAACTTGAGCTTATGACACCATGAGCACAAGAGGGACTAGTCACAGATGATCTTCTGTTCAGTTATGTTTGGTTTATATGTCTACTGGTGTGGACGTCAATACCAGAATGGCCATGTCAATGTGATTTCAATGTGCCAATAGCATTAAATTTGATTTTGTTGAGATGGCCTGAGTATGCTTCACTTTTCTTTGGTGCAGGGTATGCTAGTACGTAATGGGTGGCTCTAAACTTTACTGCACAGGCTTTGAATGGACTTTGGGTTCACATGACAGGGGTATTTCAGACATCCTGGATGGAGGTGGCAGCCCTGGCATGAGATGGGAGCAGTTCTTTGGCAGCCTAGATGAAGGAGCAGTGGATCAAGGTGTCCCTGCCTCCCTGGAGGTTACAGAGGTCTGCCTCTATGACCTCAGCTTTCTCCTCATCGTGCTCTTCTTCTGACTCACTACTGGATTCATCATCTGGGTCCTGTGGAGCTGCATCAAGATCCTCTTCCTCCAGTGGACCCCCCCCTTGCCAGTGTCAGATTGTGGAGAGCGCAGCATGGAACCACTATCAGTGACACCAGCTCTGGGAGGTATTGGAAGCGCATCTTGAGAAGACCTATAGTTCAACGCCCTTGTGGAGGCATGTCTCCTATTATAACGCTGCTCTGCCTCTGTTCTTGGGTGGCGGAGAGGCATCATAAGCCTCCTTTTCTATGGATAGCCCTTGTCATCCAACAGCCATCCATCGAGTCGGGCTGGAGCACTGAAGAGCTCTGGGAGTGTCTCAGGATGTATGGGAGCTGCCAGGGTACCATGCACAAACTTTCAGAATATGCATCCTGTGGTCACGCACTATCTGCATGTTCATGGAGTAGAATCCCTTCCTGTTAACGAAGGCACCCGGCTTAACCGCTGGTGCCTCGCTGGCCACATAGAACCATAGAAAAGTTACAGCACAGGAGGAGGCCATTTGGCCCATCTGGTTCATGCCAGCCCGAGGACACCCAGGTGCCCTTTCTAATCCACCTCCCTGCACCCGGCCCATAGCCCTGCAGCTTACAGCACTTAAGTTGCAGATCCAGGTACTTTTTAAAAGAATTTAAAGTTTCTGCCTCTACCACCAACTTGGGCAGCAAATTCCAGACACCCACTACCCTCTGCGTAAAAAAAGTTCTTCCTCATGTCCCCCCTACACCTTCTGCCACTTATCTTGAATCTATGTCCCCTGGTTCTAGAATTCTCCACTAAGGGAAACAATTTTATCCTGTCCACATTATCTATTCCCCTCATAATTTTGTACACCTCAATCGTCACCTCTCAACCTTCTTTTATCTGAGGAAAATAACCCCAACCTATCCAATCTCTCCTCGTAGCACATGTGTGCAGTCGATGGCACCCTGGATGCGGGGGAACCCAACAATCTCTGCAAAGCCCCTGGCCCACTCAGCCTGGCTGGCCTTGACCATACGGAAATGAATGAAAGTCAATACCCACCTGAACAGAGCTTCTGTCACCAGCTTGACGCAACTGTGGGCAGCTGATTGGGAGACTCCACACAGGTCCCCCACCGACCCCTGGAAAGAGCCGGTGACATAGAAGTTGAGGGCCACTGTGACCTTCAGAGTCACTGGCATGGGGTGTCCACCCACATAGTTGGAGGTGATCTCAGGCCCAATCATCTGACAAATGGAGGTCACGGTCTCCCTGGAGAGGTGGGGCCTCCTTCAGCTTTGCACCTCAGATATATTGAGGTAGCTGCATCGCCACCTGTAAACCCTGGCAGCAGGATAGTGGCATCTTCTTCGGCCCCTAATGCCTTGGACTGCCTGCTGGCCCTGCACCCACTTGTGCCTGCGCCTCTCCTCCCACAGGTCTCCCCTGGAAGCTGCAATGGGACACCTGGCCTCCTCTCCCTTCTGCCCCTCTCTTCCTCCTCAGAGGAGGTGGCACCACAATCCCCATTACCAGGGTAACAGAAGGCTGTCTGATACTTGGAAGGGTCCACACGGTCAAAATTCTCCGGGGACCTTGGAGACACTAATGGGTCCTGAAATGCTAAGAATGAAGCGCTGAACAGTGATGAAGCTGTCAAGTACCAATAAGCAACCAGCTGCAAACTATCTCCAAAACTCTTCACTACTCACAACGGCAATGCTGCTGACCCTTTTTATCCCGTCCTTGGATGAGGCTTTGCAAATTGTCAGCTGCCCGTTTTGCCCATGCGACCAGTGTGAAATTGCACAGACAATGTAAAATCTAGCTTACTTGCCTTTTCAATGGCCTTAACTGACTTCATAATTGATGGCGGGTGCGGCTCTGGCTCACGCGCATGCCCACCGACCGAATATCACGTGAGTGCGCAATGACGTCGGGACGCTCGCCTGGCATCGTCAAGTGCTATTTTACACCCAAGCGGGTCGGATGCCCGCCCGCCTGCTCAGCGAAAAATTCTGCCCCACGACTTAGTCCTGAAACCAATGCCATGGAGGAGAAGGCAATGATGAATAGTTGGTGCTGTGTCCATTGAGCCATTTAGTAGTGTGAGCTTGCTGACAGCTGGCTTTTAGAAAGTTTACTGAAATGGAAATCAGCAAGCAGTTCATTTAAAGGTTCCTGCTGAGTTGATGGATCAAGTTTGACTCTGTTACCAATCAAAGATAGTCCTGAAAAATTAGATATCAGTATCAAATCAGTTATGTTATTTGTCACATTGGCACATGTCTTGGGAAAATATAGCATTTTCCCAATATGCAGTGATTTATCATATTTAATAACTTTAGCCTAACCCAATAAACCATTGACTAAGATGCTTTGAATAAGACACCCCAGGTGCCTACTTGGGCCCTAGCAACAAGCATCTGAAGCAGAGCTAGTTGGGGCATTGTGATCAGCATCTGGTCATAACATCCTTGACTTTGTTATTTCTCCTGACTCTTTATGCAAATGTGCCCTTGCATGAGGAAAAATTAATTAGTTTTATCTAGCTCTATAAAGAGTTTTGTAAGATGCAGTGCTTGAAGTCAAAATTGCTGCTGGCGGCCTAAAACATTACCAAGGTATATTTGCTGTTTTTAATTTGAATTAAAAAGCAGTTCATTTCAGCCCAGATTGCTTCTTCTGATTACCACTCAGTGGAATCATCAAGGTTGGCTTAGGCAATTTTACTGAAGCACATTGGCTCCATTATTTGAGTAAATGGAGGATATACCAGGCACTTCAAAGCACAAATAATAATTGTGTGTTTACAAATGACAGCTGGCTTTTAGAAAGTTCACTGAAATGGAAATCAGCAAGCAGTTCATTTAAAGGTTCCTGGTGAGTTGATGGATCAAGTAATCCTGCCCCACAGAACTCATTTCTTGCTATCTTGACTCCATTCTCTCTCCCCTTGTCCAGTCCCTTCCCACCTACATCCGTGATTCCTCTGACACCCTACAGCATATCAACAATTTCCAGTTCCCTGGCCCCAACCGCCTCCTCTTCACCATGGACGTCCAATCCCTCTACACCTCCATCCCCCACCGGGATGGTCTGATGGCTCTCCGCTTCTTACTCAAACAGAGGTCCGAACAATCCCCATCCACCACTACTCTCCTCTGTCTGGCTGAACTTGTTCTCACACTGAACAATTTCTCCTTTAACTCCTCTCACTTCCTCCAAATAAAATGTGTGGCTATGGGTACCCGCATTGGCCCCAGTTATGCCTGTCTCTTTATGGGGCATGTGGAACATTCCTTGTTCCAGTCCTACTCCGGCCCCCTCCCACAACTCTTTCTCCGGTACATCGATGATTACTTCGGTGCTGCTTCATGCTCTCGTCTGGACCTGGAAAAATGTATTAATTTTGCTTCCAATTTCCACCCCTCCATCATTTTCACATGGTCCATCTCTGACACTTCCCTTCCCTTCCTTGACCTCTCTGTCTCAATTTCTGATGATAGACTGTCCACCAATATTCATTACAAGCCTACCGACCCCCACAGCTACCTCGACGACAGCTCCTCACACCACGCTTCCTGTAAGGAGTCCATCCCATTCTCTCAGTTTCTTCGCCTCCGTCGCATCTGTTCTGATGATACCACTTTCAAAAACAGTTCCTCTGACATGTCCTCCTTCTTCCTTAACCAAGGTTTTCCACCCACGGTGGTTGACAGGGCCCTCAACCGTGTCCGGCCCATCTCCCGCGCATCCACCCTCACACCTTCTTCTCCCTCCCAGAACCATGATAGGGTCCCCCTTGTCCTCACATCACCCCACCAGCCTCCGCATTCAAAGGATCATCCTCCGCCATTTCCGCCAACTCCAGCATGATGCCACCACCAAACACACTTTCCCTTCACCCCCCCCACACCGGCGGCATTCCGCAGGGATCGTTCCTTCCAGGACACCCTGGTCCACTCCTCCATCACCCCCTATACCTCAACCCCCTCCCACGGCACCTTCCCATGCAACCGCAGAAGGTGCAACACCTGCCCCTTTACTTCAAGTGAAGCAGCATTTCACTTGCACTTCCCTCAATTTAGTCTACTGTATTCGCTGCCCCCAATGCGGTTTCCTCTACATTGGAGAGACCAAACACAGACTGGGTGACCGCTTTGCAGAACACCTTTGGTTTGTCCGCAAGCATGACCCAGACCTCCCTGTTGCTTGCCATTTCGACACTCCACCCTGCTCTCATGCCCACATGTCCGTCCTTGGCCTGCTGCATTGTTCCAGTGAAGCTCAACGCAAACTGGAGGAACAGCACCTCATCTTCCGACTAGGCACTTTACAGCCTTCCGGACTTAATATTGAGTTCAACAATTTTAGATCATGAACTCGCTCCTCCATCCCCAACCCCTTTCCGATCCCCCTTTTTTCCAATAATTTATATAGATTTTTCTTTTCGTACCTATTTCCATTATTTTTAAATGTATTTCCATCCATTGTTTTATCTCTACCTTTTAGCCTATTTCGATCCCTTCCCCCCACCCCACCCCCACTAGGGCTATCTGTACCTTGCTCGTCCTGCTTTCTACCCTTAATGTCACCTATTAGCACATTCCTTAGATAATATCACCACCTTCAACACCTCTTTGTCCTTTTGTCTATGACATCTTTTGGTTATCTCCACCTATCACTGCACCCCCCCACCCCCCGCCAACCAGCTTATATTTCACCTATTTTCTATTTTTCCTTAGTTCTGTTGAAGAGTCATACGGACTCGAAACGTTAACTGTGTTCCTCTCCACAGATGCTGTCAGACCTGCTGAGTTTTTCCAGGTATTTTTGTTTTTGTTCTTTATATTTGCATTGTTTAGACTGAATATTGGAGTTGGTATTCATTCTGTGAATGTTACATCATTGCTGCTGCATTCAGCATACCCCCTGCATAACGGAATAAAGATGAGCTTTGTTAAATTAATGAGTTAGTATACTTGTACCATAGGAAAAGGCTAGCAGTTTGTTTAAAGCTGTCTTTTGCTCCCAGGATGCAGGAGCGATGTCAATGGGTAGAAGTGGAAAGTAAGTCTACTTGCACCATATGTCAGAACTCAATTGCAGCTTCCTTTGAAGTCTCTGCAAGCACTGCACAATACTCAACTGCAGCTAGTAGTATCTTTGACTTTATTTTCTGGCATGAGGGTCCCAGGAAGTGGATGCCATGTGCCACCTGCACAGCTTCACAACCCTGGGATCCCTTGACTGTTGTTTCTCTTCTTCTGAGATGCTTATTGGAACATGCAATGCTTTATCACCACATGGGTGCTATTGAGGCACAGGCTATAACAGCATGTAAAAGAGAACTGGGTAAGTATTTCAAAAGGAAGACAAAAGAATATAGGTAGTAATGTTCAAATAGATAGCTCCAGTTGAAGAACTAGCATCGACTCAGGGGTAATCTGTCATATTACCTTCGATGCTATAATTTCTGTAATTAGGGGAGGCAATGCCGTAGTGGTATTGTCACTGGACTTGTAATGCAGAGAACCGGGGTAATCTCTGGGGACCCAGATTCGAAATCTGCCACAGCAGATGGTGGAATTTGAATTCAAGAAAAATCTGGAATTAAAAGTCTAATGATGACCATGTCGGTTGTTGTAAAAACCCATCTGGTTCCCTAATGTCTTTTAAGGAAGGAAATCTGTTGACTCCAGACCCATAGCATTGTGGTTGACTCCTAAATGCCCTCTGGAATGGCCTAGCAAGTCACTCAGCTGCATCAAACCACTACAAAGTCTCAAATAAGGAATTAAACTGGACGGACCACCTTGCATCAACCTAGGCACCGGAAACGCCATCGGCAAACTCGGCTCTGTTGACCCTGCAAAATTCTCCTTATTAACATCTGGGGGCTGTCTCAGTGCTCAGCGCTGTCTGGAAAGAGCTGTCTCACAGGCTAGTCAAGCAACCGACGGACATAGTCATCCTCACGGAATCATACCTGGACAATATCCAGGCTCCAAATATCCTCCAAATAAAAGGTGTGGCTATGGGTACCCGCATGGGCCCCAGCTATGCCTGTCTCTTTATGGGGTATGTGGAACATTCCTTGTTCCAGTCCTACTCCGGCCCCCTCCCACAACTCTTTCTCCGGTACATCGATGATTACTTCGGTGCTGCTTCATGCTCTCGTCGGGACCTGGAAAAATGTATTAATTTTGCTTCCAATCTCCACCCCTCCATCATTTTCACATGGTCCATCTCTGACACTTCTCTTCCCTTCCTTGACCTCTCTGTCTCAATTTCTGATGATAGACTGTCCACCAATATCCATTACAAGCCTACCGACTCCCACAGCTACCTCGACTACAGCTCCTCACACCCCGCTTCCTGTAAAGACTCCATCCCATTCTCTCAGTTCCTTCGCCTCCGTCGCATCTGTTCTGATGACGCTACCTTCAAAAACAGCTCCTCTGACATGTCCTCCTTCTTCCTTAACCGAGGTTTTCCATCCACGGTGGTTGACAGGGCCCTCAACCGTGTCCGGCCCATATCCCGCGCATCCTCCCTCACGCCTTCTCCTCCTTCCCAGAAACATGATAGGGTCCCCCTTGTCCTCACTTATCACTCCACCAGCCTCCGCATTCAAAGGATCATCCTCCGCCATTTCCGCCAACTCCAGCATGATGCCACCACCAAACACATCTTCCCTTCACCCCCCCGACGGCATTCCATAGGGATCGTTCCCTCCGGGACACCCTGGTCCACTCCTCCATCACCCCCTAGTCCTCAACCCCCACCTATGGCACCTCCCCATGCCCACACAGAAGATGCAACACCTGCCCCTTCACTTCCTCTCTCCTCACCGTCCAAGGGCCCAAACACTCCTTTCACGTGAAGCAGCATTTCACTTGCATTTCCCCTAACTTAGTCTACTGCATTCGTTGCTCCCAATGCGGTCTCCTCTACATTGGAGAGACCAAACGCAAACTGGGCGACCGTTTTGCAGAACACCTGCGGTCTGTCCGCAAGAAAGACCCAAACCTCCCTGTCGCTTGCCATTTTAACACTCCACCCTGTTCTCTTGCCCACATGTCTGTCCTTGGCTTGCTGCATTGTTCCAGTGAAGCCCAACGCAAACTGGAGGAACAGCACCTCATCTTCTGACTAGGCACTTTACAGCCTTCCGGGCTGAATGTTGAATTCAACAACTTTAGATCTTAAACTCCCCCTCCCCCCATCCCCACCCCGTTTCTCCCCACCCCCCCCCTTTTTTTTCAATAATTTATATAGATTCTTCTTTCCCCACCTATTGCCATTATTTTTAAATCTAAAACTAAAACCTTGTTAGTCTTTTCCACCCCACCCCCACTAGAGCTGTACTTTGAGTGTCCTGTCTTTCATTCTTAATTAGCACTTTTCTTAGACAAATATCACCACCTTCAACACCTCTTTGATCCTTTTGTCTGTGACATCTTTTGATTATCTGCTCCTATCACGGCTTGCTTATCTCCACAATCACCACATCCTCAACTTCTCTCTTCCCCCCCCACCCCCCCCCACCTTAAACCACCTTATATTTCTCCTTTCTCCTAACTATGCTTCAGTTCTGCCGAAGGGCCGTGAAGGCTCGAAACGTTAACTGATTTCTTCTCCTCCGATGCTGCCAGACCTGCTGAGTTTTTCCAGGTAATTCTGTTTTTGTTTTGGATTTCCAGCATCCGCAGTAGCTTTTAGCTTTTTGTTTTTATATTAATATCCAGGCTTGGGCTGACAAGTGGCAAGTAACATTCGCGCCACACAGGCGCCAGGCAATGACCATCTCTAACAAGAGAGAATCTAACCATACCACTTGATGTTCAGTGACATTACTATCACTGAATCTCCCACTATCAACATCCTGGGGTTACCATTGACCAGAAGCTGAACTGGACTAGCCATATAAATACTGTAGCTACAACAGCAGGTCAGAGGCTAGGAACCCTATGATGAGTAACTCACCTCCTGACTCCCAAAAGTCTTTCCACCATCTACAAGACACAAGTCGGGAGTTGATGGAATACTCTCCACTTGCCTGGATGAATGCAGCTCCCACAACACTCAAGAATCTTGACACCGTCCAGGACAAAGCAGCCCGCTTGATTGGCACCACATCCACAAACATTCACTCCCTCCACCAGCGACGCACAGTAGCAGCAGTGTGCACCATCTACAAGATGCACTGCAGGAATTCACCAAGGCCCCTTAGACAGCACCTTCCAAATCCACAACCACTACCATTTAGAAGGACAAGGGCAGCAGCTAGATGGGAACACCACCAACTGGAAGTTCCCCTCCAAGTCATTCACCACCCTGACTTGGAAAGATATCACTATCCCTTCACTGTCGCTGGGTCAAAATCCTGGAACTCACTTCCTAACAGCACTGTGGGTATACCTATATCACTTGGACTGCAACAGTTCAAGAAGACAGCTCACCATCACCTTCTCAAGGGCAATTAGGGATGGGCAATAAATGTTGGCCCAGCCAGCGAACCCCACATCCCGTGAGTGGATAAAAAAAATTAGATGTACCATGCACACAAGTTTCACCCCTCTCCTAATTTTACTCCGTTCTGTTGAAGGGTCATGAGGACTCGAAACGTCAACTTTATTCTTCTCCGCCGATGCTGCCAGACCTGCTGAGTTTTTCCAGGTATTTCTGTTTTTTTGTTTTGGATTTCCAGCATCCGCAGTTTTTTGTTTTTATCTTCTGGTGATTAGTTTGGTAGAAGCTTCAGAATTGTTGAATGTAATGAGAGACCCAATGAGGAGTGTGACATTTTACAGGAGTGCTCACTGTTATATTTTCCCCACAGGCGATATTGGCATACCTAACTTATTCTTATTTTTGCAGATAATTAACTCACTTTAAAAAAAAAAATCGCAGGCCAGTTTTTCCCACTTGCAAAAGAGTATGATTGCATAGCTGGGGTGCAGTGATGTATTTATTGTAGCTGTGCTGCAGAGTGATAGGATTTAGATTTGTAGAGAAACTAAATGGTGGGGAGAGGGGATGCGGGAGGGAGGGAGGAATAGGAAAGAAAATATGACATGTGCTAAAGTGAGTGGAAATTAAGGCAACAAATAGAAGTTTTATTGTCAGGTGTATCAGGGTGTATGATGAATGTGTAACTTATATGTAGATAAACTGAAACACTAAAGGCATCAGTCGCAGTTTTGGAGATGGGAGTCATGGGGACAGGGGTGAAGGTGGAGAGTAAACCATCCTCTGCGGGGTGAGGCCCAGGAGATTTTAACTTTGCATCAGTACATAAAGTCTCCGTCTGCTCTCTCCCCTCATCCCCCAAAACCTACAAGAAGTGGCAACTAGCCAGTGGGTAGCATTGGGATATCAAGCTGCAGCTGGCCACCACTGGGAAAACAAAGGAACAGTCCCTGGCACTCAGGTAAGTGATTGGAAGGAGTTTATGAGGGTTTTGTGGCTGGGCCCAGTTTCCAGCAGGCGGGCATGTTATAATTATACTGTACTGGAAATGAACCAATACAGAAAATAATAAGGGGTCTTTTGCACCTCTCCAATGAATTCTATGAACATCTGATATTTTACATAACATATGTACAGATTATGTTTTTGCCTATTTTCCATTTATCTTGATCCATTCTTAAATCAGAGGATTGAAAACACTGACAAGCATTAATGCATAATTAGAACAGCACAGTCCTCTTCAATACTCAACACTTATAAAGGGACGTCTGCTGTGTGCGCTTTAATGCAAACTAGGCATCTTATGCTGCACTGATACTGCTTTTCCTAAAGGCATTCAGCAATAGGGGCGGTCACTGCTTTTGATGTTGAAAGGGGGCTATTTATATTGGTGTAGTTGGCATAACCAAATGGTGCGGCAGCAATCAGTAAAGCAAATAGATTGCCAGTTAGTAGAATTCAATTCCCAAAGGTCAAGCTGAACCTATATAGCCACACCTGAATTATTCTGTACAGATTGGCTTGATGTAAAGGGGTCATCGAGCTCCTGGAGGCAATAACAACTTAACATCTCAACGCCCTTCACATTAAGGAGGCAAAAAGAGCAAGAGGGAATAAGTATGCACTTCGAAGGGGGGAATGAAAATACAGTTGGAGAATAATTTTCGGGAAGGTTTGAAATCGCAGTTAGAGAGCAAGGCCCGGAGCACTGGCAGGAGTTCCAGAGAACAGGAATATGTGTTGTGATTGAACAAGCAGCCAGCAAAGATGGAGCAGTGAGAGTTTGGGATGAAGTATAGCCTGGTTTTAGAGCAGCAGAGGGTGTGTGTTGGGACACAAAGTGGCAGGAGATCACTGAGGTAGTATGAGATTAGACAAAAGAGAGGTTTAAATTAGAATTGGTAATTTTACAGTCAATTTACCGGAGCCCCAGGGAGGTTAATAGGATGGAAGTGTTGGACACTGCAGGTCAGGACAGTATTCAGAAAAAGAAGTGCTTTATGGTAGATGAAGGGAATATTGCAATAATAAAACTGATGGTATATTTTCTATCTCTTCAACTCTAGGAGGATGAGATGCCTCTTAATATAATAGGATAAAACTCCATCCAGTGACACTAGCTTTAGAGAATTTCAAATCTATATCACGAGAAAGTCTGCATGGTGTAATATATAAAGAAAGATGTTCAACTGTGAATGACTCAAAAGATGAATTGAGCAACTTGAATGATTTTTATATAGAATGAAAAGTAACAGAAATCTCACTTGCAGAAAATTGCTTTGTACTTGCATATTTTCCATTTGTCATATGAATTTCCCTGCTCTGACATCCTGCAACTCAGCCCTTTCAGTTCTGTCAGGACTTTGACATCCCTGTGCCTCTGATAACCTGCCTCTGCCCTCCCTGTGCCTCTGCCCTCCCTGTGCCTCTGATAACCTGCCTCTGCCCTCCCTGTTCTGATAACCTGCCTCTGCCTTTCCTGTGCCTCTGATAACTTGTCTCTGCCATTCCTGTGCCTCTGATAACCTGCCTCTGCCCTCCCTGTGCCTCTGATAACCCTGCCTCTGCCTTTCCTGTGCCTCTGATAACCCTGCCTCTGCCTTTCCTGTGCCTCTGATAACCTGCCTCTGCCCTCCCTGTGCTCCTGGCATCCCCAGTCATTGCTCCCATTGTGTTTCTGACATCCTCCAAATTGGCTGTCTCTCAGCTTCTTGCCTCTTGTTTCTTGCCAATCTGTTGAAGATTATTGCAGTACCGGAAGTGATAACCGGGAGCTATTCAAGGAGTTCATAATAATACAGAAATAATTATAACAAGCAACTGAATGCTGAGATTACAGCTGTCTTAAAATACCCCAGTGTATCAATTACTTTTTATTATATATATTGGTGATTTTTGAAATTTGGTCAGTTTTGGACACACAATGATAGCCAGTGTGAATGCACAGTACCGCTGTGTCCTGACTGGTGCACTAACGAAATCATGATTCTGGCCCCATTACTGTAAACGATTGAACCAGGAAGTTCTTTAGGCAGTATACATGATTATCATAATTTGCTCCTGATGAACTCCTCTACCAGCTTTTCTATGACACTGTTTTTTAATCTGTCATTTTCCTTCAGAATAACACTGAAAGGTATGAAAGTCTCCCGACCAGACTCCAAGATTGGAAAATACCGAATGATTAAGCATGAACGAGATAAGCACAACGAGCCCAACCCCCAGAGGTAAGATTGACACAGAAATTTGTGTCTGTTCACATTAAGACTTCACAGTGTGGTGCAGTTGGTCTGATGGTGTCGAGCATTTTGATCTACCAGTGCCTGCGGAGAAAGTGGGAGGAGGGAATGTGGGAAGTGAAAAAGCTACCAACAAGAGCAGAGCCTAACAGTTTTGTTCCTGTTCATCGGGGCTGGCACAGAATGGAGACAGGCTGCTTCCCTACAAGAAGAAAGAGAGGCCAGAATATGATGAACAAACCTTTCCTCAGGCCACTAATATATACGCCTGTACACTGGGTTGGTGCTTGAGATTAGCAAAGGAGAGCAGTGTGCCAGCTGTTTAGAGAGCAGTGCCTGCCATAGGGTGGGCCCTATAGAGGAGAGGAAATAATTTAAATATGGGTTGGGTAGGAACGAATTTCATTTTGACCGAGTGATCAAACCAGACCCCAGTTAACATAATGCATTGAAAAATATTCAGCAGTTTCCTTACCTGTAAAGCCATTTTACTGTCTGCATTTTAAATTCCTGAAAATATTTGGCAGTTTTTTTTACTACTTACAGTAGCCTGTACTATGAACCTGTGCATTAGCAAACCTCAGCCCTAATTTAACACTGGTGTGGGAATTGGGTGGGTGGGTATGAGACTGTTAGAACCTGGAGACAGGGATGTAGTATCAGTG
This sequence comes from Cetorhinus maximus, assembly GCF_964194155.1. Classification (NCBI taxonomy): domain Eukaryota; kingdom Metazoa; phylum Chordata; class Chondrichthyes; order Lamniformes; family Cetorhinidae; genus Cetorhinus; species Cetorhinus maximus. Next base: position 34,762,147 of record NC_135895.1, read on the forward strand.
TTAATGGGAGGTCTCGTGGTGCCTCTGAGCCAGAATCTCCGGGTTCGAGTCCCACCCCAGGACTTGATGGCCAAGGTGAAGCTGCGCTTGTAACGCAGCCAAACAGGTTGAATATCAACTTGTAAATACTTCCACCACATGCCAAAGGCAGGCGTTAAGAGCAGGAGAAATTCTTGGTCAGCCATGTTTTGGGAAGAAAGTTGGAACCTTTTCCATCACTATCCAAAAGCTTCAGACTACAACATGCATCTAAAAGGTGCATGTTGCCACAGTAACTCAGACTCCCCGAATGAACTGTAACACAAAATCAGGGTTAATGATATTACAGAAATGTACTTGACCACTGCAACGTCATAGTTCAGGGGGGATGGTAAAGTAATGTAACCATGATAGATCACCCAGTCTTTGCAACACTATTGTGGAGTAGATGTCCTAATGCTCAAGGAAGTGTACAATGTGTAATGTTGAAGAAAATAAACAATTGTCCTCAAGAGCTTCACAGCTAAGTAGCGTCTTTTTTTTTCTTAGACCTCTCTTACTTAAAATGCTAGCGATCAGAGCAATGCAACAACCTACTTATGGTCACATGTTGGTTACCATGGTTGAGTTTGTGATTCATATTGCATCTTCTGACAGGACAGTCTCTGTGCAGTACCAATGATTGCAATGAACTATTCTAATCTTTGTAGACAAAAAAATTGTAAATGTTATTGGAATAAACAGCATTTTGTTATCTGCAGAGAAAATCAAAAGGACAGGCCACGTATAGCAGCTTCTTAAACCGAGCAGAGATCTCCAGGTATCTGGAGAGGCTAATGAGATGTGAAGCCATTTCCTGAAATTAGTACAAAGTAATGAGATTTCAGATGGACAGTGCTAGTGCTTATCTTCCAGGCTGACACAAATACATTGTGCTTTGCCAGCACTGTCACTTGCCTGTACGTGAGAAATGATATACTTACGGCATCACAAGAACATGATTTTGCCATCTGGAAAATCTAAAACTTAATGTAATACTGTCTCTCAGTCTTGCTTTTAGGGATTTGATCAGAGAGTAAATGATGGACAACATTAAGTAACTCGAGATCATTAGCTAATTCTGTATGCCCATTATATTCTGATAATTATGTTTCCCTACTTAAAAGGTTTAACCAGAGGTCATAAAGTAACATTTCTTCATAAGCTGACGTGTCTACTTAATAGAAGCAGCACTATCTGTGAAGAATGAAAGAAGTTGCATCTTTACAATCATCAGTGAACAGCTGACTCTATACAGTGCTCAGTACCATTCGCCACTTTCAGATACTTAAGCAGCTTGTGCCTGTATGCAGCAAGACCTGGACAACATTCAGGCTTGGGCTGATAAATAACAATTGCACAACACAAGTGTCAGGCAATGACCATTTCCAACAAGAGAGACGTGTGAAAACGAGAGCAGAGTGAGGCGGGCAGGTGGATTAAAAAACAAACCTGAGAGTGAGAGCAGAGTGAGTCTGGCAGGAGGATAACAAAGAGGCCCGAGAGTGAGAACACAGCAAGACCAACGGGAGGATAAAAGACCAGGCCCAAGAGTGAAAGCACAGCAAGGCTGGCAGAAGAGTAGGCCTGAGAGTGATGGAAGGATAAACAGGAAGGCCCGAAGGTGATGGAAGCATAAACAGGAAGGCCCGAGGGTGATGGGAGGATAAACGGGAAGGCCTGAGAGTGATGGAAGGATAAACAGGAAGGCCCGAGGGTGATGGAAGCATAAACAGGAAGGCCCGAGGGTGATGGGAGGATAAACGGGAAGGCCCGAGGGTGATGGGAGGATAAACGGGAAGGCCCGAGGGTGATGGGAGGATAAACGGGAAGGCCCGAGGGTGATGGGAGGATAAAAGAGCAGGCCCGAGATTGATGGGAGTTTAAAAGAACAGGCCTGAGAGTGACAGGAGGATAAAGGAGCAGGCCCAACATTGATGGGAGGATGAAAAAGCAGGCCTGAGAGAGACGGGAGGATAAAAGAGCAGGCCCGAGATTGATGGGAGGATGAAAGAGCAGGCCCGAGATTGATGGGAGGATGAAAGAGCAGGCCTGAGAGTGACAGGAGGATAAAGGAGCAGGCCCAACATTGATGGGAGGATGAAAAAGCAGGCCTGAGAGAGACGGGAGGATAAAAGAGCAGGCCCGAGATTGATGGGAGGATGAAAGAGCAGGCCCGAGATTGATGGGAGGATGAAAGAGCAGGCCCGAGGTTGATGGGAGGATGAAAGAGCAGGCCCAAGATTGATGGGAGGATGAAAGAGCAGGCCCGAGGTTGATGGGAGGATGAAAGAGCAGACCCGAGGTTGATGGGAGGATGAAAGAGCAGGCCTAAGAATGATGGGAAGATAAAAGAGCAGGCCCGAGAGTGACGGGAGGATAAATGAGCCAACAAGTTCAGAAACAACTGACCATGTTCGGGAAAAATTTGTGATGTCACAGGAAAGCAGGTAAGTGATTGGTTGGTGAGTATCTCTTTTTTTTCTCTAAACTAGGCAATTTGTTCAAATTAGGATCTGGGAAATTAGAAGCGTCAATCGGGGCAAGTATAACAATTAGTGAATTAATAAGTCTATTAGCACTGAGCAGGTCTAGAGGCATTAATTAAAATGAACAGTTTAGCAACATACTAACTAGGTCATAAAAGAGGGAATACAGGGTTTTTTTGATCAAGGATGGGCATCTGAAACCTATTGTTTGCAATTCCTGCACTCTGTGGGAACTTCAGGACACTATTTGAGTCTCGGAGACCACTTGTACAGGAATTAGCTCCAACTGCTTAAGCCCGAGTTCAGGATTCCTGAGCTTGAGGGGCAGCTGGAATCACTACAGGGCATCAGAGAGAGGTGCCTCTTGGATCATATGTTCCAGGAGGAGCCCCTCCCACCCCCAAAAGGCAGTAAGAGTTCAGGGCAGTAGATGGGTGGCCATCAGAAAGAGAAAGGAAGTACAGCAGTAGTCAGGATGTGTGCTGCTTTCAAATAGGTACTCAGTAGTATAGGAGACTGCTGGGAGTGACAACACCTTGAAGGAGTGCACTTCAGACCAGAGCACTAATGGGCAAGGGACTGCACCAGAAGGAACAGCAGAGAGTAGAAATCCAGTTGTTATAGGAGATTCCGTAGTTAGGCGACAGACGAGCATTTCTGTAACCATCATCATGAGTCCCACATGGTATGTTACCTCCCTCGTGCCAGGGTAAATGATATCAAAGGATAATATTCTGCAGGGAGAGTGAGTTAGAAGTTGTGGTACACGTCAATTCCAATGACATAGAGAGGACAAGTATCATAAGATCATAAGAAATAGGAGCAGGAGTACGCCATTCGATCCTTCAAACCTGCTCTGCCTTTCTGTAAGATCATGGTTGTTCTGATTGTGGCCTCACTTCCACTTTCCTACCAGCTGCTCCTTAACCCTTGACTCGCTGATCAGTCCAAAATCCATCTAGCTCAGTCTTGAATATGTTCAATGACCCAGGCTCAACTGCTCTCAGGGGGAAGAGAATTCCAAAGACTAACAACTCTCTGAGAGAAGAAATTCCTCCTTACCTCCATCTTAAATGGGAAATCCCTTGTTTTTAAAACTGTGCCGCCTAGTTCTAGATTCCTGCATGAGAGGAAACATTCTCTCAGCGTCTACCCTGTCAAGCCTCCGTCAGAATCTCACATGTTTCAATAAGATCACCTCTCGTTCTTCTGAACTCCAGTGAGCGTAGGCCCATTGAGATCCTACAGTCAGCTTTTCAGGAGCTAGGGAGGAAGTTAAGAAGCAGGACCTTGATGGTAGCAATCTCTGGATTGCTCCCAAAGCCATGTGCTACTGAGAGTAGAGATAGGAAGATAATGTTAGTGGGGGTGGTGCTGGGAGGGTGGGAAATCAATGTGTGGCTTGAGGCATGGTGCATGCTTCAGATTCTTGGGGCATTGGGACCAGTCCTGGGGCAGGAGGCTTGGGCCAGGGTGGCAGTTAGGGGGTCAGGTGGGAGTCAGAGGAGGTAGTCAAGGAGGGTTGTTGTATCAGTCGTATAGTTACCCAGAAGTTAGACTACAATTTTTCTGTCTAACATTTCCTGGGTAACTATTCTGGTAAGTAAGTCAAACTGTCTGAAGTCTCCGACTCTAACTCAGACCTGGAAACTTTTTCAGAGGGTCCTGGGGTGCAGGGTAAATGTTCATCGGAAGTTCAAACTTCCTGGACAATTCTCACAGAGTCAGTGCATCGGGACTTCCATGGGATCCCAAAGTGTATCCTGAGGGGTACATCTGGTCTGCAACGATCCAGAGACCAGAAGATCTGGGCCATAGTGTTCAAAAAAGATGGAGAAGTAAAAAAGGGAAGTAGGGTGTCAGTACTGATTAGGGAAGATAAAAGCAAAATACTGCAGATGCTGGAAATCCAGAACAAAAACAGAAAATGCCGGAAAAATTCAGCAAGTCTGACGGCATCTGTGAAGAGAGAAACAGAGTTAATGTTTCAAGTCCGTATTACCCTTCTTCAGAGCTGAAGAGAAGTGGAAATGTGATGAAATTTATACTGTTTGAGGGGGGTGGAGCAGGTGAAGCTGGATAGAAGGCCAGCGATAGGTGGGGGCAAAGGAGAGATTGACAAAGATGTCATGAACATGTTGGAACACAGCTTTTTTTAGCCCTTACCACTACCATTAACACTCCCTTTGTCCTTTTGTTCATGACATCTTCGTCAATCTCTCCTTTCTCTCCACCTATCGCTGGCCTTCTTTCCAGCTTCACCTGCTCCTTCCCCCTTAAACGGTATAAATTTCATCACATTTCCACTTCTCTTCAGCTCTGAAGAAGGGTAATACGGACTCAAAACATCAACTCTGTTTCTCTCTCCACAGATGCTGTCAGGCCTGCTGAATTTTTCCAGCATTTTCTGTTTCTGATTAGGGAAGACATTGGATTGGATTTTACATAGAGTTGGTGGCCTCACCCCTGGCTTTAAAAGTCAGGGGGGAGCCCACCTTCACTTAGCTGGATTGTCCCAAGCCAATGTTATGGCCATCAGGCCATTGATTGGCTAGGGGCGGGACTTCTGTACCCATCTGGGAAGACGTCATGCGTCAAGAGAGCTGCTGATCAATCGCCGGGGTCAGTGGCCACTGCTGGTACGGCAGGCAGTCCGTCACTCTGGGGAGCCATGGAGCCTGCTTAGAAGGTGAGTGAGGGTTTTTGCTGGGGCCAGCTTGAGTGTGGGGGCAGCTGTGTGGAGGTTGGGGAGGTGGTAGGCTGGGTGGGAGCACTGTGGTGGGGGGGGACTTCTGTTGGTCACAAGGTGTCCAAACAGGACAGATCGCAATAAAAGGCTGCCAGATTTCAAAGTACCAGTGGCTATGGGAGGAGGCCCTTAAGCGCCCTTTAAGGCCAGGTTAGTTTTCCTATTTTTCACTATGCACCCCCCCCTCCTCCATCCCAACACTGCTCTGCCCAACTTGGTGTGGGTGGAGTGTTAAAATTACCCGAGTGTAGTTCAATATTCACTCATTAAATTTGTGTAGTTAGCTTGTGCCGCTTTTTCAAACATATATAATCAGAACTAGCCGTATTTTTTCAAGAATTCTCATCTCCCAGGGAGGAAACAATGGTGGGAAGGCAGCAGAAATATATCTTTCAGCCAAGACTCAACAGCATCATCTACTGTTATATTTTGGTAATGAGTCAGTGTGCAGTTTAGATCTTCCTGAAGAAGCCAAAAGACTTTCTGGTGTTGACAAAAGCCTGTTAAGTGGGAGGAAAAGTTTGTTTCTTCCAACCACTAATGGCCACTGGAATTCATGAAGTTTCTAAAAAAAAAAATTGGGTGGGTAAGTGAGGGAATATTTGCAGCAGTATCATTTTTTCTTTGTATTGATCTTCAGTGGATAAAGTGGTATTTTGTACACTGATAGGCTTTTCTCATTAAGCCGATTATCGTCCTCACCCACTCTAGCAGGCCATCCTGAATTTTGCAGCAAGTCATGGCATTATAATCTTCGAGTGCTGGCGGATTAATTATCTGTTTGTTTGTTTTCTTGCCTAATTTGGAGGTGCACAATTTAGAGGGTCTGCTGCCATAACAACTTGATTAAGGGCTGAAAATTCTTGTTTGCTTCAAAGTAGCCGCTGGCTTGGGGTTTCCTTTTCAGATTTGCAAGGCTTAAAATAAAAACTTCTAAATGAGATCGGTGTGTTTATCCTTATACCTACAATCGGTTATATCTTTCTTTGCTTGCTAGCTCCATCTCACCATTACACCCTTTGGGCCTCTTCCTTGTTAAGATCCTGAAGGAAAAATATAATTTAGACCAGTACTCTTATTTCCCAGTTTTTACTGTTTTTTCCCTTCTGCGATCTGTAATTGGAGCGAAAGTGTAAGTGGAAAATTGGAAAGAGGAAGTGGAATAAATAAGAATTGGGCTTTAGTGAGAAATGGCTGATGAGGGCAAGGTTAATAGAGATGGAAATAGATCTAATTGAGATTTGAGGAGGTCCAAGAAAACGCAACAAGAGCCATGAATATGGTTCTCCAGTCTTAGGTGTCTTGGAGGCCACAATGCAAATGGAACCATAGAAAAGTTATGGCACAGAAAGGAGGCCATTCAGCACATCCTGTCTGCACCATCCAAAAAAGAGCAAAAAAAGAAACTAGCTGCTCAAATCTTCAGGTTGTGCCACATGAGGAGACATGTCTTAAATTTTTTTTTTCCTTATTAAAATTTTTGAAAATCAAACTAATCTCCCTGAGGCAGCTCTGTGCCTTAGGAAGATTTCTGTGCTCTTTCGTGCATATGCCTTAATTGGCCCGCCCGCATAAAATGGCAACGCCCCTGATCGGCTGCGCACCCGCCCACGTCTACTCCCGTCCAACCCCACGACGGGAAAAGAATTCTCCCCTAAGAATATGTAAAAATAACAGAAACTACCCCAGGATAGTGGAACATCGTGTTGGGTGTTAGATGTTTGTAGGACAGCTGATGATACGATGCCAAATAACTAACATGGCAACTGTGTCCCAGCTGATGACACGATCACTGTACCAATATTCCAAGGATTCCAGTAAGTGTCAGTTTGGCTCAGTTTGTTGTCTCTGGATCAGACATTTTTGGAATCAATCCCTACTCCAGAATCTGGGTGCACAAGACACATCCACTCCGGAGCACTACTGAGAGAGTATTGCATTTAGAGAACATGATGGTAAATCAAGGCCCTGTCATTCTGATACTCGTTAGTTTTGGTTTCCTTATTTAAGAAAGGATATAAATGCATTAAAAGCAGTTCAGACTGATACCTGGGATCGGGGGGGGTTACCTTACAAGGAAAGGTTGAATAGGCTGGGCCTGTATCCATTGGAGTTTAGAAGAATGAGAGGTGATCTTATTGAAACATATTAGATCCTGAGGGCACTTCGCAGGGTAGACGCTGAAAGGATGTATTTCTTTGTGGGAGAGACTAGAACTAGGGGACATAATTTAAAAATAAGGGGTCTCCCATCTAAGACAGGTGAGAAGAAATTCTTTCTCTAAGGATTGTAAGTCTTTGGAATTCTTCCCCAGAGAGCAGTGGAGGCAGAGTCATTGAACATTTTTAAAGCAAAGGTAGATAGATTCTTGACTAAGAAGGGAGTCAGAGGTTAGTGGGGTAGGCAGAATGTGGAGTTGAGGCCATAGTCAGATCAACAATGATTTAATCGAATGGCGGAGCAGGCTTGAGGGAGTGAACGGCCTAGTCCTGCTTTGAATTCGTATGTTCGTAAAACAACGTGAGCACTGTTGAAAGATGAGCAAGATGTCCTCTGGTTATCCGGGCTTATATTTCTCCTTTGAGCAATACCACCATAAAACAGAAATTGATCATTCCCTCGTTGTTGTTTGTGGGATCTTGTTGCAGAATGGATGTTGTGTTTGCTTCCATTCTTATTACCCTTTTCTCTATGCCGAACCCCCAGTTATTAACTGAAAGAATCATGCCACAAGATTTCATGTTTTAAACAAATACTTTTACGATAAAAGAGTTAACCAAAACACATGCTACTAACTTAATACTACATGTTTCATAAACATTTAGATTTTAAACCTGAAAATCTCAACAGACCACTTCCCATTCTGTTTTTAATTCTGTGCAAAGGTCCCCCTGTATGTTACAGAATTTTGAGGGTTCTTTCACTTTTCCTGGGACCAAACCAAGCTGTGTCACAGCACTCAGGAATTCACTAATTCTCCTCAGGGTTCCTGCAATTCTCCAAGATATAAGATTTCTTGGGGTAGGCCCCACACATCAGCACATAAAATGACGTGCGGTGACGTCGGGCGAGCGTCCCGCCGTCACCGCGCGCCATTGCGATATTTCGTTGGGCGGGCACCCGACGAAGTGCAACGCACGTCTGCCATTAATTAACGGGCTAGTTAAGGCCCTTAACTCAGCAATCTACGCCAATTTTCAGGCGCACGGGCACAAAGGGCAGGCGGGTAAGCGACTTCTTAATAAAACTCATCCATGGGCGGGATAAGAGGGCTCAATGGGGTTGTCAATCTGGTCTGTGAAGTATTTATTGCAGAAAGTGTTTTAAACTTTCCTGTGTGATCTGTAGCAGTTCAGAATGAATTCCAGCAGCTTTTGGTGTAGTTTGAACCTTCAGCTCAGCACTCTTTTCAGCAATCTTTATCGGGCCTGCAGCTTTCTGGAGGCCTCCCTTTAGCCTGGGTATGGGTTCTGACATGTCCACTGGAGGCAGCTCCTCTGAGGTGGTAGGGAGGGCTAGAATAAAAGAGGAGGAGACCAGGAGAATACATTCAGACTCCAGGAGAGCCACCTTTGGGAGTACAGGCGCAGGCACAAGGGGCACTGAGCCAAGAGGTAGTCCAAGGTGGAAGGGATCACAGAAGACACCACGATCCTGCTGCCAGAGTATACAGGCAGAGAAGCAGCTATCTCAATATGACTGAAATGCAGTGCTGAAGGAAGCTCCAACTGTCAAGGGAGACAGACAACTATGTCTGTCAGATGATTGGCTCAGAGATCTCTAACTGTGTGGGTGGACACCCTATGCCAGTGGCTCTGAAGGACACAGTTGCCCTTAACTTCTTTACCTCTGGCTCCTTCCAGGGCTCGGTGGGCGATCTGTGTGGTGTCTCCCAATCAGCTGTCCACACTTGTGTCAAGCAGGTTACAGACACACTGTCCAGACGGGCATTGACCTTCACCCACTTCCGCTGCAACCAGGCAAGCCAGACACAACGAGGCAGAGGCTTTGCGGCCATTGCTGGCTTCCTCTGAGTCCAGGGTGCAATAGGCTACACACATGTGGCCATCAAGGTGCCAGCAGGTGAGCTCGGTGTTTTTGTCAACAGGAAGGGCTTCCACTCCATGAACGTGCAGATAGTGTGAGATCACAGGATGCTGATTCTACAAGTCTATGCAAGATACCAGGCAGCTCCCACAACACCTACATCCTCAGACACTCCCAGCTGCCGGGGCTCTTCAGTGCTCCAGCCCGGCTGGATGGATGGCTGCTGGGTGACAAGGGCTGTCGCCTCAGAAGGCGGCTCATGACGCCTCTCCGCCATCCAAGAACAGAAGCTGAGCAGCGGTACAATAGGAGCCACGCCTCCACAAGGGCTGTGGAGGAGAGAACCATCGGTCTTCTCAAGATGCGCTTCCGATGCCTGGACTGCTCAGGGGGCACACTCCAGTACCCCCCCCAATCGTGTGTCGGTGATAGTGGTAGCATGCTGTGCTCTGCACAATCTTGCGCTGGAAAGGGGGGAAGCAGTGGACGATGAAGACGTTGACGCAGAGGATGCGGCTGCACACGATGAGTCCAGCACTAATTCGGAGGATGAGGAAGCACAGGGCAACGATGAGGGGCTGAACACTGATCCGGCACCACACCAAGGAAGCAGGGACACCTTAATCCAACGAACCTTCAGCTAGCTCCACACAAATGGATCTGGAGGACCTACCTTGCCTGGCACTTCCATACTCGGCACTTAAGTGCTAAATCTGCTACTTCATCAGCTACAACTGAGGGCTTTGGACATAAACCTCAGTGTCCACTCAAACACTCATGACATGTCTGTAATACGTACAAATGCAGCACAAAGGAGCCACCCTCAGCCATGGTAACACATGTGGATTTTTTGATCCATCATATGGTCCAACAAAATGAATCCCAAACATTTTTACAACTGCAAAAAATAATAATTCCCTAATCTAGGGCCAACACAAAAGCACCAGTGAGAAACCCATGGTGTGTCTAAGGTGCCTTATGCTTACGTTTCCGGGTGCTATGTTTTAGTGCCACCCCATCGCTGGGAGTGGATTCTGAGACAGCCTGCTGACTCTGCTGTCCCGTTGGCCTCGATGGCCTTGGTGGACATCCTCTGGCCCTTGGAGCCTGTGCTGGCCCTGCCTGGGAGGGAGTGGCCAGTTCCATAGCTGGCATCTCCCCAGTCATCACAGCCTCAATGGATGCAATGGTCACTGGCAGAGGGGCAGAGGAGCTGCTGCCCTCATCCAGAGCACCCTGAAAGGAGCCAGCAGAGACGACAGGCAGCTGCTGCGCCAACGTGAGGTCACTTCGGACCTCCCTGCTCACCGTAGATGTATGGGCACCACACTGGGACACTCGGTGCCCAGATCATCTCCCACATTGCCAATGACCAGCTGTGGCCACTGGCACTGTGAGGGCTTGCAGGTCAGAGCGTATCCCCAGGAGAAGCTGGTTGTCCTGCTGGAAGCCCCTCACCAGGAGAGTCGCCACTCCATGGAGGAAGCATGACGCTCTGACATGAGGCTCATGGCATCACCAATGCTCTGCGTGGATTCCTCCACCATGGACACCAAGTTGACCATACTCTCATGCAACACTCCCAGATGCTCCTGCACACCCAGCTGCTGTGTGGCGGGCGACTCCAGAGGCATGTCACGGCCCGACTCAGCATGTGCCTGGTCCCCTCCAGTCCTCCGGCTGCTGGTGCCATCAGCACCCTATCTCTGCCATCTCCTCCAGCGATTGTGAAGTGCCCTCTCCACTGTGCCCTGGGACACTAGCTGATGTTACAATTCCCACCGATGTGCTAGTCTCTGCGCTGGTGCCTGGCTCACTGAAATGATGCGATGCAGGTGACAGTTCAGGGCCCTCAGGTGAGAGAGGGGGCATCTGTAAATGGAGCCTGGTCAGCAGCCTCTGATGATGCTGAAAATAACAACAAGGACAGTGGATCAGTTACCGTCCACACAATGACTCGCTTCAGCCCTTTCCCCCACGCTCATAATGCATTCAAACTTCCAGAACCTAAGGAGACGAACATAGGTGGGGTGGCAGATAGTCAGGAGGAGGCCCAAACATTGCAGACGGATACAAACGAGCTAGTCAGATGACCTAAGGAATGCCAAATGGAATGTTATATGGATAAGTGTGAGCTGATGCACTTAGGCAGGACAAACAAGGTACGGGAATACACAAGGAATGGTAGGACCGTGGAATGTAAGAATGATTAGCGGGACCTTGCTGGGCATGTCGACAGGCCCATTAAGGTAGCGGGACAGGCACATAAGGTATTTAAAAAGGTAAATGCCATACTTGCCTTTATTAACTGAGGAATAGAATGTAGGAACAGGGAGGTCACGTTGGAAGTGCAGCAAACAGCTATAGTTCTGCGTTCAGTTGTGATCAGCGCTTCATGGAAGGGATGTGATTGGAGTGGAGAGAGTGCAAAGGTTGCTGACCAAGATGCATGCTGGCCTGGAGAGTTGGAGTTATGAGGGCACATAGCATGCACTGGTGATATTTGCCGTGGAGCACAGGAGATTGAGGGGTGACATTATTGAGCTTCATATCATTATGAGGGGCATAGATAGGGTGGACAGAAAGCAACTTTTCCCCTTGGTGGAGGGATGACTAACCTGGTGGCATTTATTTAAGGTAAGGGGCATGAGGTTGACAGGTGAGGTGATAAGGAACTTTTGCACAGAGTAATGTGGGATACACTGGCTGAAAAGGTGGTGGAGGCACAAACCCTCCTAACATGTAATAAGTATTTGGATGTGCAGTTGCGATGCCATGGCATACAAGGCCATGGGGATAGTGGTAGGAAATGTGATAAGGCAACTTTGGAAGGTGCTTGACACACGCACCTTCGAAGGGCTGAGGGACCTTTGTCTATAACCCACACGTCTGACTCTATCAGTCTGTGAATGAGCAGTGTTGCTACATTAACGATTCCAACAATCATTAGTGCTTTGGATGGTGGGAAGACAAAGCGGATGTCACTGTGGACCTCAAATACCTGGCCACTCCACCCCAGCCTCACCGACAACTGTGGACCTGGGCGCATGGCACCTTTCAAGCTCCAGGGCCTCCTGCTCAAAACGGTTTAATATCACCAGCTGGGCCTGGCTGCCTCCAGTGCGCAAACACTCATAAGCATTGTGCGCATTTTTCTCCTGCAAAACAGAGAAGACTATTCATTGGGGCTAATTGCTCATGTACTCTGCACACACATGCCGCACCCCGACCATCTGAGGCCCCCAGTGCTTCCTGTCCACGCTACTGATGATCAATCACAAAAATATAGTACGGCTGCTCCCAACTCCTCCTCCCCCCTCCCCAACCCCGGACACATTCTGCATTCATCACTTTCGGAAACACATGGTCTTTGCTCCCATGGCAAAGAGGTGCAACTAGGTACGGTGCCGAGGCCAGCAGATGGCTCTTGGCCACGAGACCTTGAGGCTCCCCTTCCACAGTCTCATCACCGTGAATAGAACATGTGTTGGAGTTCTGAGTATGGGCCTAGCTGCATCTCCTGCAGGTTGCCCCCAGACTAGTCATGTGCGACTAAGACCAACACATGGTACGGGGGAGAACCCATCTCCTCATGAACCACTCAGGCTGAATTAAGCATGGTTACTATCTGCTTGCCCACCCAGCATGCGACAAATGCCCAACCTGAGTCAATGCAGTCACGACAATAAGATTTGGGGGAGGGGGGTGGGGGCCTCAAAGGCTAAGGATACCTGTTGGGTTAAATGCCCAATACGAACATGGTACTCACCCTTCCAGAGCGCAACAAATCGTTGAAGTGCTTACGGCACTGGATCCAGGTGCACTGCACCATGTTGTGGGAGCTCACCACCTCCGCCACCTCCTCCCGGGCACGTTTCGTCATGTGGGGGGCCCTCTTCCTCCCATCCTGGGAAAACAGCACCTCCTGCCGTGCTGCCACATCCTCGACGAGAAAAGCGAGGGGTACATTGGCCCCCTGCTGGACTACCCTGCTCCTGGGCCACACCCTGCAACTTGCCCTCCTCCTCTGGCCTTCCCTCAACATTGGTCTGCTGTGCAGACCCCCTGCGGTGCCACCTGCAGCTGGCCATAGTGAACAGCCTAAAGGAGGCTGCCAGGCCTTTTTTTAAAAAAAACAGACTGCCGGGTTGCCATTGGACAGGCGGTCTGTACACGCCTGCTGCAAACTTCAGACTCCCGCTCTCCACAGGAGTCAAATGCACTGGGTGGGCCTTAATTGGCCCACCAACACAAAATGGTGGCATGGCCCCAATCACCACCAGTGATCAGGTCCACGGCCCCCCGCGTGAGCACCTGCTTTGCCCGCCAAATGGAAATTTTGGCCTTGGGGTCCCTCCACCAGCTTTTGGCCAGGTAACCCACCAATTCTTTTGAAGCACCACAGAATTGTGGACACCCAAGCTTAGACCTTACTGTTTTCTGGCTTAGTGGTCTACAGCTCTTGGCAGAGTTCTCTCTCAGCTTGTCTCAAAGCTGCTTCTAGGCTCCAGTTGCAAGTGCTGGCAGCTTTCTCCGCCTGTGGCTGTTGGAAAACACACACATAGACCAAATACAAAAAAGTGTACATCCCCTGCAACCTATCCCCATGATAAAGTGGCACCCCTGGTATGTCCCAGATTGAGATTCAGACCAATCATCTACAATTTCCAAACTTGTCCTTTGATATGAATACTTCAAGAAACTTCCCTTGTTTACCAGTTGCTTTTCAATCTTCCTTTGATCTGGGGAATTACATGAATAATTCACATCTCTGACAGGGAGCAATTCTCCTCAGACTTGTCTTCAGTTTCCCAGCTAAACGGGCCCACCTGCAGTTTTATGACTCTCGCCCTTCTAACTCTGATCTTGAGTGCACATGGAAGGACGTTTGAAGGACTTGGGTGACCTGGCAACTTCTGAATTCAAGAGTTTCAATGACCTTACTTTTACAAATTTAATTTACCCAAAACGTATAAGTTACACTCCTACAACATATGAATCATGAAATGAGATATTTTCACAACACAAGGGGCCAAATCTCCCAAGGAATGGCAATCACCGTCGGATTGCTATGCTACCCTTTTTTACTTACCTCACGATGGAGCTCCACATTTCTTGCCTGGCCTGGCCTTCTGAAAAAAATGGAGCATACCTGCTCCTGGAGTCCTTCCCTCATCGTGTAGGAGTGTAAAAGGAAACCAAGCCATGCCCTCTTTTTATGGCACTAGCTGTTTAAATATCCCTTGGTTTAAATGCCACTTTGACAAGCTACGGAGAGAAGATAAATGTAGGCAAGTGGATGAGGTTGATAGGGTATCAGGTAAGGGGGTGGGTTGTCGGTGAGGGTGGGGTGAGGTCGTTTGAGGTGGGGGAGGAGGAGTCAGATGTGGGATAGTAGGGGGGGGGCTTAGTTCAGGGGCAATCAGTGGGTGGTTGGGTGGTCGGGAGAGCTAGTTGGGGGTGGGGAAGTGGAGCAGTAGTTGGGTGGTCAGGTTGGGTTAGTTGGTTCAGGAGTAGTCTGGGAGCGTAGTCAGTGGCATGGGAGCTGTTAGGGGTGTTTGGGGTGGGGGGGGTGGGGAGAGTGGTCAGGGAGGTAGTTGGTGTCTAGGGGGTTTAGTCAGGGTGTCTAGTGGGGAGTCAGGAGGTGGGGGAGGCAGGTGTGGGTGCGGTCTGTAGTATGGTTACCCAGGAGTTAGAACTGGTTTGAATCCTTCTACTGGATAACTATTCCATTAAGTGAGTCGAAACCATCTGAAGTCTCCAACTTTAAATCAGAGTTTTGGAAGATTCCATACGCAGGGTAATTGCTCAGAAGTTGGAACTTCCCGGTAATTCCCATGGAGTCTTTGCTTTACGACTTCCAAGGGGTCTCCCAGCACATTGTCCAGGGTACAACCATCTGGAGACTGGAAGATTTGGACAAATGAAAAATTTATTATTCTATCACTCAAGTTTCACATCTCACCTCTTGCTCTTGCATCACATCTATAAATACACCATGACTGATTCATGCCTGCCATTCTACACTCCCTACTTACCATACTTGGCATCTGATCTGTCTGGAGCATCCTGGACCTATTCTATTTTCACTCATAACCATTGCAAATTCACCACTAGAGCTGCTAAATGCAACTTAATTGGCTTTTGCAAACTTTGACCCAGACCTTGGTAGGTTTTTTTTTGTGAGCTCACTTCTCCAATATAGCAGCTAATGCTTTAATGGGGAAAATAAGCTTTACAATTTAGGAAAAATGGAATCTTTTGGTTTGCTAAATGGGAAATAATGCATTTAGTTTTCAGCCATTTGTATCTATAGGATTTCTACCCCTATTTGTAATGGAAGAATGTAGCATTGCAGTGAAATCCGTTTCTCATGCTTGGAAGTCTTACTGCACTTGCATAACACACGTCATTGTAGCTGTTGATGATGGAATGGGTTCCAAGCATGTACAATGTGACAGATACTTAGAAAGTACTTATCTGTATCATGAGGTACCCCTATAGGCCTGACCCAGACAATGCACTAGGTGCTAAGATTGAATTGGAACACTGTCACTGGTTACCATCTGTTGTATGGTTCTGCCATCTGCCACTCTCCAAGCAGAAAGTGCATAAAATGTGCAGACACCACTAGATATTCACCTATGAACATACAAAATAGGAGCAGTAGTAGGCCATTCGGCCCCTTGAGCCTGCTCCACCATTCGATAAGATACAGCTGATCTGTTTGTGTTTCAAATTCTGCATTTCCCATCTACCCCAGATAAACTTTGATGCCCTTACCTAACAAGAATCGATCTACCTCTGCCTTAAAAATGTCTAGTGACCCCACTTCCACCGCCTTCAGAAGCAGAGAGTTTCAAAGTCGCACAACCCTCAGAAAAAGTTTCTCCTCATCTCTGTCCTAAAAGGATAATCCCCAATTTTAAAAAGTGCTCCTTTGTTCTGGACTCGCCCAAAAGAGGAAACTCTTTTCCACATCCACCTTGTCAATACTGTTCAGGACCTTGTGTATTTAATCAAGTCACCCCTCACTCTTCTAAACTCCAGTGGAAAGAAGCCCAGTCGGTCTAACCTTTCCTCATAAGGCTCATTCCAGGTATCAATCTAGTAAACCTCCTCTGAACCGCCTCAAACACATTTACATCCTTCCTTAAATAAGGAGACCAAATTTGCACACAATATTCAAGATGTGATCTCACCAATGCTCTGTAAAACTGAAGCATAACATCCTTACTTTTATGTTCAATTCCTCTCGTAATAAAGAATAGCATTCCATTAACCTTTTTAATTACTTGCTGTTCTTGCATACTAACTTCTTGAGATTCATGTACTAGAACACCAAGGCCCCTGTGCACCTTGGAATTCTGCAGCCGTTTTCTGTTTAAGTAATAATCTTTTTTATTCTTCCTGCCAAAGTGAACTTCACATTTTCCCACAACCAGATCTTTGCCCACTCTCAACCTATCTATATCCATCTGCAACCTCCTTGTGTTCTTCGCACCATACTTTCCTACCTATTTTTGTGTCAGCTACAAATTTAGCTACCATGCCTTCACTCCCCTTATCTAAGTCAATGATGTAAATTGTAAAAAGTTGAAGTCCCAGCACAGATGCTGTGGGACTCCACTCATCACATCCTGTCAATCAGAAAAAGACCCATTTATGCATACTGTTTTCTGCCAGCCAACCAATCCTCTATTCAAGCTACTATGTTACCTCCTACACGTACTATGTTACCCCCCCTATACCATGAGCTTTTATTTTTCACAATAACCTTTGATGTGACACCTTATAAAATGCCATCTGGAAATCCAAGTAGAGCATGTCTACGTGCTCTCCTTTATCCACCGTGCATGTTACTCCTTCAAAGAACTCCAGTAAGTTGGTTAAACATGATATCCCTTTCACAAAACCATGCTGACTCTTCCCAATTACCTTAAGTTTCTCTAAGTGCCCAGCTATAACCTCCTTAATGATCGATTTTAATACCTTCCCCACGACAGATGTCAAGCTAACTGGCCTATAGTTTCCTGTTTTCTGCCCCTCTCCCTTCTTGAATAGAGGGGTTATATTTGCTACTTTTTCAGTCTGATGGAACCTTTCCAGAATCTAGTGAATTTTGGAAAATTAACATCAATGCGTCTATTACCTCATTAGCCACCTCTTTTAAGACCCTAGGATGAAGTCCATCAGGACCCAGAGACTTGTCAGCCCGCAGCTCCATCAGTTTGCTCAGTGCTGCTTCCCTAGTGGTTGTAATTTCACCAGGTCCCTCGCTCCCTTTCACTTTCTGATTTACTGCTATTTCTGGAATACTTTTTGTATTCTGCCATTTCCTTATTATCTACTATTAACTCACTATTACCACTCTCTATTGGACCAACACTCACTTTACTTACTCTTTTCCTTTTTAAATACCCATAGAAACTCATGCTATCCATTTTTACATTTCCAGCTAGCTTCCTCTCATACTTTAATTTCTTTCTCCTGATTGACCTTTGTCATTCTCTGCCATTCTTTATATTCTGACCAATCATTTGACCTGCCACTCATCTTTGTGCAGTTATATGCTTTTTCCTTAAGTTTAATGCTTTCCTCAACTTCTTCAGTTAACCATAGATGGGCCCTCCTCTTAGAATTTTTCTTTATAGTAGGAATATACTTATTCTGAGCATTCTGAAATATCCCCTTAAATGTCTGCCAATGCTTCTCTGTTAAGCTATCCCCTAGCCTAGTATCCCAGTTCACTTCAGCTAGCTCAGCTTTCATGACCACACAGTTGCCCTTATTTAAGTTTAAAATACTTGTCTTAGACCCACTCTTTTCCCTTTCAAACTGGATGTAAAAGTCAATCATAAAATTCAATCATGAATTTATAGTATATTCCTACTATAAAGAAAAATTCTAAGAGGAGGGCCCATCTATGGTTAACTGAAGAAGTTGAGGAAAGCATTAAACTTAAGGAAAAAGCATATAACTGCACAAAGATGAGTGGCAGGTCAAATGACTGCACTATAAAGGATACAAAAAGTATTCCAGAAATAGCAGTAAATCAGAAAGTGAAAGGGAGCGAGGGACCTGGTGAAATTACAACCACTAGGGAAGCAGCACTGAGCAAACTGATGGAGCTGCGGGCTGACAAGTCTCTGGGTCCTGATGGACTTCATCCTAGGGTCTTAAAAGAGGTGGCTAATGAGGTAATAGACGCATTGATGTTAATTTTCCAAAATTCACTAGATTCTGGAAAGGTTCCATCAGACTGAAAAAGTAGCAAATATAACCCCTCTATTCAAGAAGGGAGAGGGGCAGAAAACAGGAAACTATAGGCCAGTTAGCTTGACATCTGTCGTGGGGAAGGTATTAAAATCGATCATTAAGGAGGTTATAGCTGGGCACTTAGAGAAACTTAAGGTAATTGGGAAGAGTCAGCATGGTTTTGTGAAAGGGATATCATGTTTAACCAACTTACTGGAGTTCTTTGAAGGAGTAACATGCACGGTGGATAAAGGAGAGCACGTAGACATGCTCTACTTGGATTTCCAGATGGCATTTTATAAGGTGTCACATCAAAGGTTATTGTGAAAAATAAAAGCTCATGGTATAGGGGGGGTAACATAGTACGTGTAGGAGGTAACATAGTAGCTTGAATAGAGGATTGGTTGGCTGGCAGAAAACAGTATGCATAAATGGGTCTTTTTCTGATTGACAGGATGTGATGAGTGGAGTCCCACAGCATCTGTGCTGGGACTTCAACTTTTTACAATTTACATCATTGACTTAGATAAGGGGAGTGAAGGCATGGTAGCTAAATTTGTAGCTGACACAAAAATAGGTAGGAAAGTATGGTGCGAAGAACACAAGGAGGTTGCAGATGGATATAGATAGGTTGAGAGTGGGCAAAGATCTGGTTGTGGGAAAATGTGAAGTTCACTTTGGCAGGAAGAATAAAAAAGATTATTACTTAAACAGAAAACGGCTGCAGAATTCCAAGGTGCACAGGGGCCTTGGTGTTCTAGTACATGAATCTCAAGAAGTTAGTATGCAAGAACAGCAAGTAATTAAAAAGGTTAATGGAATGCTATTCTTTATTACGAGAGGAATTGAACATAAAAGTAAGGATGTTATGCTTCAGTTTTACAGAGCATTGGTGAGATCACATCTTGAATATTGTGTGCAAATTTGGTCTCCTTATTTAAGGAAGGATGTAAATGTGTTTGAGGCGGTTCAGAGGAGGTTTACTAGATTGATACCTGGAATGAGCCTTATGAGGAAAGGTTAGACCGACTGGGCTTCTTTCCACTGGAGTTTAGAAGAGTGAGGGGTGACTTGATTAAATACACAAGGTCCTGAACAGTATTGACAAGGTGGATGTGGAAAAGAGTTTCCTCTTTTGGGCGAGTCCAGAACAAAGGAGCACTTTTTAAAATTGGGGATTATCCTTTTAGGACAGAGATGAGGAGAAACTTTTTCTGAGGGTTGTGCGACTTTGAAACTCTCTGCTTCTGAAGGCGGTGGAAGTGGGGTCACTAGACATTTTTAAGGCAGAGGTAGATCGATTCTTGTTAGGTAAGGGCATCAAAGTTTATCTGGGGTAGATGGGAAATGCAGAATTTGAAACACAAACAGATCAGCTGTATCTTATCGAATGGTGGAGCAGGCTCAAGGGGCCGAATGGCCTACTACTGCTCCTATTTTGTATGTTCATAGGTGAATATCTAGTGGTGTCTGCACATTTTATGCACTTTCTGCTTGGAGAGTGGCAGATGGCAGAACCATACAACAGATGGTAACCAGTGACAGTGTTCCAATTCAATCTTAGCACCTAGTGCATTGTCTGGGTCAGGCCTATAGGGGTACCTCATGATACAGATAAGTACTTTCTAAGTATCTGTCACATTGTACATGCTTGGAACCCATTCCATCATCAACAGCTACAATGACGTGTGTTATGCAAGTGCAGTAAGACTTCCAAGCATGAGAAACGGATTTCACTGCAATGCTACATTCTTCCATTACAAATAGGGGTAGAAATCCTATAGATACAAATGGCTGAAAACTAAATGCATTATTTCCCATTTAGCAAACCAAAAGATTCCATTTTTCCTAAATTGTAAAGCTTATTTTCCCCATTAAAGCATTAGCTGCTATATTGGAGAAGTGAGCTCACAAAAAAAAACCTACCAAGGTCTGGGTCAAAGTTTGCAAAAGCCAATTAAGTTGCATTTAGCAGCTCTAGTGGTGAATTTGCAATGGTTATGAGTGAAAATAGAATAGGTCCAGGATGCTCCAGACAGATCAGATGCCAAGTATGGTAAGTAGGGAGTGTAGAATGGCAGGCATGAATCAGTCATGGTGTATTTATAGATGTGATGCAAGAGCAAGAGGTGAGATGTGAAACTTGAGTGATAGAATAATAAATTTTTCATTTGTCCAAATCTTCCAGTCTCCAGATGGTTGTACCCTGGACAATGTGCTGGGAGACCCCTTGGAAGTCGTAAAGCAAAGACTCCATGGGAATTACCGGGAAGTTCCAACTTCTGAGCAATTACCCTGCGTATGGAATCTTCCAAAACTCTGATTTAAAGTTGGAGACTTCAGATGGTTTCGACTCACTTAATGGAATAGTTATCCAGTAGAAGGATTCAAACCAGTTCTAACTCCTGGGTAACCATACTACAGACCGCACCCACACCTGCCTCCCCCACCTCCTGACTCCCCACTAGACACCCTGACTAAACCCCCTAGACACCAACTACCTCCCTGACCACTCTCCCCACCCCCCCCACCCCAAACACCCCTAACAGCTCCCATGCCACTGACTACGCTCCCAGACTACTCCTGAACCAACTAACCCAACCTGACCACCCAACTACTGCTCCACTTCCCCACCCCCAACTAGCTCTCCCGACCACCCAACCACCCACTGATTGCCCCTGAACTAAGCCCCCCCCCTACTATCCCACATCTGACTCCTCCTCCCCCACCTCAAACGACCTCACCCCACCCTCACCGACAACCCACCCCCTTACCTGATACCCTATCAACCTCATCCACTTGCCTACATTTATCTTCTCTCCGTAGCTTGTCAAAGTGGCATTTAAACCAAGGGATATTTAAACAGCTAGTGCCATAAAAAGAGGGCATGGCTTGGTTTCCTTTTACACTCCTACACGATGAGGGAAGGACTCCAGGAGCAGGTATGCTCCATTTTTTTCAGAAGGCCAGGCCAGGCAAGAAATGTGGAGCTCCATCGTGAGGTAAGTAAAAAAGGGTAGCATAGCAATCCGACGGTGATTGCCATTCCTTGGGAGATTTGGCCCCTTGTGTTGTGAAAATATCTCATTTCATGATTCATATGTTGTAGGAGTGTAACTTATACGTTTTGGGTAAATTAAATTTGTAAAAGTAAGGTCATTGAAACTCTTGAATTCAGAAGTTGCCAGGTCACCCAAGTCCTTCAAACGTCCTTCCATGTGCACTCAAGATCAGAGTTAGAAGGGCGAGAGTCATAAAACTGCAGGTGGGCCCGTTTAGCTGGGAAACTGAAGACAAGTCTGAGGAGAATTGCTCCCTGTCAGAGATGTGAATTATTCATGTAATTCCCCAGATCAAAGGAAGATTGAAAAGCAACTGGTAAACAAGGGAAGTTTCTTGAAGTATTCATATCAAAGGACAAGTTTGGAAATTGTAGATGATTGGTCTGAATCTCAATCTGGGACATACCAGGGGTGCCACTTTATCATGGGGATAGGTTGCAGGGGATGTACACTTTTTTGTATTTGGTCTATGTGTGTGTTTTCCAACAGCCACAGGGAGGTCACGTTGGAAGTGCAGAAAACAGCTATAGTTCTGCGTTCAGTTGTGATCAGCGCTTCAGTGCCTTCGTTCTGAGGTTGTAAATTAACCCTGTCACATTCTACATAACCAAGTTTAATATAACCTGCTCTCTGGTAGATTCCAGAACGTGTTGCTCTAAGAAACTATTTCAAAAGCATTCTATGAACTCCTCATCCAGGCGATTACTGCCAATCTGATTTTTCTAGTTTATATGTAGATTAAATTCACCCATGATAATTACCGTCCCTTTATCACAAGCACCCAGTATTGTGGTTACTGTTAGGGGGCCTGTAGACGACTCCCACTAGTTGTTTCTTTCTCCTGCTATTCCTCATCTCCAAATCCAAACCAATTCTATATCTTGATATCCTGAACCAAGGTCATCTCTAAATATTGCACCAATGCCTTCCTTGATCAACAGTGCTACCCCTCCACCTTTACCTAGCTTCCTATTCTTCTTGAATGCAACATACCCCTTAATATTCAGGACCCAATCCTTGTCACCCTGAAGCCACATCTCCCTAATGGCTATTGGATCATGTTTCTTTATTTCAATGTGCACTATTATTTCATCTACTTTGTTATGACTGCTATGAGCATTCAGATACAGAGCCTTTAGTTTTTTTCTTTGTTATCTTTGTAACATCTAATGTTCACTATTGGTGTATTCTTAGGTTTTATCTATATTCCTTCCTGCTATTCTATGACCCTCATTTCCCATATTATCATGGTCTCTTACCTTGAATCTACCCTTTGACTCATTATATCTACCCAAGCTTGATCGCTCACCCCCCTTGATTAGTTTAAAACTCTCTCTACTTCCCTAGTTATGCAGCCTGCAAGAACATTCGCCTCATCACGGTTCAGGTGTAGACCGTTCCAATGGTACAGCCCCCACTTTCCCCAGTACTGGTGCCAATGCCCCACAAACCAGAACCCACTTCTCCCACACCGGTTAAGAGCACATGTTCATCTCTCTCATCTTATTTTCCCTATGCCAATTTACATGTGGCTCAAGTAATAGTCCAGAGATTATTACCTTGAGGTTCTGCTTCCTAATTTGGTACTTGGCTTCTCATACTGACTTTGCAGAACCTCTTTTCTTGTCCTACCTATATCACAGTACCTACATGGACCACAACAACTGGATCCTCCCCCTCCCTCTGCAAGTTCCTCTCCAGCCTGAGCAGATGTCCCAAACCCTGGCACCAGGCAGGCAACACAGCCTTCTGGATTCTCACAGAGAACAGTGTCAATCCCCCTCACTAAACTACCACTACATTCCAGTTTGCTCCCCCTGCTTGAACAGCTCCCTGTTCCATGGTGCCATGGCCAGCCTGTTCATCCACCTTGCAGACCTAATTATCATCCACACAGGTTGTGAGTACATCAAACCTGTTTGACAATTGCAAAGCCTGAGGCTCCTCCACTACTGTCTGCTCAGTCCCTTTACCTGCCTCACTGATAGTCACATCCTCCTGTCCCTCACTGCTGACCAAAACAGATGACCCTATTCTAAGAAGCATGACTGTCTTCTGGAACAAAGTGTCCATGTATTTCCCCCCCTCCTTGATGTTGCATAGTATCTGTAGTTCAGCTTCCCGATCAATAATCATGATCCAGAATTCTTCTAGCTGCTCACAGTTCCTGCAGATGTTTGTCATGGATCATCTTAGCATTCAAAAGCACCCACATTCTATAGCTGCAACATAACACTTGCCCTGCCATTGTCACTTATGTTATTTAGTTAACTTAATTTAATTACTCACTTAATTAACTTAGAACAATTCCTATATATACTACACCTCTTTCCCCAGTGCAAGTTCCCACATGAACCTGATTCACTGCTCACTTAGTCTCCATCTCATTCACACATAGCCTCCTGTTTTCTCACACACCACTTACTGCTTGTGCAATTTGAAAAGCCTGCCTTTTTTATAGACCCTCTGATGAGTCACTAGCTAGTTTAGCTTCCTGCTACAGTAATTAATACCAGTTGAACCAACTGTTTTCAGGTGATAGACAGATAACTGCCACTCCAGGCAGTTCTCTACTTAACAAGCTAGCCTAACTTACTTGAAGGTTAGTACTATGTCAGATCTTGATTCTTAATCTATAGTTAAACCTGAAAAGGACTTACTAGAACATGCCACGTGAACAGAATTTGCTACTCACACGGTCTCCATCTCTTTCCGGCATAGTCACCTGTCTCCTCATGCGCCCCTTACTCCTCTGGAAGGTTAAGATCTATTTTATACAGATAATAGTTGGGTCAGTAACACCACAGTGCAGAATCAAGTATGCCTATGCATATGGGAATCACAAATTACAGTGAAGTACATAAAGTTGCTACTCACTAAAACACATGGGGCAGCTTTTTCCGGTCAGCTGCATAAAATGATGTGGAGTGATGTCAGGCGTGTGTCCCGACGTCTCCCCACGTCATTTAGATTTTAAGTTCGGCGGGTGCGCAGCCAAGTCGGCTGCGCACCCGCCGACCTGTCAATAGCCTTTTGAGGCCATTAAAAAAATAAATGGAGTGATTAATGGACCTGCCCGTCCAACCTTAAGGTTGGCGGGCAGGCGAAGAGCCCAGGCGGCCTTCCGAAAAAGAATGAAAGCTCATCCACGGGCGAGATGAGGTTTCATGAGGGATTTAAAATTTTCGGAATATTTTTAAATAAAAGTAATGGACATGTCCCAACTCACGTGACAGTGTCACATGAGGGGACATGTCAGGAAAATGTTTTCTAACCTTTAAAAATTTTTTATAACTTCAACCGATCTCCCTGAGGCAAGATCTCAGGGAGATCTGTGCACTCTTTTGCATGCATGGGCAAGAAAGCACACTCCCGGCACACCCCACCCCCCCGCCCCCGCCCCCACCCGCCCAAACAGCGGACCTGAGCGGATGTCACGCTGGGCGGGCCTTAATTGGCCCATCCAGGTAAAATGGCAGCGCACCCCCAACCAGGGGCGCCGATCAGAAACCAGCCTGCCCACGCCCACTCCCGCACAATCCCCCCTGATAGGGGGAAAATGCTGCCCATGACCTCTAATGACCAGCTCTGTCCAGAACATACATTGGGAAGATGGAGCCTTTCTCATTCTAGGAAATGGGTTAGTCGATGTGGATCAGGTTAATCTAGCAGTGAATACAATGACTTACAAGCATCAGAAACTTTACGGTTAAGCGTAGGCCTAAAATATTTGCTTCTGAGGATATATGTACCTCATCTTTTAAAAAAATACTTCCAAATGGGTTGAGTGTTCAGAAGACTGGGCTGGAGCAACACTTGGTTCCTCCTCACTGGACATGTGGTTTCAACTGGGTCAAAGATGAGCGATCTGAGCACGGATGTTCTTGAGAGCCACCCTGAGGAAACCTCAGTGCAAACTCCACCGTCTGATGCACTCAGCTAGCTCTGGCACCTGAAAGATTTGAGATTTGGGTTGGAAAGGGAGATAGAATGGGAGCTCATTATCAGAAATGTCCCAGATTTTCACTAAGTGCAGTAGTGGACGGGAAAAAGAACGTTTTACCCGCCGGCCGCAATGGCGGCTTTTCACGCCATGTCGTCCCAATCCCGCCTCATTAATCATGCATTCCCAGGATACACGCCATTTTTATGGCGGGTGGGCTCTCATTTACCCACCACACCGTCACCTCGCCGCTTCCCCACGCTGGGTGCCATATCCAAAGTGCAGCTGCTGGCACACCTCTCAGTGCTTCCAGCCCAGGACTGCTGAACAGAAGACATGGCCCTGAAAGGCAAGAAGACTGCAGCCTCCCGATTCAGTGACCCGTCCCTTGAACTCCTTTTGGCCACCATGGAAACCTGCTGTGATGTCCTCTACCCCCGCTGTGGCCGCAGGAGGTCCAGCAATCTCACCACATGGGCTTAGTAGGTGATGGCAGTGGTGATCAGTGCCAATGCTGCACAGAAGAGGTTGGCCAGTGCAGGAAGAGGATGAATGATCTCATCCATGCCGCCAGGGTAAGGTAACCATCTCATCACTCTAAACTCACACACTCAAGCCCATCACAAATCCACTGGCATTTCACTCACTGCCAGCTCAAGGGACCTCACCACTCACTCTCTCACACACCCTCACATTTCCATCTGGCCTTATCTCCTCTGGAGACTGCCTCCTCAGCCCTCACCATCTTGAGGCCACTTGCAAAGATCAGCTTCTGCCTGCACACACATCCTGGGAGACCCCCTTCCCCATTACAGCCCTCTTCTCTTGCCTGAGGCCACTTCTCCCCCTTACCCAAGAAGGCATTGAAAAGCCAACCCTGCTTTATGGCTGGTCTGGTAGGTAGAGATCTGTCCATGAGCACCTCTAAAAGTGATGTGGTGCTGCCTGTAAAGCCTGGTGCCGATGACCGCAAGTGCTGCCTGAAGCAAGGTAGGCAAACAAACCTCCAAGTCCCGAGTGGAGTGCAGCTCGTCATGTGCACGTCGCTTATGTACAGCTGTGAAATACATGTCCAGATGATCCAGCAGGGGGTGGGGGGGGCTGATTCCAGCGAGCTGGATTTATAATGATATGCAGATGTATTACAATGAAGTTCCCAACATCCGATGGGCAGAGTGGATGATTGCAAACTAGTTTCACAACGTCATGAAACTGATTTTTGGCCTTCTCACCATATTGTCCGCTCACACCACCAAACACGTCCACCGCCAACAGGCACGGAAAACTCCGCACAAAACTGTTGCAACAAACGCAAGTGGGTTCTTCGTATACAGGGCTCTAAAACAGCCAATAGTCTTAACATAAGCCCAAGATTGCTTCGTCATGAAAGCATAGAACTGCCTCTCAAAATAACTGAACTCTCTATCACCACCTGAATGGTGAGTGGCCCATGTTTGGACTTTACCTTTTCTAAGAATGGATTTATATCCTTGGCCTACAAGAAACTGTGAAAAGGTCAGTTAGCAGCACCTCGGGTTGCAGGATTATCAAGTAGTTGAAGGGTTATGGACCCATATATGAACTGGGAGCTGGAGTGTGCCTATGAGTAACGGAAGTCAAGTGCACACTTGTAGCCCTTTGTGAACAAAGGTGGTCTGTATAATCCAAGCCTCGATTTGTGGGATGTGTGTATGTAACTCGAGAAACCGTAGGCTGCTAAGAGCTGCATAGAATAGCTAAACTATCTTCCAGACCTTTGTCTCTGGATGAGCCACCAGTTGCTGCTCATGAGCAATTGGAACATGAGAGAGCTGAGGCTTCAAACATGGCACCAATCCCTCCAGCTGCAGTAGTTCTATTTTCCTTTTCAATTATCACAAATAGTGTGATACTGGAATGGGATTCAGAGCAGGCCGCAACTGATTATGTAATTATCAGCAGTTTGGCGTATCCTTTGTTTTCCAACTTCATTATTTGGTCATTGCCAGGAAACCTCAGACCATTAGCAGTACTCACCTGCCTTACTTGGACAAAGGGTAACTGGTAAGTCAAAGCGGCTGATGGCTTCTGTCCTATAAATGATTTGGCCAAGATAATTGAAAATATGAAGGCTATTCCCAATCACAAAGTCTGGAACCAGGTATGGAGCAGATGACGTAGCTAGTGATTTCATAGCCTCTGTAGCCAAACTCATCAACAAACTGAAACTAGGACCTGGCAGCTCAATTACTAACTGCAAATGGAAATATAGCTACTTAACAAAAGGTGAAGACCTTTAAAGGAGCACTGGAGGAATCGCGGGCAGTTGCAATTTGAGATTATGATGTGAAGCACCAGAAGGCCAGGAGGAACATTAGAACATAAAATGAGAGTAATGGGTTGTTTTCAGCCACCATTGTACAAAACTTATCTTAAAATTGTTTTTCTTTTGGCTAGATTATGTCATTAATCATAGTCAAAAGCTTTTAATGACTGATACATGTGGTGCTCTCCAGTAAACCCATGTAGAATGAAGAATATGCTGAGTTGGTGTCTGTCTGAACAGGCTGTAGGCAGAACCCATCTGGAAAAGCCGATGTGTTATGTAGATAAGCCTTAATTAAACTGTTCAGTGGAAGGAAGTGAACTCCCTTCTATGTTGCTGAACTAACAGTAAAGCTGCAGGTGTAGATAGGATTCATTGTAAGTTCATAAAAGCTGCTGTAGGCCAATGAGGAGGAATTGTCAGTGGTCTTGGAGAACATTACCAAGAAGCAACAATTCATTTTTCAGCTGCCTTTCAGAGTCTGGCAAATAGAATTTCATTTGTGACTCATGTACTTCTGATATTCCAGAGAGAAGTTATGGTTTCTTTTTACATGCCAAAGAGATTCTATTGGAGGAAAAACTACTGAGGCATTCCATGTTATTAGTACCGATTGAAAGATTTCCTCAGTTTGTTCTGGCTTGTTTCAGATAGTTTGGGTGCCAGCAAAGAAAGGGTCAGTTTTTAGCTCTAGTGATGAAATTAAAAGGGACTGCTGCTTTATACAGATTGTAGTTGATAGTAATGATTGAGAAACTCAACTTGTATTACTTTTTATTGATTCTTTTGTAAGGTTTTCAAGCTAGTGACTTGCAGGTCTGATGATTATGCTGCAAGCTATGGGAATAGATGGTTACGTTTTGGATTTTATCCAGGGTGTGTACTCCAGCACCTGGATCAGAGTAGGGACCTCTAGGCTTGTTCATATTTCCTTACCCCATCTGAGTTCCATTTCCACCTCTCCAATACATTTCTATATTCCTCAGGATTATCTTTAGTATTGTTAACTCTACTTTTATCATATGACTTCTTTTTAATTTTCAATTTAGTTTTAATCTATCCACACAGCTCTCTCTTTTGAAGCACCCACTTTTTAACTTATATTGATTTTTGTTTTATATCCATTTCAAATTTGAAGAACGATAACTTTTCTGGTTAGTTAATTGGAGCCAAATTCCTTCTTCACTCACTTTGCCTTTTCTAGTGAAGCACTGTTAGCTTTGAGTCTTCATTACTGTTTTCTACTTTGTTTTGAGTTTCACATTGAAGCAGTTCTACTATTCTTGCATCATGTATCTGTCCCAGAACTTAGCCAAGTATTACTGCTTTCTTGGAACAAGAACCAGACTGATCAGAATCTTGGATGCATTCTTTTATCCATATCACATTTGGGGTTTTTTTTGACCAATTCCATAAAGTGGGTTTGCATGAACTTAAAGTTATTTTATGGCCAAATGCTACAGTCTCTGAGACAAAGAGACCTTATCGTCTAGAAATCCATTTGCGGCAGACTACCAGTTCAAGGAATAAATGTAAGCCTGATGCACACCCTATATTGGCCCTCAGACCCCATTTGGTGAAATTCCAATGAAGAGTTTTTGATCTTTACACTGTCATGTTGTCATCAGTGGCCCTTGGGTAGGTCATTAAAGGGGAAAGGTTTTCAAGCAAGGGGGATGATGCCTAAGAAAAGGGAGACTCAGCAAGAAAGGGGAGGGTGAGCGGGCAACTGGGATGGGGGTGATCTGCACATTGGGATGGTGAGTTGAGGCAACAATTGCAGGGGGCGTTGCGGAGGCAGGGTTGAGAGGTAGCCGGCAGTAGCCTACGTTTTTAATATTTGAGCTGGGAGGAGCACTTTTTTTTCCAACCTCAACTGACTCAGCACTGGTTACGTTCAGAGGAACCCAGTTCCACACAGGGGAGCCTCAACAAAGCATTAGGCCTTTATTTGCATATGCGGCTTAATGCCTGTTTCAAGTGCAGTCCCTGGACACCTATTTTTTGCCTATATCAATATGACAGGCAGCACATTTCTGACTTGCAATGTGTGCACTCTTGCTGGCGACCACATTAAAAGCTTAGGCCCAAAATACGGGCAAGCAGCCATCAAATTGTTATGTCTGTTAATTTTCCAAGCTTTAAAAATATGCTTCCATGATAAATAGAGACATCCACATCTATTACTGATGGGATAGCTTTTTTGTTTGACCCCAGACCAAGTTGTTTGCTGAAAATCCACTCTGGGAGTGTGTGGCAGTTGACAGGCCTGTTGGGCGAAAGTCAAAGGAACAGCGTCTTTCTGACTTCATTAGAAGTTAAAATCAGGAAGCAGCCGATTTGCTATCACCCATTTATACTATTGCACAAAGTTCAGATCTACTCCCCACTAGACTCTCACTGCTCAAGATTAATCTTTTGTTAGCATATTCAAAATTATACCTCTTAAGGTGCACAATAGCCCAGCTACCAGAACTATAAACAGTCTATTGTACAACAGCTTATTTAATCAATTAATTAACTTATTACTGGCTCAAACAAATCTACACGTAAGCTACCAGTTCATATTGAAAAGCTGAAACTTAGCAAATTAAAGTCAAAATAGCATCAAAGAGATGAGCGAAAAATTTCAAACACTTACTTCCACTCAAGCTAAACATCACACACTGCTGGCCTTGTACAGTCCACCCATTTCAGCTTAAGGCTGACAACTATAACCCAAAAATTTGACATAATTTGAAGTGCTCCATGAGAATACAACCTTGAAATCTTGCCTGGGCATCTATTATTTTCTAGTGCACTTCCTGGGGGGAATTTGGAACAGGGGTGGCATTTAATCAGGCAGAAGGGTGGCATGTGGGGACCCTGCAACCTTCCTGCCTGAATCCTGACTAAATCCATGGCAGGCCAGTAGTGGGCTAGGGGCTTGGCATGCAGGAAACACAGCAAGGAAACCCATGCGGGGATGCTTGCAGACTCCAGGGGCTCCTCGTTCAAAGGCACTCAGTGCCTGATCAAGGGACTTCGCATCGGGATGCTGCTGAGAGCCGCCCCCTGCCCTTGCTGCCGACCCCCCCCACTTCCATCACTCACCTGTGGTCTGGAATCCAGCGACGATACTAGGCCTCAAGTGGATGTCGTACTGGCAGTAGCCACTGCATCCCATACAGCTGCCGACCTCTGATTGGCCGGCAGTTTATGGCTGGTGGGACTTCTGCCCGGGGGTCTTTTATCCCTGGCAAGGCCTGTCACCTTTCGCTGCCTTAGTGGCGTTTAATACGGTGGGCCTTCCCTAAAAGAGGTGACGTGGCCTCTCGCCGGCTCTCCAGCTGTCAGGCAAGACCCCCATTGCCTCCATTAAATACTGCCCCTGTTACCAAATGTAGAACAGTGTTAAAAAAGCAGATTTATGTAATACCATTTTCAGTATTTCCTAACCCTCATGTTGATGATGTGCCATCCAGAGAGTCACATTGAAATGTCAGTCTTGTTTGAGGTTACAATTCAGCCAGGAGAGCTTTCTGATTAAATTAGTCAAGGCATTGCTTTTCCTGTCTGGAGTATTCAGATTGCATGTGAATGTGTGGGTGTAGTTTGATGGACATGCCATTCCATTTTGCTTATTTATGTAAATGTTGGTAGATTAGCAGTTGAATGTGGGGGGCATTTTACCACATATTTAGGTGATTTGCAGGCATATTTTGGTCTTTGTGCATGCAGATTTCCTGATAGACTTGGTCAATTATAATTGTATTCTGATGGGTTTGTGGGTGTTCTGTTTTTTTGCAACCATGGTTTTACTGGCCTGTGTTAAATATTTCTGTATTTTTTTGTCATGTGATCTGTTCTCATCATGCAGCATGAGAAAGCCTCAGGAATGAGAGTTTTATGCTATAAAGTTTGCATTTCAAACCTTTTCTCCCATCCCATTTATTCAGCCCCTGCCCACCTGCCCCCTCCATGCCTCCCCACCCCACTCCGTCCAAGATGTTAAAGAAATTTTCATGCTGGTTGCAGTTCCAGCCAAATAGTTCTGTGCGAGCTTATACAATGTAGTCAACTTATATTTGTATTGCCAGGCATTAACAGGTGGTAAGAATGTCAAAATGAGGTCAGTAGGCTTATTGCCCTGTTATCGCTGATGAAGAGGCTTCTAAAATTAAAATGGGCTGCAGGTCTCAGGTGACAGGCCCCTTTTAACATGCCAGTCAGGGTCCTAAGACCACGTTTGCCATTCTAGACTCATAGTTACACAGAATAAGATTGGTGAGTTACAGGCACAGATTGCCATATGGAAATATGATGTTGTGGCGATTACAGAGACCTGGCTGAAGGAAGGGGAGAACTGAGTGTTAGATATTCCTGGATACAAGGGGCAGAAGTTTTTGCATGGTGGGCGAGCGCGTGCCCGACCCACTCGAGCGTGAAATGACACGCGTTGACGTCGGCCAAGCGTGCCGACATCAACGCCCAGTTGTGCGATAGTTCGGTCAGTGGGCGCGCGCTGAAGTCGGCACCACACCTGCCGACAATTAAAAGGCCTATTAAGGCCATTAAATAATCAATTAAGGTAAATTTTTCGCTGCCCACTCAACCTAATGGTAGGTCGACAGGCAAAAAGGCCACCTGGCTTTTGCATTTTCTTGGAAACCACATCCACGGGCGGGATGAGGTTTCCAAAAGTAAATAAAAATCAAGTTAAAGTTTTGCAATTGAATTAATAACATGTCCCTGCTCATGTGACAGATTCACATGAGGGGACATGTTTCATTATTATTTTATTTTCTTTATTATTTTTTGTTATATGTCTCCATCTCCCTGAGGCACTCTATACCCCAGGGAATTATGCAGCGCTCACTCACGTGCATCTTCAAAGTTTGTGCTCAGTCCGCTCACCCTCCTCTCCCCACCCCCCCACCCCGCTCCAACACTGACAGCGTTCAGCACTGCCACTCACGTTTCACACTGGGCGGGCCTAGATGGCCCAGCAGCGTGAAATTGCAGTGTGGTGCCAATCACAGGCAGCAGTCGGTTTCCCGACTGCCCCTGCCGAACCTGCCTACCAAGGGCAAAATTCTACCCAAGGTGTTCAGAAAAGATAGGAAAGGAAGGAAAGGAGGAGGGGTGGCAGTATTGGTTAAGGAGGGCATTGCAGCGCTGGAGAAAGAGGATGTCCCAGAGGGTTCAAGGACAGAATCAATTTGACTCGAGCTAATGAACAAAAAGGGTGCAATTACATTGCTTTGTGTAGTCTATAGACTGCCAACTAACGAGAAGAATGTAGAAGAACAAATCTGCAGGGAAATTACAGAAAGATGCAGGCATTTTAGAGTACTTATGAGTGAATTTAATTACCCGAATGTACACTGCTGGTGTAAAGGGCAGTGGTAGTGTAAAGGGCAGAGAGGAGCAAAAATTCCTAGATTGAGCTCAGGAGAATTTTCTACAGCAGTATGTGTCCAGTCTAACAAGAAAAGATGCACTGTTGGACCTGGTTCTTGGAAATGAGGTGGGCCAAGTAGATCAAGTGTCAGTGGTGGAACATTTAGGAGACAGTGATCATTGTATTATACGTTTTAGGATGATGATAAAAAAGGACGATAGCCAACCCAGAGTAAGAAAAATTAACTGGACGAGAGCTGAATTCAATCGGGCAAGAATGGAGCTGGGCCAGATAGACTGGAATGAAAGATTGGCGGGAAAAACTGCAGCTGAACAATGGGCTACCTTCCAAAAGAATTGGTTTGGGAACAGTCAAGGTATATTCCATCGAAAAGGAAAGGTAGGGCAAACAAATCCAGAGCTCCCTGGATGAAAAAGGAGATAGAAATTAAGATAAAGAAGAAAAAGTGCGCTTATGACAGGTGTCAGGTAGAAAACACAGTTGAGAACCAAAAGGAATACAGAAGGTTCAGAGGGGAAGTGCAAAAGCATATTAGAGAAGCAGAGAGGGATTATGAGAAAAGACTGGCAGCCAACATAAAGAGGAATCCCAAAGTCTTCGATAGGCGTATAAATAGTAAAAAGGTGGTAAAAGGAGAAATAGGGCCGATTAGGGACCTTAAGTGAATGCTTTCCATCTGTCTTTACCAAGGAGGTAGATGCTACCCAGGCCATGGTGACAGGCGAGGAAACTCTGTCACTAGAGGGTTCAAAATTGATAAGGAGGAAGTGTTGAATAGACTGTCAGTACTTAAAGTTGACAAGGCACCAGGACCGGATGAGATGCATCCAAGGATATCGAAGGAAGTGAGAGTAGAAATTGCAGGGGCACTGGCCATAATCTTTCAGTCTTCCCTAGACTCAGGGGTGGTGCCGGAGGACTGGAAAATTGCAGACATTACACCCTTGTTCAAGAAAGGTTGTAAGGATAAGCCCAGCAATTACAGACCAGTCAGTTTAATTTCAGTGGTGGGCAAGATTCTAGAAACAATTATTCGGGATAGAATTAGTAGTCACGTGGAAAAATATGGGTTGCTAGGAAGAGCCAGCATGGATTTCTAAAGGGGAAATTGTGTTTAACTAACTTGCTGGAGTTTTTTGAAGAGGTAACAGAAAAGGTTGATGAGGGTAATGCTGTTGAAGGGGTGTACATGGACTTTCAAAAGGCATTTGATACAGTGCCACACAACCGACTTGTGAGAAAAGTTATTGCTCATGGAATAAAAGGGACAGTAGCAACATGGAAACAAAATTGGCTTAAAAATAAGAAGCAGAGAGTAATATCAATGAATATTTTTCGGGCTGGAGGAAGGTTTGTGCTGGAGTTCCCCAAGGGTCGGTATTGGGACCCTTGCTTTTCCTGATATATATTAATGATCTGGATCTTAGTGTGCAGTGGACAATTTCAAAGTTTGCAAATTCACCAAGGCTCCTTAGAGAGCACCCTCCAAACCCACAACCGCTACCACCTAGAAGGACAAGGGCAGCAGATAGGTGGGAACACCATCACCTGGAGATCCCCCTCCAAGTCACTCACTATCCTCCCTTGGAAATATATCACCGTTCCTTCACTGTCGCTGGGTCAAAATCCTGGAACTCCCTTCCTAACAGCACTGTGGGTGTACCTACACCACATGGACTGCAGCGGTTCAAGAAGGCAGCTCACCACCACCTTCTCAAGGGCAACTGGGGGTGGGCAATAAATGCTGGCCCAGCCAGCGAAGCCCACATCCCGTGAATGAATTTAAAAAAATAAGAAGCTTGGGAGTGTTGTGAACTGCGAGGAGGATGATAGAGGACATAGACAAGTTGGTGGAGTGGGCAGATAGGTGGCAGATAAAGTTCAATGTGGAGAAGTGTGAGATGATGTATTTTTGTAGAAAGAACACGGACAGACAATATAAAATAAGGGGTGAAATTTTGAAGGGGGTGCAGGAGCAGAAAGACCTGGGTGTATATGTGCATAGATCATTGAAAGTGGCAGGACAGGTGGAGAGAGCAGTTAATAAAGCATATAGTATCCTGGGCTTTATTAATATGGGCATGAAGTACAAGAGCAGAGAGGTTATGCTGAACTTATATAAGACACTCATTAGACTTCAGCTGGAGTACTGTGTACAGTTCTGAGGGCCACACTATAGGAAGGATGTGAACACATTGGAGAGAGTGCAGAAGAGGTTTACAAGAATGGTTCCAGGGATGAGAAACTTCAGCTATGAGGATAGATTGGAGAGGTTGGGACTGTTGTCCTTGGAGAGAAGGCAGCTAAGAGGAGATTTGATAGAGATGTTCAAAATCATGAGGGGGCTGGACAGAGTAGATAGGGAGAAGCTGTCCCTGCTTGTAAAAGGATCAAGAATGAGAGGGCACAGATTTAAAGTGATTTGCAAAAGAAGCAAATGTGACGTGAGAAAAAACTTTTTCACACAACGAGCGGTTCAGGTCTGGAAAGCACTGCCTGGAAGTGTGGTAGAGGCAGGTTCAATAGAGGCATTCAAGAGGGCATTAGATGATTATTTGAATAGAAACAATGTGCAGGAGTGTGGGGGAAAAGGCAGGGCAATGTCACTAGGTCATAATGCACATTTGGAGAGCTGGTGAAGACATGATGGGCTGAATGGCCTCCTTCTGTGCTGTTAACATTCTGTGATTCTGTGAATAGAAGGAGGTCACTGGTCACACTTTTGATCTTGAAAAAACAATTGGCTCTTAAAAGGTGCGCCACATATTTTGAAGGTTTGATAAGTCAAAGTCACAATGGGGGAAAACAAACGTATTTAAATTAAAGGGAATTTTTTGGCATACCTAATTGTCTCGAATACATATTTAAAGATAAAAAAATTCTCTTTCAGGTTTACAAAAATCCAGAACACTAAGGTCACAATGAAGCAAGATGGGATCAACTCCTTGAAATACAAACTGGTGAATGTAGCCAAGTACCCGATGTACACAAACATCACAGTGGACATTGGCACGCCGCCACCTCGGCCTTCAAGAGGATAGCAGGTCACACTGTTCTCAAGCAAAGACAGTTCTCTTGTTTCACCTAGCCTCACAATGGACAGTCTTTCTGTCTATCTTTCTCTGTTTTTCTCTTTCTGTCTCTCCAAAGAATTTTGGTGACTAAAATTTAAAAAGAAAACTAACAAAGCATGTGGGGGTGAGCAGAAAGAAAAAGGTCCTCTTGCTCTGATAATATTGCTAAAATACTGCCTTCTGCAATTGAGAGATGTAAACCAGACAAGACCAGGGTGCACTGATCTGGGAGGATTTATTCTTTTTAAGCTCTTTTTGTGTGAAATCAAGTGGAAAATGCAGCTCTATACAATCTCTTTAGTACTCTTAATGAAACCCTTGGCCTGTTTGAAGATGGCTTCCTCTAACAAAAGAAACTTAGCCTATTTGGATCTGGTTCGCTGGAGGATCATTGCCACAGAATCTTAGGCCAGATTATTTTTGTTTTTGGGAAGACCTTACATTACAAGATGTGCCTGCAAGGTCATTATGGGTCACTATGGTTTTAACTCTTTGACTGCTGAATATTCTTTGCAGCTTTAAGAATTACTGTATGCTCATGTTTTCTACCATATAACATAAGGAGTTTCTTGTAAATTTCTAATCTTGAATGTTACAAAGTTATTAAAAAAATAAAGCATTTAAAGGAAAACAAAAGAATGGATGTCTGGATCTACAGAATTTTCTCAACAAATTAGGAAGAAATTGCAATCTTATAATTTAATTTTATCCACACTGGTTACATATCCCTCATTAGACAAGTGAGTTTTGCCCTCAACCCTACTGAAATAGAGGACTTGCAAAAATAATTCACATTTATTCAGCAGCTTTCATAACCTCAGGATGTCCCAGAAGTTCTTTGTAGCCAGTTAAATACTTTTTTTTGATGTATGGTCACAATTTGTAGGAAATGTTGAAGCCAATTTTCACACATCACTATTTGACATAGAGTACTGTGGTAATGACCACAAAATTTGTTTTAGTGGTGTTATTTTAAGAGAAATTTGGGCCAAGAGAATTTTTTTTCATGGGGTTTGGGTGTTGCTGGCATGGCTGGCATTTGTTGCCCATCCTTAATTGCCCTTGAACTGAATACTTCAGAGGGCAGTTAAGAGTCAACCACATTGCTGTAGGTCTGGAGTCATTGTAGGCAGGTTTCCTTCCCTAAAGGGCATTAGTGAACCAGATGGGCTTTTATGTTATGGTTGCCATTAGGTTCCAGATTTATTAATTGAATTTAAATTCCACCAGCTGCCATGGTAGGATTTGAACCCATGTACCCAGAACATTAGCCTGGTCCTCTGGGTTAGTAGTATAGCAACATTACCACAATGCAACCATCTCTCCTGCTCTTCTTCGAATAGAGCCATGGGATGTTCTACATCTACACAAGAGGACTGACTACCAAAAGTGTTTTAGGGATGGTGTTTCATGTGCCAGGAATTTATATTAGGAATGCTCTTTCTGCCATCTGCGAAAATCCTGTGTGAAATGAATAGGGCTAATGTCAGTTGGATTTAGGTTGGAGGTGAGTCCATAGTGGAATTTGGTACTGAGCAGCCAATATTGATCAGAAGATTCACAGAAATGGCTGACATGAAAGATAGAACACACTGGTCATGGTAAAAATATGCTGTGGATGCAGGGCAGAAGATTTGACCTTCCTCTTGCAGTGCACTTGAACTTTAGAAATTGGATGTTCGTTCTCAAGCTGCATGGGAGAAGCATTGCTAAATATAAAGGAAGACAATACAGTGATGGCATCTACCAGTAGTAAGTTCATTTAAATTACATAGAAATGTCAGAAAATTCTGGTGTAAATAAGTCCCCTTTCATCGCAACTCTCTGCCTTGTACCTTAAAACCAATTACGAACCCAAGTCAAAAAGTTACCTCGAATTCTGTCCGTATTCATTTTTGCTAATAGTCTCTTATGCAGAACCTTATCAAATGTCTTATGGAAGTCCATATAGACAACATCGATAGATGAAAAGCAGAATACTACACATGCTGGAAATCTGAAATAAAAACAGAAAAAGCTGGAAAAAAGCCCAGCTGGTTAGGCAGCATCTGTGGAGAGAGAATCAGAGTAAATGGCTGGGATTTTCCGTGCCTATCAGCACCGGGTGTGTTCGGGGGCGCGAGCAGACAATATGGCGTGAGTGGTTTCACAACGGCGTAGAGCCAGTTTGTGATAGTTCGCTCAGCCCACTGATGGGCCGCGTTTCCCGTCATTGGACGTTGGGAACCTTGTTGTAATACATCTGCATATCATTATTAAGCCAGCCCACTGGAATCGTTCCCCCCCCCCCCCCCACTGAATCATCTGCCCATGTCGGCAGGAAAGAATGCCAACTTGTTTCACAGCAGCACATAAAAGGCATGCACTTGGTGGGCTGTAATTTGAGGGCATCTCAGAGGTGAGTACACAGTAACGTTGTGCAGCACTCACCAAGGTTGCCTGTTGGACTTCAAGCTTCGGGCGTGGTGCCGGGGGGGGGGATGGAGGGGAGCAAGGGCAGCCCTGCGGTTGAATGTAGCGCACAAGCATTCAGGTTGGGGGGTAGGGTGGGTGAGGGAAGTGGCCACGCATTAGGGACAGCTTATATAAAGTGGCCACTCCTCTGCAACTGAGACAGTTCAAATGCAGCCATTAATATGATTGGAGTCAGGCTTATAGCTTATCTGCCCACTCAAGCGCCACAAAGTGCCACCATGTGCTCCAGAGCTTTTCACCTCCCAGCACAGACTGCAACATCATGAACATTGTAGTGGACTGCAGAACAATTGGACAACTGGGCAGGTTGTACAATCTCCTTGCTAAAGCTGGCCATGGAGCAGTCACTGGTGGAGGTGCTCACAGCCCCTTGCAGTGTCAGCATCCCGGTTTGGACCAGTCTCCCCCATGGTTCAAGTTAACAGTGCTGCCTTGCAGTGTGGGTTAGGAGAATGACTGCGCCTGAGCTGAGAGCACAGCATGCAGTCCAATAGACAAGGCTGCCACCAATCGGTTGGGCAGAGGAAGATGGGGTTTCGGGCAGCCATGCAACACACTAATCTCTGGCCATCCAAGTGGTGGCCAGCACTCCCCAGGATGTGTGAAGTGGCTTCACACTTAACCAGGACAGGTGCTTAGTACACCCATGCTAACCACGTGTCTCTCTCTTTAATCCTGCAGGAGGAGTACATCAGGATCATGGAGCCTGGTTAACTAGCTGTATGCCTCTTGGCTTAGAGAGTAAAGACAATGGAGGAGAGTACGACTGGGGCTCCTGGCTGCACAGAGGGAGGAGCAGTGCCCTCAAGAAGAAGGGGCAGCTGGGACTCCCAAACACAACGCTGAAGAGCCACAGCGAGCCGTCACTGGTCGGCGCTTAGCGACACCCAGGGTCCAAAGACACCACCATTCATTCCTGCAGATGACCAAAAAGCAGTTACACCGAATACTGCAAACGTCTAGACAACTGGCCACTCACACCTGCCAGTTGTTGCAGGATTTGGCACCACGGGGACCCGGAGGGGATCCACTGCCAGTGGCTGTGAAAGTGACAATGGTGCTCAATTTCTATGCAGTGGCTCCTTCAGGGCTCCACAGTGACCTCTGTGGGATATCACAAATCTGCACCCACAAATGCATCCATGAGGTCACGGATGCCACCTTTGCAAGAGCTTTGTGCATTTCACCCAGGACCAGGACAGCCAGAATGCAAGAACGATTGGATACGCCCAGATCTCGGGTTTCCCACAGGTGCAAGGTACCATCTTCTGCACCCATGTGGCGCTTAGGTCTCCATCACAACACACAGTCAACCACATCAACCGCAAGGGCTGAATGTGCAGCTGGTGTGCGACCACCAGAAATACATCCTGCAGGACTGCGCACGGGTTCCAGGGAGTGTGCACGACTCCTGCATTCTCAGTTGGTCGCAGATCCCTGACGTATTCCAGGGTCCACAGAAGCTACAGGTCTGGCTCCTTGGGGACAAGGGCTACCCGCAGAGGACGTGGCTGGTAACATCCATGCAGCAGCTTCAGACTGCAGCAGAGCAAAGGTATAACGAGGCTCATGCAGCATCAGGGATGCTGAAGATGAGGTTCCGGTGCCTGGACCGGTCTGGTGGAGCCCTGCAATTTAGTTCACAGAGGATGTCACACATAGTCATCACCTGCTGCACCCTTTTACAACCTGGTGCTGCAACAGGGGGAGGAGCTGGCTGAGGGGGAAATGGAGGAGCTGGAGGTCTCCTTGGATGAGGAGGACCTCGTCGAGGATGAGGGTGAGGAGGTCCTTGAAGGCAATGATGATGGCGATGAGGCCCTCACACTGGCCAGATGAGGCAGGTGCCCTCAGGAGGCTAGATTTGTGGAGGACGACGACGACATGCAGTGAGGAGACTCCATAGATCCTTACATTGCATCTGTGAACCTTTGACTCCAGCCTGGCTTACCAGCACACATACCCTCTGCAATAATGCTCCTGCCATGGAGATGCAGTGGAGGCCCTAATAGTCGCTCGATTGCAGAAGGATGATGATGACATGCAGTGAGGACACTCCATAGATCTTCATGTTACCTCCGAGAATGTCTGACTCCTGTCTGGCCGAGGGCAGCTCGCTTGAGTTCTGTGACCAGGGTCATATTAAAGAGACAAAGCCATGAAACTTTAAAAGCACCTGATCCTTTGTCAGCCTTCAGCACCTGACCCATTCAGGAGCACAGCGTCACTGGTCACAGATGCTGACGAGATGGGGGTGGGGGGGGTGGCCAGTCCCACCTTAAATGGTGCTGAGAGCACAGAGAGAG
Source organism: Cetorhinus maximus (assembly GCF_964194155.1). Classification (NCBI taxonomy): domain Eukaryota; kingdom Metazoa; phylum Chordata; class Chondrichthyes; order Lamniformes; family Cetorhinidae; genus Cetorhinus; species Cetorhinus maximus. Next base: position 34,803,277 of record NC_135895.1, read on the forward strand.
AATGACGGAACTCTGTGACACCTACCCAAGACATTCTGGCAGCAATGACAAGCACCATCGATGTGCAGGCATCACTAATGTTTCCAGGGAGTGTGAAGCCGGACCATCACTTTGGTCTGAAGGCTGCACAGAGCATAGGGAAGGGGCTCTGGACTGAGATAGCAGCCTCTATCTTGTGCAGAAAGGTTTCACATCTGAGTGACACAAACACTGCTCATCAGAACAAGGAACCATAGGCAGGGAGACATCCTTGGGAGTTTATTGACAATAGTGAACAGTGTGTGCAAGTGATTAACACCTGTGCCCAGGCTGTGCAACTAATTCTCCTTAACTTTCCTAACCCTGCCACTACGTCTGGGTGCTCCCTGGACATCCACAGCGGAGGTGGAGGCAGCCTGCTGACTGTAACACCCTGCCTGTGATGGCCTTGGCGAGCATCCTCTGGAGGGCTGAGACCTGCAGGGCCCTGGACTGCTTTGGGGTCCTACTGTGTGGCAGTGGCACCTTCCTTGGCCTGTGAAGCTGGAGCTGCTGGGGTCACAGGAAGAAGGGATTCAGATGGCCCAGACACTCCCAGAGTCATTGGATGGATGGCCATGAGGGTAATATCTGCTGATCCTCCTCCCTATGTGTGCCCAAGGGCCCCAGGCTGACTTCTTGAAGAGAAGGAGTAGCTGGAGTGAGATCGAGCTGCCCCGTCACCTTCTAGCGTACACACTGTTGGAGGCCAACTATGGCATCAGTGATGGAATTGAGCCCACGCAGGAGTGATGTCCTGGACCAAGGTCTACATGGTGGCCGCCATCCTGCCAGTGTTGACCTCAGTGTGTTGGCATGCCAGCGCTATCACCTCAGCCTGAAGGCGGACAGACTCCTCCATTGTGCCTTGCAATCTGAGGAGTGCAGCGGACATCCCTTCCTGATGTTCCTGAGCTTGCCTTTGCAGCTCCAGCTACATGACTGAGTCCAGAGGCTTGCCATCTGACTCAGACTCAGCAAATTTCTGACCTCCAGCAGTCCCTGGAAAATCAAGGAGTCGCAGACTCCTGCACAATCAGCAAGATATGGTGGTCTTGCATGGATGGTACATTGACAGCAATGATACTAAGTGGCCATTGAAAGAAGCTCTTTATTTATTGCATTTGACTGAATTTTGTATTTCCACATTTTTCAAAAACCTCATTTCATCCCACTCCTTCCAACCTTCCTCTCTTTGTTCCTGAACATTTTCCACTGGATATTGGAACAGGTAGTGAGATGGTTGTGTTACTTTTGATACTATTGTTCATTTTCATTTAGCTGTCTGTAGGACAGCCGATACCTGACAGGCAAAACCTATGTAGAATTTTGAACCAATTGTCCCAAGTTGTGTTTTTATCCAACTGTATCTTGATTTTTGCACTTATACCTCAAATCAAAATATTTTTTTTCTCTATTTTAGAAATGCCTAACAATGGTTGACTTTCCACCAAAATAAAGGGGGTAAATTTCAGCTTCGGTGCAAGCACACAATGGGCTCTAGCAGATGAGCTGCTATTATTCAGCTCATTGGATTTTCCATGCTTTTGAAGTTTACAGACCTGCTACTACCTGATTTGTGACCCCGCCAAAAATGAATTTCACCACAAGGGTTCCAAGCTGGGCGCCTGTCCATATCATAAAAAACAAACATTACACAGCTTTAATGTTCTGTCACACACACTGTCACAAAGCTTGCCAAAGACAACTAGAGGCAGAACACTACTACATGAAAGTTTTTCTGCTTTAACTCCTTACATCTCTTATTGGACATCTGTAAACCAAATGTGGAACCTGAGTAGATTTATGAATCTTAGATTCTATAACAGGTACAGTGCTAGTCAATCTTTTGAATATTTTGGACACATTTCCCCAATGTATCTGGTTCTTACAAAATATTAATGTGATTTACAAACTTTTTTCCAGCACTGTGGGTGTACCTACGGTATACTTGACGGTTTTACATTTCAACTCTTTAATTAGATATATATCAATGTAAATATAGGCTGGGAATTCTGTGGTGACTAACTTACCTCCCCTGACTCCCGTCATATCCAAGGCACAAGGCAGGACTGTGATGAAATACTGTCCACTTTCCTGGGATAAGTGCAACTCCAATAACATTCAAGAAGCTTGACAGCATCAAGGACAAAGCAGCCACTTGATCAGCATCCCTTTCACCACCACAGTGGCAGCAGTGTGCAAGATGAACTACATCAACTAAGGTTCCTTCAATAACACCTTCCAAACCCACAATCTCCACCATCCTGACTTGGAATTATATTGCCATTCCTTCACTGTTGCTGGGTCAAAAATGTGAAGCACCCTTCCTAACAACACTGTTGGTGTACCAACACCAGATGGACTGCAGCAGTTCAAGAAGGTGGTTTGATTGCATTTCAATCCCAAACAGTTGCCACCTCCTTCAGGGTTATTAAGGATGAGCAACGAATGCTGGCCTTTCCAGCGACTCTCGCATCCCATGAAAAGAATAAAGCACAGAACCATACTGCTATTTTGTCATTTTATATAAAATATGTCACTGCTTTGTGCCAAGGTTTTGATGCCTCTGATCAATTCTATTGCACGTTATTTTGTCGTAATATCTAAATCAAACTATTTCAAAATCCAACATCTTAGTGGAGAAATAGAGTAGGCTGGTCCTGCTGTTCTAGGAACAGTGCCATTCTGGAAATTTTCTAATATGGTGGCACCATCTTTTAAATCAAGTGTTACCCATTTCTGTTTGAGAAAAGTTTGAAACTTCTAATCTAGGTACTTAATTACCTGGTTTCAGAATTATTATCTCTTGAGTTTTATTGGTCAAATTTTTGGTTTACACGAAATACAATAATCATCAAGACATCCCATGGAAGTTCAACATATTTTACCATGAATGTCGGCTGAATTTAGAGAGGTCAATTTAATTAGTGAAACTTTGTATTCTGTATGTGTGTGCTGTTTAAACAGTAGTTGGATTAAAGACTTTGACTAGAAATGCCTCAGTTGATTTTGTATAACCTCTCCACTCTACTGAGATCTATGATGTTGAGGATAGATTTTGTTGAATGTTATTCTTTTTACCTATTACTTGATTTGAATAATTTAAAAGATATAATATATAATGGATAAATGTATCAAAGTGATTATTTCATATACAGTTAACATTTTAAACTTTGTTTAATCACAGTATGGTTATTTTATTACAACATTATCATTACCTAATCCTGTGAAGGTGCTTTAATCGTTATCCTCAATAGTAATTTGTAGTTGTGCTAGAAATCAATACACTTTAATTGCAGTAGTATTTTGTGAGTTCATAGTAGTTGCATATTAACCTGAATAGTAATTCATAGTAGCTTTGTTAGAAATCAATCTTGTGCTTAAATATGGATTGATTGCTGCTTTAATCATACATGTATTTTGTGAGTTCATAATCTCTGGTAGCTACTAGTACTGTTGGTTGAGTTGTTTGCCTGCAATTTGTAGTGCTATCCATGAGCTGATTGTGGATTGATTGCTGCTTTGATCACAGTTGTGGCTCATGGCTTCCTAATAGCTGCACCTTAACCTCAATGGTACTTTGTGGTAGTGTCACCAAGGACTGTATTAATCATGATAGTCAGACTAGTGCTTGTTCCATGTGGTCCCACATTTTTCTTTACTGCACTAGTCCTCATGAGTACAGTATATTAAGCCAATTCATCTTGAGGAACCTTTCAGGTCCCCACCAGCGGATGCTGTTATTCTTACTGCCTGAACATTTGTGAGTATAATTCACCTATATACTGTCTCTTGTGTTCAGTACACTTGCTGTACTCCATACAAAACTGCTTGTTTGTTTGTATTGTGCTCCATGTTTTTCTCCACATGCCTTGTCTGTGCTCATAAAACTGCAGCACGTTTGGTGAGGCCCAAGTGCTCCCCATTGTTTATCATACAATGGGATTCCCACAATGTTGTCTACCATACAGGTGGTATCCTGATGCTAGTTCTCTACTGCTGCAGGGTCTTGGTTGTCCTTTGTGTGATTTTACTAGTGCTTCAATTTCACTCCCAGTGCTACCTGTGGGAGCTTGTGTTTGCTTTCTTCCAGGTGCAGAGATCTCGGGCAATGTTCTTCCTTTATGCATCTATTTACCACATTTGCACCAAGATTTGCCATTTGATCTCTGCTGTCTACGAGTTGAAGTTTCCTGACTATTTGTAATTGTATGACCTGTGCAAGAAGAATTAACTGCAATTAGTTTGTGTCTTTTTCTTATTTTCTTCCAGGAAAAGAGACTGAATTTGAAACATTTACTTTGAGACTCTGCAAGAAACACACTGCCCCTGAGAGAAAACACTTGGAGTTCTGTTATATGGGTGCTGTATGTATTCTGAGCATTGCAGGCATGTTTGGCGGTCAATAACCCCGTTCAGATTTCTTTGTGTGTGTTTCTTCCCTTCTCTCTCAATCTAGATTGGGTGCTTAGCCACAGCCCATCCACATCTTATGCGTAGTCGCTGGGAAGAGAGGTGGTCTAGAAACAGCCAAAGTGGGAACTTTGTGAACTTTTTCTGCGCTCAGTACAGAACAGTGGGATGTTCCCAAGGTGCTTCAAAAGTCAGTTGCATGTTCTTGCAATCCTCCATTGGGCTCTGATGTGAGGCACAGTGGAAGGTAGGGGTGTCTAGGAAGAGTGATCTAGATAAGCCTGAGCCAGTTCTAGTTCTCCATCTTGATTATGAACCCTTTCTAGAGAGGGAAACTTTATGGTACTGATGGCCAGGTCCTTTGCAAACTGTGGCAGCTGTAGTGGTATTGTCACTAGACCAGTAATCCAGAGACCGAGGGTAATGCTCTGGGGAGTCTGGTTTGAATCCCACCACTGCAGATGGTGGAATAGGAATTCAATAAAAAAATCTGGAATTAAAAGCCTAATAGTGACTATGAAACCATGTCAATTGTCATAAAAACCCACCTGGTTCACTAATGTCCTTTAGGGAAGGAAATCTGCAGTGACTGTAGACCCACAGCAATGTGGTTAAATGCCCTCTGAAATGGCCTAGAAAGCCACTCAGTTGTATCAAATCACTGAAAACAAGTCAATAAGGAATGAACCCGGACGGACCACCCGGCATCGACCTAGACATCGGAAATGACAAATTTAGTTCTGTTGACCCTACAAATTCCTCCTTACCAACATCTGGAGGCTTGTGCCAAAATTGGGAGGGCTGTCTCCCAGACTAGTCAAGCAACAGTCTGACATAGTCATACTCACAGACAATGTCTCAGACACCACCATCACTGTCGCTGGGTATGACCTTCCCCACTGGAAGGAGAGATCCAGCAGAGGTGGCGGCACAGAGGTATACAGTCAGGAGGGAGTTCCTCTGGGAGTCTTCAACATCGACTCAGGACCCCATGAAGTCTTATGAAACCAGATCAAGCATGGGCAAGGAAATCTCCTGCTGCCTACCACATACAATCCCACCTCAACTGATGAATCAGTGCTCCTCCATGTTAAACACCACTTGGAGGAAGCACACAGGGTGGCATGGGTGCAGAATGTACTCTGGATAGGAGACTTCAGTGCCCATCATCAAGAGTGGCTCGGTAGCACCACATCAGACCAAATTGGCCGAGTCCTAAAGAACACAGCTGCTAGACTGGGTCTGCAGCAGGTGGTGAAGGAACCAACAAGAGGGAACAATATACTTGACCTCATCCTCACCAACCTGCCTGCTGCAGATGCATCTGTCCATGACAGTATTGGTAGGAGTGACCACAGCACAGTCCTTGTGGAAATGAAGTCCCGTCTTCACACTGAGGATACCCTCCATCATGTTCTGTGGCACTAAATGGGATAGACTTTGAACAGATATAGCAACTCAAGACTGGGCATTCATGAGGCGCTGTGGGCCATCAGCAGCGGCAGAATTGTACTCGAACAAAATCTGTAACCTCATGGCCCGGCATATCCCCAGCTCCACCATTACCATCAAGTCAGGGGATCAACACTGATTCAATGAAGAGAGTGCAGGAGGGACATGCCAGGAGCAGCACCAGGCAAACCTAAAAATGAGGTGTCAACCTGGTGAAGCAATAACACAGGTCTACTTGTGTGCCAAACAGCATCAGCAGCAAACGATAGAGCTAAGCGATTCCACCACCAACGGATCAGAACTAAGCTCTGCAATCCTGCCTCATCCAGTGGTGGTGGACAATTAAACAACTTACTGGAGGAGGAGGCTCCACAAATATCCCCATCCTCAATAATGGAGGTGCCCAGCACATCAGTCCAAAAGGTAAGGCTGAAGCATCTGCAACAATTTTCAGCTGAGTGCATGATCCACCTTGGCCTCCTCCAGAGGTCCCCAGCATCAAAGATGCCAGTGTTCAGCCAATTTGATTCACTCCACATGATATCAAGAAACAGCTTGAAGGCACTGGATATTGCAAAGGCTATGGGCCCTGATAATATTCTGGCAATAGTACTGAAGACCTGTGCTCCAGAACTAGCTTTGGCCCTCGCCTAACTGTTCCTGTACAGTTTCAACACCAGTGTCTAGCCAGCAATATGGAAAATTTCCCAGGTATATCCTGTACACAAAAAGCAGGACAAATCCAACCCAGCCAATTACCGCCCCTTCAGTCTACTCTCAATCATCAGTAAAGTGATGGAAAGGGTCATCAATAGCGCTAAGAAGCGGCACTTGCTTAGCAATAGCTTGCTCACTGATGCTCAGTTTGGGTTCCGCCAGGGTCACTCAGCTCCTGACCTCATTACTGCTTTGCTTCAAACATGGACAAAAGGGCTGAACTCCTAAGGTGAGGTGAGAGTGACTGCCCTTGACACCAAAGAAGCATTTGACAGAGTGTGGCATCAGGGAGCCTGGCAAAACTGAAGTCAATGGGAATCAGGGGGAAAGATCTCTGCTTGTTGGAGTCATACCTAACACAAAGGAAGATGGTTGTGGTTGTTGGAGGTCAATCATCTCAGTTCTAGGACATCACTGCAGGAGTTCCTCAGGGTAGTATCCTCGGCCCACCATCTTCAGCTGCTTCATCAATGACCTACCCTCCATCATAAAGTCAGAAGTGGGGATGTTCGCTGATGGTTGCACAATGTTCAGCACCATTTGCGACTCCTCAGACATTGAAGCAGTCCATGTCTAAATGCAGCAAGGCCTGAACAATACTCAGGCTTGGGATGACAAATGGCAAGTAACATTGGTGCCACACTCATGCCAGGCAATGACCAACTCCAATAAAAGAGAATCTAACCATCACCCCTTGACATTCAATGGCATTATCATCACTGAATCCCCCACTATCAACATCCTGGGGGTTACCATAGACCAGAAACTGAACTAGACTAGCCATATAAATACTGTGGCTACAAGAACATGTCAGAGGCTAGGAATCCTGTGGCAAGTAACTCATCTCCTAACTCCCACCATCTACAAGGCACAGGTCAGGAGTGTGATGGAATACTCTCCACTTGCCTGGATGAGTGCAGCTCCAACAGCACTCAAGAAACTTGACACCATCCAGGACAAAGTCGCTTGTTTTGAGGATGGCACCTCATCCTGAAACATTCACTCCCTCCACCATCGACACGCAGCAGCAGTGTGTACCATCTACAGGATGCACTGCAGGAACTCCCCAAGGCTTCTTAGACAGCACCTTCCAAACCCATGACCACTACCATCTAAGGCAGATCGGAGCACCACCGCCTGGAAGTTCCCCTCCAACCCCTTCATCATCCTGACTTGGAAATATATCGCCATTCCTTCACTGTCGTTGGGTCAAAATCTTGGAACTCCCCCCAACCCAATAGCACTGTGGATGTACCTACACCACATGGACTGCAGCAGTTCCAGAAGGCAGCTCACCACCACATTCTCAAGGGCTATTAGATGCTGGCCTAGCCAGCGACACCCACATCCTATGGTAGCAAAACCCCTCTTGAATCTGCTTCTGCCTTTGTTTGGGGAGCTGCCTGAGTTAGTCACTATTACTGCTCACTCCCACACTCCTCATTTACGGAAGCTATCTGCATCATTCAGACTCTCTTCCATATGTCATTGAGTTATTTTCCCACGTAGTCTCTCTAACTTGAGTTCATTGTCATTCACTATATTTGTATTGATTTGTAGAGCTTCAGTCAGTGATAGGCAGTCAGGTGCCCATGGAAAGCACTCAGCAATTCAAGCCATCTTCACAACATGGAATTTGATAGCTATGAAGAGTTTACAGTAGTTTGAAATTTGCAGAATTTCAACAAGTGTCTGTGCTTGTCTGTGTATTTTGTGTGTGCTGTGTTCAACTGCAGGCTCTGTGTTCTCATCTTGCATTTTTGCTGAAAGGCTCATCTTTCAGTGAATATCAACCCTCTTCCCTTCTCTCAGTGACTGGGAAGCTCTTCAACGAGGCATCTTCACAATACAGTGACATTTGAGAACAAGAAGCAAAAGATGCCAATCCTCACCCGCTTCCTGTGTACATCTGTGAAACTGAATTGTGTCCACCATAAGCAGCCACACATCCAGTCAAGTGAGATTAGACTGAATCAGCGGTACGTGTTAACACATAGGCTTGGTTACGGTGGTGTTCATGTCAAAATGGTTGTGGACTGATGTCCTGTAAGTAGCAATTAAACCTCCTCACTTCTACCTTAAATCCTCCCAAACTTTGCATTTGATTATGTTGTGTACTATTAGAGTGAGGACATGATGCTTGTGACCTATTGCAACTGTGAGTGTGTATGAATAGTGTGCAGCTGGTAATTCTGACCCTAATTCAACTTGTTTCAGATGCTGTTTCAGATGCCTCCCAATGGGATAAAAGGCTACGCTTACTTTGACCTACAGCAGGGAGAAGTTTAAGCTCTGAGTCATATCACACCGTCTTGTACACACAGCTCATGAAATGAAGAAGGAATTGCTTATTTTTTTTACCCCATCAGATGACATCTCAGTGCAGAAGCATGGGGAGGAGTTGGCCAAGCTTGAACCTAAAAATAAGCAGTTGAAGGAACACATTGAGCAGAAATTCAACAAAGTTGCAACCTTGTATGTCATCAAAAATATTGAATTGTCTCAAAACTATCATATTTTTCATAATAGTATTGTGGGATATTGTAAAGTAGGCTTATGTGTGTGTGTGGTTCTGTAGGTGGCTGATTTAATTGAATTAAAGTTGGATAGGCAGTGAGGTTGAAATGATCAAAAGAGTTAGGCGTAAAAAGGTATTTGAAATGCTAATGAGAGGGCTAGGGTTGCACAAATCTTCTCGTAATAAATACAAATTGAAAAACCGTTGTGATAGCTTGGCCAGGTTTCCCTCTGGGATTTGGTCAGCCTGGCAAATACCACCTGCCAAATCATAACAAAATTGGGGGCTCTTTGCAGGATATTTGAAATTCCTTGATTGGCTTGGAGTTGGTGAATCTTAAGGGCAGAATTTTGCTGTCGGCGAGCTGGGGGCGGGGCCCACTCGCTGACGCGTAAAAAGACGCGGGATGATGTCAGGCGGAACCCCCGACATCACCCCACCCCATTTAAATTTTCAGGAAGGTAGGGGCGCAGCAAAATCAGCTGTGGGCCCACCGACCTGTCACTGGCCACTTAACCAATTAAAGGACCTGACCGTCCAACCTTAAGGTTGGTGGGCAGGCCAGGAGCCCTGGCGGCAAATAGAAAAAACATGAAACCTCATCCACCGGCGGGATGAGATTTAGGTCCCAACTCATGTGACATTGTCACATGAGGGTACATATAAGGGAATTTTTTTTTTCTATTTTTAATATTTTTAAAAGTCCAGGCGATCTCCCTGAGGCAGCACTTAACCTCAGGGCAATGTGCACTCCTTCGTGCGCATGCGCAAAAGAGCGCACTTTCGATTTCAGGGAGCTCCCCCCGCCCGCACAGGGAACGCATAGCACTTCCCGGTGGACATCACGCTGGGAGGGCCTTAATTGGCCCGCCCACGTAAAATGGCGGTGTGGCCCGATTCGCTGGCGACGATCGGCTCCGCGCCCACTGGTGATTGGGTTGGGCCCGCCCGCCCGACAGGCAGAAAATTCTGCCCTAAGTCTATGAGTACAAGAAGAACATTGAACTCAAGAGTGGCGTTGAGGGATTTTGAAGTGGTGAGACTGCAAATATGGCCTAATCCATTGCTACGACTTTTCTGGGAGTGGAAGATACAACTGGTTTACAAAAAGTAACTAAGGTTGAATTAACAAAATTGGTGGATAAGTTGCAGTTAGGTTTAACCGCAGGGGCAAAGAAAGCAGACATAATTCAAGTAATAGCGCTGCATTTGAAATTGGAAGGGTTATTAGAGAGACGAGGTTCGCTAGGGGGTGAGTCAGTTGAATTAGCTAAGATCCAGTTGCAAATGAAGCAGCTTGAACATGGAAAGGAACCGAAAAAACTGGAATTGCAGAAGAAAGAAAAGGAAAAGGAGAACATTTCAAAGAGAAATTGGAATAAGAAAACTTGGCATTCAAAGGGGAAAATTAGCAATGGAGGAAAGAGAAAAGGAAAGGGAAGGAGAATATAAGCTTTAAAAGCTGGAGGTTAAAAATGAGATCTCAGATGCTGAAGAAGGTTCTGATGTGAAAACAACTACTTTAACTTTAAAACTCAGTGAGGAGATGTTTTAATTTGTGCAGGCACTTCCAAAATTTGAGGAAAGGGATGTAGAGGCTTTCTTTATCTCATTTGAGAAGGCAGCTAAGCAGATGAAATGGCCACAAGAAATCTGGACATTGTTTTTACAGCCTAGGTTGGTAGAGTTCATAGCTATATGCATCGCTGTCAGAAGAGGTATCAATGGATTATGAGGCAGTAAAAGAGGCTATTTTGAGTGCATATGAGTTGGTTTCTGAGGTGTACAGGAAAAAATTTAGGAATATAAGGTAACAGCCTGGTCAGACTTATATTGAGTTTGAGAGAGTAACACAAAGTGATTTTGATCAGTGGATACAGGCATTAAAGGTAGAGACAACATATGCAGCACTTAGAGAAGTAATTCCAATGGAAGAATTTAAAGATTCAATTCCTTCGGTAGTGAGAACTCATGTGGAAGAACAGAGGGTTAAAACAGCAAGGTAAGCAGCAGAGATAGCTGATGATTATGAGTTCATTGAGCTAAACCTTTTCTCATCACCCTTTTAAATCTGAGAAGGATAGAAAGTGGGAAGGTGAAGGTTAGTCAAGGAAGAGAAGGAGCAGTTCAAAATTTTCAGCAAGTTTCTCCTCAGACCAAAAAGGAAGGTACTGAGGGTAGAAGGGACACTCAAAAACGTAGGTGGTTTCATTGTAATAAGGTGGGACTCACAAAGTCAATGTGCTGGAGATTACAGGGAAAACCTATTGCAATAGTTGGAACACAGAAAGGTTTTGGAATTAAGAGTATTACGGGTTCTGAGATCCAGAATCAGGAAAAGCCCGTGGTTTGTGTACAGGTGAAGCAGGAGGAATCAGTGGTAGGTATAGAAGTGGGGAATGTGTTCACAATTTACCCAAGGGAGTTTTGAAGGGCAGGTTACAGAAATTGTTAAAGATTTTGTGTGTGAAAGGAAAATCCTTCCATGTGTACAGGGTACAGCAGGCAAAGATATGAATATTTTAAGGGATGCAGAGGCTAGTCACTCCTTAATGTTATGGGATAGTACTATTTGTTGTCCAGAGGGAGTATTGCAAGAAAGAGTGGTAATAAGTGGAATTCATGGAGATGCTAAATCTATTCTATTGTGTAAGGTAAATTTAAAAAAGTAAGCTGATAACAGGTGAGGTGATTGTTGGGGCTGAATCTTCCGGTCGGCATGCAGGACGGACCCGACACGCCGATGCGTAAAATAATGCACGATGACGTCAGGTATCCAGACATCATCGCACGTCATCTCGATATTTCGTTCAGCAGGCGCGCGTCGGAGGTGGCTGCACGCCCGCTGAAATGTCAATGGCCTATTAAGGCCATTAAGAATGTAATTAAAATATTTAAGAACGTGGCCATCCAACCTTAAGGTTGGCGGACAGGCGAAAACCCCAAGCGGCTTTTGCGTTTTTCAGGAAACTTCATCCACGGGCAGACTGAGCTTTCCTGAAGCTTTTATAAAACAATTAAATAAATTTCCCCACCTTTACAAACATGTTTGAATAAATTTTTACATCATTTATCGAAGTTTTTTATTGTCTATTCAATCTCCGAGGCAGCTCAGGGAGATTGCTGTGCTCTTTAATGCGCATGCACGAAAGAGTGCAGGCCCCAACTCTCCCTCCTCCTCCACCTGCACTGGTAGCACTGAGTGCTACCATCCGCACGTTATGCTGGGTGGGCCTTAATTGGCCCTCCTGCGTAAAATGGTGGTGCGCAGCCAACCGTGGGTGGCGATCAGCTCTGTGCCGCTCCTGCCCAGCCTGCCCGCCATAGGAAAAATCTAGGCCTTGGTATAATGGAAAAATTGCCCTTTGCAGGGGTTCAATTTATTTTAGGTACTGGTATAGCTGGGTCACAGATGTTGGTGATGCCTACTGTAGTCGAGCAGCCTGTGGAGGCACATTCAACAGAGGTGTTGCAGAAAGAACATCCTGGATTGTTTTCAGATTGTGTAGTAACAAGATCGCAAACTCAAAGGCTGAAACAGAAAGAGGAGGAATTTAAAAGATAGGGAAAAGATGTTGATATTCAATTAGCTAAATCTTTTTGAAAAGATTGTACAAGAAGAGAAGGTTTAAGAGAATGAAGTGGAGGTGTTTAGTTCAGTTAAATTGGTAGAGTTACCGCAGAAGAATTCAGGAATAAAGAAGTTACATCAGACAGCTTATTCAGAAGCATAGACACAATGTATTCCAGTATGTTATTACCTTAAAGGTAATGTGTTAATGAGAAAGTGGAGACCATCTCATGCTTCAGCAGGTGAGAAATGGAAGGTAATACATCAAATAGTTGTACCATCTGGATACAGAAATGACATATTGAGAATAGCTCATGAAATTCCATGAGCGGGACATTTCGGAATTAGGAGAACTCAGGCAAAAGTACAAAAACATTTTTATTGGCCTGGATTGCATAAAGATGTAGTTAAATTCTGTAGATCATGTCACACATGTCAGATGACAGGAAAACCTCAAGCAGTGATTAAACTGGCACCTTTAGTTCTGATTCAAGCATTTGAGGAACCTCTTACCAGGGTCCTGATTGATTGTGTAGGGTCCCTCCCTACGACTAAAAGTGGAAATCAGTACATGCTGACAATTATGGATGTGTCTATGTTGTTTCTGGAAGTGATACCTTTATGAAATATTACAGCAAAGTGATTAGTAGAGGAGGTGACTAAATTTTTTTACAAGATATGGGCTACCGAAAAAAATACAGTCGGATCAGGGTTCAAATTTCATGTCATAACTGTTTAAGGAAGTAATGAATAGCCTGGAGATAAAGCCGTTTAAGTCATCAGCCTATCATCCTGAATTATAAGGTGCTTTAGAGAGATGGCATCAAATTTTGAAAATTATGATGAGAGTTTATAGTCAAGACTATCCACAGGATTGGGATTAGGGCATTCCATTCTTGTTTTTTGCTATTAAGGATGCTCCTTATGAATCAACAGGATTTAGTCCTTTTGAATTAGTCTATGGGGATGATGTAAGGAGACCACAAGTTGATTCAGGAGAAGTTAGTGGGTCAGAATTTGGAAACTACTCTCCTGGATTATGTGACCAATTTCAGAGAAAGATTGAACAGGGCATGTGAGTTAGCTAAGGAAAATGTAAAGATATCACAGCAGGCGATGAAGGCGAAAGCAGATAAGAGGGCCAAAGCTCGTAATTTTGTTGCTGGCGAAAGTGTTAATTTTGTTACCAGTGTTCAGTGAACCATTAGAGGCAAGGTTTAGTGGGCCTTACAGGATTGAAAAGAAACGGAGTGAAGTAAATTATTTAATAAATGCTCCAGGTAGAAGAAAAAAGCAGATATGCTTAAAAAGTACTTAGACAGGAAGGATAATCAGAAGAAGGTATTAGTGGTAGTAGATAAGGAGAAAGAGATTGAAATGAAAAATTTTGAAATTAATTCTCCTCTAATCAAATTAAACTATGAGTGGGTACTTAAAAATTTAAATGTAATATTGAGTTCCCTTCCAGACAAGTGTCAGAGTGATTTGGAGAAGCTACTGCAGTCACACAAAGCTATTTGTGAGAATAAACTGGGGAGAACAAATTTAGCTACACTTGATATAGATGTGGGTGATTCAGTTTCAATAAGGCAACATCCGTATAGATTAAATACAGTGAAATTATCTCAAGTACAGAAAGAAATCGAATTCATGCTTCAGAATGACATTATAGAACCTAGTTGCAGTAACCAGAGTTCACCTATTGTGATGGCACCAAAGCCGGATGGAACACAAAGACTGTGGGCAGAAAATTACACTTGGCGTGCGGGCATGTGACCGACATGCCCGAGTGCGAAATAAAGTGCATTGATGTCGGCTGAGCGTGCTGACATCAACGTGCACTCTCATAATAGTTAGGTCGGCTGGCACGCGCCAGAGCCAGAAGCGCACCCGCCGACAATTATAAGGCCATTAAGTAAACAATTGTCCTAAATTTTTCACTGCTCATTCAACCTAACAGTTGATGAGCAGACGAAAAGGCCAAGCGCCCTTTGCATTTTTTAGGAAACCTCATCCACAGGCGGGATGAGGTTTCCTAAAGCAAATAAAAATTTAACACTTGAATTAAAAACATGTCCCTGCTCATGTGACAGTCACATGAGGGGACATGTTTTATGATATTTTTATTTTCTTTATTTTTCTTTTTAAACAGCACTTCATCTCCTTGAGGCAGCTCCATGCCACTTGTGTTCCACGCATAAAATCGTGGTGTGTGCCAATCACAGGCGGCTTCCCGACCAACCCATTGCCGAGCACCCCCGCCAAGGGCAAAAATTCTTGGATTATCTAAAAATAAATGTAGTGACAAAAGCGGATCCATATCCTATTCCACCGTTAGGATTGTATTGTGAAAGTGGGACAATCGGAGTTTATTGCAAAGATTGATTTGCTGTGAGGATATTGGCAAGCACCATTATCGGAGAGAGCAAAAGGGATATCAGCTTTGTGACACCAGATGGACTGTATCAGTTTAAAGTTATGCCATTTAGTATGAAGAATGCGCCATTTCAAAGACTTACAAAATAATTGCAGGACTGAGCAATTGTGCTGTTTATATTGATGACTCAGTAGTTTTCAGTCAAACGTGGGAGGAGTATTTACATCTGAAAGAACTGTTTGCTCAACTGGAAGAAGCTAATTTGGTGGTGAAGTTGGATGAGTGAATTTGCAAAAGTGCAAGTTACATATCTAGGACATAACATTGGACATGGTAAGGTAGCTCTGAGAGATGTGAAAGTAAAAGCCATCATGAATTTCCCAGTGCCTACAACAAAATGAGAAGTTTTGAGATTTCTGGACATGAGTGGATTTTATCTGAAGTTTATACCAAATTTTAGCAGTGTGGTTGCTCTATTGACTGAACTACTAAAAAGGAACAAGAAGTTTCAATGGACACAGGAGAGTCAGAAATCCTTTGACAATTTAAAAACTGTGTTGACTACAACACCAGTTTTGGCAGTCTCTAATTATGCCAAGCAGTTTAAGCTGGTGTTGGGTGCAAGTGATTTGTGTATTAGTGGTATATTGCTAGAAGATAAAGAAACAGGAATTGAGGAGCCAATAGGATATTTTTCACAGAAGCTGAATGTACATCAGAGAAGATACTCAACTATCGAGAGACTCTGGGTCTGGTGTTAGCATTGCAGCATTTTGAGTTTTATGTTGCAAACAATTTGTCAGAAACAATGGTTTATACAGGCCACAATCCTTTAAAATTTCTCTACGAATTTGGAGACCAAATGCAAGACCTTTCAGATGGAGTTTATTACTGCAACCATTTAATTTACAGATTATACATGTGGCTGGTTGCGAAAATCTAATTGCAGATGCATTCGTAAAACTGATGGGATCCAGCATTTGTTAAGAAAAAGATTATAGAAAGAGACATTATAGAGATTAATACAGTAGGAATGAATTTGCCAGGGGTCACAATTTTGCCCCGCATGTTCCATGTTATGATAAGCCTGAAGAAGATCAGCAGCTACTTATGACACAAGGAGATGATGATCCAAATCTACAAAGAAATGCTTCATGCATTCTCTGAGAACAGTCTGTCAAGTTATGTGAACAGGATCGGGCATTTGTGTCAACCATTGCAACTGAGTCTGCGTTCATTACTATGGTACAGAGCTGTGTACAAGAGTGAATCTGCTGATCCCTGTGTGCTAACTTCTTTCTTCCTATCTCAGGAGTATCTGATAACCAACTGCATCCTGGAAAAGGAGATGTGGGCCACATATCTAAGGTGTGACATGCTGATATTTGGAACCACATCAACAAATGCTTCCAGTCTGAGGACGGGAAGATCAAACGCTCACTTAATTCTTCCTCATCAATGGTGGAGTTCACAGGTAAAACCTCAAAGAAAATGTGTAAGAATCACTGGCACATTCATGGAGTGAACATTAAGCAGCAAAATGCTGATACAGCCACAGTGAATGCTGGTTTCAAGGAGTATAATCTGCAGATACATGATGATCAGTCTTTCTGCAACTCCACTTTCTGGTTTCAACATTTATTCCCTTGTAGATCAGATGCATTTGGGGTTGCCTCCATGGAGACTTGCCCCCTCAACCAATTGGGGGCCAGGGTGAGCCCCCGTGCAGGCAGCCACAGGTGTGTTGTTAGAATGGAAGCCTGACCACACTGAGAACCACCAACTTGCATCTGGCACATTGCAATACCTGCTGTTCATCCTGATCGACAATGGATCGGATCACTTCATATAGATCATGGAATGGCTCTGGAGCCATAGCCACAAGCTTCAGCAAGGAGAGGAACATTGAGCGGAAAGGTCTGAAGGGGTTGCCTAGCCATGTAGCAACTCATGGAGCTTCACGGCAGTTGCAGCTATGTCAGCTGCATTGTTGACTCTGTCCTCCCCCCATCCCTCTCCAGTGTGTATCTTAAGGAGGACACCCCCATACTCTCCCACCTTCTATAGCTGCCAATATTACCACCAGCAGTGTGTGCTAGCACACTACACTGGCTCACATGCCAGAGAAGCCCTGGGAGCAGTCTGTCACGCAAGGGCGATGCCTCACCTAGCCCAGCAAAAGAGATGGCCACCACTCATCTATGGCCTTTGGACTTCTCAATACCTGTACCTTATGGGGACTTCGGTCAATTAAGCCTCTGGACTTTGAAGGTTGCCAATCGATATCTGGTATGCAACCAGGCCACCCAAGGGGATCAAAAGGCTTGGGACATTTCAATATGAAGAAACTTACTCGAGAACGAAATGCTCCTCTTGCTCATGCAGTTTTTTTTCAACTGAGGCACCTTCCAAGCCACCTGAGCACAAGCCTTTGAGTTTTTTTACGGATGAACCGTGGACTCGGGTGTTCTCTGCTGTTTCACTGTTGGTGGTTTCCTTCCAGTGTGACTCCATACACCTATTTATGTGGATGATGCTTGTGTTAACCATATTTGCAAATGCATCTTTTCAATGATGGATGCCTAGCCTAACATGCAGCACAGCAGATGACTGCATGGAATTATTCCAAACTAGTCCTCGTATGGTCAGGACCAGTTGTTTAGTTTTGCTATTGCTGCATTTTATTCTGCAAATATACCATGGCTGAACATGATCTCCTGGAACTTTGCTTGATTGCCTTTGGGAGTCAGGAAGGAATTTTCTTGAGTTTTTCCACACAGTGATTTTGCCTCCAACAGCAGTGAGACATGCCACTTGCAGTTGATTAGCTGTCAAACTGCAGGGGAGGTCATGCCATAGCGGTATTGTTATTAGGCTGGTAATCCAGAGACCCAGGGTAATGCTATGACAACCTGGGTTTGAATCCCACCAGAGCAGATGTTTGAATTTGAGTTCAATGAAAATCTGGAATAAAAAAAGTCCGATGATGACCTTGAAACCACTGCTGATTGTCGTAAAATCCCATCTGATTCACAAATGTTTTTTAGGGAAGGAAATCTTCCGTCCTTACCTGGTCTGGCCTACATGTGACCTCCAAACCCACAGTAATGTAGTTGACTCTCAAATGTCCACTAAACAAGAGGCAATTAGGGATGGGCAATAAATGCTGGCCCAGCCAGTGACACCCACATCCCATGAACAAATATAAAAAACTGTATTAAATCTATGAAAGTTGGGACTCTGTCACTCGTTTGTCTTGTGAGCTCCGCGCCAATAAATTTCACGAGACTCTTTCCATGTCACCTATTTGATTCAGAATCCTACATCTGAACATTTCCTGCTGTGCCCACTGTCTGTTTTGAGATTCCTGCATCTACACAATCTGAATTTCAGCCCGTCTTGCCTAGCTGTTTGTCAGTTAAGTCTACACTTTGTAGGTTGGTATGCAACTGGGTCTCCCACAGTGCAGCAAACCACAGCACCCATAAGCCTAGGCAGGTGAATGTCGCAACTCCTTTTCCCTCCCTTTAAATTCCTGCCATTATTATGGCCAGGCCTGCCAAAGAAAAACTGAATTGTTAAAAATCTATGTGCAGTTTCCAGGTGGTCCAAACACCCTGAGCTCAGCAACTTCTGCCATACTTTCCCAACTCTATCCTGGAGCAGGTGCTGTAGATGTGACACAAGCACCTGCCAACTGGATGGAAAACAGGTAATTCTCCCCCAACCCACCTGCAAACATGGCAGCTAATGATGCCCTGGATGGAAGCATCTTGGTACTTAACACTAATACCATCCCCACATCCCCTTGGATTTTCCTTACAGCTTTTACGAGGTTTACATACGGTTCTGCACTTTTCTTTCCATGGCTAGATCTCACCACAGTAGAAAATAGGTGTTACACATTTTCCTAAAGGGATTCAACAAAGATCTTAAAAGACGGCAGCAAGAGTTTTGCTGAGACATCAACCCTAATAACTTTGCAGTTAAACCATTAGTATATCATAGATATTTTGTTCCATCATGTCAATACACTGGCTTTTTAATAAAATTGCAGATTCCATTTTGAGAATTTTTTTTAAAAGAATCTATTTTAATCCAAGACAGTGCAGAGAAAAAAATCTATGGGTAAAACATTATATTTTGTCACAGCCATCACATTGTGCAGCTAGTAAACCAGCCACTGAGACCAAGTGGATTATAACAAGCTGACTGAAAATTGGCAATCGTACAATAGCCTGGTGTGCATACACACAGACGTTGAGTTACGCTTCGTAGTAGGCACCAATAAATCACAAGATGTTCACTAACATCTGTACTCAACTTTTATTATACATGGATAATACATTTGTACCAGTGTAATTCAGAGCTTGCAGAAACAGAAATGATTCCTGAATGAATGGTACATTGAGATTTCCAAAGAAGCAATCTTTCCCAGGTTGCAGTTGAACATTGCATAAATGTTAGAAGGATGAAGCAATTGTTTATTCATTCTGTGAGATCATTCTAAAAATAGACATTACCAATGGAAAACTAAACTTTGAGTGATGTCAGTGCATAGGTAGTTCCAGGCATATGTTGGGTTAGCTGTGACATGATTTCTTTCTTTAAACTAATCAAGCAGTCAAGTTGTTTGCAATTTTTGGATAAATAGCAATGTGTTACTTATTGTAATCTACATTTTTTTATAATTTTGGGTGATATTGGTGAACAAAGATGACAAATGCACCAATATAAAGGTGGATCTGTGGTCTGATATTGGGAAATGTAGTTACACTATTTAAAGAATGGGATCAAGTAGACAATTCTCTTTGGAATTCACTGTTATGTGGGCTGAGCCGGATACCTCAGAACCATATGCAGTAGAACTATTATCTAATTTTGCAGGAAAACACTGATGCATCAACATGATAGTAATTTTTTAAAAAACTTATAGACATTGACTGAAGTGATCTATATTAAAGTCCCCTATTCATGTACCATGCAATATTGAGCGTATAACATGGTTGGAACTTACTGCTCTATTAGATCAGTCATATACCCGCTGTGGCTCCCTGTTGCTAAATGTACTAGTAGTTATTCACCAGATCAGTATTAATTTCTAGCCCTCTGTCATTATCACATATATACATTATGTTATTGAGTTTTTTGTCTCAGCAAGTTCTTTAACATTTTGCCTTATAACAGAACAAACGATGATTTCAGATAGGTCATAAAACAGTTGAGCCAAAGGAAGTCTCCAGCCAATGGAAAAAAGTAACAGCAAATCATCAATGGAGACTATTCCTGGTTACACTTTGGCATTCACATTGACTGATTAGTGTGAGTACCAATGGAAAGGTCTGTAGTTACTATTCTGCTCTCCTTCCAGGAAATTATAACAGGTGAACATGTACACAAGGCAGAGAAAACCAAGATTGAATACTTGAAAATAAAACAACATTGGTGGCTCAGTGAATCTGTTGTTTCCCTATAAACTAACACAAGTCCAGCTTGTTTTTTTAAAAAACTTTTGCAACTGAATACATTAAAACTCATGGTATGTGTTCTTTATAGTTTGTAATCAAAATGATAAGCACAAAAGTTGTATACACATATATTTTTATGGTTAACTATAGCAAACCACAAATGTTTCTATTCGTTTGAACATTTCTAGCTTAGCCATCTTGTGAATTGGCAAAAGAGCAACTACTGTGAAACAGAAATATCCTCACAAAAATAGGAAAGATAACTTTTGCATTTTTTTCTCCTTCCTTAGTATCAAGATTTTACACAACATGAACTTCACTTTTGTTTGTTGTTACCTTCAGAATTACTGAAACTAGGAGCCCAGCAATATTTCCAAATCCACTTTTCAGGAGACCACCAGTACTGGATTGAATTCCAGCAGGTACTAAGATGGAGAAAATGTTGGTGTGGTAATGGTTTTCTTTAGAGGTCTAAAAGTTGATTTGTAAATATGGCAGTCATATGATATGTAAATATAGTAAATATCATATTGTCTTGAAAATAACTGCAGGTTCACAAGATGTGACATTTTAGACAGAAAATTGATAATTGTCTCAAATATATTTATAATAAAATAAAACAAAAAAGAAACTCAACTAAACTTACCAATGAACAAATAGCAAGCAACTAGTAAATTACCCATCCAATACATAGGAAGGAAGTACAGACCAAATCAACAGAGAGCCATCAAAAAAAACAATTAGCAAGGAGCAGATCTGTAGCCAATGAAAACACAACCATAGTTTTGATAAACCCTTTGGCCACCATCTTATTTAATTAGTATCCTGAAGGTATGGTTACTAAAATAAGAGTTTTTTTTAACATAATAGACGCACAGAAAAAACATAATTTAACAAAATTAAACTAACTCATAATCAATCACCTTTTCTGTGAAATCTCTCCAAGCAGGTAGTGGAACTTAGGATTCATGGAGCTTTCAGCAGCAATGACTGTTGGCTACTACCTACCCTGTGTTAAGATGCTTAACCAGGAAAGAGTGGAATTATAGAATGTGGCAGTGTCACTCTCTGCTAGCAAACTATGGACTACAATTCCCAGTTACAATGAAAGACTGCCTCCATTCTAAGTCCAATGAACATTCCACATTTTAGGGTAGAGGGTCAATACAATACACACCAGGAATGTTTTAATGCATAATTGCCAGAAGGACTGGCTACTTGGAATGAAGTGTTTGTAAGCCCTGTCCCCTTGCTGTGCAGCATTGGGAAAGAATTGATGGTCATTATCAGAACCAGTGAATCCCTTCATCTAGCTGTAACTTTCTTTCCAATGGGCCTCCCATTGTTGTGACTGCATCAGCTAATTTTGCATGAATAAGCTATCAGTAATTTTGCATGAAAACATTCAAGCAGAAGGTAAACTACCTCTGAAGATTGCTGTGAGTTTTCTTTGTATAAAACCAATAAAAGCATTTACTTTTAGACAACTAATTGGAGAATTCTGACAGGAAAAACAATATGCATAACTATATAAGCAACATAACATATAAGCAACAGTGTAAACATGCTAATTATTACATGGAACCAACCCTGTTCCTCTCACCAGCCTTATTCCAGGTTCAACCCAATGACTCCCTCAGCCTAGAACTATCTCCATTGGTGTCAGCTTGACACTCTTGCCTCTGAGTCATAAGGTTGCAGGTTCATACTCACTCCATGTACTTGAGTGAGAGATGTAGACTGACGCTTCAGTGCAGTACTGAGAAGTTATTAAATAGCAGCACTATCCACCTCTAAAAGTGGATGCAAACTATCCTGGTACTATTCACAAAAAAGCAGGGGACTTTTCTCATTGCCACGCCTAACATTTATCCTTCATCTAATAGTACCAAACAAAAAATAACTGGTTATCTCACTGTTCTTTGTAGGATTTTGCTGTGGGCAAATTGCTGCATTTCCCCACATAGCAACAGTGCCAATGTTTCATAATAATGAATTGGTTTATTAAGCACTTTTAGATATCCCAAGTTTGTGGCAGGTGCTCTATAAACACAAGTTCTTTCTCACTTTTCTTCCCAGGAATGCTTCTGCTTACTTCATGCCTCAGACTTTGATGCTCCCAGTTTCCAGGTAGTAAGAATCGGATTTCTCTTCATCCCTTCTTCAACTCATGGCATACACAATTCCTACCTTGTTCCTATTCCTATGTCAGCCTGCTCCTTGACTCCTGTTTCATTTCCCACTGGACTGTTCTACTTCACATTCACCCCATGCACTATTCCCTAGTTTATAGGGAATAGTGCTTCCTGACCCTGGATTACCACTGAGTAACTTCACAGTAAAGTCTTGCATATAGTCTGCATTACCTACAAAATGCACCCATAGTACTATATTATTGCAAATTTCTACTGGTTCAAATTCCCTAAGAACCTATTAATAAACACCAAACCCATATACATGTACTTTACCATCCAACCATATAGTTCATAAACTTTTACAGGAAGGATGTGATCACAGCAGAGAGGGTACAGAGGAGATTTATGAGGATGTTGCCAGGAATGGAGAATTTCAGCTTTGAGGAAATATTGGATAGGCTGGGGTTGTTTTCTTTGGAACAAAGGAGGCTGAGAGGATATTTAATTAAAGTGTATAAAGTTGTAAGGGGCCTAGCTGGAGTGGATAGGAAAGACCTATATCCATTAGCAGAGAAGTCACTAACCCAGAGCACAGATTTAATGTAATTGGTGGCAGGATTAGAGAGGAGTTGAGAAATGTTTTCATCCAGAGGGTGGCAGGGGTTTAGAACAGACTGTCTGAAAGGGTGATAGTGGCAGATACCCTCATCGCATTTAAAAAAATATTTGAATATGCACTTGAAGTGCTGTAACCTGCAGGGCTATTAAACAAAAACTAGAAAGTGGTATAAGGCTTGATAACACTTTTTTGGCTGGCACAGGCACGATAGGCCAAATTTTATTCTATTCATTAATGGGATGTGGGCTTCACTGGCTGGGCCAGCATTTATCACCCATCCCTAGTAGCCCTTGAGAAGGTGGTGGCGAGCTGCCTTCTTGAACCGCTGCAGTCCATGTGGCATGGGTACTCCCAGTGTGCTGTTAGGAAGGGAATTCCAGGATTTTGACCCAGCAACAGTGAAGGAATGGTGACATATTTCCAAGTCAGGGTGGTGAATGTCTTGGAAGGGAACTTCTAGATGGTGGTGTTCCCATCTATCTGCTGCCCTTATCCTTCTAGATGATAGTGATCATGGGTTTGGGAGGTGCTGTCGAAGGAGCCTTGGAGAATTCCTGCAGTGCATCTTGTAGATGGTACAATATGACACCTTTGTGCCATAAACCTTCTGTTTCTAAATGTTATCACTATGATGACTGTGATGGGTGATCTACTATGTTAATCAGTACTGGATGCCCATTGTTAATTCAGTAGTTGACTGAAAAGATGCACAGACCTCAATTAGTGCTAACTTTGACTTCAACTGAAATAACGATTGACAGGAGGAACTTTGCAATGGTCTCAAATCAGTAACTACACAGTTGCTGGAGCATAAGCCTCTTTTCAGTTTGGAATGAAAATCAGGTACTGTATAGATCACTCCCCTTCGTGAGTGAAACAAAAAGTGATCAATTTGAACACCAACCCATCATATCTGGATGAAACTCCAATCAATTTGGAATTTGTTATTTATCTAGGCAGGACTTTCAACTAAATATGTCAGAGGGGGTCATGGATCACAATCCCAAGTTATGTAAGGACAGACCAGGTTAGATGTTAAGAGGTAGTTCTTTTCCAATGGAATAGTGGGCTTTTCGAATCAGCTGCTGGCTTGTGCACTGATTTGTTGAATTCCTTCAAGCAAGAGCTGGACCTGTTTCTATCCAGAGAATACCTTGTACGCAAGGTAGTTACTGTATAACATTAATCAGGGCCAGATTGGTCTCCTCGACTAATTTTGATCATCTAAGGGGGACACAGAGAGAAACCTTCCAGATTTTTTTCCCCTAATTGGCTTAGATTTTTTTTTGCTTCTCCCAGGAGATTACATAACTTTTGGGTAAAATGGGGAGTGTATATATTGTGATGCGCTGGGCATCATAGTTCTGTGGAACAGGCTGTGTGGACCATTGGATCTTTTTCTGCCCATCATGGTTTGTATGCTCCTAAATTTTTCACTCTAAATACTGAAGCGAAATACTTGGCCACTGACAGGAAAAATGATTTTGGAGTTTAAAAAATAATTCCTTTGGCTTCAAAGTGACAACATATTTAACTGCAGATGCAAAGTTAATGCCTTCCTGGTTCCAGCTGTGGGCCTATTTTTTTCCCACCATGGCTGGATTATTGAGAAGGACCACCCTGCTGGAGGAATCAAATTGTCATTTGTTGGAGAAGGGGAAATTCCCATACAACTCTTGATGGCATTTAAGATACTAGTGGATCTCCCATTGCAATGCTTATGCAGAATAAGTTATGAATAGTCACAACCATCCCAACAGAATTTACTGCTCACATTCTTTCTAAGCAACAGAACATATGACCAATGAAATCCATTTATACAAACAGTGTGTTATTAACCTTACATTCAGTGGTAATTTATTTTTCTTCCTCCTGGTACCATCACCAGTGTAATGCACTGAGCAGTTCCTACTTTATGTAAATGTGCCATGTTATAAAAAGGAACCTTACCTGAAGACCATGAGGTCTAAGGAAATAGGGCACAATCTTTGGAACTATCATAAGGGGAAAGGTTATTATTGTACAAAGTTGTCTACCTCATTAAATTTCAGTTTACAACAATAGATTCATGGCTTTTTTTTTTAGCATCAGTGACTAAATATCCTGCCCAGCGGTATGCACCAGAGAACTGAGGAGATGCAGAAGTATCAACTTTGTCCACAATCTTGTGTTTATTAATTGTGATCATCATTTAAAATGCAATGAGGAACCATCACACACTTGGCTACACGATTGCCTTCCCAGTATCCAACGTCCTGACCATCATGGCAGTGGCAGTAGGTGCAGTTGTCAATCCACACAGTGGTCCCTCCTGGGATCACCTGACTTTGAGTGAAGTCGCTGTAACAATTTGGACCTTCAAAATTACACAGCGGGGGAAAAAAAAGTTCAAGTTACTCAGAGAAAAACAGAAAATGCTGGAAAAACTCAGCAGGTCTGATAGCGTCTGTGGAGGGAAAAACAGAGTCGACATTTCGAGTACAAATCTTAGTGTTTAATTCAAGTTACTAAGGTTTAATTTATAAATTGGAGATGGTTGGACAAAGTTATCAGGTTATAACTATTAAAGAATTCTATCAAAGCCACAAAAACACAAGAAGGAAACTGGAGGGAAATAAAAGAAAGATCAGTCAGCATCTGTGGACAGGTTAACATTTCGGGCAGGGCATTTTTTTGGCACTGAAAAATGAATGATAAGCAAGCATTTTAATAGAATCAGTAAGAAAAACAGGAGGTGAGGAAAAAATAGAAGAAGGTACTCCAAGCACAGAGAGCTGGTGAAATTTCTGTAAAGCCGGGGATTGTGAAGCAGGATTGCTTCAATCAGGCAATACAGAAAAGCATTAGAGGCATCAAAGAAAGAAAATAACTTATGAATAGATAAGGATAAGTTAACAGGTCAAAAAAAGGGAGAAATTGGACCCATAGCCTATCAAACAAGTCTGTAATTAAAGTAGATATTCTGGCAAGCTGTCAATTGCACCCCCCCACCGAAAAAAAAAACCAACAGCTCAACACCAAGGAGGCAGACCCATCTTTCTCTGCAACCCCCCACCACCACCCCCCCCCCCCACTCAATCACCCACCCCACCAGCACTGTCTTCTGGAAAATAGTCTCCATCCCAAGTGCCAACCCAACCTCTTCCACTGACCATTCACATCACCAGTATCCTCTGCTCTAGAGGAAAGGGGGCAATGTTTGACATTACTAAGTCTATGGCCTGAATCTTCCGAGTGGTGCATGAAGATTCTCCCAACCCGACTCTGCTGCGCACTTTTTCTGGTATCTTCTGATTCCGGCTGTCACAGAAATAGTCGGGTCGGGGGAGTAGTCCGGTCTAGATGGGGGGTAGTTAGATGGTCAAGGGGATAGTCGGTTGGTTGGGGGGGGGAAATCGGGTCTGGTTGGTGAGGTGGGGGGAATGTATTCAGGGTTTGGGGGGGGGGGGTGGGAGTTCAGTTGTGGAGTTACTCAAGTGTTAGACCAGGTTTTAAACTGTGTAACATTTCCTGGGTAACTATCAAGGCAAGTGCCTCAGATCTAGGCCTGGTTCCAACTCTAGCTCAGAGTCGAAGACATTCGCGCTGGTGTGGGAGTCATGAATTGATGGAGGATATGTAAACACTCTTAAAGGGTGGATAAGTTCTGTTTAAGTGTCATGATCTGAACTTATTAAATCCCCATTCCTTTAAATATGAAAAAAACAAGCTGCAGCTGTCAAGAGTAATAAAAACAAAAGCACTGCAGGAGTGCGCTGGTTGACAGGTTATTTGGTGTAGGTTAGAAAAAATAATTGCCATCTGTTCCTGCACTTTCATAGATTTCACTGTTGACATTTCCAAAGGGTTGTTATTGCAGTTCAGCCCATTATGAATGTTTGGCTGGTTTTCAAAATCCCCAAGACCACATCTCAGCGGGGGAGAGGTTTCAAATTTTGATTGACATTTTAAGAGGCTAATAAAGGATTAGCTGTTCATGATGTGGCTACTGAAAAGAAGTTTGTTTTGTAACAGATTGACCACTTCAGGGGATTTAAAATATTGAAAAGCTTTCATGAATGAGTTTATTTTTCAATATCAAGTCTGTATGAGTGAGAGAGCTCTTAGAAGTTTGTTTTTTCATCTCCACATGGTTTCCGAGGTCTACCCATAGTGAATACTGGGTGAGTGGAGATGAAGATGGCTTGGGGGGGTTGGGGAGAGGTGGGTAATGGGAGAGGGTTAGAGGGCACGACAGGCTTTTACAAAACTGAGCCGAAATCTCAGAGAAAAGGAACGGGCCTTCTAACCAGCCCACCTCAGCACTTGCCCGCCTCTGAACTGCCTTTGGGGGCATCAAGCCCAGCTTGATCACACCCACCACCGGGCCTGCAGGGGCTCTTCCAATGGAGATGGGTCTGCTGAGTCCAGAGATTTCCTGACTACAGCTTCTCGCCTCTGTGGCAAATGTCCGGCCCATAGAGATTAAGGTGGGAGGTGTGGTAGGGAAAGAGGATTTAAAGTGTCAGATCAAAGTCAGCTCAGGTTCACATTGTGGGTAAAATGGAAGT
Source organism: Cetorhinus maximus (assembly GCF_964194155.1). Lineage (NCBI taxonomy): Eukaryota > Metazoa > Chordata > Chondrichthyes > Lamniformes > Cetorhinidae > Cetorhinus > Cetorhinus maximus. The sequence continues at coordinate 34,831,118 of NC_135895.1, forward strand.
GTTAAAACGAAGTGTTTAACAAAGCAGATCCTAATCTGTGTTTGATCTCCCCAGGTTAAAGACGATGGCTTCATGAGCAGTACAGACAGTATACTGCATTTTACCTAAAGTTCTGTCAGATAGGAGGAACATTTTGTGTCCTGGACCATGGTGTGGGATCATGTCAATGGACAGGTGTTACATTGCCTGCAGTTGCACAGGACGATATCAGCCAAAGACAGCTGGAATTTGTGGTGAAAAGCAAACAATAAAGTCCTTCTAAAATGGTCTACTCTAGGATTGGAAGGGCCTTTCTCTCATATTAAGATATTTCTGCAGTATTGGGAATTGTTTTGAGTCATAACATAACTGCCACTTCAAATAGGAAAAGTAGGACAATTAAAATTATCAATGTCTACCCATTCTGTGATCTGCACCAATTTTAAAATCTTACCATCCTTGCACTCTGGGCAACACTTTCCTTTCTCATACACTGGATTAACACATGAGGGTGGAGCACAATCAGCGACTAGACAGCGTGCAATTCCATCCATATCACAGGTACATTGTTCACACTCTGATGGCTGAAATACAAACAGGAAATGATTTACTGGCACGAAGGCTGTGCAAGCAATTTCTCATAAAAGAATTAACGGCTTATAAGGGACACAGGAACAGAAGATGGCTAATCAGCCCCTCAATCCTGTTCTACCACTCAATTCAATCATAGCAGATTAGTATCTCAACTTCATATCAAACTCTGTCCTGAAAGTTTGAACTGACCCAGGATCCACAGACTTCTGGGAAATCAAAGCTCCAGATTTCCACCACCTTTTGTATAAATAGGTGCTTCCTGATTTCACTCTTCAATGGTTTAACTCCAATTTTAAGCCAGGAGTTCCTGCTGCTGCCCCAGCTTTTGTGTGGCATCCAGTAAGCCAAGTAAATGCAGCAATATCATGCTTCACAAGACTGAATGCAGGCCCTGTGGTGAGATCAGGGCCAGGCAAGTAATCTGATAATCAGACCTTTCAGGAGTAAAATTAAGAAATAATTCTACCGCAAAGGATGGTAGAAGTTTGGAACTATAAGACACTAGTTAGGCCTCACCTAGAGTACTGCATCCAGTTCTGGGCACCTTTTTTTTTACAAGGGATCACAATCTCAGGATAAGGGGTAGGCCATTTAGGGCTGAGATGAAGAGAAACTTCTTCACTCAGAGGGTGGTGAACCTGTGGAATACCACAGAGGGCTATGGAGTCCAAGTCACTGAATATATTTAAGAAGGAAATAGAAAGATTTCTAGACTCCAAAGGCGTCACGTGGTTTTGGGAGAGAGCGGGAGTATGGCTTGAGATAGAGGATCAGCCATGATCATATTGAATGGCGGAGCAGGCTCGAAGTGCTTAATGACCTACTCCTGCTTCTATTTTCTATGCTTCTAAGGCTGTGAAGGCATTGGAGAAGGTACAGAGGAGATTCACAAGAATGCTTCCAAGGACAAAGAACTGTAACTATTAGGATAGTTTGGAGAGGTTCAGACAGTTTTCCTTGGAGAAAAGAAGGCTGAGAGGAGACTTGATAGAGTAAGAGTCTTACGGTCAGTGAGGGGAAATTTTGGCCTGAGTGAGACAGAGACTGAGTGAGTATATTAGGGAATTTGGTTCAAAGTGGGAATTCAATTGGTAAATCTTTTTCAAGTTCAATTTTGGAGTAACAGTCAAATTCTGACCTGCTGAGTGGGGAGTTTGGTGAAGGGTGGGGAGGAGGTGCTGAGTGGGGAGTTTGGTGAAGGGTAGGGAGGAGGTGCTGAGTGGGGAGTTTGGTGAAGGGTAGGGAAGAGGTGCTGAGTGGGGAGTTGGGTGAAGGGTAGGGAGGAGGTGCTGAGTGGGGAGTTCGGTGAAGGGTAGGGAGGAGGTGCTGAGTGGGGAGTTCGGTGAAGGGTGGGGAGGAGGTACTGAGTGGGGAGGAGGTGCTGAGTGGGGAGTTTGGTGAAGGGTGGGGAGGAGGTGCTGAGTGGGGAGTTTGGTGAAGGGTAGGGAGGAGGTGCTGAGTGGGGAGTTTGGTGAAGGGTAGGGAGGAGGTGCTGAGTGCGGAGTTCGGTGAAGGGTAGGGAGGAGGTGCTGAGTGCGGAGTTCGGTGAAGGGTAGGGAGGAGGTGCTGAGTGGGGAGTTCAGTGAAGGGTGGGGAGGAGGTGCTGAGTGGGGAGTTTGGTGAAGGGTGGGGAGGAGATGCTGAGTGGGGAGTTTGGTGAAGGGTGGGGAGGAGGTGCTGAGTGGGGAGTTCAGTGAAGGGTAGGGAGGAGGTGCTGAGTGGGGAGGAGGTGCTGAGTGGGGAGTTCGGTGAAGGGTAGGGAGGAGGTGCTGAGTGCGGAGTTCGGTGAAGGGTAGGGAGGAGGTGCTGAGTGGGGAGTTCAGTGAAGGGTAGGGAGGAGGTGCTGAGTGGGGAGTTTGGTGAAGGGTAGGGAGGAGGTACTGAGTGGGGAGTTCGGTGAAGGGTGGAGAGGAGGTGCTTTTTTTTCTCCTTTTTTTTTACAATCTCCAGCGTTTGATTTCCACTTTGGTGCAGCAGAAGGAGCAGGTAAGCCAATAACTGGTAATATTGGTTTTATCAGTATGTGAGCACTGCATTATTCTATCAGTATTGTAAAATTTACTGGCAGTGCTGAAACCTATTGTGAGGTGTAGGCTTTATTAATTATAATTAATCAGCAATTATTAATTAACACAAATGGGAGATGGCAGGGCAGGTGATGTGAGTGATTGCAGGATTTGGGAGCTTCTGAATACCAGAGTGAACCAGGGCAAATACATCTCCAGAAAGTGCTTGTGGCTGCAGGAACTTCAACCCTAAGGTATTGAGCTGTAGGTTGAGCTGCAGACACTGCAGCATATCAAGGAGGGGGAAAGTTACCTGGACACTTTATTCCAGGAGGCAGTCACACCCCTTAGGATAGAGTCTTCTGATTTGGTCAGTGGTCAGGGACAGGAGGGTGTGACTGCAATAGAGGCAGGTAAGGGGACCAAGAGGGCAGGAGCATTGCCCAACCTTGCAATTGTCCGACAGATTAGAGGTTTTTTCAGCTTGTCTGGATGAGAGTGCGGCTGCAGGGTGGATGAGCTAACTGGCCATGGCACCATGGTACAGGAAACCATTCAAGCAGGGGGAGTTAAAAGGAATGTAGTGGTAGTAGGGAACAGTATAGTCAGAGGGATTGACACCATTCTCTGCAGCAAAGAGCATGAGTCCAGATGTCTGTGTTGCCTCCCAGTGCCAGGGTTCGGGACATCAGTTCGGGGCTGAGAGGAATTTGCAGTGGGAGGGGAGGACCAAGTCATCATGGTCCATGTTGGTACCAACAACATAGGCAGAACAAAGAAGGAAGTTCTGCATAGTCAGTATGAGGAGCTTGGCACCAAACTAAGAAGCAGAACCTCAAAGGTCATAATCTCTGGATTATTACCTGAGCCATGTGCAAATTGGAATAGGACAAATCAGATTAGGGGGATGAATGCGTGGGTCAAAGCTTGGTGTGGGAGAAGTGGGTTCCAGTTTGTGGGGCACTGGCACCAATACTGGGGAAAGTGGGATCTGTATCATTGGGATAGTCTACACCTGAACCATGCTGGGACCAGTGTTCTTGGGAACCGCATAATTAGGGCAGTAGAGAGGGTTGAAAACTAAGTAGTGGGAGCAAGGGTACAAATTTGGGAGATGTGATAAATCAAGGAGTAGAGACAAGGCAAAAGAGAAAGGTATTATTACAGGAAATGAAAAACAGACCATGACAGGAAGGGATAGAGAGTACAAATCTAATAGTAAATCAACAGATGAGACTAGAATAAAAGGATAAAACTAAAGCTCTGCATCTGAATGCACGAAGCATTCGAATCAAAACAGATGAACTGAGAAATCACATAGAAATAAATAAGTACGATTTGATTACAGAGACATGGCTGCAGGAGGACATGAATATTAAAAGGTACAGGACATTTAGGAAGGACAGGAATCAAGTAAAAGGTGGAGGGGTGGCTCTGTTAGTTAATGATGGTATTAGCACAATAGTGAGGAATGACCCAAGTTCAGGAAACCAGGATGTGGAAATAGTTTGGGTAGAGATGAGAAATGGTAAAGGCACGAAGTGACTTGTGAGAGTCATGTACAAGCCCCCTAATAGTAACCACATGGTAGGATGGAGCATAAAGGAAGAAATAATAGGAGCTTGTCAGAAAGGCACAGCGATAATCATGGGAGATTTTAATCTACATATAGACTGGAAAAGTCAGATGGGCAAAGGTAGCTTAGATGAGGAGTTCATAGAATTTTTTCCAGGATAGTTTCTTAGAACAGTATGTTCTGAAGCCAACCAGAGGGCAGGCTACACTAGACCTGGTATTGTGCAATGAGATGGGATTAATTAATGATGTGAAGGCATCCGTAGGCAGCAGCAACCAGAATATGATTGAATTTTACATTCAATTTGAGGGAGAGAGGAGTGGGTCCGAGGCTGTTTTTAAACTTAAATAAGGGCAATTATGAGGGCATGAAAGCAGAACTGGCTAGAGTGAATTGGCAAATTAGGTTAAGCGAATAGGTCAATAGAGGTGCAGTGACAAACATTTTAAGGGATACATCAGAATACATGAAACAGATACATTCCAACGAAGAAGGAAAAAGTCCAAGGGATGGACCCACCATCCATGGTTAACTAGAAAGGTTAAAGATAGTATCAAATTTAAAGAAAAAATATATAATTATGCAAAGATAGGTGGAAGGCCAGAAGATTGGACAGAATATAAGGAGCAGCAAAGGATGTCTAAAAGATTAATAAGGAAGAAAAAATTAGAGTATGAGAGAAAGATAGCCAAAAATATAAAAACAGATAGTAAGAGTTTCTATAAATATTTTTAAAAGAAACGAGTTAACAAAGTGGGTGTTGGTCCTATAGAAAGTGAGTCTGGAGAATTGATAATGGAAAACAAGGAAATGACATATGAATTGATCAGGTATTTTGCATCAGTCTTCATTATAGAGGATACAAGTAACATCCCAGAAGCAGCTATAAATCAGGAAATGGAAGGGAGGGAGGAACTCAGGAAAATTACAATCATCATAGAAGTGATACTGAGTAAACTGTGAGCTGACAAGTACCTGGGTCCTGATGGACTTCATCTAGGGTCTTAAAAGTGGCAAGTGAGATAGTTGATGCATTGGTTTTAATTTTCCGAAATTCCCTAGATTCAGGGAAGGTCCCATTAGATTGGAAGATAGCAAATGTAACACCATTATTCAAAAAGGGAGGGAGACAGAAAGCAGGAAACTACAAGCCAGCTTAACATCTGCCATAGGGAAAATGTTTGAAGCTATTATTAAAGAAGCTATAGCATGGCACTTGGATAAGTTCAAGTTAATCAGGCAGAGTCAACATGGTTTTGTGAAAGGGAGATCATATTTAACCCAACTTATTGGAGTGCTTTGAGGAAGTAACGTGCTGTGGATAAAGAGGAACCGGTGGATGTACTGTACTTAGATTTCCAGAAGGCATTTGATAAGGTGCCACATCAAAGGTTATTGCGGAAAATAGAAGCTCATGGTATAGGGGGTAACATATTAGCATGGATAGAAGATTGGATGGCTAACAGGAAACAGGGAGTAGGCATAAATGGGTCTTTTTCAGGTTGGTAAGATGTAATGAGTGGTGTGTCACAGGGATCGTGATAGGACCTCAACTGTTTACATTTATATAAATGACTTGGATGAAAGGATGGATGGGATGGTTGCCAAATTTGCTGATGACAAAAAGATAGATAGGAAAGTAAGTTGTGAAGAGGACATAAGGAAGCTACAAAAAGATATAGATAGGTTAAGTGAGTGGGCAAAGACCTGGCAAATGGAGTATAATGTGGGAAAATGTGAAATTGTCCATTTTGGCAGGAAGAATAAAAGAGAAGTATGTTATCTAAATGGTGAGAGATTGCAGAGCTCTGAGATCTGGGTGTCTTAGTGCATGAATTGCAAAAGGCTAGTATACAGCAAGTAATTAGGAAAGCTAATGGTATGCTATAATTTATTGCGAGGGAAATTAAATACAAAAGTAGGCAGATTATGCTTCACTTATACAAAGCACTAGTGAGACCACATTTGGAATACTGTGTACAGTATTGGTCACCTTATTTAAGGAAGGATGTAAATGCATTGGAAGCAGTTCAGAGAAAATTTACCAGACTAATACCTGGAATGGGCAAGTTGTCCTATGAGGAAAGATTGGACAGGTTAGGCTTGTATCCACTGGAGCTTAGAGTAAGGGGCGATTTGATTGCAACATATAAGATCCTGAAGGGTCTTGACAGGGTGGATGTGGAGAGGATGTTTCCTCTTGTGAGCGAATCTAGAACTAGAGGTCACTGTTTAAAAATAAGGGATCGTTCATTTACCACGGAGATGAGGCGAAATTTTTCTCTGAGGGTCGTGAGTCTTTGGAGCTCTCTTCTTGAAGAGGCAGTGGAAGCAGAGTCTTTGAATATTTTTAAGGTAGAGGTGGATAGATTCTTAGTAACCAAGGGGGTGATAGGTTATTGAGGGCAGGTGGGATGCAGATTTGAGGTTACTATCAGATCAGCCATGATCTTATTAAATGGCGCAGCAGGTTCGAGTGGCCAAATGACCTACTCCTGCTCCTTGTTTGAATGTTTGTATTCAAGATCCTGAGGTGTATGGATAGGGTAAATAGTGAGAAACTGTTCCCGCTCGATAGCATCAAGAATTAGAGGGCACAGATTCAAAATAATTGGCAAAAGGAGTAAATGTGAAGAAAAGGTTTTTCAAACTTCTAGAATGAACTTCCTGAAAGGGTGGTGAAGGTTTTATTGAGGTATTCAAAAGGGAATTGGACTGCTATTCAAAAAGAGAGGGTGTGCAAGGTTACAGGGATAAAAAGCTTTTTCAGAGAGCCAGTGCAGACTCGATGGGCCGAATGGCCTCCTTCTGCACTGTAGAGATTCTGTGATTCTCTCTTCTGTAAATGCCAACTGATGCTCAGCAGATTGTTAATTTTGAATCTGGGGCTGATATTTTTGTTAACCAAGGGCATTAAGGGAAAAGGGGCAAAGGTTGGTATATGGAGTTAGATTGCAGATCAGCCATGATCTCACTGAATAGTGGAACAGGATCGAGGGGATGAATGGCATACTCCTGTTCCTATATTCATCACCCACCCCTGCTACTGGCCATTCCCAGCTGCCAAAGATTTTTCCTGCACTGAGCCAGGAGCCATTTTCTCGTTATATAATTGGCAAATGCAGTACAAGTGTGTCAACACTTTGAACAATTAATGGCACATTTCCAGTCCAGTGTTGCTACCTCATAGGGCCCTACATTGTTGCTGTGCATAAATAGGCTGCCATTTTAACTTAGCCAATGCATTTACATTTGAAGTTACAAAACAGGTGCTATATAAGTTGAATTAATTTATCTTTTTGATGCCTCTCAGTCTTCCCCCGAATTATGCTTCAACAACTTGCAGGACCTTTAAGGTAATGAAATGTCCCAAGACGCTGCACAGGAGCATTAACTTGACATTGAGAATCCCCTCCATCATGTTGTGTGGCACTACCACGGTGCTAAATGGGATAAATTTCAAACAGATCTAGCAACTCAAAACTGGGCATCCATGAGGTGCTGTGGGCCATCAGCAGCAGCAGAATTGTATTCAACCACAATCTGTAACCACATAGCCCAGCATATCCCCCGCACTACCATGACCATCAAACTGTGGGATCAACCCTGGTTGAATGAAGAGTACAGGCCAGCATGCCAGAAGCAGCACCAAGCATACCTAAAAATGAGGTGTCAACCTGGTGAAGCTACAACACAGGACTACTTGCATGCCAAACAGTGGAAGCAACATTCTATAGACAAAGCTAAGCGATCCCACCACCAACTGGTCAGATTTAAGTTCTGCACTCCTGCCACACCCAGTCATGTATGGTGATGGACAATTAAATAACTCACTGCGGGAGGAGGGTCAATGATGGGGGAGCCCAACATATCAGTGCAACCATCTTCAGCCAGAAGGACTGATGATCCACCTTGGCCTGCTCCTGAGGTTCCCAGCATCACAGATGCCAGTCTTCTGCCAATTTGATCAAGTGACGGTTGAAGACATTGGATACAGCAAAAGCAACGGGCCCTCAAAACATTACAACAATAGTGCTGAAGACTTGTGCTCCAGAACTAGCCATGCTCCCCGCCAAGCTGTTTGAGTACAGCTATAACACTGGCAATGCAGAAAATTGCCCAGTTATGTCCTGTCCACAAATGTAGGACAAATCCAACCCAGCCAATTACCACCCCATCAGTGTACCCTCAATTATCAGCAGCATTATCAAGTTACACTTATAACCTGCTCACTGATGCTCAGTTTGGGTTCCGCCAGGGCTACTCTGCTACGTAACCTCATTACAGCCTAGGTCCAAACAAGGACAAAAGAGCTGAACTTGAGAGGTGAATGGTGTAGGTACAACATTGCCCTTGACTTCAAGGCACCATTTGACAGAGAGTGGCATCAAGAAGCCCTAACAAAACTGGATTAAATGGGAATCAGGGGTAAACTGGTTGGAGTCATACCTAGCACAAAGGATTATGGTTGTGGTTGGTGAAGGTCAGTCATCTCAGCTCCAGGACATCACTGCAGGCGTTTCTCAGGGTAGTGTCCTAGGCCCAACCATCTTCAGTTGCTTCATCAATGACCTTCTTTCCATCATAAGGTCAGAAGTGGGGATGTTCGCTGATGATTGCACAATGTTCAGCATCATTCTTGACTCCTCAGACACTGAAGTAGCCTGTGCCCATATGCAGCAAGACGTGGACAATATTCAGGCTTGGGCTGATAAGTTGCAGGTAACATTCATGCCACACAAGTGCCAGGCACTAGCTATCTCTAACAAGAATGAATCTAACCATCTCCCTTTGACATTCAATGACATTACCATTGCTGAATCCCACATTGTCAACATCCTGGGGGTTAGCATTGGCCAGAAACTGAACTGGACCAGCCATATAATTACTGTGGGTACAAGAGCAGGTCAGAGGCTGGGAATTCTGCGGTGAGTAACTCATCTCCTGACTCCCCAAAGCCTGTCCACCAGCTACAAGGCCCAAGGCAGCAGTGTGATGGAATACTCCCTTGCCTGGATGAGTGCAGCTCCAAAAATACAAGAGGCTCAACATCATCCAGGACAAAGCAGCCAGCTTGATTGGCACACCATCCACCACCTTAAAGATTCACTCCCTCCACCACTGACACACGGTGGGAGCAGTATGCACTGCAGCAGCTCACCAAGGCTCCTTCGACAGTGTCCAAACCTGTGATCTCTACCACCTAGAAGGACAAGGCAGCAGATGAATTGGAACACCACCTGCAAGTTCCCCTCCAAGTCACACACATTCCTGACTTGGAAATATATTGCTGTTCCTTCACTGTCACTGGGCCAAAATCCTGGAAATCCCTCCCCAACAGCACTGTGGGTGTACCTACACACGGACTGCAGTGGTTCAAGACGGCAGCTCAGCACCATCTTCTCAAGGGCAAATAGGGATGGGCAATAAATGCTGGCCCAGCCTGTGAAGCCCAAATGACATGAAAGAATAAATTTTTAAAATTCAACACTGAACCACATAGGGAGATAAGGACAGCTGACTATAACCTTGACCAAAGAGGTGGGTTTTAAGGGGCTATCTTAAGGGATTTGAAAGTAATGATAATTTTTAAATTGTTGTGTTTTCAGACTGGGAGCCGATGTAGGTCAGCAAGTAAAAGGGCAATGGGTGAACGCAACTTAGTGTGAGTTGTGATACAACAGCAGAGTGCTGGACAAACTCAAGTTTATGTAGGGTAGAGGATGAGTGGCCAGCAAGGATAGCAATTGTAACAGTCAAGCCTAGTGGTAACAAAGCCATGAATGAGGAATTCAGTAGCAGATGAGTGGAGTTAGGTGATGTTACAGAGGTGGAAGTAGGTCGCTTTTGGTGACTGAGCGGAATGGGGTTGGTAGCTCAGCTCAGGATCAAATAGGATGCAAGGGTTACAAACAATTTTCTGGACAGGACAGTGATCAGGGAGAGGGATGGTGTCAGTGGCTGGGACCAAAGACAATGGTTTTGGTTTTCTCAGTATCTTGTTGGAGAAAATGTCTGCTCATTCAGTACAATATTGGATTAGTCTGTGAAAATATTTTGTGTAGATTTCCCTCTACTATGACATCCTGAGCCGAAACAGTCCACTGATGTTGCCAGAGTAATACTTCACAATATTTAAGGCAAAATTGTATGCAAACTGTCTGCTCTCAGCCAACCACTGTACAATAGAACACAATAGACAGGGGCTGTGGCATCTAAGTACATGTACCTCCACTTGGATTATTTGCCAATTTAGGTTGTTGCCTTTCAATACATCAATGGAACATTCCTGCAAGTACTTCTCTTTTATTTATAGATACCTAATATAGTAGTACCCTTTCATAATGCAGTTTTTGAAGTCATACAAAATATTATGAATGGAAGCTCCATAATATTTGCCAAAAATGTGAATCATTCTAATGAAAACTTAGGAAAATAAGTGACTTGGAGTGGCTACAATGGTAGCAATAGACCAGTAAACTTACCTTAACGCACAGACAGGTCCCTGACGCCCATGTGGAAGACGCATCTTGCTGCTGGTAACTACTTTTATGTGTTTGGCAAGGTCTTGAGTATGGGTCTGAATCCCAATTAAAAACTTCAGATATGCCCAATGTTGACTCGGAAGGGGGAGTGTAGTCGGTGCCAAGGCTTCTGGAGGCCAAAGACAATGGATTTGATCTTTCCAATGATTAGTGGAAAAAATTACTGCTCGTCCAAGATTGGACGTGAGGGGCAGTGGAGGGGTCAAGAAGCATGGTGGAGAGACAGCTGGATCTCAACAGCACACATGTGGAAATTGATTCCATGTCTGCGCAAGATGTCACCATTGGGTAACATGTAGGCGAAGAAAGAGGATGGATTCTTGAGGGTCTCCCAACGGGGCAGTGCATGGGTGGGAAGAGAAGCCATCACTATAAATATCTGGCTGTGATGGGATAAGTACGAGTTGGACAAAGCAAATGTAGTGCCATTGAGCTGTACAATGGAAGAGGACGGCGTGATTAGCTGCGCCAGAGTTAGGACACGTGATGGTCATAGTTACCAGAAAGTATCATTCATGACTTTAGTTAGAGCCATTTTGGTGTTGTGGGAGGGATAGATGTCTGACTGGGGACATTCAAACAGAGTGCAAGATAGATAGTCACGAATATAGATGACAACATCTAGAAGGAATTTGGTGAGGAAAGGGAATTGGACAGTTAGTCAGTGCAGAGCGGGGTTAAGAGTGAGACATTCCAAAGCATTTCAAAGACAACGATTACTTTTGAAGTGATGCCAATGGTGTTGTGTCAAATTGCTTCTAGCTGCAAAGCCTGGGTTTCTGATACCCTTTAAGTCTGAACACAAAACAATAAATGTCACTATTCTTTCAGAGAATGCACTTACTTTAATAATGGTGCACGGTTATCTATACAGCTCTGATTCATAATCTTCTGTAGTAGGCATTAACAGAAGCAGGTTTTTTTAAATGTTTGTGGACTGTTTTTTGGAACAGAATACAGGTAAATCTTAAAGTGTCAGCATACAAGGGATTAAAATGATTGCTCACCAATACAAACTTACAGAATGAAAGACAAAAGGATAACGGGAATAAAAACAGAGAAAGAGCATTTATGGATGAGAGGGAAAGGCCCAAAACAGATAAGTAGGGAGAAAGCAAGAAACCAAGACCGTGACGCAAACAAAGGGCTGTGAGAGTTTAGGAAATACAGAAAGACCAGACATGAATATAAACACTGCTTGGAGCAGTGGGACGAAAATAGAATGGAACAGAGACAGTGTCACTTCGAAAGAAGGGAGCAGAGAGGGGTTAAAAAATGAGCGGAAAATGGAATGAGTGTATGAAAAAAGTGGAAAGAGAAAAAAAAATGAAACATTAGGAAGTGGTGGACAGAAAGGGCAGTCAGAAAACAAGAGAGACCGACAAAAATGAGCTTTGTGACCCTTGAGGGGTTGCAGTTGATTTAATGGTGATTAAATGTCCATGTGTTTCCCCACTCCACCCCTCCTAAACACTTATTTCTTAGCTGCCGTTCGTTACCCACCCACAGCAAACCCCCCCTCCCTCCCTCCGAACGTTGATGTTGCCACTTTGACGGTGTGCGTTTACCTGGAATTGCTGTCCCAGCTCATAGACATCTCCCCGGTACTCGCAGCCGATCTTCTCGCAGCGAGGGCAGCAGTCACTCGGGTAGTGGCTGACATGGATGCAGGCTGGCGGGAGATGCACACATTCGGTGCGGGCGCACACGGCGCCGTCCGCGGTGCACTCGCACTGTGTGCAGTGATCCGACTCCAGCAAGTACCACTCACCCACATAATACACGCTGCCGTTCGCCTCGCAAGTGCTGGGCACCGAAAATGCCAGGCTCTCCCTCCCCAACAGTGCCAAGAGCAGGGAGAGAAGCAGCCGGTTCGCCTGCACTGGCATGATGATCTGTGTTTAGCTGCGACCCGGCTGTTGAAATAATGACTGATAATTGTATTTAAAACCTGGCTCAAAGGCACCTTCCAGCAACCCAAATCCCCCGCGAACGCCGCTGTATCGATCGTGTCTTTGCTCCACAGTCGATGTCTTGTCTCTTTTTTTCCAGACCTTTCGCTGCAGCGGTTTGTGGCTCCAAAATGTTCCTGGTTTTTTTTTTAAATCAGCATGTGTCCAAGACTTACATACACAATTTAAAAGAAAACCTTTGTTGAAAGAACACCGAGTTTAATTTGACACTCCTCTGTGGATTTGAGGAGAGGGATAAATTGAAGTACCAGAAATGTGCAGGTTTTGCTGAACTTTTTAGTTCCCAGCTGCTAGCAAAATGCCAAAGTCCTAATATTGCACCTACCCCCCCTCCTCCGTCCCTCAAATTAATGTATTTTTTCAGGAAATGTAAACTCCTCTCCCTCTAGTGATAGATTTAATTGCTCCTTTTCAAACAGGGAGATTCTGTGCCCAAATATGTAAAATTGCTGAATTGTTGATTTTCCAACTAGATCTTGTCTCATTGCAGCTACCTTTAATCCCTGGAGTCGCCCTCGACACACACGTGATCGGGCCAACAAAAAGTATGGATTAAGGTAGTCCACTGATGGGACTAAATCGCAGATGGAATCTGATAGGTGCAATGGAGCATTTCAAAACTCACGTCAGCCAATATTAGTTTGTTATTTCATCCAAAATTGACACTGCGCTCATCATGCATATTATAATAACCTATTATTCAGTACCCTGAGTGTATCGTGTGCGAGCTGGATGCATGGGTTGTCAGTCTCAAACATTTATTGAACAGGAGTGTTTTTTTTAAACAGGAGAAGCAGTGACGAATCATGAAGCACCTCATGATCTATGTTGAAAACTTGAATATCATTGCACTTGTTGTGATGGCCATTTTGAAATGTTTTGTAATGTTCTTTCAGATATTTTATGAATAAAGTATATTTTTCCAAAAAAATGAAGTAAATTTCTTTTCCTGCTGTTTTTACAGATTTTGCTGTGTGCCCGCAGAAGGCTACAGCTTTATTCCTTGAATTTTTATTGGGATGAATTTTCATGTTTTTTTTTCTTTGGAGTTCATTCTAAATTGATTTTCCTCCATATTTTACGAGGGAGTATGTGGTCCCAAAGCAACTTTTGTTAAGCAGTGTTGAACAATTATAGTTAAATCATGTACAGCCAGGCATTAATTGCTTCCTAGAATAAAACTAGTTAACTAATATCAATTATTTACAAGTCTAGCCCATTTATCACTGACAATTGAATATGTATCTGTTTACCCTGTATTACCCAGACATTACACCAGAAATGCTCATGTCTAATTGTGCTCCAAATAAGGCAACAATTATGCAAACAATCGGGCAGCCACAACTTAATTTACTGTATGAATCCAAGTACCACCAGATTTACAAGTCTTTCTTTCACAAGTATTTAACCCTGTCTGTCCTTTTCTATAAAGCTCAACTCACTGTCAACATAGGCAATCATCTTTTATAACTATATCATGTGAAGCACTATTGATAAAATTGTGTGGTGTCCTTTTGTGGAATTTGGCAGTGAATTTGGAAAATTGCTGATTCCTATACATCATGGTTCTACTTGACCATATAATAATGGAAGCCATCATTCCCGGTGTGTCTTATGTACATAATTGGCCAACATAACATTGCTGTGCAGTGCTAAGCTACAAACTTGTACCTATAATTTCCCGTGTAGCACAATTCCAACCACATTGTGCCTTCAAGAGGCACAGCAGTGATCTGACGGTTCCCATTGAGGCAGAAGGGGGAGTTCAAACATACTGAACTGTTTCTCCAGACAGAGCTGTACTAAGCACAGTTTTGAAAAGTGAGTTCCAATATCAGATGGGGTGAACTGGGGCTTCATAACTATGTGCAGTTTACATGAATTCTTGTGTTAATCTGCTTTTGCATTATATGGATACTTGAAAGTCAGAAAGTGTTTTCTTTGAAAATACGGAACACATTCCATTCATTGTTTTTATATGTGGAAAAGAATGGATGTGGGAACATATGTGGATGTGGGAACATGTGTGCATACGGAAGTTTATATTTGATGATTTTTAAAGGGTGCTATAGAGTTTATTCCATAATGGGATTTCCAGCTGATGAACATAAGAAATAGGAGCAGGAAAAGACCATAGAGCCTTTGGAGCCTGTTCCACAAGGCTGTCACCAATCAGAACAAGTATTTTGATATAATTAAATTCAATATCCTATACATATAAGGCACTGAATAATTAAATGTCACACTGAAAACAAATCATATATCCCACAGCTGATGCTTCTTCTAGAAAGTCAATAAATGAACAGCCAGATGTACACTGCAGTGATTTTATTGTATAAATGAACAGAAAATTGAGACTGCTGAGAAGCCAGAAATAAAAATAGGAAACACAGCAAACAGTTATACCCAGGAATTTCTTGTTTGGTGTCATAGCTAATAGAAATGGTTGCACTTGAGATGCCCTTAATTACTTACCTATCAGAACACAAGGCAAACTGTAACTGAAGGAAATAACACCAGTTTTTACCCTAACAGTTGTCAGTATTTTTTGATCTGAGTGAATAACAGCACTTGCACAGTTTGCTTCTGATACCTTGATATGAGTTGTGTGAAATCATATCAGGTTAGTTATAACATCATGCACTATTAAGGTTCATTTACTACTTTGTGGTATGGAATGCCACCAAACGACAGATCCAATATTTCAAAAGGCACCTGAGAAATTTCCACTCAACAGTCAACTTAATAAATGAATTTGTGGCAAGTATCCACTTTAACATTGAGGCCACCTACTTCCTCTGTTTCAGGTGTTGCCTGAGGGTTGAATGTTGGTCTGGACATTGGGAGAACTTTCCTGCTCTTCAAAAATTCCACAGGGAACTTTATGTCCTCTCGAAAGGGCAGACAGCATTTTAGTTTGACCTCTCATTTGAAAGAAGCATCTTCAACAGCAAAACACTCCCTCAGTAGTGCGCTGGAGTATGTGCTCAAATATCTGAAGTGGTAACATGAAAGCACATCTCTGTCACTCAGAGGCAAGAGTGCCTCTGCGGATTATCTGCCCATTTATCTCATTGCTGTTTGAGGGACCTGTCCAAATTGGCTACCACATTCTCCATATTACCAGATGAAAATTCCAACGACAGTGAGGGCAGAGTAGAAGTGCAAGAGTGACAGCATTAGGCCTCTTCATTTAGCTGATGGCATGGTGGCTCTGAGATATCTCAAATCCCAGGCACCAGGATTTATTTTTAAGTGTAGAATTTGAAATTAGCTGTTCTGTTGAAGGGTCATGAGGACTCGAAACGTCAACTGTGTTCTCCTCCGCCGATGCTGCCAGACCTGCTGAGTTTTTCCAGGTATTTCTGTTTCTGTTTTTGTTTTGAAATTAGTGGTGTTAGTTAAGCTTGTATTGGACATTGATCAGGCCATGTTTCGAGTATTCTGCACTGTTCTGGTCTCCATACTATAAGAGTGCTACAAATGGGCCACAGTTGACGCTGCTTAAACGTCAGTCCCAATTGCCGTTTCATGTCTGCACTGTCTGAACTAAACTGGTCCTTCATATCTATTCACATCATGTTGGGTATTACAGACATCATAAGGACCTTGTCATTGATTTCTCATTTTCCTTTTTTTAATGCCAAGAAATTCAAATTTCCCTCGTTTATCCGCATAAATTATCTGGTACTAGGAATGAATCTCATGGTATTCTCACATTTCTCCAGAATATAAAAACTGAATGGTTAATTCAAGGTCAGGCCTGTCCAACGTACTGCAGAGTTTCAGCAGGACAATCACAGACTAGTGTTCTGCTGATTGATAATATCGGTTAGCATTTTATCAGCTTCCTTTTTGCTGTTTGGCACTCAGTGGAATGCTACATCTTGAGTCCAATATCACTTTCAAATGTTTTTCAGCTTCTTTTCTAGCCAGTTCAACACTTGCACTGAATGAGTTTGTTTTACATTCTTTCTCTCAATTTAACTGTTTTGAATTTCATCTGCTACAGTTTTGCCAACTTCCAAATTTAATCCATAGTATCAGACAAATGAGTGAACTTGTTTCTAACTTGCTACAAAAATATACAATGAATAAAAAGCTCCCCCTCACTTCCAACTATGTTTATGTGTTTTATTTTCAAATTAAGCTAGGCTGAATGTTATATATTTTAAATAGAACTTTGTTGCTTCATTTTCAAAGCAATGTTTTTGGACTGGGTTTAATAAATATGCAATGCTGTCTGGTGTTTGCAATTAGTTTCAAAGGAAAGCAGCCTGCCTCTATTGATGTGATTTCCTGTAAACAAAACCTAATCAGATCAAGCTCGTCTAGTTACTGCTGCCGGTTGTTGAAATGGTAATATATGTGAAATAGTAATTTTGCAACCAGTTGTCAGATATTGGCTCAACCTTGAAAGAGATGTTATGCTAGATGAGATTTCCAAAAAAAAATTGTTTCAGATTTTACTTAGCAAACATGTCTGCAGACAATGATGGAGCTGCTACCATCGATTCAAATGGAAAAAATTATTAATAATTATGATTATTAGCCCATTAAGAATCAGAGGCTTCTTCAAAGGAACTGGCCAATGTGAACAGTCTTTAGTGATTTGACTTGATTGACAGCTCTGTGCTTCAAGCATTCTAAGACTGGAATCTATTTTGCAGACTGTTGGCTCTTTTCTTAATTGCAGTTCCCTTGGTTGACCTGAGGTTGATCTGTTCAAATGGAAAATTGGGGGATCGTGCACATAACTTCATATATAGTTTTACAGTGCTGTATCATTGGTACTCCCTATTACAAGAAAAATTCAAAGACCCGTTGGGCAGCAGTTTGTTCCCTGATTAAGGTAACATCTGTACTCTGTGGTGTCAGGCCAGCACATCAGCCCACTCAGATATAAGCATCATTATTGGGATATGTGAGAATAATGCTTAAAGAAGATATTTTTCAACACCTACAACCTGAATTTAGTCTTTGTTCTTTTCTAAATATTTCTATCGTTAGTACCTTGCATCATCCTTTTTTTTTTGCGATGCAAATTGTTGTAAATAAATGTGTTTTCTAGATTGAGCCTAGAACAAAACAACCTGGCTTTTATGTTATTTTTCGGAGCACATGCCCAAATTGCGTGACTTCTAATGCAAAATATCTTAAAATAATTATTAATCCTAAAGCATACTATCGTCATTCAGAGCATACTAGAATTTCAGAGGATATGGCATATTGATGGAAACTGTATCTCATCCTTTACACAGAGTTGGAGAAAAGTTTGAAGTGTAATACCAATTAGATGTCTACTGTCAAAAGTGTTTTCCTTTTACTGAGTTCTGTAACCGTCAATATTGCATTTTTTTTTAGTTCAAACACATTCCTTGGTATGAAAGGAACTGATTTAAGAGTTACCGTTTATAGATTGAAAACTTCAAGTCTGACATTGGAACGAAATGGATCTTCATTTTCCAGTTGCATGTTTGGGTAAACCGATTTTGTAAATTAACAAACATGTAACATTAAGAATTGGAAGCAACAATTACGTTCTGAAAACAAAATACGACTCTGAAATTGACCTAATTGTTTATCCTGGTGATCGCAGGCGTAGCTTTTTTAATTCCAAAAAAATACAGAATTTTGACAACGCCTTGAATTGACACTTTGATTTCACGGGTGATTGCTGCTGTGTATCGCTTTAAGATGACATTTATTTCGCGTTGTCACACTGTCAATCCAGCTTTCAGAGGCGCTGTTCTCGCGAGATCTGGCCCTTGGAGATGAGAGTTTGTGATGGCGACGGCCAGAGGGGTCGAGTGTCCGGAGAGAGACCCGGGCCGGCCGAGCGGGAGGTGAGTGCAGGCTGCGGACGATATTGCTTTAGTCAAGTCAGTCAGTGCGGTTCACTCTCTGTGTTTTAGCCACTCTCCGGCCGGTCTCGGACTCCTGTGGTCGCGGGGAGGCCTGTGGAGTGGTCAGCTTTATTAGTGTTTCCATAGCAGCCAGCTCTCTTGTCAACAGCGGGAGCACAGGCGGACTGCAACCCTTTAAAGGCTGCAGCTGCTGTTTGAAGAGAGTCGGGAGGGGAAATGGCTGGAGAATAATCCACATGTGTTTGCACCATGTCCATTTGGCGAGGTGGGTTTGGGGCTATTTCAATAACCCTGAAACTCTGTACAAAGAGATAAAACAGCTAAGTAAAAAGATGAAAGTAAGCAGCTTGAGTTTATCACTTAAGGAGTCTACATATGATCATAAAACTTGATTTTATTTTGTATTAATTCCTTATTTTCTTTGTAATTTCATTTAAACGAACTAGAACCTTCTCGTTACTTTTGTTTAAACTCCTATTAGGTAGATACTGCCTGTGGTTTATTGATGATGCCACTCTTTTCAGGAAACCCCTAATTACAAAGGTGTAGACAATTGACTTTGTTGACGGTCATGTGTTCTCATGATTGTAATCAGTAAAAGTTAATTTTGCCCATGTATCTGGCATTGTATTAAAACGTTGATATTTTGATTAATATATGTATTAGCCTAATAAGCTTATATTGGTGTTTAATTATGGTATTCTGAGACACCAATTGAGGCAGATATTGCTATCTTAGGCATGGGTATTAGAAGTAGCTAATGCTGAGAGATTCTATCAATGATGCGCTCACCGTGCGAATACTTGTATTTGCATTAGATGGAAAAAAACATTTGACTAATAACTCTTATGGCTTACAATTTTGGTAACTTACATTGACTGACATTGTGATTTTAGTGATCCAGGCTGTGAAAGTGTGTTGAGATTAGTGAAATTAGTGCTAAAACTTTGACAGCAAACACATAAACACGCACACCATCCTGACTTGAAACTATATCACTGTTCCTTTTATTGTCGCTGGATCAAAGACCTGGAACTCCCTGCCCCACAGCATTATGGGTGTACCACGCAGATTGTAGTGGTTCAAGGAGGCAGCTCACTGCCACCTTCTCATGGGCAACAAATGCTGACCTTGCTAGTGATGTTCACCTCCCATGAACAAATAAAAAAAAGCCCTCAGCAACAGCAAAATCTGCCGGGTGTTAACGTATTCTTAAAGACAAGTGGCTGAAGACTCGTTAAATGCTGTGAGACCATATATTTATCCAATTTACATCTCAAAGCTGCAGGCTTCAAATCAATTAATTTAACTTTTTTTGTTCCACTTTGCATTTAATTTCTATTTTTGATAATATGATTGCATTAACAGACTTAAAAGGGTTAAAAACAACTTGCATTTTCATAAAGCTGCTTAATGCTGAGTGACACCTGGCACTTTATAGGGCATGCACAAAGAGTGGAGACTGAACAGTAGGGCAAAGACAAAAAAAAAACACCTTGAGGTAGTTGCCGTCTTTATTTTTCAAGCACGGGCCACTTTAGTAAAAACACGCAGTGTGAGAGCCACATCAACTACTAAATTATCATTGCTTACTACTCCAGTAACTCACTTGAGCCCAAAAAATACATGACACCAATGGTTAAATATTCTGGTAGTTGCTATGGTAATATAACTATTACTATGCAACGCACATGCACATACATGCATGTACATGGTACCATGTGGTCAATGTGACATGTAAAGAAAGCTGACTTTTGATAAGCTCTGAATGCATTTTTTAACGTTAAAAATAAAATAAATAGGAATATAATGCTGGGTTGGGCTCCGGCTCACTGCAACCCTTTGAAGGTAAAGAGGCTACTGAAAATTGATGGATGGAGTCGGAAAGCCACACTTTGTGTCGATGGGAGCTGCCACTGGAATGAGAGCTGCCAATGAAGAACGTTGCCCGAAAGGGACAAAAGGAGTTGAAGAGAACAATCTTGAAGCTTTTAAGACCAGCGAGGAAAATGAGAAGTGAAGGTGCTGGGAAAGAATTGCCTCGGGAAAGAACACAGTCTCTGAAAGAAAGGGGATAGAGAATCAGAAGTAGACTTCTGTCTGGAAAAGTGGGTGTCTGCAAAAATATATAATGTATGATTTTTATAACCTAATATAATGGACCCCCCCTGTTGTGTTGCTAATAATGAATTAGGATTCAGATTTTTATAACATGTTTGTGCCATGTAAGGAAATAAGATCAGAGCCATTTAGAGTTATGACCAATGCAGTTGATGTAGCTGAGTTATTTAAAAATCCCTGAGGGAAACTTTAAACAACTGTCATAATCTATAATTTTAAGTGTTATGTTTGATATGTAACTCCAAATTCAGGAATCAGACCACCAGTTCTTGACGCTTTACGTTAAACTAAATGAAACATTTTATTAATTTATGCAGGTTAAAATATACCTTCAATAGGCTACAAATTTTAACAAATTCCCAAACTAATCTCCATTAAGGCAACAGCAACCCATAGACTTAACCAAAAGCCAGGCAAAGCATTTTCACCTTACTAATTCAAAATGAGGTTCTTTTCACTTTGATTCCTGTGGAGACAGTGGTGGGCTCACAGCAGCTTTGATGTTACGTTGCTTCTGCCCTGCACACCCGAAAACTGCTGAGGTTATACCTACCACCACCCACTGAATGTAAATTCTCATTGTATTACCAGCCTCTTCTAACAAAAAAACTCCTTTCATAGTACCAATTTTATTAGTAATATAAACATATTGCTTGGTATCTGCTAGATAGATGTCAGTTTTCACCCCACTTCTTGAATGCTCTATTCAAAAAATGCAAATACACTCTATCTCTCTTACATAACAAAACTAGTACACATCAAAGCATCCAGACTAGCTGGCTTTAATCCAATTAAGACACACCCACAGACTAAACCTTTATTTTAAAAGAAAAATATTTTTCAATAATATATACATTAATTGCTTCATGACATAGAGTCATTTATGGCACAGAGGGAGGCTATTTGGTCCATTGAGTCCATGACTGCTCTCCTCAGAGCAATCCAGTCAGTCTCATTCCCGCGCTCAATCCCTGTAGCCCTGAAAGTTTATTTCCTTAAAGTGCCCATCCAACTTCTTTTTAAAGTCATTGATTGTCTCTGCTTCCACCACCCTTGTGGGCAGCAAGTTTCTTATCACTCGTTACCACTTCTTATCCTCCTACATCTTCTGTCCAAAACCTAAAACCTGTGCACCCTAGTCTTTGTACTATTGCCAATGGGAACAGTTCTTCCTTGTCTACCTTGTCCAAACTTGTCATCTTGTACACTTCTATCAAATCTCCCTTCAATCTCCTTTGCTCCAAGGAGAACCACCCCAGCTTTTCCAACCTAACCTTGTAACTAAACCCCTCCCCCCCAATCCCTGGAACAACTCTGGTAAATCTCTTCTGCAACCTTTCAAGGACCCTCACATCCTTCCTATAGTGTGACGAGAACTGGATGCAGCACCCCAGCTGTGGCCTAACCAGAGCTTTATAAAGACTCAGCATAACTTCTCTGCCTTTGTACTCAATGCCTCTATGCTTTGCTGACCTCTCTCTTGGAACAGTTTATCCTGCCACCTTCAAAGATTGATACACATTACACCCCACGGTCCCTCTGTCCCTTCACTCTTTAGAACTGTGCCATTAAATCTATATTGCCTCTCCCTGTCCTTTCTGCCATGATCCATCACCTTGGACTTCTCTGTATTAAACTCCATCTACCACTTGCCTACCCATTCTGCTAACCCATCATATGTCATGTTGCAGGTGATTCGTATCATTCTCACTGTTTGCCACTCCTCCAAGTTTGGTATCATTGACAAATTTTGAAATTCTACTCCGTATTCCAAGAACCAAGTTATTAATATATAGCAAAAGAAGCAGTGATCCTGGCACAGATCCCTGGAGAATATCACCGTCTATCCTCCAGTCTGAAAAATAACCAATCATCATGACTTGCTATTTTTTTGTCCAATTGAACACTGACCGCACCATTGTGAGCTTCAATTACAATTACAAATATAATTTTTAATATATTGTGATTGGTGCTTTGGGAATTGAATTGTTCAATCTTGTCTTTTCTTTGAAAATTGTTAATGAGTAGCTTTTGGGTATTTGTTTAACATTTGGCAAACTGTGAACTATGCACCTGAGGTTTTGCATTACAGGGAGTTGAATATGAAGTATGGCTCACTGTGTGCATTGAGAGGATCTGTCAAATGTTAGAATGTAAATGGAATGGTTCTGCTTTCTGTCAACATAAGTGATAATCAGTTGAGATGATTGGAAGGCTGCTTCATAATTCAACTTTAGAAACAACGTTAACTTAATTCCAATGAGAAAAAACATTTCTCTCAGCTTAATAAACCTTCTCTCTCAGGATAATGCACTTTCTGACATACTCTTTTTTTGCACTATTATGTCCCTCCCTCCTCTGTCACGGGCCCCACTCTTCCCCTGTCGCTTCCTTCCTCTACTACTATGAACAACCTTTTGAGCAGAAGCTGCTAGGATATCTATCAATACATTGGCTAGCATTGAAGTGTGTATCCTTCTGATTATTTCCAACATAGAATCTACAAAGGAAAACAATTGGCGAATTTCACTGAATTTTCAAAAGGAACAATCCTCTCTGAATTCTAATGCCTCTGGATTTGGCACACAGCTATGAATCTGAACTGTGAGGAAGGAGACAATATATTTCCTGATAACTATGAACAACCATCATCACTATGGAAACTAATAGAGGAATGTGTCTCTTCAAGCGAGAGAAATGAAATCAGGGAGATTCTGGGAGCAACTGCAGTGGACTTCAGCCTGGACTTGCATGCAGAGGTGAGAAAGATCAGTTTTATCTATCAGTGCCATAACTCTGCTAAAAATGTACTTGACTGATCTGATCAGGTATTTCTGATGTAAATTCACAGAAGCTTATGGTATAGAAGGGGGCCATTAGGCCTGAATGCTTATGCTGGTTCTTTGAAAGACTAGTTGTGCTTAGGCAGACATGCTTTTTGTCATTAACCCTGTCAGTTTCTCATCCTCAAGTACCTGTGCAACTCCCTTTTACAATTATTTATGGAATCGGTTTCCACCACCGATTCAAGTAGGGCATTCTAGGTCCTGGCAACCCTTAGTGAAAAGCATTCTCCTCATCTTCCCTCGAGATCCTTGACGGCGATTTTAAAATTATGACCTCTGATTATTGACCCACTCACCAGAGGGGACATGCAAATTAATGTGGCCAGAAGCTAAGATCCACCTGTTCGGATCGTATATAAGCTAGGTCTCTTTCCTCAGCAAAAAGGAAAAGTATAAAATCAATGTAAAGATGTTTGACAAACCTCAATTCTGTCAGCCTCATCAAAAGTGTTATATCTGAAAATGTGACCTCCGAGGCTTCGCACCTCTAAAGTACTGCTTGCTTGTCGAGAAAGAAATGTCATAATTTGCTGAAATAACCACCTACCTGTAGGTTGCTGAACAAATGCCCAATTAACTAAACCCAGATGAATTGAAATAAATAAGTTGTCAGGTGAAAACTGAGTAGTTCAATCTCTATTTTTCAGCAAATAACTCAGCTTATGCAACTAGAAGGAATATTTCCAAATGTGGATAATTACAAAATTCAGAAAAATAATCACTGAACACACTCAAAGTTGGCTACTTAATGTTAGGAATGTTTCATCCCACAGGGTTACCCTTCAACCTGGAGCCTAGGTTTGACTTGGAAGTTTCATCTGGTTTGGGTGTTGGAGATTAACAGCTGCACTGGGCAAATTGTATGTGAAAGAAATGCACTGTAGAAGTTGTAGTTTTTCAATTGCTCCTGTCTGCATAGTGCATTGTGATAATCAGGTGGGAAAGGACAGTGGAATCCCAGCTTTTGTGAAGAAATTCTATGCAAGAGAATTGTGAGATCCTGCTGTGGAATTATAGTAGGTAAAGCGTTTGCAAATAACTGGGCTGTGGGGGGAGGGATGGGGGAAAAACAAGCAAAAACCTTTGAGGAGCTGATGTTTCTGGGGCAGTTTTTAAGCTGGCCATCACCATGTCAAATGACCACATGTTCTTAGGGGGGTCATGTGGACTCGAAACATCGACTCTTTTCTTCTCCACCGATGCTGCCAGATCTGCTGAGTTTTTCCAGGTAATTCTGTTTTTGTTTTCATGTTATTAGATGTTGGTCATTGGAGACTTGACAATGGTGCAGGTGGGAACTTTCTTGGGAAGTGGAGCAGCAACAACAGGTTCAGGAAGAACTACAAATTGACCATGGGATGCAATGCTGAGAAAAAGTATTTTTTATAATTGTATGCCTAACTGAAGGGGTATTTGTGGAGGGGAGAAAAAATGATAAACAAGAATTGGGGTCACGGTTAACAGTTTACCTACAAACAATGCCATGGTAAATTTGCTAATATTTTAGAAAATCAGTGACCAACACAATGTGGAATACTTTCATTTTAATTTGTTCCTAATCCCTTTTGGGATGTTGCTAGCCCCTCCTTGTTAAGTTTCTTCCATATCGCAGAACTGGTAGAATATTGTGTTTCTTTTTCAAAAATACTCGTGTTTCAAAGCCAGATAATTCCAATGCCTGTGTTTTATCAATAGAAAAGGTAATGCTAATATCTTACACATGATAGACCTGAATTCTACTTTCTGACACCTAAAGGAAGAAAGACTTGCATTTAAATAGTACCTTTCATGACCATCAGATGTCCCAAAATGCTTTACAGCGACTGAAGGATTTTTGAAGTGTAGTCACTGTTGTTATGTAGGACATGTGACCACCAATTCGTGCATAGCAAAGTTCCACAAACAGCAATGCTTTTACAGGCAAACACAGCCTCATCAGTAACACCTAGTGAGTGGAGCAAGGAAAGTGGCTGAGAGGACCTTAGGCTTCATTGCATAATCTTGAATGAGTGGGAGTGGTAGAAAATGGGGTGAGTGTTTAGGATGAGGTGGGGCAATCGCATAACATGGGACTGGTATCACAAAGGAAAGACTCGGTGGTACATTTTTCCCGGAAGGATGAGTGAACCTGTTGGATTTGACATTTTCTTCTGACACCACGCCATAAATTATCAGATTTATTGAATTACCAAGGTGGCATTTGAGCCATTTGGCTTCTTGACTTGCTAGTCCAGAACCACAACCCTTACACTATGATACTCATGGCATTGTAAAAAAAAAAAATTAAACTTTTTTCATGGATTCAAGATCTCTATCACAGGGGGAAATACATTTTCGGCAAAGGGTTTTATAGCTTTTGACCCATGCCATCTTGCCTCCCTTAATTCCCCTGTTAATATTGGTGAACATGCATGGAGCTGACTGATTTCACCAGGCTCTGTGGAACTTTTCCCATCTGTGTTCAGGAAGGAGTGTTTCCTCCAACAGGGGCAAGGCTGTGTTCAGTTTAACACATGCCCTTTTCTCCCCCACACTGCTGACAGGTACAAACTGCTGTGATCTTAATTTTTAAAGCTTTATTCTAATTTAGCAACTCCTGGAACATATCCTAGAAAAGCGCGAGAGTTTGGAATAGTTCATTCCTTCAGTCATCTGTGGTTTACAGTAGTTTAATGATTCCTTTCCTGAAGTTATTCACATTCTTGTAATCTAAATAACATGTTCCTGAGGCATTTCTGCCTTTTGTGAGATTGAAGTTAAATATTATAATTGCACAGGATGTAAGCACACTGATGATCGACATGCTGAAGATTGCTTCCTTGTTATACTGAAAAGCTGGCAAATGATTGTGGATTTTCTCTTTAGACTTGTGCAATTAGGACTTGACTGAGGCAAATCACTCCTGATTTGATTGCCTGTTTATTTATATGTTCATATTTTAATAGAAGCATAAGAAATACGAGCAGGAGTAGTTCACATGGCCCTCAAATTCAAGCCTGCTCTGCTATTTAATCGAGCATGGCTGATCATCTACCTCGTTCCGCTTTTGCACCCTGTTTCCATATCCCATCATTCCCTTAATGTCAAGCAATCTCTTGACCTGTCTTGAATATATTCAATGATTGAATATCCACACCTTCTGCGGTAGCAAATTTCAAAGGTTCACAAACTGAGTAAAGAAATTTCTCCTTGCCTCAATCTGAAATGGCTAAACTCTTATCCTATGACTCCCTGGTTCTGGACTCTCCAGCTAGTGGATCAGATTCTCAGCACCTACTCTGTCAAGCCCTGTAATGGTTTGTGATTGTGTCATTTCAAGCTTGTTAATACTGAAGATGACTCAACTTTTAAAAGATTTTGTTTTATTTGTGCATTTGATGAAAATTGTGTTGCATTGGCTGAACTTAAAGGATTTGACAGTCTTTGATCAAGCTTTTGGACATCTGACCTAATGGCCTGGACTTTCATCCACGATGCAGGTAGGGGGAGTTGGGAAAATTCCTGGCTTGGCTTGCCCACCTCAGGAGAAAGTGCCTGCAAAGGTGGAGGCCGGGTGTGGGCTGGAGTCGGACCAGCCAACCCAGAAAGAAGTGCGGACGTAGCCACAAGGGCTGCCTTGTACAGAGTCAGGCTGTTTAGAAGGCCCACGTCAGTGGCGTAGGATTCTGCCCCAATGAAAAAAGCACAAAGGCCCTCCAGCCCTCACCGGTCACACCCCGTTCACCCTCCAAACACTCCCCATGCCCCATCCATGCCACCTCATGCCCCTACCCAATCCCTTTGCCCCTCATGCTTCCCATGCCAAGCCCTGCCATTTCACCCACCCCATATGTCTCCTCATGCCCCCCCTATGCCAAGTTCTGCACTTCCACCCACTCCCTATGTCCCCCCATGTCCCCTATGCAAAGCTCTGGCGCTTCCATGCCCATTGACCCACTGTACGCTTTCTAGAACCAATGAATACCATAGTGTATAGTGGTATGTGTAAATAAAAAAAACTTTGGAAAAACTGTAATCCATTGACAATTTCGTCCTATGCTTGAAAAAAAAAGTCTGGATCAAACTAATAAAAGTGTCAATTTGCGACCAGAAGAAACATTGTTTGATTGTCAGCTCAGGCTCTCTGATATCTGCAATCAATTTCACAATGTTTGCTGACACAAGTTAAGTGGCTTCAAGGTTTTGTGGTTTTGAAAACTTCAAAGGGCCTGAATGATTGATACTTTTATTAGCTTGATCCAGACTTTTTTTTCAAGCGTAGGAGAAAGTTATCAATGGATCATGTTTTTTCCAAACCTTTTTTTCACACATTTCACTATACACTATGGTGTTCATTGGTTCTAGAAAGTGTACTCTGGGTTAATGGGCATGGGATGCCAGGGCTTGGCATAGGGGGAATGAGGAAACAGAGGGTAGGTGGAAGGGCAGAACTTGGAATGAGGGCATGTGGGGCCTGAGGATATGGGTGGAAGGGCAGAGCTTGGCATACAGGGCATGATGGGACTTTTTGAACTTGCCTGTTAAAAGAAACCCTCATGCAGACTAGGGCTCATGACTCCTATAAGGGGTCATGAACCATGACTCTTTTTTAAAAAACTTGGCCCGACTCCATAAAAATTGCGGAGCATGTCCACTCGACTGATACCTGGGATGGGGTGTTATTTTATGAGGAAAGGTTGAATAGGCTGGGCCTGTATTAATTGGAGTTTAGAAGAATGAGAGGTGATCTTATTGAGCCATATAAGATTCTGAGGGGACTTGACAAAGTGGATGCTGAAAGGAAGTTCTCCCCTTGTGGGAGAGACTAGAACTAGGGTACACTTTTTAAAAAGAAGGGGCCTCCCATTCAAGACTGAGATGAGGAGAATTTTTTTTCTCTTAGTCTTTGGAACTTTCTTCACCAAGGAGCGGTGGATGCAGGTTCATTGAATATTTTTAAGGCAGAGGTAGATAGATTCTTGACTAGAAAGGGAGTCAAAGGATATCTGGGGTAGGCAAACTCGAGGGGCTCAATGGCCTCCTACTGCCCATGATTCCTATGTTGATATATATCTCCGCAATGGAGTCAGCTGGGTCGGGAGAACTGGATGCAGGCTTCTGACAGGAACCAGTCCGCACCCTTTAAAGGTATTCCCGAAAATTAGACAGGCTGGGAATAGGGTCAGGGATCCCAGAATCGGGACCTGCCCACCATTTTTAAAGGGATCTTGAGTCAATCCTGTTGAGGGGATTTCGAGCACCACTCCAGAGGCAGAGATGTGTAGAATATCGAAGTTTATTCAAGCATATGCAGGGGAGAAATACTTAGGTATTAAGTCCCTCTCAAAGAATCAATAGTTACAGTAGCTATATTTATACTTACCCCTAGTGTAAACATATTATTCAGACTACCCAATCGTAATATGATTGAATTTTACGTTCATTTTGAGGGAGAAACGAGTGCGTCCAAACTGAGTATTTTAAGCTTAAATAAGGGCAATTATGAGGGCATGAAAGCAGAGCTAGTTGACGCGAACTAGCAAATGAGGTTAAGGGATAGGTCAATAGAGGTTCAGTGCAGACTTTTTAAAATTAATTTACGTGCTGGGGGCATCGCTGGCTAGGCCAACATTTATTGCCCATCTCTAATTGCCCTTGAGAAGGTAGTGGTGAGCTGCCTTTTTGAACCTTTGCAGTCCCTATGGTGTAGGTACAACCATGGTGCTGGTAGGGAAGGAGTTCCAAGATTTCGACCCAGCGACAGTGAAGGAACAGCGATATATTTCCAAGTCAGGATAGTGAATGACTGGAAGGGGAACTTTTAGGTGGTGGTGTTGTTATGACATGGCAGGTGGTGTGTGCCAGGTGGACCAAAACCACAAAGGAAACTTGACCATGCTGTCACAGCGGCTTTGCAATTTGTATTTATTGTGAGAAGATTTGGGCACTGAATTCAAAAGTAATGAGTCCACTAACACCTTCAGAGATTTTAAAAACTAAATTAAAACATTTATTAACAAAAAAGATTTTGAGCACATACAGAAGATTACAGTTACTTAATATAACAAATCCCCAAATTCCTAATTAAACTGACTCCCAACTACACACCTCCTTTAAAGGCTAAAGGGGATAGACAAAGTAGACCTGGAGTGGATGTTTCTCCTTGTGGGGCATTCTAGAATGAGAGGCCATAGTTTTAGGCTAAGGGGTGGTAGATTTAAATCAGAGATGAGGAAGAATTACTTTTCTCAAAGAGTCATGAATCTGTGGAATTCACTACCTCAGAGTGCAGTGGATGCCGGGGCGCTGAATAAATTTAAGGAGGAGATAGACAGATTTGTAATTAGTAATAGGTTGAAAGGTTTGGGGAGAGGGCAGGAAATTGGAGTTGAGGCCGAAATGAGATCAGCCATGATCGTATTGAATGGCGGGGCAGGTTTGAGGGGCTGAATTGCCTACTCCTGCTCCTAATTCTTATGTTCTTAAGGCAACAGTCCAAAATAGATTTTAAATTTAAATAGTAAGCCAGCAAATTTACCACAACACCCACTTGACAGTTGAATTCTAAAGGCTTTTCTCCAACTTTAGTTACTGGACACAGCAGACTTTTGCAAACATGGCTGGAGGCTTCCCCGAGGCTGTTTCACACACTCCTTTTAGCTCTTATATGGCCCCACAACATCACCTTCCTTCCTTCCTTCCTTTATATATGTTTCTCCTTCTTCTTTAATCTGTAAATTCCACTGTTCTATATGTCTTTGGAAATGTACTTTTCTCATTATATAATAATATTTTATGTTGCCAATATGGTCTGTACCTTTCGGGAAAAATAACCATAATAACCTTGCCCTATTTATCTTGTTAGTTGTAAACATTCCTATCATCTCTTTGAAACCCAGACGGCTCCTGCACTTATCTAAAATTGCAAATTTCCTTCACACCCCACATGCTAAGATCTCATCCATGTTTACTCATTAGCATTTCAAATGCCTTTTACCCTTAACTTATTTTGCTACTTTCAAGCTTGCAGCCTATCGGACTCTAATTAAATCACAGGGACAGAACCATCTACACTCATACCTACTTTGCAATAAACCACAATAATATTATGAAACATATTACAGTTTTGTGACAGTGTTCCCATGTTTCTGCTGCCTTTGTCCTTCTAGATGGTAGCAGTCGTGGGTCTGGAAGGTGCTGCCTAAGGAGCCTTGGTGAGTTTCTGCAGGGCATCTTGTAGACGGTACACCCTGCTGCCACTGTTCATCGGAGTGAATTATTTATTTTTTATTTATTCATAGGATGTGGCTAGGTCTGTGCCCATCCCTAATTGCCCTTGTTCAGGGGGCATTTAAGAGCCAGGAGTCATATGTAGGCTGGATCAGGTGAGGACAGCAGATTTCCTTCTCCAAAGTGAGCCAGATGGATTTTTATGACAATCGACAATGGTTTCATGGTCATCATCAGGTTTTTAATTCCAGATTTATTTTTTTTAATTGAATTCAAATTTCACCATCCGCTGTGGTGGGATTTGAACCCGGGTCCCCAGTGCATTACCCTGGGTCTCTGGAATACCACTATGCCACTGCTCCCCCCCTATTTGTGGAAAGGGTGCCAATCAAGCAGGCTGCTTTGTCCTGGATGGTGTCAAGCTTATTGAGTGTTGTTGGATTTGCACTCATCCAGGCAAGTGGAGAGCATTTCATCACAGCCCTGACTTGTGCCTTGGGGAGTCAGGAGGTGAGTTACTCACTGCAGGATTCCTAGCCTCTGACCTAATCTTTAGCCCCAGTATTTATATGGCTAGTCCAGTTCAGTTTCTGGTCAATGGTAACCTCGAGGATGTTGATAGTGGAGGATTCAGTGATGGTAATACCATTGAGTGTCAAGGGGCGATGGTTTGATTCTCTCTTGTTGGAGATGGTAATTGCCTGGCACTTGTGTGGCACGAATGTTACCTGCCACTCATCCTGGATATTGTCCAGGTCTTGCAGCATTTGGACATGGACCGCTTCAGTATCTGAGGAGTCGCGAATGGTGCTGCACATTGTGCAATCAGCGAATCAGCGTACATCCCCACTTCTGACCTTATGATGGAAGGAAGGTCATTGATGAAGCAGCTGAAGATGGTTGGCCCTAGGACACTACGCAGAATATATACATTCCAATGAGAAAGAAAAACCCCAAGGGGAAGGCCCGCCATTCATGGTTAACTAAAAAAGTTAAAGACATTGTCAAGCTTAGAGAAAAAGCATATAGTTACACAAAGGCAGGTGGCAGGTCAGAAGATTGGAAAGAATATAAAGAACTGCAAAGAATGACAAAGATTAATGAGGAGGAAAAAATTAGAGTATGAGAGAAAGCTAGCTAGTAATATAAAGATGGATGGTAAGAGTTTCTATATATATTTAAATAAGAAAAGAGTTAACAAAGTGAGCATTGGTCCTATAGAAAGTGCGTCTAAGGAATTGATAATGGAAAGTAGGGAGATAGCAGATGAATTAAACAGATATTTTGCTTCGGTCTTCACTATAGAGGACACAAGTAACATCCTGTAAATAGCTGTTACTCAGGAAATGGTAGGGAGGGAGGAACTTGGGGAAATTACAATCACTAGGGAAGTGGTATTGAGCAAATTGCTGGGGCTGCAGCTGACAAATCTCCAGGTCTGGATGAACTTCAGAAAGAAGTGGCTAGTGAGATAGTTGATGCATTTATTTTAATTTTCAAAAATTCCCTAGATTCAGGGAAGGTTCCATTAGATTGGAAAATAGCAAATGTAACTCCTTCATTCAAAAAGGGAGGGCGACAGAAAGCAGGAAACTGCAGGCCAGTTAGCCTAACATCTGTCATAGGGAAAATGTTAGAAGCCTTTATTAAAGATGTTATTGCAGGGTACTTAGAAAAATTCAAGGCAATCAGGTGGAGTCAACATGGTTTTGTAAAAGGGAAATCACATTTAACCAATTTATTGGAGCTCTTTTGAAGGAGTCACACGTGCTGTGTATAAAGGGAAACCGGTGGATGTACTGTACTTAGATTTCCAAAGGTATTTAATAAGGTGTCACATCAAAGGTTATTGCAGAAAATAAAAGGTCATGATGTAGGGGGTAACCTATTAGCCTGGATAGAAAATTGGCTAGCTAACAGGAAATGGAGAGTAGGCATGAATGGCTCTTTTTCTGGTTGGCAGGATGTGATGAGTGGTGTGCCACAGGGATCTGTGCTAGGGCCTCAACCTTTTACAATTTATATAACTGACTTGGATGAAGGGACCGAAGGAATGGTTGACAAATTCGCTGACAAGACAAATATAGGTAGGAAAGTAAATTGTGAAGAAGACATAAGGAGGCTATAAGGCGACATAGGTTAAGTGAGTGGGCAAAGATCTGGCAAATGGAGTATAATGTGGGAAAATGTGAAATCGTTCAATTTGGCAGGAAGAATAAAAAAGAAGCTTATTATCTAAATGGTGAGAGATTGCAGAGCTCTGAGATTCAGAGGGACCTGGGTGTCCTAGTGCATGAATCACAAAAGGCTAGTATGCAAATGCAGCAAGTAATTAGGAAAGCTAACAGAATGTTATCACTTATTGTGAGGGGAATTGATTACAAGAGTAGGGAAGTTATGCTTCAGTTGTGCAGGGCACTGATGAGACCACATCTGGAGTATTGTGTACAGTGTTGGTCGTCTTCTTTAAGGAAAGATGTAAATGCATTAGAAGCAGTTCAGAGAAGGTTTACTAGACTAATACCAGGAATGGGCAGGTTGTCTTACGGGGAAAGGTTGGACAAGTTGGACAGGTTAGGCTTGTATCCATTGGAATTTAGAAGAGTAAGTGGCAACTTGATTGAAACTTTAAGATCCTGAGGGCTCTTGACAGGGTGGATGTGAAGAGGATGTTTCCTCTTGTGGGAGAATCTAGAACTAGGATTCACTGTTTAAAAATAAGTGGGTGCTCATTTAAGACCGAGATGAGGAGAATTTTTTTCTGAGGATAGTGAGTCTTTGGAACTCTCTTCCTCATAAGGTGCTGGAATATTTTTAAGGCAGAGCTAGATAGATTCTTGATTAACAAGGGGGTGAAAGGTTATTAGGGATAGGCAGGAATGTGGAGTTGAGGTTACAATCAGATCAGCCACGATCTTATGGAATGGCAAAGTAAGGCTTAAGGGGCCAAGTGGCCTACTCCTGCTCCTAATTTGTATGTTTGTATAATGATTGTAAAATTCAATCAACAAGGCCGAGTTTCTGTGACCATATTATTCCAGCTAACCCAATTAACGATTACAAATTCAATCAATTACGATTAGCCCACTAACAGTTGTAAAATGAACAAACAATTTATTGACCCAGAGTGAGACCACACCAATGCTGACTGCGAAAACCCAGGCCAGTATCTCCGTGTGTGATTGGTGTCAAATTTTGTTTTATAATGCTCTTGTGAAGCACCTTAGGACGTTTCATTATGTTAAAGGCTGTATGTAAATGTATGTTGTTATTGTTGACCTCTTGTGGATTGCCACTCTATGCTCCATCCTTGATGGCCTTGCCTTCAGCTATCTAGACCCTAAGCTCTAGAATTTGCTCCGTAAGCCTCCTGCCTTCTTTTCTACTTTCTGTAAAACCTGCCTCTTTAACTAAATCCCAAGGGTCACAAATTCAAAAATTATGAATTCTAGGAGTAGGAAAGTAAGCCGCAGAGAATCAGAGAATTTCTTTACCTGGAGGTTGAAGCGCCACAGATCTTTCCAGCACAGGAGGATGTCATTTGATTTGCTGTTGATTTGATTTGGAAACTATTCCCAATGCCTTCCCCTCTCTTCATAGATTTGTATCTTTCTCTTCAAAATATTTATCTAATTTTCCCTTATAAAAGCTATGGGTCTCTGCCTAAGTCACTCTCTATGACAAAGCATTTTATGTTCCAACAACCCTTTTGTAAAGACGTGTCTCCTAATCTCCCCTTACTCTCTTCATGATTTCAAATTGATTCTTTGAGTTTGATAGATTTTTGATCAACAAGGGATTCAAGGGTTATGGGGGTATAGACAGGAAAGTGGAGTTGAGGCTATAATTAGATCAGTCATGATCTTATGGAATGGCGGAGCAGGCTTGAGGGGCTGAATGGCCTACTCCTCCTAGTTCTTGTGTTTCCTCATCACTGGCTCCATGATCAGAAGATGTGTCATTTCTCTGTTTATTTTGAAATTATTGAGCTTTTTAATAAAGATGTCTGCTAAATCTCCTTCGGTATCTCAAATCTATCATATCGTAAATATAGTTTCCTATAGCCGGCATCACCTCATACTGTATGTTCTCTTTGGCTTTAATAGCCTTTCTATGGGGCCAGTTAGCTCAGTTGGCTAGATGGCTGGCGTGTAGTTCAGAATAACAGCAACAGTGCAGGTTCAATTCCCATTCCAGCTGAGCTAGACTTGGGAGCTGCCTCCTTGCCCTGTCGCTGAGAGTGCAAAGCAATAGCAAATCACTGACATCAACTGCCATGAAAACAGCTCAGGATGAAACATCAGACAATGAGCCAAGGACCTGCCTTTGGATAGCATGCATAATTGAATGAATGAATGAACCCTTTCTATAATGGGGCATCCAAAACTACACACTGTAATTTAACTGTGCATTTAAGAATGTTACCTTCTGTGTATTCATTCAAGGGATGTGGACTAGGCCAGTGTTTATTGACCATTCCTAATTGCCCTTGAGAAAGTGGCGGTGAGCTGCCTTCTTGAACCGCTTCAGTCCCCTTACTCTGATACTCTATGCTCTTAATTATGAAACCACTAAATTAATTTTGTTATTATTGCAGCTACTTGTGCTCGCAGTTTTAAGAATCATGTATTTCAAACCCTTGATATCAATGTTCATCCAAACCCTTCAGTACTTTATCATTAAGGATATGTTCGCATTCCTTGATGTTCTCCCCCCACATTAAATTGCATCTCACGTTCGTTTACCCGGATGTTGAAGAAGTTGCTGATGACTGCGGTTTAAATGGGTTCAAGAAACGATCTGACGCATTTCTGGTTAGATAATGGGTTAATGAAGTGGTGGGTAGATAGAGTCATAGATCTATGAAAAAGATACTGACTGGACCTAATGGCGCTTCTCCACCTGCCTCTTCTAGTTATTTTACCAGTTGATCTTTTCCTCTGAAAATTTGACAATAATCCAGACTGAAACAATGGTGTTAGTGAGGACCTGGTATAAAGCAATAAATGAAAAATGTGGTGCACATAATGGAATAAAATCTGTAATGAAAACCATATGAAATATGTGTGAGTTATTTATGAGGGGAAATTACTTTGGGGTGGAGAGAAGGCAACTGTGTAAGTACAGTCTGCAAGTTGATAAATTGGAATTTGTGATTTAATTGTACAGTAATGAAATCTTAAAGAAGTGAATGGAGCCAAAACTCCATTTTCTTTTTGAAAAGCACAATAAAACCTTTCAAGAGCCCCTTTGAGCTCTCTGAATGAGCTCTTAGTATAGCTTGGATTTTGAGCTGTTTAAAATATGTTTGTTCTGCTCCTGTCTACCATATAGCTTTTGTAAAGTGGGTTGGTTAATGTCATTGAGGAAATGTATGAGATTCTCATACTGTTCGGTCACAGAACTCAAACAGATATAAAACTTTGAGCTGAAGAATGAAGAGAGACGTCCATGGAAATTTGCCGACTTTATAGAATTGATTCTAGAAATGCAACTAGCCCGATTGATTCAAGTTCAATTATAAAGTGTTTTGGAGCATCAGAGTGCTGTGATATGATAGGATGTGATTTTATGGCCATGATCTTCTGTTTGACAAGTTCGTGAAACTTAGCTGTGCTACTAGAGATGTGGGAAAAGTCAGGCATCTCATCCAAGGCAGGAAAATTTGGTTATTTTGTGAGCTTGCTCTGTTGCCTGGTATACTAAAGAGCAGGGGTTCTCAAACTGTGGGTTGCAACTTCTGGTAGAGTCACAGGACCAACAATTGAAGTCTCGAGCTCATCCTCCTCCGAGGCAGCAATGACCACTGTGGAGACGAAACTAGACCCTAAAGGAACTCTTGCAGTGAGCCACTTTGATAAAACTACAACTCCTGGCATGCTCTGCAGTGAAACTCTGGCTGGTTATTGTGAGATCTGCTGGAGCCAGCCTCCATTTTGCTGCTGGTGAATTTGATCGATCCACACGCCTGGGTGCTTGTATTATCGTTCATGTCTTTATTAAGAAAGAGCAGGTTGGTGTAGATTGTTACAATATCGCACTATCAGATTTAAGTTACCAAATAGAGAAGGGTGTAGAAATTCCCTCTCAGTTGCCTGGCCTAGGGGTCAATTCCAGCAAAGTTTAGTTCGAGAAGCCAAGTGGCAGTGACAGGTCCTCAGGTTCCACAGAGTTGGCACAACTCACATTTGTCAGGGGAAATGATCAGGAAAACCCCTTCCAAAAACCCTGCAACTCTGTTTGCTTTCTCCTAAGAGCAAGACACATTAAATGCACATCTCACTCCGGATTGAGATTTGGCTTCAAGTTCATGGTTGGCTAAAAGACCATATGGGTAATTTGATTAAATTAAACTCAAATAATCAGACAAGGCTGGGACAGTCTTTCATTGCAAACGTTCTATTGTATTAATTATTACATTTAAATCAGGGGTTCTCAAACTGAAGCATTACTCATCACTGCTTCCAGAGCCTTCAAAATGATTTTGTATCTCCTTCTCCCCTTTCCCCGCTCTCACAACTCTCTCCCCTCCTTCTGCTCTCTCAACTCTCTCCCCTGCCCCACTCTCTCAACTTTCTTTCCCCCATGTCCCACTCTGTCTCCTCTCTCCTCTCCCCCATTCTCTCAACTTTCTCTCCTCCTCCCACTCTCTCAATGCTCTCCCCTCCTCCCGCTCTCTCAACTCTCTCCCCCTCCATCCTGTTCTCACAATTCTCTCCACCTCATGTTCTCACAGCTCTCTGCCCTCCTACAACTCCCCGCCCCCTCCCCGGTCTAAAACTCTCCCCCCTCTGCACATGTAGGACTTGAATTATGAGTTCCATCTGTTCCCTTATCATGATCCTGATTTTTTTTTAAATTATGGGATGTGGGCATCGTTGACTGGGTCAGCATTTATTGCCCATCCCTAATTGCCCTTGAGAAGGTGGTGAGCTGCCTTCTTGAAGCACTGCTGTCCCTGTGGTGTGGATACACCGCAGTGCTGTTAGGAAGGGAGTTCTAGGATTTTGACCCAGCGACAGTGAAGGAACTGTCCAAGTCAGGATGGTGAGTGACTTAGAGGGGAACTTCCAGGTGCTGGTGTTCCCATCTGTCTGCTGCCCTTGTCCTTCTAGATGGTAGTGGTCATGGGTTTGGAAGGTGCTGTTGTAGGAGTTTTGGTGAATTCCTGCAGTGCACCTTGTGGATGGTAGATGTCAATCATTAATTTAATTTTCTCATTGTGAACTGATAGCTTGATGTCTCTGCCACACGTCACCTGTACACACAACATACATGGGCACCTTCTCAGGGGCTGGTTATAGAATTTCTGTAGGTAGGAGAGTTGCCTTCACTTCCAGCCCCTGTAAATTGGAAGGTGGTGTGGAGGGAGCTGAAGGAGGGACTGTAGAATTAGAAAAAAATAATAATGAGCCTTGATGCATTCTATTTAGAAATAGAAATGCCAGTGATAATTGTGCATAGATTTTTATCTACTTGATCTACAACAGGGAAAGTCTTCTGGTGTTGCGGGTGAGACTTATCACTGGGGCAGTGTAGGTGTAGAGTAAATCTCCTATCTTCTGACGGGAGTTCTTGATGCTGATGCTGGGTGCCTAATGTCGAGAGGGTTCTGTTTATAAAACTCATTCCTCGCCTTGATGGACTTTTTTTTAATGCGGCCAGTATAAAGCAATCTTAAAAAAAATTCACAGGTAAAACACATCAGTTTTGCAGCTGTAAAAGAGTTTTGTTGTAATAAAATTCAAGAGTTTGAGATAGTCGCAGCTGTTTAGTGACATGTTACTGTTTGGAGGCAGTAGCTGTGAGCCAGGTATTTCCCTATCTAGAAGGAGGGGGCATCATCTCTATGCTAGAGATTTATAACTTTTGATAGATGGTTTAGATCAGCATTGGGTGAGGTCTGGGAGTAGGACCCAGAATGGCAAACAAGGAAGAGAAATTTGTAAAACGATTGTATTACACTTCATGATATGTACTTATATCTTACAGTGCACCATTTATCTGATGCTGACTGGAATATAGAGAAAGGCCACTGTGAAAAATAAAACTAAAGTTTTATTCAAACATTCCTGAAACAGAACGCAGTTTGACCTGTGCTGGATTAACAATTGCCTTTCACACTTCACATAAACAGGAAACATCCCTTCCACGTGCACCCTTCATTTCCCCCATCCCCCTATACCACGCTGCACCACCTCCGCCCCCCCCACCAACCGTCCAAAACTACCACCAGTACTCCATTTGACACAACTGGAGAATTTCCATTTGACACAAGTAAAAACAGTAACACAAAGCTCACATTGATCAAGCAGCACTAGCAAGCTGTGAGATTGACTGCAGTTTGGAAGGCAGACATGCATGATTATTTTTCAATCAGTTGCATTTACAGTACAATTAATTCCATTCACAAAATAATTGGGACATTAAGTATTAAGTGACATCTCAAATGTTTATTTTCCTGTAATATTTG
Organism: Cetorhinus maximus; assembly: GCF_964194155.1. Taxonomy (NCBI): domain Eukaryota; kingdom Metazoa; phylum Chordata; class Chondrichthyes; order Lamniformes; family Cetorhinidae; genus Cetorhinus; species Cetorhinus maximus. The sequence goes on from NC_135895.1 coordinate 34,870,307, forward strand.
GGTATCAATTTATAATTTGCACTAAGTAATTCTGCATATATAGAATATATAATAGATATATTGGTGTGTTTCCAGTTGGAAACATAACTTGTGGTTAAGATGTTAACAAAACGCTTGAACTTCCCTGCTGCTTTGCCTTACTACCTTGTAGTACACTTCACGTATCCCTTGAGTAGACTTTGACTTTGGTGGTTTTGTAGAACAGGTGAATTGGCAGCCTGTTTTACATCTCTCCCAAAAAATGGAAAAAAAATTAGGAGTAACGTAAATTGGATTGCTGATTCAGTATCACTTGTTTTACACTATCACAAAGCAACAATTGCTTCTCATCCTGCCTGCGGCCCTTTACTTATGGAATTTCCCAACAATGTACCCTTGGTCTCTTCCTCTAATCTTCCATCCACTGCCCCTTGGTAATACAATCTGAAGACATGCTGTCAGCTTTTACTGATGTGTTGATGTGGTGGCCTTCCTTTTAAGATGATGGTTTGCTCTGTGGTGGTCAACTCTGTGTTAAGCATTGCCTCATGTGGCTCAGGAACCCAAATGCATTTGCAGCAGAGGAAGGGAGTGGCCTGACAAGGTACACAATTCACTGGCCTCTATTTTCTTTGGGCCTCCACAGCCAGCTGAGCTTTTTGGTCTGGATTTTCGCTCCCAAGGCGGGTAGCGCAAGTCAGGAAATTTTTAGAATTGCCATACCCACCTTGAGATAAACTCACCAGAATGGCAGGATTTTCACTCTTGGGGGGTGGTGGCGGGGGGGCCAGGTACAGGGGGAGGTACAGGATGGATTCGGGCCCAGCATCCCTGGACCTAAATCAGAGGTGACCAAAGGGGCTGCCAAGTACTGAGGCAGGCTGTTTAAAAGGCACACCTCAGTCCTCTGGGACTTGGTCCCAGTTGTTTTGTTAAATATTAGGCCCTCTAGCCCTCACCCATCTCACCCCTGCATCTAAACTCATGCCAACCCACCCGCCACCTTTTGCCCTTACACCCTCCATGCCAACTCGCCCAGCATCCACAATGGACAGACCTCAGGAACCATGTCGAGATGAAATGTGAAAAAGGTCTACGTATCTATTACAGCCTTTACTATAGTAAAAAAAACCTCCCATTCATGAAAGCCCACTCAAAACATTTAAATCCCCTCAAGTACTTAATCTCTTAAAAAATAGTATTGTATTCGTAACCCCACATCAAAGACAGTTAATCCTTTAATAACCTATTTGAGCTGTCAATCAAACTGTGAATTTAGGATCTCCTACTGAGACCCTGTGTAGAAAGCACCCAAGCATTAATAATGACATAATGATAGCCTTTGGAATAATGTCAACAAACAGTTATTGTAACTGCTAGATCAGATTTTTTTCAACTCTCACTTACACAGGCAGTCTGTCTTTTTTAGTTTGTAAAGGGATGGGGTTTTAAATGCCTCCACAGCTTGACTGTTCTGCAGACCTCATCTGCCCTTCATGAATATTTACATCTAATTCATGGCTCCCACACAGTGGGTTAAGGCTCTTGCTACAGAGAAAATGGGATCTGTTTGAACTTGGAACTGGGTTCAAATGGCCTTGCTAAGTTTGGATTTCCCCCGTGTGAGTCACTTCCCATAACCTTTCCCCCACAGACAAAAATAGGATCTGTCGGAAATCTGGTGGGACTTCCAGATCTAGGTCCTGTCTGCCATTTTTAAAGAATTCTTGACAACTCTACAAAAATGTGGGCCTTTGTTTCTGCTCGCCTTTTCCAATGCCCTTCCAAACAGTCAGCCTCCAGGTGTCATAGCCATTAGCGACTGTCTCCCAATTGTCAGTATCTGTCATCATCGCATTTAGTTTGCAGGTATCCTTGTAGTGGAGGTTTGGGTGCCCAGGAGGTTGTGTCCCACTGGCCAATTCACTATACAAAAGGTCTTTGAGTATATGGCTATCATCCATCCAATGAATGTGGCTGAGTCAGCGCAGACATCGTTGGCTTAGCAATGAGTGTATGCTGATGAAATTAGCACGCTGCAGGATTTCTATCTTGGTGTCCTTGTCCTGCCAAGAGATGTCAAGGATATGATTAAGACAGCAAAGTTGGAAACTCTTTGGCCTTTTCTCCTGTCTAGCATATGTTGTCCAGGTCTCATCAATGTAGAGTAGAGCACTGAGATTGCAGGTTTTGTAGACTCAGTTGGTGTTTTCAGTCAGGTTGCTGTTGTTCCACATTCTCTTACTTAGCTTGGACATAACAGCTGCAGCTTTTGCAATGTGTGTGTGTGTTGATTTTAGCACCAAGTGACAGATTTTTGGTGATTGCGGAGCCTAGATATGTGAAGCTATCAACAGCCTCCTGTATCACATTATCAGTGCTGACATATGGCGGTATGGCAACCTCCTGGACTGATATTTGGCTTCCTGATGGTGATGGCCAAACTAAACTCTGCAGGCATGACAGTGTCTGTCCATTTGCCGCTATAGGTGCTCCTCAGTATGGATATTAGTGTGGCATAATCAGCTTGGAGCAGCTCTCTGATGAGGACTTGGTGTACCTTTTGTCTTGGATCTTGGGTGAGCAAGGCTGAACAGCTTTCTCTCCATCTAGTATGTAAGTAGACACGCTCTGTAGATGACCTGAAAGCATACGACAGCAGCAAAGAGAAACACATGTCAATGAGCGTGGATACCAGAACACAATCCTGTTTGACTCCACTGGGGATCTCAAAGGGTTCTGATGTTGCCCCACCATAGCTGACCTTGCCCATCATGTTGTCATGGAAAGAGGAGATCACATTGAACAGCTTCGGTGGGTAGCCAGTTTTCTCCAACAACTTAAATTGACCGCTTCTGCTCACATGGTTGAATGCCTCGGCATATAGTGGTCTCCTTTGTCCAAGGCAATTCTTTTTCAGCTGCTGGACTGAGGGGACACAGTGGCATAGTGGTAATATCACTGGGCTAATAATCCAGATGCCCAGGGGACATGGGTTCAAATCCCACCATAGCAGATGGTGTCCAAATGGACAGCAACGGTTCAAGAAGACGGCTCACCACCACCTCCTCAACAATAATTAGGGATGTGCAATAAATGCTGGCCCAGCCAGCAACGCCCACATCCCTGTGAACGAAGTTTTAAAAAATCATGTCAGTTGTAGATCTTCCAGTTCTGAAACCACACTGGGATTCGGGATAGATGCATATATAAAAACAAAAAACTGCGGATGCTGGAAATCCAAAACAAAAACAGACACAGAAATACCTGGAAAAACTCAGCAGGTCTGGCAGCATCGGCGGAGAAGAGCACAGTTGACGTTTCGAGTCCTCATGACCCTTCAACAGAACTAAGTAAAAATAGGAAAGGGGTGAAATATAAGCTGGTTTAAGGCGGTGGGGGAAGGAGGGGGTGTTGTTGGGACAAGCAAGCAGTGATAGGAGGAGATAACCAAAAGATGTCACAGACAAAAGAACAAAGAGGTGTTGAAGGTGGTGATATTATCTAAAAGAATGTGCTAATTAAGAGTGGAGAGCAGGACAAGCAAGGTACAGATAGCTCTAGTGGGGGTGGGTGAAATAAGACTAAAAAGGCATAAAAGATATAGATAAACAATGGGTGGAATACATTTAAAAATGATGGAAATAGATGCGAAAAGAAAAATCTATATAAATTATTGGAAAAAACAAAAAGGAGGGGGAAGAAACGGAAAGGGGGTGGGGATGGAGGAGGGAGTTCAAGATCTAAAATTGTTGAACTCAATATTCAGTCTGGAAGGCTGTAAAATGCCTAGTCGGAAGGTGAGGTGCTGTTCCTCCAGTTTGCGTTGGCTTGCTGCATTGTTCCAGTGAAGCTCAAGGACAGACATGTGGGCAAGAGAGTAAGGTGGAGAATATACAACACCTGCCCCTTCACTTCCTCTCTCCTCACCGCCCAAGGGCCCAAAGGTCTGTCCGCAAGCATTACCCAGACCTCCCTGTCGCTTGCAATTTTAACACTCCACCCTGCTCTCTTGCCCACATGTCTGACCTTGGCTTGCTGCATTGTTCCAGTGAAGCTCAACGCAAACTGTAGGAACGGCACCTCATCTTCCGACTAGGCACTTTACAGCCTTCTGGACTGAATATTGAGTTCAACAATTTTAGATCTTGAACTCCCTCCTCCATCCCCACCCCCTTTCCGTTTCTTCCCCCTCCTTTTTGTTTTTTCCAATAATTTATATAGATTTTTCTTTTCCCACCTATTTCCATTATTTTTAAATGTATTGCACCCGTTTATCTATACCTTTTATGCGCTTTTAGTCTTATTTCACCCCACCCCCACTAGAGCTATCTGTACCTTGCTTGTCCTGCTCTCCACTCTTAATTAGCACATTCTTTTAGATAATATCACCACCTTCAACACCTCTTTGTTCTTTTGTCTGTGACATCTTTTGGTTATCTCTTCCTATCACTGCTGCTTGTCCCAACAACCACCTGCCCCCTTTCCCCACCCCCAAACCAGCTTATATTTCACCCCTTTCCTATTTTATTTTTACTTAGTTCTGTTGAAGGGTCATGAGGACTCGAAACGTCAACTGTGCTCTTCTCCGCCGATGCTGCCAGACCTGCTGAGTTTTTCCAGGTATTTCTGTTTCTGTTTTTGTTCGGAATAGATGCATTCAGTCAAGATCTGCAGCCTGACAAGGGCAACATAGGCAAATGTGTGTTAATGACACAGTTTTACTTCTTGACTCTTCCATTGCCTTGCTACTTGTCTAATATTCAGTATTGGATGAGCTACAATTTTATCCAGTCAAATGTTAGGCAGACTTCAGCTAATCTAAAACTCTGCTACCCCATCCTATCTCACACCAAGTCCTGCTCACCAGTCACCCCTGACCTCCCTTGTCTACATACTCCCAACCCCACCAACTTACAGTTCTCATCCTTGTGTTTAAATCCCTTCAAGGACTTGTCTTTCCCTATCTTTGTAACTGCCTTCAACTGTACAACATCTCCAGAACTCTGTTTCTCTAACCTTGGCCTCTAGGGCATCCTTTCTTCCTTTGCCCTACCATTAGCAGCCATACATTCAGTTAAGTCCCATTCTTCAAATTCCCTCCTTAATTTTCTCCATTTTCCCCCCCTCCCTCACATCCCTTAAAACCCACCTCTTTGACCAATCAGTTAGTCACACCACCTAATATCTCCTTTCTTTTCTTGCTTGTTTGATTGTCTCTGTGGAGCACCATGGGGTGCTAGCTATGTTAAATACACTATATAAATGCAAATTGTTCATGCTAAATGGAAAAATTATACACCAGTTCAGTATATAAAAAGGAAGTGCTAAACAAAAAGTGGATTATGTTAAAGTTGAGAAAGTTGCCTTTTAGTTTGGTATGGATAGCAAGAGATATGAAACAATGGTGATCTAATTGAATAGGGGAACAAGTTTGAGGGGCTGAATGGCCTGCTCCTGTTCTTATGTTCCTATTTTAAATTGAGAACTTAAAATGTCTGAAGTCAACTTAAAGCCGAGCATGAAGTGCCAAGGGTATGATGTCTTAAAAACATATTTTTGCCAAGTGTTCTAAGTTCAAGACAGTTCTTAAGTAAGTAGAGTACAATCTGGTTGACAGTGAAAGTTTCATAGTCTTTTTGAGCATTAAAAGTGTAATTTGAAACTGGGAGCTGCTCTCTTGATGTATCAGGAATGCTGTGATGATCTGTAAAGTTTGAGTAAGCATCCTTCCCTGGGATGGATGTAAGGTTTTTTCCAACTGTCTTTCCTCTCCTTTTGGACATTTTATTGGATTTCTCTTTCTGGAATTTTACTTGAAGTTGGTCCAACCTTTTACCATTTGGATCTTTTTAACATAGTTATTGTTGTCTGGGTTGGATTTTAATCAAAGTCCAAGAAATAAAGTTTCCTCCATAATGTATTTTATTGGTTTAAATCCTAAATAAAGTATTTTTTAAAACTGTTGCCTTGTATTTCATTTGGAAGGAATGGAAATGCATTGACAAACATGCTCTGACCACATCAGTAAATGTTGGGTTAATGGCGACATAGTTACATGTACATGACAACTAATAGGAGTTATTGAATGAAGGGATTTGTATGAGATCAATGTATTTTTTCACAAACAGTTTTACAAGGGAGCACTGAGGGAGAGCATGTGTGTTGGGTGAGAGGCTCAGGGGATAGAGGAGGGAAATGAGAGAGATAAAGGGGAGAGTGAGAAAAGGCAATGATAGGGGAAGAGTGGGAGAATAGAGTTTTCCCCCACCCTCTGTCACCACACGAAGTTTTTTTGATTTAAGACAAAATGCTCGTAGGTTATGTTCTTTATAGTTTCATTTACAGAGTTTAATTTGCCTATGGCTTCACTGAAGCTCTCTCAAATTGCATTTTACCCTTTGATCTATATTGCATGCTTTTCTTTTTATAGTGAATTGTTTTGTTTGATGTTTTTCCAAAAATAAACTAAATCATTGTACCCCTTTGCCCAAGTGGAGTTTTCTCGCAAGATGATTCTGACTTTCCCTTTGTTTCTAGAAATCTACATCAGCTAATGAGTTATCTAACTGGTCCATATCTGGAGGAAATTAGATACAAAGGACTGTGGATTTGAAATGTCAGATAGGGCATCAAACTCAAAATTGCAATTATGATGATACTTTAAATGAATAGTTAATGGCGGTTTATTGGTAGATTGTAGCCCAAAATCTGTGCTCAACCCGGTCACATCTCCAGTGCAACTGTCAAAGGAGGGCTTAAAAATGAGTTGGAAGCTGGGTCCTCATGATTCTGCCTTGTTCACTCCAAATTTCCGGAACTTCTTCATGACAAGACCAACTAATATCCTTAACCCTTTCGGGCAAAGGCTGTTTACCTCAAATATGCTGATAACCTTGTTTGCAGATTTTGGATAGGATTTGTGTCTTTGTCTGCATGCACACTTAAAATCTGCAATTCTACCACCAGAGCAGGCTGATTGCAATTTTGAGCTCCAACATGTTTCTCAGTTATATAGTTAATAGAACAGGTGCAATCAAGTGTTCTGTACAAAATTAAAATAAACTGAAACTATGGCCTCAAGCTCATTATTCAACTGTGTATTATCAATTAGATGTCTGTCTGATTATCCACAGCAGCACCTTTGACAGTCAACATGGAATCAGATCTAGAATAATCAGCTGCAAGCACGAAGTATAAATCTGTGTCGCTGCCTACTGCTCCCTCACCTTCTATCAAAGACAAAAAAAGATCCTTTTGAAAAGTTTTTTTTCAAAAAATGCTGAATTTAGGTGGAAAAGATCAGCCAGTTTGAGCTGGAACACCACTAGTGGAAACACCTATATATTTATCTTGTCAAATCCTTTCGTAATTTCAAAGCCCTGTATTCGGTCACCCATCAGCCTTCCCTTTGCTAGAGAAAACCCCAGCCTTTTCAGCCTTCCCTGATTGTTATAATCTCTCAGCTCTAGTGTGATTCTTTGTAACTGTACCTTTGCCAGTGCTTCTTGTAATGTAGTGACCAGAACTCTTTAAGTGTGGTCCAACCAAGGTTCCATACAAGTTTAACATAACTTCCCAGCTTTCCAATTCTGTTCTTCGGGAAGTTAACCTCCAGTGCTTCATTTGGATTATTCATGACCTTTTAAACTTATGTTGCCCCTTTTAATGATTTGTGAAGGTGTACCCCTTTTGTTCCTTTACCCCATGTTGCCTTCATACAACCGAGTCCGAGGGCTCTCAAATGCCTCGATCCTCTATCTTATTGACAAAGTAGCCAGAATAACTGTACCCATTAAGCTTTAAAAAAGAGAAAGGAAGCCAGTTATTTCATGCTAAGGACTTGTGATTGGCAATCAGAAACTTACAAACATTATTTCATCTGCATGGCTCTCTGATCCAACAATTAAACTTTGCTTGGCAGAGATTTCTGAAAGGAATAGTTTTACTTCAGCAGCAAACTAATATATTGCATGGTATCATGTTCCTTTGCTTATAAAACAACATAATTTGCTGTGCGCAAATTAGTGGGAGATTTGCCAGTGCATGTAAAAGCTGGCTGTGTATGAAGTTTCATGACTTGAAACTTGTTTTGGGTTTGAATGATGATTGCTAATCATATTGATTTATATGTTGCCATCTTAAGTCCATGGATGAGATTACAATTTACAACAAAATGCAATACAATTTTGCTTCAACCATGTGAACACAGAAATCTGCTGAACATCACCATCTGTCATGGCCCCAACATTCAGTAAATCAAACTCCAAAAATAGAATAAATCAACAAAATGATCTACTACATAGAATAATGTAGCCTGGTCTGTGTCTGAGTACACAAATCAGATCATGTTTAACAAAAAAACTGCTGGAGCTAAATTCCTCTGACTTATGATGCCATGTGACTCTTCGATATGTTATTAACTGATAGCATGCCCAGACTCTGTTAACTGATGTGTCATCGTCTTGGTTCACCATTATTCTCTATTTTTTCATTAATTGCTGCAATAAGCTCCTTATTTGTTTATAGCTTTTAATATCGATCTCAATTTTAGGTGGCCACTTTATCGGAAATATGGCGATTGATGAGAGCGACCAGATTGACAGTCTTTCGATCACAAGTCTCACATGCAGTCCTACCAGAGGCACCTGCCATCAAGGATCTGCTTCGACAAGAGATTCAGCTTCTGCTTTTAAATATTCAAAAGAAAGCTCACAAGGAAGGCAGGTAGAGTATTCACAAGATTGTTTTATTCTGTGTGTTTGGCAAAATCTTATAAGAATGGTGAAGATACTGGTTTGGTGTTCTACTCAAGTAGTGTTGTGTGATATGACAGGAGACACAACTTACCACCCTCTGTCGATGTGAGAACATGCCCAGATTAGCAAAAAGGTTCTTGCAAATATCTCCACCTTTTAGCCTATTTCGATCCCTTCCCCCCCCCCCCCCAACCCCCACCCCACTAGGGCCATCTGTCACTTGCTCATCCTGCTTTCTACCCTTAATGTCACCGTTAGCACACCCTTTAGCTAATATTACCACCGTCAACACCCCTTTGTCCTTTTGTATTTGGCAATCTCTCCATTGCCTCCACCTATCACAGGCCCTCTATCCAGCTCCACCTGTCCCCACCGCCCCCACCCCCTTAAACAGCTTATATTTCACCTCATCTATTTCTCTTCAGTTCTGATGGAGTCATACGGACTTGAAACTTTAATTCTGTCTTCCTCTCCACAGATGCTGTCAGACCTGAGTTTTTCCAGCTATTTTTGTTTTTGTTTCAGATTTCCAGCATCCGCAGTATTTTGCTTTTATCTTGCAAATTCTTAATGGCCTCAATGTTGAGGTGTATGGGAGTTGTACAATGTTTTTTATTTTGGATAAGTATAACTGACTCTGCTGAGAATAAAGGAGAACTGGCTTTTTGAAACTTGTGATCAAAATTGGAAGGAAACTGAAATTTCTGCAAAAATGCGTTCAACCCTGGCATTTGTGTCACAACCTTCAGGAGTGGAGTGAAAAAATAATAAGAAAAGATAACTCTGTTTAAGAATATGATTAGAAGAGTGTAAAAATAGACACAGAGGATCAAGTAACATACAGAATAGAGCAATTTCTGATCTATTGGACCTATGGATGTGCCATCAGTAGAATGCAGCTGATTAATGGTGAAGAATAATATCCTGAAGCCTTGCTTTATAGTTGAAGTGCAGTGATAAGTTTCATGTAGCTTAATCTTTTTGGAGGTTCTTCTTATCGTGTCCACGGACAGTCTATACATGGCCCAGCCAGAACTGGACACATTTTTGCATCTTGTTGTTGAATTCAGCAAGATCTGCAACAGTGCAGAGTTCCTCTAGCGATAGGCATTGCAGGAGATGTTGCATAGTCTGTGGCTCAGTTCCACATTCACAAGTTGTCAGGCTGGTTGTATATACCCATTTGCTTAGTGACACCTTTGAACGACCTACACCAGTCCTAAGTCTGTTAAGGCACTTCCAGGTTGCCCAGTTGCAATTAGCTTCTGGGGGAAGACTTTCATCCAGTAGAATTTCCATCACTGGGGGTTGTTCGAGACTGGTGAGCTGGTCTTTCCACAAGGCGATGCGGGCTTCAGATGGGGTTGCTTGTAATGGAACAACACTGTTCATGAAGCTCTTCCTTGACTTTAGGCGGCTGGGTGTAGGTGTATGACCATGTAGAGGGTGCCTCTCATCTGATGTTTGACAGAGTTGCTCTTTCTTGCTGGCTACCATTCTTCTTATATTAGGGGGAGCGATACCCACCAGGATATATAGGCTGTTGGTTTTAAACAACCTGTGATAAGTCGGCAGCTTGCATTCAGAACGGCATCCATCTTCTTAGCATGAGTAGATCTTTCCCATGCAGGGCAGGTGTATTTGGCAGTGGAATAGCAAAGAGCAAGTGCACTGGTTCGCAATGTTTTCGAGCTTGCTCCCCATTTGTGTTAGAGAGTTTATTCAGGATGTTGTTTCGTGTGCTCACATTTTGGAGGTACAACCATACCTATGTCACCCATAGGAGATTGATGATAGGGTGGGACTTGTTAGGCCAATTCACTTTTTCTAGTTCGACACACTGTTCTGCTTTTAATGTTGATAAATTAATAAGGTTTTACACATATAAGGAGGCCAAGTACTGATGATTAGTGATTCAGGTATTCAATGCTTTAACCTTTTGTCTTGAAGAAACCACTGATCCTGAATCTTGCTGTGGAGGTGCTTCTCTGTGAATCTGCAATGTTCATTTCTTCTAACCAAAACTCTGAGATTCCTCACTGCTAGTAGGTCTCCAACTCTAATCCAGTCCCCCTATCCACACACACGTGCACACGCTTACGCACTTAGTTCTGTGTTGTGGCTAATGCCTGAGAAGTCTGCTTTAAACACTTAGGACTCTTGTATCCAGAGAGAGAAGTGATCTTTATACCATAGATTCACATTGGCTTACAACCTGGGTTTTAGAGATGAAGGATCAGTGTGTCCAATACTGTCAGACTCCCCAGACCTAGATTCACTGATCTTGCCAATCTTGCTACTTGTTTAAAGCCCAAGTATTAATGCAGATCAGGACAACATTTGTACAATTGTGCATCCGTGTAACGAATGCATGGATTGATAGATGAAGATTCATAGGGGGAAGATTCATTGAAGATGAAGTCTGGCACAGACACAACGGGTGGAATTCTCCTGTGCCCCCGCTGGTGGAATCAATGGCGGATTGGGGGGGGGAAGAATTTGGTGGGAGGCCCAAAAATTAGTTTTACGCCGGCATGAAATGACGGCGGGATCTACCGAATTGCGATTCCCGCCAGAAGCCAGCGTGAACTAATTTACATCTCGCTAATGGGATGATGATGAAGGCCCGACCAGAATCTTAGCCCCAACCCTCCCACGCTCGATTCTCTGCAACGCCCGTGGGAATACACACCAGTCTAGAACACATCTGGACCAACGTGGCATGCAAAAATAACGACTTAACTTAAGAAGACCTTGGTCAGTTCGCAGACATCTGATAAGAAGATGGAGGCCTCCAGCTACCATACCCTGGAGCACCTCATGCAGCACAGGGTGGGTGGAGCTTCATCCATGTGGATGCTCCGCAAAGCAGCTTCCAGAAGGTGGGAGTTCTCCATGCAGAAACCTCGCTCAACCTTTGGACCTTCTTCCAGGGACATCACTCAAGCTTTGGACATTATTCCAGGGACTTCGCCATGTACAGATTGTCAAGCTGCAAGTGGAAGGCAGTAGGAGATACTATTGGGCGGCGAGGGTCTGTTTTGGGGGGGCGGGTGTGATTAAAGAAGATGAAGAGAGGACTGCAGAAGTGGTGGGGGGGTTTGCGACCTAGAGGGGGGCATTGGCGGGTGGGGGTATTGGAAAGTGTATTACACGGGTGTTATAAGGCAGCAGAGGGAAGGGTGCGAACGACTGTGTTGCTGGTCGGGTGGGTATGTCCAGGTGTGAGGGGTATGGTGGGGTGTGCCCAGGTGTGAAGGGGCTTGGGAGTGTTCCCAGGTGTGAAGGGGCATGGGGTGTGCCTAGGTGTGAAGAAGCATGGGGGAGGAAGTGTCCAGGTGTGAAGGGGCATGGGGGGCTGTCCAGGTGTGGAGGGGCACGGGTGGGGTGGAAAGGGTGTTCACATGTGGAGGGGCATGGTGGGGGGGGTAGAACAGTGTCCAGGTGTGAAGGGGCTCACAGGGAGGGGTCAGTAGAGTCAACTCTTGTCTCCTGGGGAACGAACTGAGGCGAGGTATGAGGGAATGATGAATGTTACAGGGGGCAGAGGGAGCCAGTAGGGTGGGAAGGTGAGGGTGCGATGGTGTCCCGTGGAGGGGAGGTGAGGGTCATTGGTGGAGATGCGTAGATACACTTGGACTTGGGGGTGGGCAGGGGGAATGCGGGCAGGTCAATGGTTAATGGGGGTTGATTCTCAGGAGGAAGGGTATGTGACGAGAGCATAATAAATTTCATAATATTTTTCTGGTTTATTGTGAAGTAGGTTTATGGGGGTAAGTGTAGTTGGGTCTGCCTGAATGATTTAATTACATTTGGAGTCAAGTAGACTGCTAGCTTTAAATCATCAAAAGAAGCTAGGTGTTTTACATGCTAATGAGTAAATATGGATGCTGGCTTAGCAGGTAAGGTGTGAAGGGAATTTATATTTTCAGATAAATGAAGAGATTTGGATTTCAAATGGATCTTAGTCTGTTTACAACTAGCCAGATAAGTAGGGTTAAGGAGTGTGTTTATTTTTCCAAAGATTACAGACAATATTGTCAACATGAAAGTTTTTATATTATGAGGAAGATACAGTTTCAAAGACATATGGAACAATAGAATTTACATATTAAAAATAGACAAACATGTATAAAGGACAATGAAAGGCTATGTGGAAGAAGACCATGTAAGATCTAACAGGAGTGTGTGAAATAGCCTTAATGAAGCCTCTAGCTGTTTGTGCATAAGTCTTTTATATAATGAGGCGAGAGTGAGTGACAGCACGAGCTGCCTCCAACATGGAGGCGCACTTAGCCCTCAAGTTGCTATACCATGCATGGATCCTTACTGGGTGGAGGCCCAGATCCAAGCTCCCCATTGCCAATTGCCTGGTCCTGCTCCATGCCTGCCAGCTGGGCTGCCCTCTCTTCGAACTCTGTGAGAGCCCTCAGATTTGGGCCCCCCTCCAATCTTCTCACGTTCTCGACGGTTGTGACTCAACTTCTCCTGCTCAAAGACAACAGAAAAGATGGGTTTGAGAGGAATTATATATTGCATCCATTTGTACATTGCAATTTCACGTTCATTTCTCATACTTCCACTCTTAAGATAACCCATTGGATTGTGTGGCACAGCTTAGTCCTGGATGGAAGAATTCCAGCCAATGAATCAAATAGCTGCCTTCTGCGCAATACATTTTCCATGCCTCTATGTTGAACTAGTTTGAATATTTGATATTGGGACATAAGTTGCAATAAGTCTTGATAAATGAATATTTTCTAATTAGCAATTGACTAGAATTATTTAAATTATGGCAGAAACTATCAAAGAAGAAATGGAATGTTTTTAACGATGCATTGTGCAGGGTACAAACTAAATATGTCTTATAGAAGCAGAGCTTAAAATCAAAACCAAGATCTAATGGTTAAATTGGAAGACTAAGGTGCACTGGTGTTTTGTTCATTGATTCATCGAAGTGCAGATGCATTTCTTCTCCAAGAATGCAAGGTGCCCTAAAATATCCTCAAGTACCTTCTAGTTCAAGTGGTGTTGGGAAATGTCATAGAGAAGATTTGTCTAAAATCCTGTGAACAATCAATGTGTGTATGAGGAAAGCTGGAATAGAACATAAATACATGACAACAACATTTTTAAAGAAAAAAACTGAATTTCTTATTTGATGTGTCTCATTTTTGCTGTGTTCTATAATTTTGAAAAAATAAGTATCCAGACAGTTAGTTTGAAGTACTGCAGAACACACATTGCACTACAGTGGTTCTTGTTCATTTGCAGCAAGACATTATTTTTCCTTTGAGTAGTAATGCAGTCTGAATCCTTTATCTTTAATTATCAGCAAGAAACTTGCACTGAACTATTCTTGTAGGTTAGAAGATTAATAAATACGAAAATGCTTTGATGGCTGTACCAGGATTTAAAGGATTCTTTTTTTATGTGTTTGTCTCTATAATTTGGGAGGGGAAACAAATGCCCTCCTACTTTTAGTCTGCACTCTTTGGCTTTTTCTAATGATAATAGTGAAGAAATTTTTTCAATCACTGAGTGAAAGAGAACATTTAAATCAGAATAAAAACTAACTTTAGTTAACCCTTTCTAATCCATCACTGGGGAAGAATCACGTTTCAGGATTAGTAACTTTTGCTTATAATCCACAATTTTTCAGGGGTATATCAAGTAACTTTGAAAAGGGCAATGGATAAATACTTGGAGGGGAAACATTACTGGCCTATGGGGAAAGAGCAGGGGAGCAGGACTATTTGGATAGCTTTTCATAGAACCAGCACAGACATGATGGGCAGAATTACCTCCTTCTGTGCTGCATTATTGTGATTCTACTTTAGCTGCTTAAGAAGAGGACAGCCAGCCTGCATCTTGACACATGCTGTTAACCAAATGACAAGCACATGAACAGAAAGGAAATAACTCATTCACATCCTCCACTGTGACCCTCAGACCTTCAACTGCATAAAGGCCGGTAGCCTGAAATGTGTAGAAATTAGTAATAATAATTGCTGAAAGTCTTAAGATTTAATTTGTCCTGCAACAAATTTACTGTTCGTGTTTTTTGAATCCTTGTATCTAGACCTGTTGGGATGCAGTAATTATCAGATGTGGGAAAGATTCTCTTTGTGGTCACTTGAATTTAGTTGTAAACGAGTTCTTCATAAACAGGCTAATGATTTACCTTATGCAAACTGAGTGGAAGAAATTTCTTCCCTTTCCCCAGACTCCCCCCACCCCACTTCGCCAAAGGTGGCAAATTCCCTAGTAATTAAATAAAAATGGTGAGCCAGCTGGGAGAAACAACTCGGATATTTAGCAATCACGTCCTGAAGTTTTCTCTCAGGCTGCTGATGGGTAAATATTGATTGCTACTTCCACAGCTATTTTGCAATTCATGTACATAATTAGTATTGTGCCACGAGCATACAGCGGTGTTAACTGGAATCCTGAGTATATCTGGGCAGAACAATGTCAGTTGACTCAGCATCAAAGGGTAAGCCAGTTAAAAGTTTTAACAAAAACAGATCTGACATTGTGCTCATAATATTTATAAGACTTCAACTGGATTGGGGAGGAAAATATTTATAAATAAAAACTCTCATAGGTCAGTAGAATATTAACCGTTTTTCTTTTCCTTTTGTCAACTATGCTTTTTAAAGGTGGTTAAAATTGGAGGCTAGAAAGTCGTTGCATCAATGTGCTGCCTGCACCTGAAATTGCCTATTGTACCTGAACATACAGTCATTGACTGAGATAGATAGGTGACTTTCAGAACATTTTCTGCTGGCAGTGCACTCTCCAATTTTAGAGAGACCGATTTCTACATATCCTGGTCAAAGAACTTCTACAAAGACTCCAAGAACTACTAAAAGAGTAAGAATTAAACGGAGGACTGAAGACTGCAGAATTTAGTGTCTAAAACACTATCTATATGTCCTCAATTCTATTGATCAATTCGAGTGACGAGTAGTATCAATCACTCTGATAACATCTAAATCAACAAAGCCACCTACACATGCCCATTTATTCTCTAGCTTTACAGCTCTTTGCTAACAGAAGGAGTGGAGACAGGTATTGATAAGACAAGACATCATTATTCCTCACTTAACAAGCTATCTTGTATAAATAAAAGCAAAATACTGCAGATGCTGGAAATCTGAAATAAAAACAGAAAATGCTGGAAAAACTGAGTAGGTCTGACAGCATCTGCAGAGAGAGAAACAGAGTTAATGTTTCGAGTGCATGCAGAGTTTTTCCAGCATTTTCTGTTTTTATTTAAGCTGTTTTATTTGTATAAGCCTCCATGATATAATTAGCATTAGACCGTATCTCTTCTAACATTCAGTCAAATTATTAACTCTATTTTGAAGAGACATTTCAAGCATTTCTTAGGGCATTTCCCTACAGTTCACAGGAATCAGGAGTGAGGATCCTGGCAATTATTTTCATTTATTTTGTAAATTTTGCTCCCCTCTGTGTTTGGGCATTTGATTTGCAGTGTTCTGTCACATTGTGATATGGAGAAAAGCCCATCGAATTTATTTAGCTTGCTCCTTTTATTGACAATGTACAATTTACTATACCTACTTATTTTCTTGAGTGTTCTGTAAAATACTCCCTGATCAACGATAATCAAGCAAAGCTGCAGAATGTTTATTAATTGCCCCATTTCAGCCCCAGAGTCTTTATCCCTGATCCCAGAGTTATGGAAAATATTTTATCCTGAGAAGTACTCTATAGCCCAGATATTGTCAGGCATGTTAGTGATGGGAGAGGGCAGAGAACAGAGATTTCTTCATGTCAGGAAAATAGTGAGATGAAGGAGACTCCACTGTAGAATTGTGTAGACTTTCTGAAGGAGGAGTTATGCTAATGTCACACAGAAATTTATATAATTCATGCTGGCTTTGACCTTTTCTCTGCCTGTGTCCACCTAAAATGTGTCAGTAAACCAGAGGTCTAACTTGCTCTAGTTGGATTCTTAATGTTCTTTCTATTTTGAAAGTATAGCTATACCCATTTTATGTAGTCCCAAATAGAGTGGTTTCATGATTAATTAGTTTAAAGATTGCTATCCATTTATTCTTTCTAAATACTACCTATCCCATTATAAAGTAGTTGGGAACAAGGTGCAAAAGCTTTTTTTAATCGTCTGCATAGTTACCAGCTGGATGAATCAATGGATGGGTTGATTATCCCATTCTCTAGAATTTTTGGCTAAGGTTTTGGTGTCTTTCTGCACCCCGCCTCGCCACCGCCACCATAGAACATGCTGTCAGCTTAGGTTTTAGACTCCCCCCGCCTTGGAACATGCTCCTCCTATCAACAGCCAAGAATGTATTCTACTCGATCCACGCTGAGGGCTCTGCACAGCTCTCCACAGCAGCAACAATGCTGGTAGAGGAGTGGCCCATGGCCACTCTCACTCTCATTCACCCCTGGCAACCTGGTTATTTTAAGGGATGAAACAAATTAATATGTGTGAGAATTGGGAAATTGATCTCACAAAAATATACTGACTATATCTTGGGAATGTATTTTGTAGCTTCGTTTTAGAGCAATCAGGAAAAACAAAATCCTGTTCTCTTTGGTTCTCTGACCATCACTGGGAGTATAACAGATTAATTTACATTGTGTTTTGTTTATTTTATGTTGATGTTACATATTGGATCTGAAAACATTGCGTTAGCAGCACATCTCCTGATATAGCATGTGTTTAAATGGGAAAACTTGCTTCAATATATGTAATTTTAAATAGTCATTTGGTAGTACAGAACTTGAGTATTGCAGAAAAAAGAGACATGTCGAAGCTTTTCGTCTTGCACTCAGGATACTTTGTAAGAATGCAAGACGAAAAGCTTAGACATGTCTCTTTTTCTCAGCAATACATAAATAGTTTTGATTAAGTAGTGGTTTCCAGGAATGTACGTACTAGTCTGTACATTGAAAAATTGTTTGTTTTAGTGCAAGCATAGGCATTTAATTTTATTTTGTCCTTCTATTAGGTTATTTTGTTGTGGAGCTTCCATTTGTGTGCATTGACCATGTTTCTTTACCAATATGTCATGCACTATTCATGATTGCTGGGAGAAAATGCAACATTTACTTTCCAGTCACAGGGCATCTATCACAATTAGCAGGAGGGGCAAGGTCAGCTCTCTGCTACAGGTGTGTGTATAACAATTGCCAGTGTTAACATTTCAGGGTTTGTATTTAAATGCATAGTCCTACTCCTAAACTGATAGGTTATCTGGTTGTTTTGATTTTTTTGTTTGTATAAGCAAAGTTCCTTTCAAAATGTAAGGTTAAAATGGTGGTTACCTATTTATTCCAAGAGGATGACAATTGTTATGCAAAATAATTGTTAGATATTCTCTCCTTTAACTATGTGTTGTGAAAGGTGTGTTGCAATCAATACTAATTAATCTCTAGCTTTCTCTAGCGGAAGATGGCTTTGATTGAGAATATTGAATCATTTGTGACCCTGGAATAGATCCAGAGGAAAGCTAGGAGAATGATTCATAGTTTAAAGAACCTCAACTACTCAGAGGGTCAATGGCTATGGTGACCAGATTTTCAAAAGTCAAAGCCGTGATGTCGGTCATGTTGGGTGACCAATGGCAGGAGTCTGGGAGAGGGACAATTGAAGGTAGGAAGTCATGTGATGATATCTCCTGGAACATGTCCATCCAGAGTTGGTAATCCTGTTAAGACACATAATTATTGAGGGTAGCAGTAACAAACCACAGACTTTTGTTTCAATGACATTTCTGTCTCATTTTCTTAACAAAAACGAACCAAGACTTTGGTCACAAAATCCCATCTAGAATCCTCTATTCCACTCTAACTTTACTGTGCAATGCACAAGAGTAAGACCAACCCTCATTCAAAAGCCTTGTTTATTTTCATTTGCACACTGGGCTCTAATAATTGATGTTTTTAGCTAGAAACTGGATTTTAAACTAGCAAATGTACCTCAAATGTGAGAGATTTTGTTTTCACCCAGAGCTGCAAGCAGGAAAGCACATAATCTTTCAATGAGAAGTTTGGTTGAAGGTACCATGGCAAGTGTGGCTTGCAGTTTTCATCACCCAGACGCTCATTCCTTCCCAGCTCCAAGGTGGTGATGGGGGTTAGTTTGCCTTTGATGTTAATCCCAGTAACTCCTTTAAATCATTGTCTCCCCTGCTCCCCCGTCTGGCCCCCCATGTTCTCTTCTGTTTGCCTCCAGCACTCTCCACTGGCCTCTGGCTCTCTCTGTTCTCCCTCCCTGCAGGCCTCCCTTGCTCTGTCCTCCCTCCCCTCTGGTCTCCCCTGCCCTGCTCTCCCCTACTTCTGTCCTCTCCTGCTGGCCTCCCTACTCTACCCCGCTGACCTCCCCCGCTTGCCTCTGCTCTCTCCCAGCCCCTTGGTCTCTCTGCTCTCCCCTGCTGGCCTCCCCCAATCTCTCCCATTATCTCCAACTGGCCTCCTCCATGGAATCCCTGATTGGCCATTTTGCCAGAACGCTTCGATTGGTCAATCAGGGCATTGAAAGGCGAACCAACCACGGCAGTGAAAAGTTGCCCCACTGAGAACCAGACCATTTAGGGGGGAAAATTTTTCCCCTGGCACCAGTGAGAAGGATTTCTGCAGGAGTGTCCTGGTGTAGCAGCTTAATGGTTGGCAAGTGGGTGGTATTCAAATTCCCAGGGTGTAGTCCAATGGAGCGTGAGAAGGGTTTTATTTCGGTTTGCCGACAGTAAATGGAACGCGAGGGGTGGGTGAAAGGAGAGGGAACTCTGGGGAGCTGAAAACCTGGACATTTGAATAATCTAGAGAAAACTGTTGAGACACCGGGATGTCTGGTCACCCTATCTATCGATGCTTTGGTCTCTTTACTTTATAGCAAGATAGACTAAGATGACCTGATAGAGGCCTATAACATAATAAGGAGCTGGATGCTGTCCTTATCGATAGATTAATCCAGTTTAACAGATGGGGGAGGACCAGAACGCATGAATTTAAACAAGGTAGGAGTGGGAATAGATTGGATGTTAGATGGTTGTTCTTTCCCAGAGAATCATGAGACTCTGGAATACATTGTCAGCTGGTGTGGTGGATACGGAATCTCTGGAATGCCTTCAAGAGGGATCTGGACCGGTTTCTGAGATTGTATCATATGGAAGGCATTTATAGGTAATACTTTAGAGGTCTTTACAGACCATGTTTGGTGCATGTGATCTTCTGGGCTAGCTTTGATTACCTGGTGGGATAGGAGAGGAATTTGAGTTTTTTCTCCATATGGCTGGCAGGGTGGGGCTTGGTGTTTGGGAGAGGAAAGAAGTGTTTAGACATGACTGTCAGACTGTCATGATGTGGGCAGCTGGCCTTTTGCTGCCCATCAATTTGATATGTTTGTATTAGGATTTTTGCTATCATCTCTGTACCCTCCCGCTGTCCCCTCCCTTAATGGGAAACACTAAGATCAGGAACTTGCAGAGAGAAGAATCATGGGAAGCAAAATCACATATCTTGTGCTAACCCCCTCAGATAGCTGCCAGGCTGCTTCCTCTAAAACATAGCGGAACAAACTATTGAAGTGCTACTGTCATGTAATGTTCCCCCAGCTGAGACTACCATGAACTTCTAGAACTCACATTACATCTATAGCTCTTTGGACATAGTTAGAACATTCCTGATGAAGCAGTAGAAATAAACAAACTGCAAGTACCATGGTGGGCATGGCACACTAGGATTTCTACAAGTTATTTGGTGGTTCAAACTACTTTTTTGAAATGTTGAGTTATTAAAAGAAATCTATGATGGTGTAGACATTAACACCTCTCACGAGGTTAAATTCATTTTAACAATAATAACATGAAACAATCCTAAGCTGAAAGGCATCCTGAGGCATTAATTACGGCTTTGCTGGTCAGCATTGATTCTGTTAAGAGATTTGAACGCCGTGATGAAGAAGTTGCATCATCCACAGGTTCTAGCTGAAAGGCATACTAAATGAGAGAGTCTATTTGTTTAATCTAGTTTGGTTTGCTTATTAGACTCTTAAATATGTTATACGAAATATACATTGTGGTTAATGAACTGATTATAATTTTGTTTTTAAATCACTTATCATTTTTCTTTTGTGTAATAATTAACATATAATTATCTGGTCAAGTAGTTTTAGTCTACATTCAATGGTCTATTGTTTTGGACTTTTCCATCTTTTTAAGAGATATGACTGCCAGTGAATCATTTTCTGTAATTAGAGGGTTAATTGTTAAATCTGGCCACACAAACCTACAGTATATAGGCCTGGTCTATAGACACAGATTTCAGCTCACGGGAAACTCTTTGCTATTGAAAATTCCCTTTTTGTTGTGTACTCGAGACTGAAATAGCGAGAGAGGAAGCTTGAACTGTAACAATGGATCACCCTGGAACTTATGACAGCCATCTAGTTCGGAGACAGTAACTAAACTTCCTAAGTAGCAATCTTAATAATTAGCACTATGATAGCAGATGATACAAAAACATGCAAATCAATTTATTTTCATAGCTAGAATGGTAGAATTTTTGCATTGCAAAACAACAGAAAACAAAATAAATGTAAAAGAAGGGACAGATTAATTTTCAGCTGGTGTTGGGAAGCAGTCTCATCTCCATTGTTAGGTTTCTCAGCTGCTCTGTACTCTTAACCAACTGAGCAATCTGGTGTTGAGATTGAATGAAAGAAAAATAAACAGCTATTTCAGCCTTAGGCTGATGAAATCCTTCAATCTAATTTAGAATTGGTTATCTAGTTTTTCAGACCAACATGCCTAGAGACTGGAGTTAAAGCATGGTGAAAGCTGAAGTATTCATGAAAATTATGGGCTGAATTTTTCCCACGCAGAGGCGACCGCTGCCTGCAACCGGCTCCACATTGCCATTTTACCCGGGCAGGCCAATTATGGCCCGCCCAGGGTAAGGCATGAGCGGTAGCGTCCACACTACCTGTGCGGGCAGAGGGAGGAGGGAGAGTTGGGGCGCATGCGCGAAACAGTGCTTCAATTCCCCTGAGGCATGGAGCTGCTTCAGGGACATTGAAGCGCTTTTTAAAAAAATAAATAAAAACAATAAAAATTTCATGAACCATGTCCCCTCTTGTGACTGTGTCACATAAGATGGGACATGTTTTTATATTTCAGAAATTTTTAAAATTTAATTCATAAAAGCTCTAGGAAACCTCATCCCGCTCGTGGATGAAGTTTCCTAAAAAATGTAAAGGCCGCTTGGCCTTTCAACCTGCCCACCAGCCGTAAAGTTGGACAGGCAGCGTAAACTTGAAATTAATTACCTAGTTAATGGCCTTAATAGGCCTTTCAATTATTAGCGGGCATGCCACCGATTCCGGCATGCGTCTGCCGAACGGAACATCGCAACACAGCGCGATAACAGCGGGACACACGCCCGACATCATCGTATGTCATTTTATGCGCTGGCGTGTCAGGCCAGCCCCCACATGCCGACTGAAAATTCCTGGCCTATGTTTAACCCCAAGAAATAGATGTTAAAATACTCAATGCAGACACTATAAAACAGGGAGTCATAAATTTCACTATTCTCTGCACAGAAATTTGTTGTTTATGTTGTGAAAATTTTCCAAGTTTCGAACTAGCCTAGCTTCTCTGTGGGCCAACGTAACCTTAATCAGAACTTTTCCAATTGCTGACAGGTCAGACAAGCTACCCAAGTCCTATGCTTGGGAAACTTTGTCTCAAGTAAGCAGGGATTTAAAATTAAAATCTCTTTTTTATTCATTCATGGGATGTGGACATCGCTGGCTAGGCCAGCATTTTTTGCCCATCCCTAATTGCCCTTGAGAAGGTGATGGTGAGCTGCCGCCTTGGACTGCTGCAGTCCATGTGCTGTAGGTACTCCCACAGGGCTGTTAGGGAGGGAGCTCCACGATTTTGACCCAGCAAAAGTGAAGGAACGGCAACCTATTTCCAAGTCAAGATGGTGAGTGGCATGGAGGGGAACTTCAGGTGGTGGTGTTCTTATGTGTCTGCTGCCCTTGTCCTTGGTAGAGGTCGTGGATTTGGAAGATGCTGTCTAAGAAGCCTTGGTGAGTTGCTGCAGTGCATCTTGTAGATGGTACACACTGCTGCCACTGTGTGCCAGTGGTGGAAGGAGTGGATGCTTGTGGATGAGGTGCCCATCAAGCGGGCTGCTTTGTCCTGGATGGTGTCAAGCTTGAGTGTTGTTGGAGCTGCACTCATCCAGGCAAATGGAGAGTATTTCATCACACCCCTGACTTGTGCCTTGTAGATGGTGGACATTTGGGGAGTCTGAAGGTGAATCAGCTTGGGTCCTTATGATTGGCACCTCATCCACAAACATTCACTCCCTTCACCACCAACAGCCTGACATGGTCATACTCATGGAATCATATCTTACAGTTAATGTCCTAGACACCACCATCACCATCCCTGAGTATGTCCTGACCAACTGACAGGGCAGACCCAGCAGAGATGGCAGCATGGTGGTGGTATACAGTTGGGAGGGAGTTGCCCTGGGAGTCCTCAACATTGACTCTGAACCCCAGGAAGTCTCATGGCATTAGGTCAAACATGGGCAAGGAAAATTCCCCTCAGCTGATGAATCAGTACTACTCCATGTTGAACACTATTTGGAAAAAGCACAGAGGGTGGCAAGGGCGCAGAATGTACTCTAGGTGGGAAACTTCAATGTCCATTACGAAGAGTGGCTTGGTAATACCAGCACTGACCGAACTGTCCGAATCCTAAAGGACATAGTTGCTAGATTGGGTTTGTGGCAGGTGGTGAGGGAACCAACAAGAGGGAAAAACATACTTGATTTTGATCTCATCCTCTCCAAACTGTCTGCCACAGATGCATCTGTCCTTGACTGTATTAGTAGGAGTGACCGCTGCACAGTCCTTGGGGAGACGAAGTTCCATCTTCATATTGAGGATACCCTCCATTGTATTGTGTGGCACTACCACTGTGCTGATTGGGATGCTAAATTGAACAGGTTTAGCTGCTCAAAACTGGGCATCTGTGAGGCGCTATGGGCCATCAGCAGAAGCAGAGTTGTACTGACCACAATCTGTAACCTCATGGCCTGGCATATCCCCCACTCTGCCATTACCACCAAGCCAGAGGATCAACCCTGGTTCAATGAAGAGTGTAGGAGGGCATGCCAGGAGCAGCACCAGGCATACCTAAAAATGCGTAAGCAGCGTGCAATAGACAGAGCTAAACGATTCCACAACCAGCAATCAGATGTAAGTTCTGTAGTCCTGCCACATCCAGTAGTGGACAATTAAACAATTCACTGGGGAAGGAGGCTATCATCATTCGCAATGATGGGGGAACCCACCCAGCACATCAGTGAAAAAAGTAAGGCATTTGCAACAATCTTCAGCCAGAAGTGCCTAGACAGTACTGAGCACAACCTCCCAGATGTTAGTTAGGAGGATTTTGTAGATTTCAGTTGTCTTTCGGGTACCAAGGTTGATGCCGGGTGGTCAATACCCCTTTCGTTACTTATTGACTTTGTTGCGGTTTGATACAATTGAGTGGCTATTTAAGAGTCAACATGTATGTCAGACCAGGTACGGATGGCAGATTTCCTTCCTTCAAGGGCATTAGTGAATGACAATTGACAATGGTTTCATGGTCATCATTAGACTTTTTATTCCAGATTTTTATTGAATTCAAATTCCATCATCTGCCGTGGTGGGATTCAAACCCGGGTCCCCAGAGCATTACGCTGGGTCTCTGGATTACTACTCCAGTGACAATACAATGCCACCAAGCCACCATCTTCCCCAATCTAAATCCCTTTGAAGTTGAAAGGGATAGAAAAGATTGCCTTTTTCCAAGTAGAAATATCCTAGAAGCCCATGGAATGAAGGGGAAAATGGCATATTGGATGTAGAATTGGCTGTGACAGAAAGCAGAGGGCTGTAGTGAATGGATGTTTTTCAGACTGGGAGGTAGTTAAGTGTAGTTCTCCAAGTGTAAGTTCTGGGTCCATCATTCTCTGAGTAGAGGAGGAATCTGAAGCCAGTCTTTCCATAACAAAAGTTTATTCACATAACCCAGAGAACACAGGCACAGACTGTTTTCCTATCCTTCCACAGGTGGAAACTAGTTCTTATATATACTTAAGAGTAATGCCCTTCCTACCTTTCCTCAATTAGTAATAGTTGCTCTCAGCTCCAACTAGAACATGCACTTCATTGTAACAAGATTGCAACAGCAACATATTATTTTCAACTTTTACCAATGATCTAGGAGCAACACTGTAAGCTTGCAGATAATGAGAAACTTGGCAACATAGTAGATGGTGTTGAGGATAGTTGTAGATTTCCAGAAGACAGATAGCATGATGAAATGGCCAGAAGCACGGCAGATGCAGTTCATTTGAGAAATGTGCTTTGAGTGGACCAATATGGAAAGACAGTATACTGTAAATGGCATAATTTTGATAAGTATTGATGAGCAGAGAAACCTTGGTGTTCATATACACACATCATTAAAAGCTTGAGGACAAGTTGGTAAGGTGGTCATAAAAGCAAATGGGTTACTATGATTTATAAATAGAGGCATATAATATAATAGTTGCGAGATCATGAAAGAACCCTATAAATCACTGGTTAGGCCTCAGCTTGAGCACTATGAACAGTTCTGGGTGCCATACTTCAGGAATGCTAGCTAATATTGGTTTATCACAACTGATGTTGGGTCATCTGGTTAATGGTTATTCAGTTCGTCCCCTCTCCTGTTTTAAACAAGAATTTCAATCAGCTATTCTCCAAACTTGTGGTTCAACATATGTGAAAACTGGTAGCCAAAGCCTCTGTTTTCTCCTCTTGCCTTAATTCAACAAAATTCAACAGATGCATGTCATGAGGGTCCAGTGACTTATCTACAGTATCTCAGTTCTCTGTTTTGAGAATCAATTTATTTTCTATAGTTCAATCTATCAATTGTTTTAAATTCTGCCCTTGTACATTTGTGTTCTCACTCCCATTTGTAAAAAGCAATGCAAAATACCTCTTTAACATTTCTGCCATACCTTCAATCTCCAAAATTAAACTGTCTATTTCTTCTCTAAATGATTTTACACTCTGTATTCTTCTAGTTTCACATGCTTATAACATCCCTTACTAATTACTTCTATCCATGCTCTCCTTCCTCAAAGTGCTAGTAGAGGAATGCTCTAATTGGTTCTCCACTACTGTATTTCAGTCATCTGATAGTTGAAGAGTTCCTATAGTTAATTTTCTTAAACTTAGTCTTAACCTGAGGTTTGTGCTTTGTTCATGTACTACCTCAGTGGCAAGAGTATGAGGCACAAGGCTGGTGTGTATGTATAGGTGTCTCTTGAAATTGAGGCACTGGTCACTTCCCAGCTGCGGGCTGCACCAATTCTGCAATTGTTTAGACAGCCTGGCCTGGCATGGCTTCTGTCATGTGGATTGGTCTTCACAGAATCACAATCACACTGCAGAAGAGGCCCTTCGGCTCATCGAGTCTGCACCGACAAGTGAGAAACACCTGACCTACCTACCTAATCCCATTTACCAGCACTTGGCCTATAGCCTTGAATGTTATGATGTGCCAAGTGCTCATCCAGGTACTTTTTAAAGGATGTGAGGCAACCTGTCTCCGCCACTCTCCCAGGCAGCTCATTCCAGACCGTCACCACCCTCTGGATAAAAATGTATTTCCTCACATCCCCCATAAACCTCCTGCCCCTCACCTTGAACTTGTGTCCCCTTGTGACTGACCCTTCAACTAAGGGGAACAGCTGCTCCCTATCCACCCTGCTCATGCCCCTCATAATCTTGTACACCTCGATCAGGTCGCCCCTCAGTCTTCTCTGCTCCAACGAAAACAACCCAAGTCTATCCAACCCCTCTTCATAACTTAAATGTTTCATCCCAGGCAACATCCTGGTGAATCTCCTCTGCACCCCTTCCAGTGTAATCACATCCTTAGTCTTGGTGGTAAGCACTACTTTACCATTCCCTTAGCATCAATGCTGTTCAATACTTCCCCTCAATCTCCCTGGTTCCTAACGTTCTGTACTGGCACGCAAGAATTATCCTCATTTTCCAGCTTCATTTTATTATAAGTTGATAAATCTCCTGTGGTATTGCTCATGGAGTTGTACGGATTTAGGTTCTTATCTACTGCTGCTTGTGTCTGGTGCTAACCCTGGGGCACCATAACACTGGGACCAAGGAAATGTTGTGGCACCAGTTTGAACAGGAAGTCAGGGCAATTATCAAGGTAGCTCTATCTGGTTAATTTTATAGAATTGATGAGCAACTTGGGATGTTTTGCTACATTAAAGGCACTATATAGATGTAAGTTGTTGTTGGTGAAACAAAATTTCAGAAGGAAGAAAGTTTATGGTAGAACGTGATGAGTAATTTCTGGAACGTTAGTGTAAATGAAGTACTTTAAGGGGAAAGAAGAAAAGACTATCATCGCAGTCCAGTTTTCAAACTAATATCATGTTGGGTACAAACCTAACCCTAGAAAGATAATTTATTCCATAGTTCCTCTGAATTGAATCGTATCAAAGGATCTTAAGGGAATTATTCTGTATTTTTAAAACTGGAATCTTTTCTCCATGTGAGATTGTAAATTGATTTTACTATGTATTAAGTAGGAAACAGAAAAATCATACTGCAAGTGAGGTGCTCTTTTGAAGATAGGGCTGAGTAGAGGAATCTTTCTTTACCTCTTTACTCAGATAGGGTTGTTGACCAAAGGGAGCCTTATTCTGCATTAAACCCAAGAGTCTGGCCAGAGTCGTTGATGTTATTAGATACAAAGATCCTCCATTCCATAGTATTAACATTTTTCACTATGAACATAAAACTTAACATTAAAAAGGTAATAAAGTGCAGCTGTTAGTATGTTGGGTTCTAACTAATTAATTAACTTTACATATTTAATCAGATAACCAGTATTCTTGTGTTCTAGCCATGCTGTGGGATAAGGTACTGTAACACTATGAAATTATTTCCAAATCAATATCTGTTGTAGTGTTTAAAGGGTTTGAGACTCCCAAAAGCTTGAATTGCCCACAGATGGAGAATAAGTATGGAAAAACAGAGATTAGAATAAACCATGTTCCTTAATTGTTACCACAGCCATTCATAAATCTTAGACACTGAAAGCAGCTAGCCTGAGTCTTGATGGATGCATTTTCTTTACTTCAGGGATGAGAATGATGTCCTTTCATCTTACAATCCTGACATTGTCCGTTTTGCCATGGTACAAAGTAAAGCTGGAAGCACCCTGAATAGACCTGCAAGCACAGAGAGTTTGATAGACAAATGGATGGGACTAGGACGCTCTCAAACAAGTAACAACAGTGAGAGTGAAAGGTTGGTACAATTGTATTATATTACAGGTTGGTGTAATAAATTATATGTTATACTTAATATGCCTATTAAATAAGGTTGCATTTTGTTTGTTCTTCTGACCTGGGAATGCTAGAGCCCTCGAGGGCACTTAGATCCAACATATAGTGTGGAGCTGTAAAACATTGGTGAGTTTTTACATAATTTTTCTAGTCTTAGTCCACAAAATGCTTAATTTCACAACTTAATGGAAATTGAATCTGAACCTTTGTTTTGCTAGTCTAGTGCCAAAAACCACTAAGCTACCGAACTCTAGGTTTATGTCAACAGTGTGACTTTTTGTCTATGATTTATGATTGAGATCTGTGAAAATCCAAAGGTCCAATTTAATAAAAACAGAAAATATTGGAAAAACTCAGCAGATCTGGCAGCATCTGTGGAGAGATAAACAGAGTTAACGTTTCGAGTCCGTATGACTCTTCTTCAGTGTCATATGGACTCGAATGTTAAACTCTGTTTTTCTCTCCACAAATGCTGCCAGATCTGCTGAGTTTTTCCAGCATTTACTGTTTTTATTTCAGATTTCCAGCATCCGCAGTATTTTGCTTTTAACCAATTTAATAATTGAAGTTGGTAATCATTTATGCTAGTGTTTATTTTCTATTCATTTTACCCTGTTCCAAGTCTCCCCAGCTAGGTGTCACTGATGACTGGGAGGTATTCTTGTCCACACCTACAAACAAAGGTGCACATTCCTTGCTTTATCGGTGTTTTAGTATAAGGGAAGTTGTGACAGCAGACCTGATGACGTGAATATGATAGATGAAGATCACATTAATTTTCATGTTGTAAGATTTTTGGAAGCACTCAGTTGCAGTATTTCATACTTTAAGTGGTAGTGGTTGAAAGAAGGTATTTGAGCATGATCAACAGCCAGCAGAACCTGATCGGCCACACTTGCAAAATATTGCCAGATCTGCAAGCTCTGGGCAGAATTGGCTTCCCTGGCTCCAGGTCAGCAGACAGCCAGATGGAATAATATGCCACCTTCAAGGACACTGCTACAAATGCAGGACTACTTTCTCTTGTTCAGTGACGTCACTCTTCTTGGTGTTGTAAGCATCTTACTATCTTGCTTCTTATGGGAGTTGACCTACACTGCTTACAGCTTCCTCGCATCTCAGTAATTTGTACTGGATATTTGTGTCCTCCTTAAATCGCTTTGAAGGCAGACTGAGCAAAGTTGGTATAACAAGGTCTGATATGAATAAATAAGTTGCTTTATTTCACAATAAGCTGAACATACAGATTGCAATTATGATTGGGCTCACAGTACAATTTATCTTTGCATAACGTTACAAAATATCAATGGGTCAACTAATTTGACCTA
The DNA here is from genome assembly GCF_964194155.1 of Cetorhinus maximus. Taxonomy (NCBI): domain Eukaryota; kingdom Metazoa; phylum Chordata; class Chondrichthyes; order Lamniformes; family Cetorhinidae; genus Cetorhinus; species Cetorhinus maximus. Next base: position 34,899,816 of record NC_135895.1, read on the forward strand.
AACAAGAATGCTTCTAACTGTTGTGGCAGCATTTCTATTCTGTTAATCTCTGTGAAACATCTAGTTTCAAACTCCGCCCATCTCGGCCTCTTCCATATCTTTGTGTGTCTCTCTCTCCCTCTCCCCCTCCTATCTCTTTGTCTGTGGATCAAAGGATTTATAAAAAAAAAGGATGTGAGAAGTTTTTTGATTACTTAATATTTTGCTTATTGTTGAGTCTTTGGAGAAAACAACCTCCATTCAATTTAACCACCTTTCAAATAGATATCTTTTTAATTTTGTGAGAACGTACTTTGCTTAAAATATTTAAAATAACACTTTATTTCAAATCCTCTCCTTGGATAAAGGGTTAAAAAAAACCTCGAAATATGGCAGACACCACAGGACTAGCACAACCAGTGAAACCAAAGTTCATCTTTGGGCTTTTACTTCTTCTGGCATACTTTAGTGGGATGGTTCTCTGGAGTCACAAACAGGCTCATCCTCTTTTTAACCAGGTCATGCGGTGCTTGCTCCACTTCATCAGTCATTAAGCAGAGGGCAGGGTGCTAGGCTGCTGTATCACTTGCCTACTTATTCTGTAATTGGTTTTCAAATTCAAACACTGGAATGTTTGCTCCTCTCTGGTGCTTGCTTTTCATTCTCTGCACCCCTGTAACTTTCTCCTGAATCACAGTTTTCACATCCTAACTATGCAAGATCCAAGCTGCACATGTAGCTATAGATAATTATGCTCTGAGCTGATGAAGAAAAAATGGGTGCTATAATCACACCACCTCGGGTCAGTTTTGGGTGGGTTTCTAGTCATTTAGAATTGCATCTAGACTTAATCACATCATCTAATTTATATAAGATCAAATAAAAACCAGAGGGCTGTGGGGAAGGGGAGGTTAGGTTGGGTGCAGGAGAAGCACAGTCTGAGATTATCGAATACATTTCTACAAACCTTAGCAAATGCGCAAGAAAAACTGTATTTTAAAGAACTTTATTAGATCCCTTCGAAACCAATTGGGAAATGTTTCTATTCATTATTCTGAAGTGCACTGATGCCATTTTGTATGCAAGCATCAGTGAGCTGAATTACCAGTTAATTCTGTGTCTTGGAAGAGAAATATTGATAAGGACTCTGGAGGAACTACTTGCTTTTCCTTGAATAGTGTCACCACATCTTTACTGTCCAGCTGAACAGGCAGAACAGGGATATGAAACTTGATTTAATGCCCCAGATCTTCCAGTCCCCCTGGGACCCTCCAAAAATATCTCCAACTCTGAGTTAAAGTTGGAGACCTTGGACTCATTTTAATGGATAGTTATCCAGGAAATGTCAGACTGAAAAAAACCATATCTAACCCCGAGGTAATAATACAACTAACCCAATCACTGTCAATGATCCTCCCCCAAGGCACTCCCCTGACCCCCCCTTGACCCCCTGATTCCCCCTTTGACTCCCCCTCAACCCTCCAACTCCCCATGACCCTGCATCCCCTCTGAACCTCTGACTCTCCCCACGTCCTCCAACTGCTCCCCCCACCCAACCTGACCCAACCGCACCACCCCACCTTGTCCCTTATCACTCTACCTGCCTACCCCCCTGCCACACTGTCCCCATCAACACTGGCACCCTAACTACGTGGCACCCTACCCAGCTGGCACCCTAACCACTCTACCCATCCTATCACTTATCATCCTACCCACCCTGGAACCCTACCTGTTTGGAAGCCCGGGCCAGAAATGCAGAGCTCTGGCGTTGGGTAGGAAAATAGGAGCGGAGCGGCAATCCATTTGCCACTCCTCAGAATATTCGGCCCGAACATCTTATCTAAAGTGGGCACTTCCAAATGTGTATTACTCCCATCAATATTAAAATGGAGTGTTACCCTAGAATATATGCTCAAAACTGAAACTGGGACCTAAAGCTACAGCCTCTAAGTAACATGAATGTTACCATTGTGCCAAGTTTTCAGCATTACACAATTTACTGAAGAGATTCCTGCTTCTCAGTGCTGTAAACGTATTTTCCTTTGTTTGAAAAAAAAGCTTCATGTATAGAAGGGAGAAGGGTTAATTACCAACCACCTGATTTAGTCCAGCAGAAAATCATACAGTTCTTTATCTTTGCATTCTCATTTAAAAATATAATTTTGTTTTTTTAATGTTCCAGCACTAGTTACATAAAACTGCACAGAAATCTTACATTTAGTGAAAGAGTAACGGAATGCGCACAATAGTGTGCACCAGGTCTTCCAAACTCCACATTTAGTGGGAAGCTCACTTGGGAGACCACAATGCCTGGCCCTTCTACAGTGAATACACTCAGCTGAAGATAGAGAGACAACCCTGTTGAATGTAATGTTGAAAGCATACCAGTTTGGTGGAAACCGGGTAGGTGGGTAGGATTCTGCCTTCCGCAATTTCAACTTACTTTCCAAGTGGCAAAGACATCTGCTTTAGCACAGGCATGCCTGGTTCCAATTATGTCATTGGGAACCAACTGCAATTTTAACTCTAGCCTGAGTGGAGAATCTGCTGTAGCTTTCCTACCTGGTGAGAATCAGTTATAGCCTGCCAAAAAGCTATGTTTTTTTTTTTGGCTTTCTTTTTTGGGTCTAGAAAGGGAAAGACTGCTCCATTGATCCCCACAAAGTTTAAGCCTCCCTAGCTCTAGATCATCCCACTCCCTGAAGATGATACACCTGTGCATGTCCCCGCAATCTGATCCTTCCAGCAACTTTGCGTTAGTGGGGCTTTGTGATTTTTCCACCACTCTGTTGTGGGGTGGGGTGAATCAACTGGTGGGATTTGAATGAGACCCTGAAGTTAAAATAGCCCAAGTCTCTTCAACAGTGAGTGGCATTTGCACTCACTGTGCTACCTGACTGACTGTAATTGAAACTGAATCCATGTGGTAGGAGTGGGTGCAGCTGGCAGTGCTTAAGTCATCATTCCTGTATAATGACCTTTGGGAGTGGGTGAGAAAGATCAGTGATGCTTTAAAAAGAATAGAATTAAATTAATAGCTTTTGCTCTTGTATAATTGATATAGTAGGTTTTTTTCCATGGCATTTCTTACTAGCAATTTGGGACATATACCAAAATTACCCGTATGTTATTCACACACAGCTGAACACTACCCCATTTTGAAGTCTAACAAAATGTCTTAAAGGCCGGTGCTATTTTAACACCATAAACAGTCAAATTGGGAGGAGGCAATGGCGTCGTGTTAATATCACTGGACTAGTAATCCAGGCTATGCTTTGGGAACAAGGGTTCAAATCCAATCATGGCAGCTGGTGGAATTTAAATTCAATTAATAAATTTGGAATTAAAAGCTAGTCTTAATAATGGTGACCCATGAAATTATCATCGATTGTTGTAAAAATTCATCTGGTTCACTATAGTGTCCTTTTAAGGGAGGAAATTTGCCATCCTTACTTGGTCTGGCCCCAGACCCTCCGCAATATGGCTGACTCTTGACTGCACTATGAAATGGCCTAGCAGACAACAAATGCTGGCCTTCCCAAGAACAAATAAAGAAGTAAAGCAGTCAAATTTATATATTGAACTTCAGTAGGTTTTACTTGCCAAACCTTATCTAAACATAATTTTTCTCCTCATGCAAATGTTGATTGATGGGCATTGGAAGTCCTGTAACTGGTCATTCTTCATGTGCAATTCAGAGATTATCAGCAAGCAATTTGCCTCAATAGAAGTGATCGCAGTTGAAAATAGTCTTTTAACCTGATGCCCATACATGCATATGCTTTTTTATTGGGGGACTACAGCAAACGAGGTTTGATCGCACACCAAAACTTCCCCCTTAAACTGGACCAGAACTAAAATCGGGACATTTATTTTTGTGACTTGTGTTTTCCTCAGTAGTATATTCTCCTGTACTCCTTGGTGTTTATCTCATCCCCCTTGTGGGATGGAAATGTGTGTAATCAACTATAGGTTTATGACAGTATAGTTCTGTAGCCAACTGTTGGAAGATATATAATAGTCTGAAGATGACTTTCTCCTGTGGAGAAGCAACTGCCTGCTATTCAGCACCTCCCCAGAATGACTGCTGAAATTGAAGACAGTATGGAGAAGCAGATCACAAACATAACCTTCCTTTCCTTGCTGCTTGCCAAAATGATCTCCATTTTACTGGAGGAGTCAGTGGAATCCTGTCAACAGCAAATCTATTCGACAGCACACGCGAGTGTTTACTGATCTCACCCAGAGCTCACATCAGTGTTTACTGTTTCATTGGTCCCAATTAGCTTCCTTTTTGCTATATACATTGTTGTGTCATAACATTTTTTCAAAGTCTGTTTAATTTTTCATGGTACCTGTTGGCTGTAAATTAAGTATTTGTACTAATGCCTAGCAATTTTCAACGAAGGCTACCAAAGAATTCCTATACAAATGAATAGTTTAGTGTTCACCATGTTGTTTCAATTTCTTTTCATTTTTAAAAAATTCTTTTCAGGAGAACTTTCATTAATCTTCTAATGCTAGCCCACTCAAGTGTATCTGGAATTCAGTGATTTGATGGGTACTCATTCAGGCAGTAATCCTTTCTTAATCTCTCTGGTTGTAGCTGTAGATATCTGGGTCCCATCTGCACTGTTTAGTAATGGATCCTTCTTTCTCTTTTTGCTTAATTGCTTCTTAAAATAAATGCCTGTGACATTAGGTGTTTTGAATGTAAACCTGATGATACTTACTCACCAACACCCTTTGAGAAAAAAATTTCAATGTTTAGTATTAAAAAATTGCCACTCAGCTGAATGGAGTTGAGAAAAAGTGCATGTTAACCAATATTTAAGCAATCGTAAGCATTAACCAACTCCAAAATGTTTCCATTATTGCTTAATGATTTAAACCTTGTATCTCATTTGTTAACTAGCCAATCAAGAGATAACTGACCAAAATCAGGGGCAGTTGGGTTTGATTGCTCAGTTCATAGCACCCTTGCCTTTGAATCAGAGGGTTGTGGGTTCATGTCCCACTCCTGGAAACCAAGAACTGTGATTGTACTCGAAAAGAGTTGCAATCTGTGACTGTTGATAACTCGAAAGAGTATCATCCTGGCTAGGGAGCAGGCGAGGGTGGTCAGGGAGCTGACCGCCGCGCGTGATCAGCTCCGCACTGCAATTTCATGCTGGCGGGCCAATTAAGGCCTGCCTGCGTGGATCACGAGCGGTACCTGTGCAGGCGGGGGGAGGAGGGAGAGCCAGCCTGGTGTGCAGTTCGCGCATGTGCACGAAAGAGCACTTCAATCTCCCTGAGACTCAGGGCTGCCTCAGGGAGATTGAAGCGCTTTTTGAAAAATTTAATAAATACAATAAAAATTCAATGAAACATGTCCCATCTCATGGGCAACATTTTCCCCCTGTCGGGGAGAAAGTGCGGGAGCGGGCGTGGGCGGGCGGCCCTCCAGTCGGTGCCCCCGATTGGGGGCGCGCTGCCAATTAAGTGTGGGAGCAGACGTGGGCTGGCCAATTAAGGCCAGTCCAGCATGACATCTGCACGGAAGCGCTATGTGCTTCCTGTGCAGGCGGGGGGAATGCCAAAAGCGGAAGTGTGCTTCTTCGCGCATGCACACGAAGGAGCACTCCGATCTCCATGAGACTAAGTGCTGCCTCAGGGAGATCAGTTCCCAAAGTGAAAACGTTATTCTGTCAAATTGCATTTACCATCCATGTCCCCTCATGTAACAATGTCACATGAGTTGGGACATGGACATAACTTTAAATAAAAGTGAATCTTAATTTTTTAATTCAGTAATGAAACCTCGTCCCGCCCATGGATGAGGTTTCATGCTTTTTCAGGTGGCCACCAGCACTCCCGACCTGCCCGCCAACCTTAAGGTTGGACAGGCAGGTCCATGAATTGGTTCAATTGATTTTAAATGGCCTCAATAGGCTGTTGACAGGTCGGCGGGCTCACAGCTGACTTGGCTGCGCCCCCACTGACCTGAAAATGCAAATAACGTGGGACGACGTCGAGAGTTTCGCCCAATGTCATTCCACATCATTTTACCCGTCAGCGAACGAGCCCCGCCCCCACTTGCCAACGGGAAAATTCTTCCCCATGTGACTGTGTCACATGAGATGGGACATGTTTTTAATTTCAAAAGAAAATTTTTATTTTAATTTGTAATTGCTTTAGGAAAACACATCCTGCTTGTGGGTGAGGTTTCCTAAAAGATGTAAAGGCCGCTTAGCCTTTCAGGTTAATTAGGTCCTTAATAGGCCTTTCAATTATCAGCTGACACTCAGCCGACTCCGGCATGTGCCCGCCGAATGAAATATCACAACGGTGCGCGGTGATGTCGGGACGCACACCCGCTATCATCGCACGCCATTTTACGTTCCGGCATGTCAGGCGCGCGCCCGCACGCCGAATGTAAAATTCTGGCCCTTGAGTCTAACTTGATTTTCAAATTTCTGTGTTTCATTCTCTTGGGTTGTTAATTTATGTATTTCAAAACTATTTACTATTTTCTTGAAGGGTGATTTTCACACAGAACAGAAAACACCTCTTTGTCCTTTTGTCTATGACATCTTTGGCAATCTCTTCTTTGCCTCCACCTATCACTGGCCCTCTATCCAGCTCTACCTGTCCCAACCCCCTCAACCAGCTTATATTTCACCTCATTTCTATTTTTCCTCAGTTCTGATGAAGAGTCATACGGACTTGAAATGTTAACTGTATTCCTCTCCGCAGATGCTGTCAGACCTGCTGAGTTTTTCCAGCTATTTTTATTTTTATTACAGAAGAGGTATACTTGCATTATAACCCAGCCTGGCCTTTGTTGGGTTCTCTGATAACAGCATCTTTTGCCTTTATTTCAATTGTTTCAACCTTCCTATGTTCTGTAAATCTGTCACACTTTTCTTTTGGCATTTATTTTCTTGCCCCTTTTTCTTTCTCCTTCCGTTCTTAGGTTTTTTGTTTCAATTTCTTTTAATCTTTTTCATATCTTTCAGTTTATGCTTACCTCATTTCTTTTTCTGTCCGAAGGTGCCATCACCTTTCCTTTTCTCTTCCATTGCCTCTTTCTTTCTACTTTTTTCCTGTTTCTCATCACTCAAGACACATCAGCAGCTCTATTTTTGTCCACCTAGCACTTTCATTTAAGGCTGTTCAGTCAGTATCTGGTCTGAAAAATAGCCTGCCTTAAGCCAAGAGGAACACAGGAGGCTGGTACGTGATTAAATCAGTGACCCTGTACTCATTATGCAGTCAGCCGTGTTCTACTGCTCAAACCCTAAGGCAATATATTCCATTTTCCTCATACTTGCTAATGTAACTCTCATTGCTACTACTATGGAAGCTCAAAGCAGATGGACCTGATCTTCTGACTGCTTAATGCAGTGATTAATAGCCTTGTGCTGTAATGTCCAGCCCCTTACCAAAATAAATTAATTTAGCTGATATTTTTAAAATCTGTAATGTTTAGTATTTTTCTCAGGTCATTCACTATCATATGATAATGAAGCAAAATATTTTGTGCTTGTATTTTAAAGTAGCAGCAATGTGTCCTGTCATGTTAAGTTCTAGTGTGAAAAAATTGTAAGTAGTCAGTTCTTCAACAACTGGTAATACATTCTAGTGCTGCAGATTAACTTCAAAAGCAGAAGAGTGATTTTTAGCTCCCCCACTTGGCTGGGTGGAGCGTGAGTGCAACTGGAATGGGTCAGTTTCCTGCCAAATATTGCCAAATCAGTTGCATTTAAATCCTGAGAAACACTGGTAAAGCTGTACATCCACTGGTGAAATTGTACATCCTTTGGTTAGGTTGCTCTTGGAGTATTGCACTGCATTATTGTTGTGCTTCCTGGATCACAGCTGACTCAAGAAGCATGGTCAGGAGAACAGTGAGGAGTTAATGGAATCTTTTGATAAGTGTTTCAGTAAAAAAAGAGACATTTCAGATGGGTCTTATGGAGGCATAGGAGACATTTGACAAGACCAAGAAAGTAAATCTAAACAGTGCTTTAAAATGTGGCGAAATAGGATTAAAGTATGTACCTCTGATTTGGCGCTAGCACTGCTCAGACAGGATTAGCCAAATAGCCTCCTTTGATGCTTAAATTTATGATTCTGTGATATGCGAGAACAGCAGGACAGGTGGACACAGGTTCCAGATTGTGAAAGGCAAATTAGAACGAAAAGCAGCAAGTATTTCTTTATACATAGGATGATCAGAAGCTGAAACAGGTCACTAGGAAGGGCAATTGATGCTAGGATACTGGATCCCTGTAATAGGAAGATGGTAGAGCTGGTAATCTTGAAGGATGATATCAAATGAGCTGAAGGACATTCTGCATCTAAATCTATTTTGTGGACTTTTTTTTGTTCATAGGATGTGGGCATCACTGGCTAGGCCAGCATTTATTGCCCATCCCTAATTGTCCTTGTTCAGAGGGTATTTAAGAGTCAACCACATTGCTGTGGGTCTGGAATCACATGTAGATCAGACCAGGTAAGGACAGCAGATTTCCTTCCCTAAAGGACATTAGTGAACCAGATGGGTTTTTACAACAATTTATGATATTCTAATTATAATTAAGTTGATTGAAGTAGCTGTGAGCCTTTCTTCCTAGGCAGAGGTTATGAGAAGTGATGTGTATGCAAAGTTGCAGAAGCAGTTTCATCTGCTTTGATTTTCCTTTTATTTTATACTCAGGTAGAAAAGTAGGATTTCAGCTGAAATCTTCAATGGAATTCAGTTTTATTTCTCTGAAAAACTATTACTGTACTATTGATTGGCATGTAACCATGTGTTTGTAATATTCTACAAGCCTTATGCTGCTGTAAAATTTCTCGCCCTGAGATTGGAGTGATGTACCTGAGGGTCATTGGGTCATTTAACGTTGCCTCATTTTCAGAGATTGTGGTTAAAGGCTGCATTACAGAATTTCTGGACTTAGCTGCAATCAAAGGAAAATTGAGCAGCAGACTTAATGGTAGATCAGTTGCCATTATGTGACTTAGTGTAATTATGTCCAAAGGGGCCAAAAGGTTCAGATCAATCCCAATTCCTTGAGCATTATATTGGAGTGACATCACAAAGCCAACATATGTGAAATAATGTTTTAAGGAGACTAGATTCAGAGAACAGTTAAGATAATTCTAATTGTGTAAGTCCAGGATTTTGTTAGAAGTTAAGGGAGAAAATATATGTAGATTTTCAGAAAAATATTGTCCTTAACTTTGACTCCTTCCTCTTCCAGTCTTTCAGCTCTTTCCAACTGCAAGGATAATATAGATGCCATAAAAGACAAGATTAATGTTAGAAACATTGATGAGGTTGTGGCACATTTACAGTGAGTACCATTTCCCTTTTTTTAAAGTCTTCATTGTCTACTAAAATGTTATCAAAAAGCCACAATGTGAGTGGAGAAAAATTTGGTCTTTGTTGTTTTTCATTTTTGCTAAATGATAAAGGGGAAGTCCCAATTATGATATTTTGGAACCTTTGTTAAAACTGCACTATTTTGGATGATGATGTGCATGTATATCATTATGTGGAAGTTTAGAAGATTCCCAAGTAGAGGCTTGCTGTTGCCTTCACCAGGGAAGGAAGAGAACCTGCCCACTCTTTAAAAAGTGCACCCCATTTTCTTTTTCTGAGAGTTTATCCCAAACTCGCAAATTGAGGCTTTTAAAGCAAGGTCTCGTATAAGAACAACATCTACTGCTTGATTCATACATCTTGATTAATAAATTAGTTTTTCCAGGCCATTCACGTGGATCTCCTAGAACTAGCTGCAAAGCACTATTGGTAGATGCTTGCAATCGGGTAGCTTGCCTGTGCTCTTAGCCAGAATGGTGTCCATTTTAAGGGGGGGGGGGGGGGGGGGGGGGTCCTCAGCAAAGGAAGGAAAGGGTTCATTCTTTTTAAAGTTCAAAGGAAGTTAAAAATACATGTTCTCTTGAGAAAATTGTCCAGAATTTAAAATTAACAGTGTACAAATTATATATATTTTTTAGCCGTTCACAGGGCGTGGGTGTTGCTAGCTAGGCCAGCATTTATTGCCCCTCCCTAATTGCCCTTGAGAAGGTGGTGGTGAGCCACCTTCTTGAACCACTGCAGTCCCTGTGGCATAGGTACACCCACAGCGCTGTTAGGGAGGGAGTTCCAGGATTTTGATCCAGCAACAGTTCCAAGTTGGGATGGTGTGTGGCTTGGAGGGGAACTTACAACAAGTTATACTGCATTGTTACGACTGACAGTATGTGGATGTGGGGCAGAAGGAGAAATGTGGTCGTGCTCATGCTTACTGATGTTCTTGGGTGGGTGACGAGTGTGGGGAAGAGCGAGGAACATGATAAAATGCTCATACTTACTGATACTCTTGGGGTGCATGAGCTAAAATGCACCAGTGAAATATTTCAAAATGACTAGGGGAAATGGGAAACTGAAATTCCAACAGCAATTGGCCTGTTGCTTGAGGCAGAAGTCTCGAGCATAGATCACACTTGAGTCTAGACAAATCACTCTGTTTCAAAATATAATTTCACATTGATGAAGTTGAGGTGCATGCCTTGTCAGGAATATTTCTTTGGGCTTCAGTCTGTGCTAAGGTGTCATATTGCAGAGTTGAGCCATTTTCAGTGCACAGGCAAGTTCCTGCACGTCCAGGTAGAATGTGACTTTATATGTTTATTCATTCATGGTTTGTGGGCATCTCTGGCAAGGCCAGCATTTATTGCCCTTGAGAGATGGTAGTAAATTGCCTTCTTGAACTGTTGCAGTCCATGTGGTGTAGGTACACCCACAGTGCTGTCAGAGAGAGATTTCCAGGATTTTGACTCAGCAGCAGTGAAGGAATGGTAATTATTGTTCCAAGTCTGGATAGTGTGCACTCAGAAGGCAACATGCATGTGGTAACCTGCCAATAAACCGAGTCCATTGTTGAGCTAATGTGATGATAAGCTAATAAAGATGAAAAACAGGGAGGAGTTCTGTAAAGGTCAAACTGCTGTTAATTCAACTTCTTCAATGCTGAGGTTTAACTGTTCTCAGTATCTTAATGTTCCAAGTAACATGCACAGTATATCTGATTATCTAACCAGATGTAAAGAAGTTATGTTAGTTTTCGTTTTAAATGAGCACCAAGTAGATTGCAGTCAGGAACTCATTTTTATCACTATTATGGTATCATCTGTTCTTAGTTGTAGCATCATTAAAGTATTTGGCAACAGCATGGAAATTATGTTGAATGATTCATTTTAGATTAAACTAAACCTATTTAACAAGTCAATGATTAGGTCGTCTAAATTTATACTATAAACAGGTCAGGTGAACTACATGTTAATCACAACTAATAACATTAATCAGGATTGAAACTCTTTCGAGTTATCAACAGTCACAGATTGCAACTCTTTTCGAGTACAATCACAGTTCTTGGTTTCCGGGAGTGGGACATGAACGCACAACCCTCTGATTCAAAAGCGAGGGTGCTATGAACTGAGCCACAGCTGACACCTCTTAATCAGGATTGACCTGAACACAGCGATTCAGTGTGCTAATTAGTGCTGGCAATTATTTCGGGGAGAGCATCGGCTATTGATGCATAATTAAAGCTGGAGGCGGTGTGCATAACTTTTGTATGTTGTTTGTAGGCACCTTGACCGTGCTTCTCACCTGTATCAGTGAGTGGCTTGAACTAGCCTAATTGTTGGATCTCATTCGCATGCAGCTAGCAAGCTGCAAACACTGAACGGGTACTGTTATTGTCTCTTAAATAACCACATCATTGCGAAATTTCTAGCCAGAGCAAAAGCCAATGAGAAAATTCTAAATCTGAAAGGTGACACAGAAAATATAAAAGATCTTCTTCCCACTATTCGTGCATGATTTATAACATATAAGAATGATCCTTTAATTCAGTATAACATGAATAAATACTGAGAGTTTGGTTATAAGTGTGTTGTAGTCCATAGGAGAAACCCAACTATGTTTAAATCTCATTATATTGGCTGTTGCCAAGTGTAATAGCTGCCATGTGGATTGTACAGAGCTTCCCGGCCTCACCAAAGGAATGCAAACAGTAAATTAAAAGTGCCAGACTCCGAGAGAATTCCAGGCAGAAACCCTGTTTTAGCAACAAAGAAACTTCTGTTATTGTAAAATGAGGCACACATTCTGAAGTGAGCGTCAGAGACTGAGGTCAGATTGAGGCAGAGAATTAAAATAACAGGCCTCCTACACTGTTCTAGTGAAAGTGAAGGTGAAGATAAACTTGAGGAACAGTGCCTCATCTTTTGACTAGGACTTTGCAGCTTTTCAGACTCAACACAGTTCAACAACTTGATATCATAATCACAGCCCCCATTTTTCCTCTCAACAACTGCTGATAATGATTCTGCTGTTCCCATCTCTTCTAGACTCATCTTTTGTTTCTTTACTTGTCCCATTGCCATCTCCTTTTGCCTTGCAGTATCATCCCTTTTGACATTTAATCAGCCCTGCCTTTCACCTAATTACATTTTGCTCTTGTTCCTCCATCCACTCCCCCCACCAACCCCTTTGCCTGCCTCTGTTCTAGCATAACCACATTCCTGACTTTTTCCAGTTCTATTACAAGGTCATTGACCAGAAATGTTAACTGTTTCTCTCTCCACAAATACTGCCTGAACTGCTGACTATTTTCACCATTTTCTATTTTTATTTATGATCAAATACCTTGTCCATTTCAAACCAGATATGATTGTTCAAATTGCTTATCGTTAATGATTCTCCTTCCTCGGCTTCCACACCTACTCAGACATCTCAGTGCACAAATGCAAATATTAGAAGATATTGCAGCACAACTATTCACAGTCTAACCTTCCCAGGGTAAGCAAGACAGGCTGGGTGCACATTGAACAATGCGAGAAGGATTAAAATGGTGAGGAGCACTGTAATAGTCCCCGTGATACATCATAAAATAGCCAGATTATTTCATATTGTTGTCATGCATCTTGCCCCACCCCCCCCTTAACTGATCTTTGAGGGCAGTCCTTGACTGCTTATCTCATTCTTCTACAATCACTCTAGATCAGCTTATTAGGAAGTATGCCAAATGGACAAAGGGACAAAACCTGCTAATTTTTCCTATTCCAGTGCTCCAAATTAGAATCTGACTTTGTGTTTTATGCAACACTTTGTTTACTGCCTTTGTCCAGTTTTTCTGTCTATTTTTCTGTACATAGAATGATGGAAATATTTCAAAAAATGCAGCTACTTTTTGTTCTCTTGGTGCTGAATTACTTTACATTCACTTTGCACTCTCTTTTCACCCTGTTTCTTTTTGTTTCCTTCCTTTTTCTCTCTCTTTAGCTCCATTACAATATCAAATATCTGTGGTATACATGTTGTAGTATGTACTTTGGAGTGCATACCTCACTGCCGGCATCATGACATCTCCAGTATGTCTCTTGGTGTTAATGTCCTAGTGCTGTTGTAATGGCCTGTGCATGCAAAATGCAACCCAAAATGTAGATTGCATAACATCAATATTATACTGTGCAAAAATCATTCATATTGTATAATTATTGCAATTGCCTTTACCATTTTCAGCTCATTGCATGATCCAGCAGCATTTTGAGATTCCAGTAAGGCTTAAAGGGGCATTCAAAAATAACATGCATTTATCTACTACTTTTAAGCTAGTAGAAGTCCTAAGGAACTTTGCAGGAACATTATAAGACAGAATCTGACAGCAAATCACACAAGGAGATAAATGAAAGATGACCAAAAGCTTGGGCAAAGGGATATACGTTTTAAAAAGGGCCTTAATGGAGGACAGAGGTAGAGAGATTTAGGAAGGGAGTTTTAGAGCTTAGGATCTAGACAGATGGAGAAATGGCTATCACTGTTGGTACAAAGATAATCAAGGATGTACAAGAGGCCAGTTTAAGAGGAACATAGAGTTCTTGGAGGGTTGTAGAGCTGCAGGTGGTTACAGGGATAGGGTTGAGACTTTGGATGGACTAGAGCATAAGAATGAGAATTTTAAAATCGAGGCTTTGTTAAAACTATTGTAGGTCAGCGAGCACAGGGGCGATGGGTGAACATACCTATACTTCAGAATAGTATTGCTGAGAAAAAAGGAATTTTTTTGTCAAAGCTTCTCATCTTGCACCCATCAGCACAATTTCCAAGAAAATACCAATGTCAGGGGAAACAACATCGAGAAGAGAGTGCTGATTGGTTAGCAAGTGAGCTCTGAGTGGTAGAGGCATTGCCATGGAGAATGCAGCAGTGGATGGTGACTGAAAGTTAACTGCCAAGCATTGTTTGCAATTTAAACCAAGCAGCTTTACTGATTGGTCAAGACATTGCCCTGGGGAGTGAACCAGCGAATGGCTATCACTTATAATTGTTTAGCTGAAACAGGCACATTGTGTGTACGCAGGGCCTTGTGTATTAATATATGCAGCTTCCAGTACACGCAAATGTGCCACACTGTGAGCCTGACTGATGATCTCAAATTGGTTGTCAGCATGATTCTTAGCACACTGAGTATTACTTAGCAAATGTTGTCCAATCACGGAATCACATCTAATGTTGGACACTGTGTTTTGAGTTTTACAAGCATGGGCTGGTTGGGTACAGTCCATACCTTGCCCATTGCGAACAGCGGAAGTTACATGTGTTTGATACAATCCGCAAGTCTTTGGGAAGGCAGTAAACATGCTGGTTCTGGGGGGCAGTGGAGTGAGGGGGGCGGGGTGGTGGGGTATGCAATAGTGAGGGCACAAATCGAATAAAAACATGCATATGCCATCATATTTATGTTGTTGGAGTTCAGAGTGCCAGTCAATGGCATCTAATTATCCAAGTTAGTAGGAGCTCAAATTAATCAGCAGTATTTATTATTGAACTTTACCTAACTATGGAAATCTGAGATGCACAAAGCAGATTGAGGTTCTCCAAAAGAATTTGGACAGTTTATACTGTATCTTTCAATGAGAACCTGAGTACGTCAGCCACATGTTTGGATATTTTGAGGAGTGCTTTTAAGTTTTAAAGATATGTATGTATCTTTTACAGATTCATTTTACAAGAGGAATCCAATACTTTGGAGAAACATATCCAGTTCTTACAGGTAAAGAGTCTTTAAAAGATCTGGTACAATTCATTAGTTACATACCTTATGATGCTGATTCATTTGGCTCTAAATTCACCTCTAAGGCCTTATTCACAAATCTTTTGGAGATTTGAAAAAAAATTCCCATTTTCTCTGCAGCTTGTCTAAAGAAATAGGATTGTCTGCAACAATTTCACAAATTTACAAAAAGTTGTTTTTCAGTTAAGTGGCAAGAATAAGGATGAATGAGGTGCCACAGCTATTGGGTAAATGTTGACTCTTGAGACCATTCCTGGTATTGGATATTTAGACAAATAGAGAGGGAATGGGAATGGAGAAGATGAAAGAGATTCCAGAAATATCTCACACTGATTTAAATAAATAGAAGAATGCAGCAATGCTTACATATTCAGTTCATTTTGCTTCAGTTCTATCCAACAGGCCAAATGTGTAATACTACTGCCACGAAATGTTAGATACAGAAATTTGGAGACTGTCTGGGAGTGTAATTTGTGTCACAGTGAATTACGTAATGGTAATACATTTAACATTTCAACATCATTTTATCCTGATACAGTGATTCCCAAATTTTCTCCTGTTGTCACTCCAAAATGCCTAATTTGATGTGACCACAGAGTGAAAAGTTGGTACGAGAGTTGTTGAGCAGCAGGGGCATTCAATGTGGGGCCTTCAGTCGTTGAGTGGGGGGTGGGGGGGGAGTCTTGATTTTTAAGCAAGGACTGGGGTGGGGCAACAACAGGATTGTAACCTTCAATGTTCGATTATTAAAGTGCACGCTAACTTTAAAAGCGTGAAATTTGTGTGTTTTTAAACTATTTTGTGAAAATATTACCTTACTCACTGGGCCTAATGAGACACATGGGTGTTATGTGGACCAGTATGCTAAATTCCCTCCTCTCCCAGCGCACTGCAAGCCAGAGAAAAAAAGATTGGGTGTGCTCAAGGTAGACACTGAGACTGTCTGTGCGAAACTTATTTATTCCCTCCCCTTCCAAAGAACTGCAAGCCAGGAAAAAAAACATTTGGATCCACGTAGCATAGCACCTCAGAACCGTTCCCAGGACTTTCCCGACAGAGTTTCTGTTTCACAGCCACCATTATGTAATCTTAATGTAATTAGCATAAATTGTATAAACACCAATAGCCATTTTGGTTGTGTTTGCTTCAGATCAGAGATTTCAGATCAATTTAAATCTGATCAGGAAGTATGCTGCCTGATGTCAAGGTTATCAGATCCTTGAGGGTGGATGTCCTGCCTCTGAGAGCTGCTGGCCAAGCCAAGACCACCGGGGGTAGTGGCCACTGGTGGTATTGCAGGAGGCTTGGGAGGAGGGACATTGCTGGAGACCCAGGTAAATGGGGGGTAGGGGGTCTAGTCAGACAGGCCCCAGTGAGCAGTGGTGAGGGGAATTAAAGGGTGGATGGTTGGTCTTCCTAGAGGCATGGCCCTTGCCACTGACTACAAGAGGAGGGCACCCCTACTCAATCTGCAGGCAGGCCACCAGCTGTTACTGGGTGGCCTGCCCCCACGACATGAGAAGGCAGAACTATATCTTCCTGCCCTGGACTTAATTGAAGGGAGTCAGGAAGGTGACTGCTCTCTAACGCATGCCTTTCCACCTAATTAAGCACCTCTCAGACTGCACCCTTAAGTTCCACCCCTCAAGTATACTACAGGTTGTCTATCCACTGCACATCATTTTTAATCATATTTCTACCAATAGGATTTCCCCAAATCAAGGGCCAGGCTAATTCAGATAGTGGAATTTTGCTTCCCGCCATCTGAGGAATTGGCGGCAAACACAGCCGCACCCATACAGCCTGCTCCGCAGTCATTTCACACTCCAATGAGCATTAATTGGCTGGAGGCAGGACATCTGTCCCTCAGTCAGGAGGAAGTCCTGCCTCAGAGAGCTGCTGGCCAATCAGATTGGCCAGCAGCTCTCTAGCCCCTGCAATGCCAGAAACTGGAATAGACAGGACTAGGACTATAAGCATTCCATAGAGCCTCAGTACTGGGAGTCCAGGACCAGGTAAGTTTTGGGGGTCTTCGACCAGGCAGGGTAGGTGAGGCCTGGGGGCTGGACAAAGGGACGGTTGGGGTGTCAATGGAGAGGCTGGGGCAAGGGGGGAGGGGCTCCCCACAGTGGTCAGACCTTTAAGGGAGGCACTTGGTATTAAAAGGAAGCTGCTGATGGTGGGCTCCCCTTTTCCAGGGTTAATTTTCAGGCTTCCCTCCCACCCCTGAACTTCTGCCAGCTGAAAATTGAGGCTGGGCAGGAAACAACCCTTAAGTGGTCAATAATTGGCCACTTAAGGGCCTCAATTGAGGCAAGGGCAGCCTGGGCCTCACCTGACTCGGTGTAAAATTGCAGAGAGGTCAGGGCAGGCAGCAGTGCAGTGGGAAGGCCATCCAAAGGGTTTTATGGTCACCCCCCGCAGCCCCTCCACCATCACCTCCAAACCCACCAACGGGGGAACATAGAATTCTGCCCAAAATCAAGCTCTTCTTGTAGATCAAATATTTTCCTCAAGGATGAAACAGGAAAATTATAGAATATTACAGCACTGAAACAGGTCATTTGGTCCAACAAGACTGCCCCAGTATTAGATGATCCATCTCCAACAAGAGAGAATCCAACCATCGCCCCTTGATGTTCAATGGCATTACCATTACTGAGTCCCCTACAATCAACATTCTGAGGGTTACCATTGACCAGAAGCTGAACTGGACTAGCCATATAAATACAAGAGCAGGTCAGAGGCTAGGAATCGTGTGACGAATAACTCACCTCCTGACTCCCCAAAGCCTGTTCACCATCTACAAGACACAAGTCAGGAGTGTGATGAAATACCCACCACTTGCCTGGATGAGTGCAGCTCCCACAACACACAAGAAGCTGGACACCGACAAGGACAAAGCAGTCCGCTTGATTGGCACCACATCCACAAACATTCACTACCTCCACTACTGATGCACAGTAACAGCAATGTGTACCATCTACAAGATGCACTGCAGGAATTCACCAAGGCTCCTCGGACAGCACTTTCCAAACCCACGACCACTACCATCCAGAAGGACAAGGGCACCAGATAGATGGGAACACTACTACGTGCAATTTCCCCTCCAAGTCGCTCACCATCCTGACTTGGAAAGATATCACCATTTCTTCACTGTCGCTGGGTCAAAATCCTGGAACTCCCTTCCTAACAGCACCGTGGGTGTACCTACACCACATGGACTGCAGCGGTTCAAGCAGGCAGCTCACCACCACCTTCTCCAGGGCTACTAGGGATGGGCAATAAATGCTGGCCCAGCCAGCGAAGCCCACATCCCACGGATGAATAAAAAAAAATTCTCCTGCTCTTTCAGTGTTCCCTTTAATATTCCTGTCCTTCTGAATTATGATAGTTCCACATGATTAGAACAAGTGAGCCTTGTTTACTGGAAAGTACCACTTTTGTAATGAAACTCCCCACCCCTTCTTTTCCCCCACCCACCAACACCCCTCCAAGAGTCCTGAAGATTGCTAGCTTAGTAGTGTCTGGGAAAACAGACATTTTGCCTGTTCTGTTTAATGCACCTTGTAAAGTACTAGTTTTAAAATCTCACCAAACTGTGAATGGTTTAGAGCGCACACGTGCGCAGGCAAAACGTATTTATCACCTGTCCTTACCTCTTTCTCACATCTGTACAGAAATGTTGTTTTTGTTTGCAACTTTCTGTTCTCATAATACTATTTATTGTCATCTAACCTGACAACATGAGCAAACTTGGATATACAGCTCTATTCCTTTATTTAGGCCATTTATAGATACAGTAAAACATTGAGGCCCCAGTACATATTGTGGCGGACGAATACATATCCATGATCTCTACTCTTGGTCAGTTAACTTGAGGGTTATTTAAAGATTTCTTTCTTATTACTTGTGACTGGCCAACCCATTTATTTCTTGAGTATGAATAATTCTAATGTTACTGAGTAAGAACCTTCCATTGCAATTGAACTTCCACTTCCAAATTTATTGAAGTGAATTTTAACACCTAAGAAAAGGTGGGTTGGGAGTTGGGGTGTAATTAAAATAAAGAATCTATTGATCCAACCTGAATCTGGCTCCTATGTGCCCACTTTCATTTTTGACAGAAGTGCATTTAGACGGTTGCAAGTTACCACAATCGGGACCTTAATTAGTGCAGGCAGGTAATTATTACTGGAATTAACATCCTAATGAGACATTAAGGAGGTCTTTTTGCATTGAATTTAACATTTCCTGCATGGATTTCCTGGTGCTTAGAAGACCCATCAGCTGAAGGGATCCAGGAAGGGCCAGATAGAGCACTGCTTGTGGGCCAGAAGGAGGAAGAGTGATTCCACAACCCACCCCAATCCTTCAAGAAAATCTGCTTCCCTCCCAACAATCAACCTTCCCGCAATCCAATACCTCCTGTCTCCATGATCTCCACTCCTGACCTTCCGCCCATCATTTCTACCCACCCCCTCCCCTGACCAGCAGATCACAACTTCCCCTTTCCCCCCCACCACCCCCCCACCATGCCCTTTCATCTGCAATCTGTCCTCCCCTCAACTTTTCAGCCACGATTTTACCCCCAGCCTTTCCAACCACAATTTGCAACCCCCCCTCCCCACATTCCTTCACCTTCTGGCCACGATTCTTGCCTCCGTATCCTCACTTGTGGATTCAGTTGAAGAGTTAGTGATTGAAAAGATTAGTTGTTTAAGATGACAGGATCAGAAGGACAGATTTCACCATGTAAAACTCTTCATCAAATATCTTCACCATCATTGGCTCTCTGTTAGTAGAACCTATTCTGAGGAAACATTAGGCTGTCTTTTCTCTTTACAAATGCTGACTGATCTGCTGTGTATTTTCACTATTTTCTGTTTTATTTCATTGAAACTTCACCCAGCTTGAAGGAAAATCCAGAGGTCTGTGATTTACCTAATCTGAAAATGTGAAACAAGTGCCCATTCATTCAGCATCTCAAAGTATTTGCTTTTAGCCTATCTTGAGCTTTTTTTTCTGATGTAATCGCTGGGGAATATTTAGCATTTGGAAAAAAACAGCTCCAATCTGCATATGTGCAGGATTGCTTACCACATCTGTTTCCCTAGTTCTCTAACGTTTGTGTTTTAGTTGTATTATTGTAGTGCTATTTTTCCTATGGACCTTGAACAGAACGTTATCCTCTGGAATATTTAACTTCTAGACCCAAAATACCTTGGAGTCTAAAAATGTCCTAGTCTCCAACACTAATGTGTCTGCCTTGAACACAAGAGAAAGATGTATTTTTTAATAAAACTTTGCTTTTCCTATCCAACTAGTAAGCTTTCCACATCTGTAATTTGCATAATCATATTGCTTTTTGATTTTGTTTTTTTTAACTGAGTCTCAATAGTGCTCACTACTCTGATCCTGTTGCTGTCTTTACATAGATAATATTTAGAAAAATATCTGTCTGCCTCTAAATTTGACTTCAAATCAGCCCCATGGTCGTTTAGATTTCCTAATCAGGTTTTTGATATGTATTTATGACCTGGACTTGGACATAATTTCGAAGTTTGCAGATGTCATGAAACTTGTAAGGATGATAGCAGCAGACTTTAGAAGCATAATGACTGAGGAAACGGGTAGACACATCATAGATGAAATTTAATGCAGAAAAGAGTGAGGTAATGCATTTTGGAAGGAAGAATCAGGAGAGCCAATACTAACTAAGTAGTACTGTTTTAAAGAGGCTGCAGGTACCTGGAGGTTTACAAAGACAAATCTTTGAAGGTGGCAGGTTATATTGATAAGACTGTTCAAAGCATTCTTGTTCAAAGGAATGCTTGGTTTTAGGAGTAGAGGCATAGTGTATGAAAGAAAAGGAAGTTATGATTAGGCCTAAGTTGGAGTACAGTGTCCAATTCTGGGCGCCATACTTTAGGAAAGGTGACAAAGCCTTGGAGAGTGTGCAGATTTTCTAGAATGGTACCAGGGTTATGCTGAAGGACTGGAGAAGCTGGGATTGTTCTTCTTAGACAGAAGTAGTTAAGGGGAGATTTAATCCAAGTGTTCAAAATTATGGCGAGAGGAGAGAGAACTTTATAGAGTACATAGGGAGGAACTGTTTCCACTGATAGGGAAGTGGGTAACCAGAGCACACAGGTTTAAGGTAATTGACAAAAGAACCAGACGAAAGATAAGTAATTTACACAGCAAGTTGTTATCTGGAATGTGCTGTCTGAAAGGATAGTGGAAGCAGATTCATTGATAACTTTCAAAAGGGAATTGGAAACACTGGAAAAATAAATGTTTGTAGGGTGTCATGGAAAGAGCAGGGGAGCAGGACTAATTGAATAATTTTTTATTCGTTCATAGATTGCTCCCCTAATTGCCCTTGAAAAGTGGTGTTGAGCTGCCTCATTGAACTGCTGCAGTCCATGTGGTGTAGGAACACACACTACTGTTAGGAAGGGAGTACCAGGATTTTGCCCCAGCGACAATGAAGGTGATATAGTTCCAAGTCAGGACGGTGTGTGACTTCGAGGGGAACTTGCAGGTGGCGGTGTTCCCATGTATCTGGTGCTTTTGTTCTTCTAGATGGTAGTGGGTTTGGAAGGTCCTTTAGGAAGGAGTTTTGGTGAGTTACTGCAGTGCAATGTGTGTCAGTGGTGGAGGGAGTGAATGTTTAAAGTGGTGGATGGGGTGCCAGTCAAGTGGGCTACTTTGTCCTGGATGGTATCAAGCTTCTGGAGTGCTAACATTGGTACAATGGGCTGAATGGCCTCTTTCTGTGCTGTATAATATGGTTTATATCATATCTGCTGACAAAATCATTTGGTAATCTGGTGCACTCTACTCACTATCTTGGTTAATGTGCAAACTATTGGTGAGTGCCCCCATATGCATTAATATAATATTGCATGGCTCAAGTGAGGCGATTAAAGGTAGCAATTGGAGGTACAAGGAAAGAAAAATATCTGGAATCAGTAGAAGAGGCTATGAAGCTCTTGGGTTGTCGTAAAAATCCAACTGCTTCACTGCTGTACTGTGGGGATGGTAACCTACCATTCTTAACCTGAAGCAGCCTTTAAGTGACTCTAGACCCATGTCTACATGGTTGGTTTTTAAATTCCCTTTGTTGCCTAGCAATGACTCAATTTTATCAAACTGTTCGATAGAAAATTGAGAAGAAAACTGGACAGACTACTTGGCTATAGCCTAAGCATTGAATCAGGACAACACAAAAGCACACTAAATGGGATACAACTCAAACAGATCTAGCAACTCAAGACTGGGCATCCATGAGGCGCTGTGGGCCATCAACAGCAGAATTGTATTCAGCCAGAATCTGAAACCTCATTGCCTGGCACATCCCCCACCCCACCATTACCACCAAGCCAGGGGATCAACCCTGGTTCAATAAAGAGTGCAGGAGGGCATGCTAGGAGCGGCACCAGGCATACCTAAAAATGAGCATGTGACCTGATGAAGTTACAATATGGGACTACTTGCATGCCAAACAGCATAAGCAGCAAGTGATAGGCAGAGCTAAGCGATTCCACAACCAACAGATCAGATCTAAGCTCTGCAGTCCTGCCACATCCAGTCGCGAATGGTGGTAGACAATTAAACAACTCTCTGGAGGAGGAGGCTCCACAAATATTCTCATCCAGAATGATGGAGGAGCCCAGCACATCCGTACCAAAGATAAGGCCGAAGCATCTGCAACAATCTTCAGCCAGAAGTGCTGAGTGGATGATCCATCTCGGCCTCCTCCAGAGATCCCCAGCGTCACAGATGCCAGTCTTCAGCCAATTCGATTCATTCTGTGATATCAAGAAACAGCTGAAGGCACGGGGTACTGCAAAGGCTAATATTCTGACAATAGTACTGAAGACTTGTTCTCCAGAGCTTGCTGCGCCCCTAGCCAAGCTGTTCCAGTACAGCTACAATGCTGGCATCCACCGGCAATGTTGAAAATTGCCCAGTTATGCCCTGTACACAAAAAGCAGGACAAATCCAACCCAGCCAATTACTGCCCCATCAGTTTACTCTCCATCAGTGAAGTGATGGAAGGGGTCATCAACAGTGCTATCAAACAGCATTAGCTTAGCAATAACCTGCTCACTGACACCCAGTTTTGGTTCAGCGAGGGTCACTCAGCTTCTGACTTCATTACAGCCTCGATTCAAACATGGACAAAAGAGCTGAACTCCTGAGGTGAGGTGAGAGTGACTGCCCTTGACATCAAGGCCGCATTTGACCGAGTGTGACATCAAGGAGCCCCAGCAAAACTGGAGTCAATGGGAATCGGGGGGGAAAGCTGGTTTGAGTCATATCAAGCACAAAGGAAGATGTTTGTGGTTTTGGAGGTCAATCACCTCAGTTCCAGGGCATCACTGCAGGGGTTCCTCAAGTTAGTGTCCTAGGCCCAAACTGCTTCAGCTGCTTCATCAATGACATTCCTTCCATTATGAGGGCAGAAGTGAGGATGTTCACTGATGATTGCATAATGTTCAGCACCATTCACGACTTCTCAGATACTGAAGCAACCTGTATCCAAATGTAGCAAGACCTGGACAATATACAGGTTTGGGTTGACAAGTGGCAAGTAACATTCACGTCACACAAGTGCCAGGCAATGACCATCTCCAACAAGAGAGAATCTAACCATCGTCCCTCGGCATTCAATGGCATTACCATCACCAAATCCCCCACCAGCAACATCCTGGAGGTTAATATTGACCAGAAACTGAACTCGACTAGCTATATAAGTGCTGTGGCTGCAAGAGCAAGTCAGAGGATAGGAATCCTGTGGCAAATAACTCACCTCTTGACTCCCCAAAGCCTGTCCACTATCTACAAGGCACAAGTCAGGAATGTGATGGAATGCTCTCCACTTGCCTGGATGAGTGCAGCTGCTGCAACATTCAAAAAGCTTGACACCAACCAGGTCAAAGCAGTCCTCTTGATTGGGCTTCACTCACTACAACCACCGAAGAACAGTGGCAACAGTAGAATCATCTACAAGATGCACTGCAGAAATGCACCAAGGCTCCTTAGGCAACACCTTCTAAACCCATGACTGCTACCATCTAGAAGGACAAGGGCAGCAGATAGATGGGAACACCAACACCTGGAAGTTCCCCTCCAAGCCACTCACCATCCTGACTTGAAAATATATCGCTGTTCCTTCACTATCACTGGGTCAAAATCTTAAACTCCCTCCCTAACAGCACTGTGGGTGTACCTACACCGCATGGACTGCAGCGGTTCAAGAAGGCAGCTTGCCACCTGAGGTGGGGCCTGATAATCTATATCCCAGGGTACTAAAGGAAGTGGCCATGGAAACCATGGATGCACTGATGGTCACCTTCCAAAATTTTCCGTAGATTCTGGAACTGTCCCAGCAGATTGGAGGGTGGCAAATGTAACCCTGCTATTTAAAAAAAAGGATGGAGGGAAAAAACAGGGAATTACAGACTGGTTAGCCTGTTAGGGAAAATACTAGAGTCTGTTATAAAGGATGTGATAACAGGACACTTAGAAAATATCAAAGGGATTAGACAAAGTCAACATGGATCTATGAAAGGGAAATCATGTTTGACAAACCTACTGGAGTTTTTTGAGGACGCAACTAGCGGAATAGATAATGGAGAACCAGTGGATGTGGTGTATTCAAGGGCCGAATGACCTACTCCTCCTCCTATTATCTATGTTTCTTTGTTTCTGATTCAGGATGGGCATTAAATGCTGGCCACAACAAATATGATGCCCACATCCCGTATATGAATAAAAACACTAAGCCCTCTCAACCTTGCAAAGCCTTCCTCACCAATATCTGAGGACAGGTGTTAAAGTTTGGAAAGCTGTCCCCGAACTAGTCCAAGACTTCTTCGGCAGTGCCTCCCAAACTCACAACTACCACAACTCAGGGCAGGAAACTCGCCGAATAGAGGAAACTTTTTTTTAAGGAGACGTATCCATTTAGACCCAATGGCTCCTAACAGTGTTTGATACAGTGATGGAGAGATGCCAAGGCTGACCTTTCCACTGGTTCCCTTGTATCTAAAGCCTTGAGCTCTTGAGGCAGTCTTTTGGGTTGCAGGCAGTAGCAGCAGAAGGCAGGTAAGTTGGATGGTTTGCCAGACCCTGCCTCCTCATTTTCATTTACTTATGGATGGGTAGTCAAGGGTCAAATAGCCACTTTTCTTGCTGGAGTAGTTGGAGCAAAATCTGTGGTATTCCTCGTAGGAGGAATAATGTAACAGTCAGCCTATCTGGCCAACATCCCATAAATTTACAGGACTATACTACCTGAAATCAGGTTCAAGTAGAAGAAAATCCAACCCTTTGTATAGAATTCCTATGGTGTGATGCCAGAAAATGTGGACTGCGGGCAGCAGCTTCTACTCGTGATTCCACTAAAGTGAAACTCCCATAACCAACAATAACAATTTGCATTCATATAGCACCTTTATCATAGTAAACTGTCTCAAGGTACTTCACAGGAACCTTCTCAAACAAATCTTGACACCAAACCACAAGATGTTAAGGCTGATGGCCAAAAGCTTGTCAAAAGATGTAGGTTTAAGGTCTGTCTTAAAGGAGAAAAGCAAGTTAGCAAGACAGTGGTTTTTAGTTGGGAATTCTAGAGCTTGGAGCCTCAATAGTGGTCGCCAGATGCCAGAATGGGAGGAGTGCAGATATTTCTGAGGGATTGTAGAGCCGGAGGAGTTTAAGAGATGGTGAGGGGGAAGAAGCTGAGGCCACATTGGAAAGGTTGTACAGAAGATATTTGCTGTTGAGTTGCATCTTACTATTTTAAAGCATGCTGACAATGGGTTCTGAGGAATGTCATTAATAGCTTTTAAAATTAGTAAGTATAAGAACATAACATAACAGGAGTAGGAGTAGAGTATATGATGCCTCAAGCCTGCTCTGCCATTCAATGCGATCATGGCTGATCTTCTGTCTCATCTCCTTTCCTACCTGCCCCCCATATCACATGATCCCTGAGAGACTAAACCACTCTCCCTTTAAGCAATCCAGTATTTGTAACCTGTTGGAAGATTCGTCTTTTCCTCTTTGGGTCATAGGTTGAAGTCCTAGGAACAATTGGAAAAAAACAGGGCGGAATTTTATAGTCCAGTCACGGCGGGGGCAGGGCCATAAAATGCAGCAAGCCATCCAAAGGTTCATTGACTTCAGTGGGACCGTAGAATCCCACCAGCATAAAATTCCAACCACAAATTTTGTGTTGGGTACTGATCAGTTGTGCAAATAATGGACCTGAATCAAACAATCCAATAAATGAAATTATACAATAAATGAAAAGCAGTTGAGATTACAGTGGATCTTTTTATCTCTGGAATTGGGTTATAATCCAATAAAACAGATTGATGAGTGCCCTCTCAACAATGAAACTGGGGCAATCCAACTTCAGTTCCTAGGCAGCACAAGTCAATAACCTATCTCTTAAGTCAGCATTGCGTTTCTTTATTTTTGTACTATAAATTATTTTTATAGCAGCAGAATGAAAAGAGGAATATGGTTTTTGATGCTTTACAATATCTTTATTGAGTGACGTTTGTTTTTGTCAGAATGTACTTAAGTGAATAGTCAGCTGTGAAACTCAGACAAAAAAAACCTTAGAAATTTCTATATAGAAACTACATATACAGAGAAAGAGGAAGGTCGTAGAATTTTCCGACTGCTGTCAGCAGCTGAATATTTTCTACATAACCAGTCATTCAGACATAACCCCTCTGGTCTTTGAAAGTACATTAACACACGGGAGCTATATGTTTTTGTACAATGTGGATGTTTGCAACATTTATGTAACTGAAACAGCTTCTTTATGGTGTTCACTGTGCCAGAATAAGAGCTGACACTGGAAGGTCAATGCAAGACAGAAGTGAATTCATTTACCTTTTCCACTTTGTTTTTGATATTGATTTTCACATGGTCTTTATTTCCCTCATCCACCTTAAAATCCAATATTGTGTACTGTAGATCTCTATTTCAGTATTATTTTCCTGCACACAAGATGATGCTGGTGTTTATCAGAGGCCAATCAATATAGCTTTACAACATCACTTCAGGAGTTTCTCAGGAAAACATCCTTGGCCCAAGCTTCTATTTTTATTAATAACCTATCCTTCATCATGTTGTTCACAGATGATTCCACAATGTTGAGATCCATAATATCCAGATTTGGGTTTCACAGGTAGGAGTTAACATTCGTACCACCAAGTGGCAGGTAATCATCCTTGCAAACAAAATACAGTGGAACCAAATTCCTTGACCTTCAATAACACCCCTATAGTTGAATCCCCACTATGGTGGCCACTATTGATCAGAACCTAATCAAACCAACCCTAAGCTACAAATCAGGACAGAAGCTGTACATGAGATGAATGCCTCATTCAAAGCCTCACCATCATTTACAGGGCTCGCCAGGAGCATGGTAGAATCCATACTACTCACTTGAATGGTTGCAGCTGCAACAACAATTAAGAAGCTCAATATCATCAGGATAGGAAAGTTTGCCACCAGATTCAGTTTTTGCCCTCTCTATCTGATCTGCAGGATGAACTGGAATAATTCTACAAGCTTATTTCAACAGCACCTTCCTCTCCTGCAACCTCTGCCATCAAGAAGGTCAGGAAGAACATTACTTTCCAAGTTTCCCTACAAGTAACACACCAAAGTGGCTTTGAGGTAGACATATATCTCCATTGTTTTATCATTGCTGGATCAATGTCTTGAAATTTTCTACCTAATACCATAGCTCAACACTATCACAAGAACTGTGGTGGTTTGAGGAGAAAGACCACCAACACCTTTTCAGCGTAACCATGGACGGCAATAAAAATGGCCTCACCAGCATCACCTACAGCCTGGGAACAATGTTACAATCCCATTAGAGACCGTTGACATTTAAAGAAGAAACACGAGCACCCTGCAATTAATCTACAGAAGTACACCATAAGATTTCACGTTTTTAAACAAAAACAAATTTTATTGTAAATCAAAAAGAATTAAACAAAATAAGCACTATTAATTTAACGTCAGACAGTAGTTTACAATCATATACATTATGAACTCAGTTTTACTTTTTGTTTTCCCCCTCTCCCCCCCGCCCCCACCAAAACTTCCCTTATCTTATGAAAACTTGAAGATTCATTCACTTTTCCTGGGATCAACTCAAAGGGTATGCCACAGCACTCTGGAATTTATATTAATTCTCCGTATTATTCTGGCTATTCCTTGAGGTATGACTCTGCGGGGGGGGTGGGGGGGTGGGGGGGGTCATTCCATCAGCTTCTTGGCTAGGAGATCCTCTACCTTTTCTTTTCAGACCTCACAACCGTGGATGCCTCAGCCCCATGTCCGGGCTGGCAGCAGATATCCAGCTCCTTTCCCAAGCTAACTCTGCCAACTGCTTTCTGACAAAAGGCTCTGTGAGGACCACTGTAGATTTCTTCCACTAGCTGCAAGCTAGAGCAAATTGTCCAGCTGCTTTTCCCTCACAAAATCCAAACTGAAGTAGAGCCCCAGCCACATTCCATGCAGTGAATGATGAAGTTGGTATTTTCTCTGCTTTAAATGCAGGGGTAACTAACTTGACATCTCCTGTTGGTTCTCTCAATCCAGTGAAATATAAGCTTCACCAAAATGACATGTCAATAAGACATGAAAGAAATCAAAACTGTGTACATCAACTTTATTTTTTTTGCTATTTTAAACTGGACTTTTGCTGAACCAAAAAACTGGCTGCAAGTGGTCACATAACTCACAGGATTGGCCATTTGGCCTAGATGCTTCCAACACTAGTTGCAAGAACAACTGAGTTCCCCCCTTGTCCTTGTGGAATCTCAAACCCCATTGTAAGGATGTTATAATCATGAACCAGGGGACCTGCAGAGATTGAAACTTTTTATCCTTGCAGACTTGTTAACAGACTCATCACACACCTGGACTGTCCAGGTCCATTTCAAAAGAGGACTATTGAGGGGAAAATGGATGTTATTTGCATTTTTATAAGCTTACTCCTCTAACGGAGTCATAGGGTCTGTCCAGACAATGGCCCCCTGAAACACGGTCCTCAACATGGATTTTTAAAAATTATTCATTCACAGGATGTAGACTTCGCTGGCTGGGCCAGCATTCATTGCCTATCCCTAATTGTCCTTGAGCAGGTGGTGGTGAGCTGCCTTCTTGAACCGCATCAGTCCATGTGGTCTAGTTACAACTACAGTGCTGTTAGGAAGGAAGTTCCAGGATTTTGACCCAGCGACAGTGAAGGAACGGTGATATATTTCCAAGTCAGGGTGGTGAGCGACTTGGAAGGGAACTTCCAGGTGGTGGTGTTCCCATGTGTCTGCTGCCCTTGTCCTAGATGGTAGTGGTCGTGGGTTTGGAAGGTGCTGTCTAAGGAACCTTGGTGAATTCCTGTAGTGCATCTTGTAGATGGTGCACATTGTTGTGACTATGCATTGGTGGTGGAAGGAGTGAATATTTGTGGATGTGGTGCCAATCAAGCGGGCTGCTTTGTCCCGGATGGTGTCAAGCTTCTTGAATGTTGAGGGAGCTGCACTCATACAGGCAAGTGGAGAGTATTCCATCACATTCCTGACTTGTGCCTTGTAGATGATGGACAGGCTTTGGGGAGTCAGGAGGTGAGTTATTCATCACAGGATTCCTAGCCTCTGACCTGTTCTTGTAGCCACAGTATTTATGTGGCTAGTCCAGTTCAGTTTCTGGTCAATGGTAACCCCCAGGATGTTGATAGTGGGGGATTCAATGAATTTAATGTCACTGAACATCAAGGGACGATGGTTAGATTCTCTTTTGTTGGAGATGGTGATTGACTGACAATTGTGCAGCTCAAATGTTACTTGCCACTTGTTAGCCCAAACCTGGATATTGCGCAGTTCTTGCTGCAGTTGGACTTGGACTGCTTCAATGTCTGAGGAGTTGCGAATGGTGCTGAACACTGTCTAGTCATAAGCGAATATCCCTGCTTCTGATCTTATGATGGAAGGAAGGCCATTGATGAAGCAGCTGAAGATGATTAGGCCTAGGACACTACCCTGAAGAACTCCTGCAGTGATGTCCTGGAGCTGAGATGACTGACCTCCAACAACCACAACCATC
Source organism: Cetorhinus maximus (assembly GCF_964194155.1). Lineage (NCBI taxonomy): Eukaryota > Metazoa > Chordata > Chondrichthyes > Lamniformes > Cetorhinidae > Cetorhinus > Cetorhinus maximus. The sequence goes on from NC_135895.1 coordinate 34,930,085, forward strand.
TTCCTTTATGCTAGGTATGACTCCAACCAGTGGAGAGTTTTCCCCCTGATTCCCATTGACTCCCATTTTGCTAGGACTCCTTGATGCCACACTCGGTCAAATGCGGCCTTGATGTCAACGGCAGTCACTCTCGCCTCACTTCTGGAGTTCAGCTCTTTTGTCCATGTTTGAACCAAGGTCAGGAGCTGAGTGACCCTGGTGGAACCCAAACTGGGCGTCAGTGAGCAGGTTATTGCTAAGCAAGTGCTGCTTGATAGCACTGTTGATGACCCCTACCATCACTTTACTGATGATCGAGAGTAGACTTATGGGTGGTAATTGGACAGGTTGGATTTGTCCTGCTTTTTGTGGACAGGACACACCTGGGCCACTTTTCACATAGCTGGGTAGCGTTGTAGCTGTACTGGAACAGCTTGGCTAGGGGCGCGGCACGTTCTGGAGCACAAGTCTTCAGTACTATTGCTGGAATATTGTCAGGTCCCATAGCCGCTGCAGCACCCAGTACCTTCAGCCATTTCTTGATATCATGTGGAGTGAATTGAATTGGCTGATGACTGGCGTCTGTAATGCTGGGGACCTCCTGAAGAGGCCAAGATGGATCATCCACTCCGTGCTCCTGTCTGAAGATTGTAACAAATGCTTCAGTCTTATCTTTTGCACTGATGTGCTAGGCTCCCCCATCATGAGGATGGGGATATTTGTGGAGCCTCCTCCTCCAGTGAGTTGTTTAATTGTCCACCACCATTCACAACTCGATGTGGCAGAACTGCAGAGCTTAGATCTGATTCGTTGGTTGTGAGACCGCTTATCTCTGTCTATCATTTGCTACTGATGCTGTTTGGCATGCAAGTAGTCCTGTGTTATAGCTTCACCAGGTTGACGCCTTATCTTGAGGTATGCCTGGTGCTGCTTCTAGCATGCTGTCCTGCACTCTTCATTGTACCAGGGTTGATCCCCTGTCTTAATCGTAATGGTAGAGTGGGGAATAAGACCATAAGACATAGGAGCAGAAGTGGGCCATTCGGCCCATCGAGTCTGCTCCACCATTCAATAAGATCATAGCTGATCTGATAATCCTCAACTCCACTTTTCTGCCTTTTCCCCATAACCCTTGATTCCCTTATTGATTAAAAATCTGTCTATCTCAGCCTTGAATATACTTAATGACCCAGCCTTTGCAGGCCTCTGCGGTAAAGAATTCCACAGATTTACTACCTTCAGAGAAGAAATTCATCCTCATCTCTATCTTAAATGGGTGACCCCCTACTCTGAGATTATGCCCTCTGGTCCCAGACTCTCCCACAAGGGGTAATAATCTCTCAGCATCTACCCTATCAGGCCCCCTAAGAATCTTACATGTTTCAATAAGGTATAATGAGTACAGGCCCAACCTACTCAACCTCTCCTCATAAGAAAATCCCTCCATACCCGGGATCAACCTAGTGAACCTTCTCTGGACTGCCTCCAATGCCAGTCTATCTTTCCTTAGATAAGGGGACCAAAACTGTTCACAGTATTCTAGGTGTGGTCTAACTAGTGCCTTATATAGTTTTAGCAAGACTTCCCTATTTTTATACTCCATTCCATTTAAAATAAAGGCCAACATTCCATTTGCCTTCCCTATTACCTTCAGAATTTGTATGCTAGCTTTTGGTGATTCATGCACAAGGACCCCCAAATCCCTCTGTGCTGCAGCTTTCTGCAGTCTTCCTCCATTTAAATAATATTCAGCTCCTCTATTCTTCCTGCCAAAGTGCAAAACTTCACATTTTCTCACATTACATTCCATCTGCCAAATTTTTGCCCACTCACTTAACCTGTCTCTATCCCTCTGTAGACTCCTTGTGTCATCTTCACCACTTGCCTTCCAGCATATTTTTGTGTCATCCGCAAACTTGTAGATAATACATTCACTTCCCTCATCCAAGTCATTAATATATATTGTAAATAATTGTGGCCCCAGCACTGATCCCTGTGGCATTCCACGGTGGCACACAGGTTACCATTCTTAAAATGCCCCCCTTATCCCAATCCTCTATCCATGCTAATGTACAATCCCCAGCACCATGGGCTTTTATCTTATTAAGTAGCTTTATGTGTGGTACCTTATCGAACGCCTTTTGGAAATCCAAATATATTGCATCTACTATTTCCCCTTTATCTATCCTGCTTGTCACATCTTCAAAGAATTCGGATAAATTTGTCAGGCATGATTTTTCCTTCATGAAACCATGTTGACTGTGCTTGATTATATTATGTATTTCTAAATGCTCTGCTATTACATCCTTTATAATAGACTCTAACATTTTCCCAATGACAGGTGTTAAGTTAACTGGCCTATAGTTAGCTGTTTTTTGTCTTCCTCCCTTTTTGAATAAGGGTGTTATGTTGGCAGTTTTCCAATCATCTGGGGCTTTTTCAGAATCTAAGGATTCTTGGAAGATTACTACTAGTGCATCCACTATCTCTGTAGCTACTTCCTTTAATAGCCTAGAATGCAACCCAACAGGCCCAGGGGACTTATCAGCCTTTAGCCCCATTAGTTTCCCTGGTACTTTTTCTCTAGTGATAGTTATTGTATTTATTCCCCCCCCCCCCCCCCCCCCCCACCTTTTGCCCCTTGATTATTTAGTATTTTTGGAATGCCAATAATGCCTTCCGCCATGAAGACTGACGCAATGTATTTATTCAACTCCTCTGACATTTCCTCATTCCCCATTATTATTTCCCTGGCCTCATTCTCTAAGGGGCCTATGTTCACTTTGGCTTCTCTCTTCCTTTTTATATATTTAAAGAAGCTAGTTTACTCTCAAAGTTTATTTTCTCCCTCTTTTTTTTTGGACAGTTCATGTAGGGGTTTGTAGTACAAAGCAAAAATGAATTCAAGACTCTTTATGTGAATGTGTGAAGCATCCGCAATAAGATAGATGAACGAGTGGCATAAAGAGAGATAAATGCTTTAGATCTAATCGCCATTACAGAAACAAGGTTACATGGTGACCAAGGTACATTCCAGGGTACACAATATTTTGAGAAGACAGGGAGAATGGAAAAGGAGGAGCTCTGATAGCAAAGTGACATAAGGACATTAGTGAGGAAGGATCTTGTCTCAGAAGGTCATGAAGTAGAAATCAGTATGAGTAGAGATGAGGTATAGTAAGAGTCAGAAAATGCTGCTGGGAATAGTTTACAGGTCCCTAAGAGTAGTTATACTATTGGACAGAGCACTAAACAAGAAAATATTGGAGCATGTAACAAAGGCAACGTAAGAATTGTGGGGGACTTTAACCTGCAGACTGGGCAAATCAAATTGGCAAGAGTGGTCAAGGGATCAGTTTGTAAAATGCTTTTGTGACAGTTTCCTGGAGCAATAAGTTATGGAACTGACTAGGGATAAAACTATTTTAGCTCTAGCATTATGTAATGAGGCAGGGGTGATTAGTAATCTCACAGTAAAAGATCTGTTGGGAACTAGTGATCATAATACAGTTGAATTCATTGTTAAGTTTTAAAGCGACATACTCCTATCTTAAACTTAAAGCCAATTAAAAATGGTATGAGGGAAGAACTGGCTAAGGTTAATTGGGTGAATAGACTAAAGGTTGTGGAGGTAAATGAACAGTGGGAAACATTTAGAGAGACAATTCAAAATATTCAACAAAAATACATTCTATTGAAAAAACAAAAACTCAGCAAGGAAAATCCATCCATGGTTTACTCAGGAAGTTAATGATAGTATTAGATTAAAAGAAGAGGTCTATAATGTTGCGAAGAATAGCAACAAGTATTGGGAGTGTTTTAGAAACCAGGGAAAGGCCACCAAAAAGCTGATAAAGAAGGAAAAAATAGAAAATGAGAGCAAACTAACCAGGAATATAAAATAACAGATTGTGAGAGCTTTTATAAGTATATAAAAAGGAAGAGAGTAACTAAAGGAAACGTTTATCCCTTAGAGGTAGACTTGGGAGAAACTATTATAGGGAATGTGGAAATAGCAAAAACATTGAACAAATAGTGTGTGTCTATCTTCAAAGTAGAAGACAAGTTGTTATGCTGGGCCATGAGGTTACAGATTGTGTTTGAGTACAATTCTGCTGCTGTTGAAAGTCTACGGTGCCTCATGGATGCCCAGTCTTGAGTTGCTAGAACTGTTTGCAATCTATCCCGTTTAGCATGGTGGTAGTGCCACACAACACGATTGAGGGTATCCTCAATATGAAGGCGGGACTTTGTCTCCACAAAGACTGTGCGGTGGTCGCTCCTACCAATACTATCATGGACAGATGCATCTGAGGTAGGCAAGTTGGTGAGGATGAGGTCAAGTATGTTTTTCCCTCTTGTTGATTCCCTCATCACCTGCTGCAGACCCAGTCTAGCAGCTATGTCCTTTAGGCTCAACCAGCTCGGTCAATAGTGGTGCTACCAAGCCATTCTTGGTGATGGACATTGAAGTCTCCACCCAGAGCACATTCTGCACCCTTGCCACCCTCAGTGCATCCTCCAAGTGGTGTTCAAAATGGAGGAGCACTGATTCATCAGCTGAGGTACATGGTAATCAGCAGGAGGTTTCCTTGTTCGTATTTGACCTGATGCCATGAGACTCCATGGGGCCCGGAGTCGATGTTGAGGACTCCCAGGGCAACTCCCTTCCGATTACATACCACTGTGCTGCCACCTCAGTTGGGTCTGTCCTGCTGGGGGACAGGACACCACCATCACAAAGACACACACGCACAAACAAAGGACAAACATATAGAGTCTCTCTGCAGAGATGAGTTTTGGAGGATGGGCATTATAAAATAAAGGATAAAGTCCGCAGGGTCTCGATGCTGTCAACCTGGAGTTCTCGCATGTGAAAATGGGGCTCTGGTCCTGGTGGCCGCCTGGACGTTCTCACCAATGGTTTCAACTTTGCAGGTCCAAGTGCTGACTGTTTACACTCAGATGAGGGTTCTCTAGCTACATAAGATCATAAGAAATAAGAACAGGAGTAGACCATTCAGCCACTCGAGCCTGCCCTGCCATTCAATAAGGTCATGGCTGATCATCTTGTATTTCGATTTCCACATTCCCATCTAACCTCGATAACCTTTGATTCCCTAGCCGAACAAGAATCTATCTACCTCTGCCGTAAAAATATTCAATAACCCTGCCTCCACCACCACCTGAGGCGGAGAATTCCAAAGTTGCACAACCCTCTGAGAGAAAAAATTTCTCCTCATCTCTGTCCTAAAAGGGTGACCCCTAATTTTAAAGTAGTGCCCCCTAGTTCTGGACTCTCCCACAAGAGGAAACATTCTTTCAATGTCCACCTTGTCAAGGCCATTCAGGATCTTGTATACTTCAATCAAATCACCCCTCACGCTTCTCAACTCCAATGGAAACAAGCCCAGTCTGTCCAACCTTTCCTCATCAGACAATCCACTTATTTCAGGTATCAGTCTATGTCATGAAGCTATTAATGTATATAATATTATTAGAAATTTTTTTTTTTAAATAGAGGTTAAGTCTGTGGGTGTGTCTTAATTGCATTAAAGCCAGCTAGTTTGGGTGCCAATTGAGAAAGCTGCCTGTCCAACCTTAAGGCTAGCAAGCAGGTGAAGAGCCCAGGCGGGGTTTGTGTTTGTCATGAAACCTCATCCATGGGCGGGATGAGGTTTCATGAAGGATTTATTAATTAAATTTTTTAATCAAAATTCATAAACATGTCCCAGCTCATGTGACACTGTCACATGAGGGGACATGTCTGAATAATTTTAGTTTTTACAACTTTACAACTGCACTTAATTGTGCACTCTGTCGCGTGCATGCGTGAAAGAGCGCAGCCCCCTTCTCTCCCTCCTCCCCCCGCCCACACAGGTGCGATACTGGGCACGCGTCATGCTCAGCAGGCCTTAATTGGCCCGCCCACGTAAAATGGCAGCACGCAGCTGATCGCGGGCGCCAATCGGCTCCGTGCTCGCTCCCGACCGGCCTGCCCGATGGGGAGAAAATTCTCCCCCATGGGTTGCTGTTACCTTAATGGAAATTAGATTGGGAATTTGTTAAAAGTTATGATAGCAGTAATTTGTAGCCATGTATATGTATTTAATGTATTATAACTTAATAAAATGTTTCATTTAGTTTAATATAAAACCTCTCGAGAACTGGTGGTCTGATTCCTGAATTTAGAGTTGCAT